>NC_092023.1:12539932-13224932 GCF_042242105.1 Pempheris klunzingeri
TGGCTGTTGTGCCTTTCTGGCACTTTACTGCTCTCTCATATGTGGGAGGCCACACCCAGCCAAAACTTACACAAACCAGGAGAATCGGCTGGAAATCCTAATTCACACCAACTGAAAAGCCTGGTGCAGAAAACCAGACTTTGACTCATCTGAGTGTTCAATGGACTCCTATAGTTCTTTTTTTTCACATTACATTGGTCCCACTGTAACACTCATCAAGTTTTAATCTGACCTGAAATTAATGCTGTATTATCTGTTTTCATAGTCACACTTTAAACAGCATCTGAGCAGTTTTAGCTCTTTCCGCAACGCACTTCAGAGTCAACAGTATAGTTACATAAACGAGGCGTTAAGGGGTTCACATCTCACCGAAAGCTTGTCCACATCTCCCTTGAGCACACGCTCCAGGTACAGCTGCTTGAGCTCCCTCTCCAGCCGAGACGGCAGGCCTGGGTACATGGTGGATCCTCCTGATAACACGATGTGTTTGTAGAACTCGGGCCTGATGACGTGAAGACACAAAGAAGGTGAGAACAGAAAGAGACCCAGCAAGGCCCAGCAGGGAGAGAAGAAGCATCTTAAAACCACAAGATCCTCCCAGACAGACATATTTACGTATATAGAAGTCTACAAATGCTGAAAATGTACTTTCCAAACATTGTACATTTAAGTCCCTTTGTGACTTAAGGTGAATCCTACAACGTAGATCATTCAACTCATATACATATTAGGCTTCTAATGGTACGTTTTCTTGGATATTTCCACTTTTTTACACGACGAAAGATCAATTTTCATACTTTCCATACAGAAATCTGCTGTGCAAGAAATATTTAGTTTGATGTCTCGAACCATCTCTTCCGTCATTGGGAGCTCTGCAGGGTCGATGCCACCACTTTGCATATCTGTGTGTGTGTGTGTGCTTGTTGATGAATAAATGTGTGCTAGAGCAGAAACACCCTCACTCACTCTCAGTAAAGTACAGTGACTATTCTGCCTCTGTCTTCATCGACAGTGGAGTGTATCTGTGCACTTTAGCTGGCCTCACCTGGTGTCTATATCGGCTGCTTGGATGGTGTTGAAGAGCAGCTCGGCCACTCCGACGCCCTCCACGTTGATGAGGTGGGGCTGGAACAGTGCCTCAGGGGCCTCAAACCGCTCTCCTCCCACCTTGATCACACGACCATCTGGCAGCTGGAGACGTGTGGGAGGAATGAGATGAAAGGAAAAGGAAAAAAGAAAGCATGACACCACTGAAGAGGTAGGATTTAATGTATGACTCAACAGAGAGTCATAAATGTTGAATGTACGAATCAAGAATGATGATGTTCAAAGGTTGCAAAGGTTGTTTGTGATGTATGAAAGGAAGTTTAAACCTCTCAATAAACCGCTTTAAAAGAAATATTTATGTGTGCCAAATGCAGTTTGAAAATGAAGCCCGACAAGACTCAGATGATATTGAAGAGCAGGTTAAAGCAAAGAGAGTGCAGGCTCCAAACTGAGCAGAGTGAATGTGTGTGTGACTATAAAAAGGCTTCATTCAGCCGAGGGCAGTGGGAGGAAGCGGAGCCCAGCCACCGCCGCAAAGTGGCTACACAGGAAATGATGTAACACACAGTTCAGGGCCCTTCGGCCACAGTCACATTGCCCTCCTTGTTTCGGCACACTCATGCACACAAAACCATACTTACACATACATGTTCACACACCTACACACACACTGTCGCCTACACTAACCCAAACACTCATGGTCAGTGAGCTCTGAGACACAACATGTGCTCGGTAAGGCGTGCAGTAACACAGACTTCAGGACCTGCGTTTAGATTCTGTGGTTTCCTCTGCAGGGAAAAGGGCCTTGGAAAGAAAAGCAAGCCTGGTGGAGGAGCACTGCACCCCCATATGTTTGACTCCCTGAGAAAACAGTTAGTCAGCATCACTGCCCTGTCCTGAAGCAGCCGACAGAGCCAACAACACGCGTGTGGTAGTCTACTTAGCTCAGTGCAGAGACAGATTTAGTTACCCCAGTCTTTTTGACTACTGCAAAATACTGCCACTTCTGAATAATAAATCCTTTGGGAGGGATTCTTTCAGTAAGTCTAAATTAAAACAGAAATTTTAAACTAGTGTGCATAAAAAGAACTCATTTTACATAATAAAAGTAAACAAAACCAAAGTGGGAATCCTTCCCAGGGGACAGAAATAACTACCTGCTTTACGTAAATATAGCCACCCTAAAACAACAGCCGCTTAATGTGTAGCAAAATATTGACGAGTAAATTCAATGTTTTTAGCAGTTATTGCACATTTCTATCCCATTAACGAGAACATTCTTTGTCCTCTTTATCCTTATATTCAGTCTAACTGTGTCCTGACTGGTTCTCTTGAGCTTGTGTCTCTTATCTAGTTCATGCCTCCAATTCTTTAATAGGAGGTGTTCTTTTTTTAATTATGGTTTCATGGGCTACTTATTAGATCAAGAATAAGAAACTTGGGGACAGTGAGATGAGATTGCATACATCTACGAATGTTGGGCCACTATGACTGTCCAAAGGGACACATACTGGAGTTTTGGGGTCTTTATTTAAATGTCTGTGCAAGTTATTATTGTACCTCTTTTTTATGCCATTTCTGCTTTTCCCCCAACGGAGTGAATAATGCACACAATGTCCATGTGAGGGCAGCATCTCGTTATAAAGGCAGGCTTCATGCTGGATACTGTATTTGCACTCACAATGAAAGGACAACAACTAACACCAGGTTACATAATGAGCTCAACCGCTGTTACACAGCTCTGTAAGATGACTGTCAAACTGGTACGAAAAGCCACATCAGTGATTTCCTCCGTTATTAGTATGAACAGAGTGACTGTCCCACCAACCTGCGCACTGATGCACTACATGTGGCTCATTTCAGTTTCTAGTAAAATAATGTTATATTTAAACCTACTTGCGTGTATAAGTCTATGCACATTCATCAGTGTCTTGCTATGTTGAAAAACGTGCGAATATCTACCGTGTACGATTCCACCAGCACGGTGGTTTCCAGCGCCAGCTTCTGCTCCTGCTCGATGTTGTAGCCAACGTAGCACAGCTTCTCCTTCATCATGCGCACCGTCTCAAAGTCTGCAGAGTGGTTGAAGGCGTAACCCCTCAACAACAACAACTGTTAACAGAGTGGGAGAAAGAGAAGATGGCGACGGAGGGTCAGAAAACATTATTCCTTTGAGTTACTCATTGAGATCCTTTACTATGTTTATTAAAATAAGAACTATTGGAGCTGTATCTTTTTTTTAAAATTAAGACCCCATTGTTTCCTTTTACAAAATGATGCCAGTTTCCCCTTCCTAAAGCGCAAAAAGATCAAACAATTATGGAAAATGATAACACATTTGTACAGGATATGCTCTATTGATTAGCTAGCTCATTTGCACTGTTAGTTTCTGTTGTGTTCTTTGTTCCTCTGCCATAACTGACTGGATACCTTGATGAGGTAGCGGGTGATGTCCCTGCCGGCAATGTCCAGGCGTCTTGTCAGGTGGGGCAGGCTGAAACCCTCATACACTGGACAGATGTGTGTCACACCGTCACCGGAGTCCACCACCACGCCGGTCAGAAGGCCTAAAACACACACAGACAGACACACAAACACAATAGTTAATAATCTACCTTTCTACCGAGCTAGGTGTGTTTTATCCCGTGTGTGCTTTAGGACACTGATAGTTAGCCTCTTTGGCGGGGTGAACACACCAAAATCTGGAAAGATAACACATCTAATTTCACAATTAGCTGCTAATAATTTCTCGCTAGTTCGGAGACAAAATGGTATAAATGTAGTCTCATGCAGGGCTGTAAATGCAAATAGTTCACCTGCCCTGCTTGAAGCACCACACAGGTGGGCTTTAACAAATCAGAACAATACGTACAATGTCAGGATATCATGTCTGTAACTGTAAAATTGTAAAGTGACTTTCATGCGACTGTCTAGGCTTTCTGTCTATAAAGAATACCGTATCTGGTATGGAAGCAGCCCCATAAAACAAAACGTAGCACAAGTTGTTTGACAAAGGTGTGGTAGTTAAATACCAGCACACAAGAGTATTTTAACAATTAAAATGACTAGGCTTCTGTGTCTGAGCTACTGAGAGACTTAGCAGTTATAACACAGACGTAATGCTGGTATCAGGGTGAATCCAATTTGTGGGTGAGAGGATACTTGCAGCACAAGTATCCATGTGTGTCCTCTCACCTTGGGCATACAGTGTCAGCACAGCTTGAATAGCAATGTAGACTCCCGTAAACTGGTAGGTCTCAAACATCACCTGCAAGAGAAGCCAGAAGACATCAGACATCTGATAGGAAATCATCTCTGTAGAAAAGGCACTTAAAGAAACACCTTAAAATACATTTAAGGTGGTGGCTGTTAGCTGCTGGCTCCAAAACTCCCCATAATATATTTTTTCCCTCACAACATTAGGGCCTCAACAGCTGACTATGTTTCTTCTAATGTACATAATGGTGGCAGTTTGAATTTTTTGCTCCATTAAGAGGATATTAATGCTTAGAAAGCAATAAATGTCGACATACCTCAATGATTTTTTCGCGGTTCTTGGTGGGGTTCATGGGTGGCTCGGTCAGTAGGATCTTGCAGTTGCGGGAGTCGATGTTGAGCTTCTCTGGGCCGAAGGTGTAGTCCCACAGGTGCTTCATGTCATCCCAGTTCCTGACAATGCCGTTCTCCATGGGGTAGTTGACCTCCAGCATGGAGCGCAGCTCGCTGGCCTCGTCCCCCACCATCAAGTCCTGGAGGGAGAGGTCAAAGGTCAACACTGATAAATATTTAGAAGCTCAGCAGTGTAGCTCTTCACTTCTGAAATTCAGCTCAGATCGTTCAGAGTCACTGGGAGTAGGGATGAGCAGAGCATTGTTTTAGGCAACATAATCAGCTATTTCAACTTGCCCCCTCGGCCTGCTGGTCTCATAAAATCAGTCAAACTGGATCAGCAAGCTTTCACTCGCCTTGAGACAAGTCATCTGTTAGATAACAGATGCATTCATGTCCTCACCCAAAGTAGCTTTTTGCTTTAAAATTTAATCTCCCAGCATGCACAACAAGCCGTTATTTACCATGCATTTATACGTTTAAACACTTCTGCCTCTCTCTAGCTACAATAAAC
The DNA here is from genome assembly GCF_042242105.1 of Pempheris klunzingeri. Classification (NCBI taxonomy): domain Eukaryota; kingdom Metazoa; phylum Chordata; class Actinopteri; order Acropomatiformes; family Pempheridae; genus Pempheris; species Pempheris klunzingeri. The sequence continues at coordinate 12,545,103 of NC_092023.1, forward strand.
CACTTGTTTTAGCACCATTCAACTAGCTGCATGCAAGGCAGCCTGGCAATGTAAACAATCGCTGGGTTAGAGCTCAGTGTTAGCCACACAGTCAAGCATCTCACGTTCCATTTGGAGACATCAAAAGCCTACTGAAGGCAGCCATTTTATGGGTTCATCCTGTGTGCTTTGGCATTAACAAAGTACCAGTCACAGGCATTGCCTCCATGTGGTCTCAATAAAAAAAAAGTAAAAAGGAAAAACAGAAAAACAGATGTGCTTCCGTCTTTCCAACTTTCAGCTGTCTGCCATGCATGCTCGAGTTTGGACACTTCCTCTGCACTTGTAAAGGTGAAAAATGCACAGGTACTAAGGTGAATGCTCAGAAGTGGACATGCCTTCATAAAATCTGTTCGTAGAGTCATTGCTGTCGGGTGAATAGATTTGTGACGCATATAGACACTCAATATTTATAATTTGGCACCAAGCATTCTAGCTGCAGCCAGCACTTTAAGTTCTTTTTAACTGAAAACTGTTGTGATAATTTCAGTCCTTAAATAGCAGCAGGCTTGAGGGGTGACAGTATAGCTGTCAGGATGCACCCACAGATCAGAGACTCTGAAAATGGAATCGGGCCAAAACCTCTTTTAGCACTCCATCAATAACAGCTGGCCTATGATTCATCACAGCCATTTCTGCAACACTTTCAGCCTGCAGAGGAGTGCATTAAGGTCTGTACAACTATCTGACTCTCTGCCACTCATCAGGCCAACAACACTCAAAGTCACTGCCAAAAAACAGCCAACTAGTTGGGATGTAGAATAATGGAATTATTGTGTGAGTAAAAAAAAAAGATGGAAGAAAACAAACGAAGAAAACACACTGGACAAATAAATAAAAACATTTAAAAAAGCTTAATTTTTGGTTGACATCAAAACATGACACAACTCTCCCGAGCAGGCAAGAACAGGAGGCACACACCAACCTGAACTTACCATCTTCTGGGCATTCTACTTCATCAGGGGGGGGGGACAAAACATGAAGAGGAAAAGGAAGGCAGATATATATATATAGATAAACCAAAGATGAATAAATAAAAAGGGAAAGAACAGGAGAAGCATAGAGATAGGCTTTGTACTAAAATAATGGAAACCTGTAAGAAATGTATACCTCTGCTGCCTTACCACCAAATCTTTACCAAAATTACAGTATCTATTCAAAAGATTTCACATTTGCAGGGATGCACTGGAGATACTATTGTATCATCTTGTGTGCAAAAGGAGGATGTCTAACACAAGATATTAGAGGCTGTGGTTAGAGGATTGATTTCAGAACTGAATTGGGCTGCTATAAAATTATAACAGATCCTTTGGGGCGAAATAATACGGCCTCTGGCTTTGATTTGACACTAACTTTGCTCTGTTATGTGTGCTTTCATATCCTGCTTTTTCACTTGTTTCCAGTGTTAAACCACTGATGTCCTGACCAGGTTCACCCATGATGTCGGAACTCTCTCGTCAAATGAAACGATGGTATCAGGAAAATTTGGTGAAACAGTTCTTACCTTGATCTCAATGTTTCCGACTTTGGCTGTCGAGCGAATGATGGGCCTCCCAACAAGTGCGGGGAAGATGTGCTCTGGGAAGTTGGAGCCTGCATAGCCACACTTGACAAACTAAAATAGAGAGACAAGACAAACCAGAGCAGAGGGGAAGTGATGAGGAAATGCATTTCAGTACCAATGAGATAAGCTGTGCAGTACAGAGAGACGTCTCCTACTGATAACACTGGACTTAATTAGCATTTAGACCGAAATTTAAAAAAAAAAAAAAGGTAACCAACGATGGTACAGCACCTGAACCTCCATGTGTGTGTGCGAGTATTTGTGGCCAGCACCTACTTTCAGCAAAATGGTAGAAGACCTTAAAAACCTTTAATGTTTTGAGGTTGCTCTACAGCTTTTAACAACAGAAATATACAATTGGGTGGTTTCATCTTATACAGTCTTGAAATGGTTGAGGATATTTTTGGTGAGTTTATCATTACCTCAAATCTTGAAAATATTTAAAAATACCCACAGTAATAAGATATATCAATATGAAAATAATAACAATACAGCTACTATCACCAATAATAATGTGGCAAAAGTATTTTCTAACAAACTGTCATTAGTACTGTGACATAAAGGCCAAGCAGGTCAAGACACTTACAGCTCAGTTACAGAAGTTCAGAGAATTGAACCACTGAACTGTAAGACTGCAGGAAAAGATAGGATCTAAAGTGACTAAAGATACTCTTCTCTCAGATTAAAATGCTGATATCCTGTCAACATTTTGCTCAGCTCTAATTAACACATTTCTTGCATATTAGATTCTTCAACAAACAACATAGAAATTAATGGCTGTTTTTCAAACTACCACTACCACTGTGTAGATTCAAAGATGATCCAGCAAGCAGTGTTTAACTAATTTAAGTTAATTTTGCACACACTCACTACTGCTCTGCCCCCACACAGGAATTTAGTTGAAGATTGTAAGAATGACAGATAAGGAAAACTAATTCTGTCTGGCAGCACGGTGGTTAGCACTGTTGCCTCACAGCAAGGAGGTTCCGGGTTCCTGTGTGAAGTTTGCATGTTCTCCCCCTGCTTGCGTGGGTTTTCTCCAGGTGCTCTGGCTTCCTCCCACAGTCCAAAGACATGCAGGTTAGATGACTCTAAATTGCCCGTAGGTGTGAGTGTGAATGCTTGTCTCTGTGATTGGCTGGCGACCAGTCCAGGGTGTACCCTGCATCTCGGTTCCAGCCGCCACGCCAACCCCCTCCCTCCCTTCAACCCTGAAGGATAAGCGGTATAGACAATGGATGGATGGATGATTCTGTCTGTAAATGTTATTCAAATCAATCATCTGACTGAACCAGTTCACCTGCCGTGTCGATTCTCAGTGGAAGAATCTTTAGTGAAATTTACCCATACAAGGCAAAGTTCAGCAGCCAGATTTTACAGTGTACTATGATGTGAAACACCGTTTCTCAGGGCTCTGAAACGTGTTGGTGACATATGCGTCTGTGGTTCATAGATTCATCTCACTTCCTCTTGACTTCTCAGTTCAACCCTGACACTGAGCTTTTTTTTCTGGCTTAGCACAAAGCTCTTAAAAAAGACTCATCTCAAAAAAGCCTTATTAGTCAGTAACATGCTGAGCAGACATCCTCTTTGACTGCTGACACGCTGGAGAAAGGAAGTCTCTACGATACAAAAGAGGCTGTGTTAGCTGTGTGCAATGAGTAACTCTTGAATATAAGAACACATCAGAAAAGTGTTTGTTATTTGCCAGATGGGGTAGAAACTGCTCTTTTTGACCACAAACCACAGCAGCATTAAAAAAAAACCCAAAGTTGCCAGCCCAATGAACTCTTAAACCAGTCAGCTATGTTGTGACTGAATGACCACCAAAATGTTTCCTTAATGGTGCAGGAGTGACCAACACTGAGCTGGTGACCGCTGCATCATGCCAATAACGACTTATTTCGTAATACTTCTCACACAAATGTACATTTCCTAAAGTACCAGTGAAACGCCATAATATATCTCGTAAAGATGTGTAAAATCAAGGATGATTAAGGACAATTGCATGAATAAAAAATGCATGTGGAGAGGTCTTTCCAAAGCCCAAAGCCCAAAGTTACTAACCACTGCTTAAGACATTTCTATCCGGGCAGTCGGTGCTAGCTGCTGTAACGTTACAGGAAAACATAAAATGTGGTTCCTCTATTAACCTGACATGGCCTAGCTAACGTTACACCTGGCACAGCGTAAGACTTACGGTAGTTAAATTAATAGTTACTTAAGACAAATATACATCAGTAATAATGAATCTGCAAATTCTGCATCGTTTGCAAAACAAATCACTGAAATGACCGACGCAGCTGCCACAGTAACCCAGACAGCCAGCTGTTAAATGCTAGTAGGTTAGCTTGTTAGCTCCCTTAGCTTAGTACCCGATGGTAGCAAAGGAGCAGCTAGCTAGTCGTCTGCCCTAATTAGCCTCATAGCCACCCCTGTGTATTCACCTTTTATCCTGACAATTACACCTACTCTACGTGCTGTTTCCGTGTCGGGTCTGGATGAATGAAAATTAGCAGGCTAACAGGGCTGGCTGGCTACCCACCCAGTTAACGCTAGCTAGCTAGTTTGGACGCCGACAGCTCCACTTCCTGTTTCAGCAAATCGCTCGACATAACGGCTCGGTGCAGATAAAGCAAGCCACGGATTAATATTGTGTCAAACCTACCCCGGTCCCATTGTCACAGACCACCACTTTCCTTCCCTGGCTGTCCATTATGTAAAAGCCCAGTTGCCGCTGAACCTCCCTCAACTTTCTTCGGCAAGCCGGAAGGAAGACACACCAACCCGGCCGAGAGCAGGAAGGGAAGGGTGCTCATCCGGTGTGAGCTCAGATGACAGTCACTCCCTCCAAAACACACCTACTGAGTGCTTAACGGATAAGTGATGATACTTTAATTATAATATCACTATAAATATCTAAAATTATGATAAAGTTACACATATTATTTACAGCATTATTGGGAAAACACTGGAGAGATAATCATGCAAAGCATGTTTGTGTCAATTTGAATTTAGGGGTAGGCCAATCATGATGAAAAAGATCTATGGAATAAAATTGGTCATAAGGGAACATTGTCTCCAGATGCAACATGCAGACTAAAGATAATTAGTTTTTAAACAGGATAAGATTGGTGAAATTATAAAAGCTAAAACCTTGAGATCAACAGGTTCAGCCACTGATCAGTAACTGCACAGATTTACACAGATGTGTGTTGTTGCTGGTACAGTGTAATCAAGATGTAAAGGATGAAAAACATGACAACTTGAATAATAAATGTGAGACATTCTGAAGCAGTTTCAGTTGTTTTATTTCCCACTGTCTCTTGCAGAGCTTTAAATCAGACAACTCAAATTACTCTCACTTGGGTTGTGGGACAATATTGTGGAGGAAAAAAAGGAAGGTTAGAACTGGAGCCAAACAACCAGCTTCATTGGCTGATTGTCTACAACCACGAGATAAAAAGAGAAGAAATCCAAACTTTTTAAAACTTCCATGGAAGGAATCTTCATCTTCATGAAAGATCCAGAACATACATTTTTTCTTATGTTATGTTAAAACGACAACAACTATGGTAGTTTCACATCAAAACAACATGACATGTTTTATGACAAAATAAATACATAAAACATAATTAAACTGCCTCTTAAGTGAATAAATGTATGTGTGTTTGTGTGTCGGTCAGTTTGAACCAAAATAAACCACAACACTCGATTTGAAGAGCAGTAATGATTAGTACTTAGTATGAAATTAAAACTGCAGACCTGCGTCTTTGCACTATGCAGATTATTGCGCATTAAAATGAATACACAAGCTGATATATATTCTGCTCCTACTGACATCGTGCATCACTATTTAGGCTGAATATAACCAGCAGGTGGAGCATTTTGAGTCCACAATGCCTCCTTGTAACCCTTCACACCTGTGAAGTATTTGGATCCTGCGTTAAATGCGATAGGTTAGATGTGCGCAGTGATCACACATCACTGTAATTTTGGGGCACAGCATTCTGTGGGTGTGAGGATGCTCGGGAACATGAGGACCTTGGCCTGCATGAAAGACAGGTTAGGCAGCTCAGAGATCACCCTGCCGGCCTCTGCACTCAGCTCCTCATCCTGCTGAGGTTTCCTGATGAAGAGCACACACACAAATAGAGTGAGCATTTAAAGGGGGAACAAGGAGATGCCTCAGTTTACTTCAGCAGACGCTTGATTTTGATTACTTTCCAATACAACAACTGAGCCGACCTGACTGAAGTGCTGGTTTTCTCTGCAGTGGACATCAGGCGATTCAAAGTGTCCTCCATGTGGCTGCCGTTAGTCCTGGTTTCCAGTTTGCAGGTGGTCAGCTCATACAGCTCACGGTCAACTCCTTTACATGTCGGTGTGTATGACAAACACACATCAAACACGTTATAAAAGGGACAAAGCCCCCGATGAGTGTCAAGAGGACTTGGACACCCACGTCATGAGCTATATTTAGCAACACTCTATTAGTAGTATTATGGTGGAGTTTTAGCTGCTTCTTACAACATAAACCTCATTAATGACAATAAAAATCTACATTTTCACATTTTCACATGCCGACCTGGTGGAGGGCTGTTGCTACGGCTGCTTGTGCTGCTGCTGCAGGATCTGCTCTCCTCCTCAGGACCAAAGTAATCCAGGTTGAGAGCAGAGCAGCCTGTGCTAACAAGGGGAGACACTGGCTGAGGACGGTTGTGGAGTCAGCATGTTTTCTTATTCATAAAAGGAGAAAGAGCATCGTCTTTTGTCTGATGTTTTCTCCTTTTACAGACACAGCAGCAAGACTGAGGGAGGGACAAGACACGGCAAACAAGGCTCAACGGAGAAATGCAAAGCTGTTGTCATCCAACTTCTTTTTTATACACATTCAGAGGCCCCTTAACCATGAAATATCCAATCCTCCAGCCAGCATGAGGAAACGATCTACACATCATGGACAGGTGGTTCAAACAGCCTCAGTACGTTGTTGTTAGCTGCAGTCAGTTCTTAAAAGGGACTTCCTCCTTGATTATATGCAAAAATATAAGACACTTGAGATTGATTTTGTTGTTAAAGTTGAATACGATGTTAGAATACTTTATATATTTCACTTTCAATTATCTAGCAGTTCCTCGTCATAATGAACAAATGCTGTCCCAAGATACAGCACCAAAGGTTGGTGTAAACAGTTTTACATCCTTTGTCAGTGAGCTGTGCAGTTGTTTGAATAGTCCAGCTTTGCATTTAGTCACAGAGAAAAGTGACAAAGCCTCAAACAAGAGAGAAAAGCTGAGGGAAGAAAGCATGAAACCAAGCATAAAGGGTCAACTGATTTATTTCAGTACTTACAAGGATTTTCTACAAGTCCTTATTGCAGTGCATTAAATCAGGATTTGAGCAGTAAACTAAAGGTCCAAAGAGAATTTAGGGAAAAAAAAAGAACTTTTTAGAAAACAAATGCTGGCATAAAGGCACAACTCATTATGAGATAGTGTAACCAGGGTTACAGAAATGTTTGTGAAAGTGGATTTCAGGTATGTTTTTTTGGACATATACACTCCTCTGTCCTATTTAGCATGCTCATACAGTATATGCATCAGTGCACAGGGAGTAAAACAAGAAAAACAATAAAAGCAGCAGTAATCACGTCTGCAGCCTTACGTTTGGCTCTGTCAAAAAATGTTTCTCCTGTTTTAATTATGAATTCATGTCTGAGATGTATTATTTCTTTATTTTATGGGCATAATCCCCCAAACATGTTAACCTAATAAATCAATAAATAATAAATCAAACCCCCAGAGACAGATTAATATAACAAGCCATATAAAAGAAAACAAATAAATATAACAGTAACTTTAAATACATGAAGTGCATATCCTTTAGTATTATTCGTTCCTACCATAAATACAGTAAATGTGTTTTGACCTGTTTGCTGCACTCTGCTCCCCCTCACAGAGAATACACTGCCCTCTGCTGGGCATTGTGTACTATTACAACACTGTTCTGTCAGTGCTAAGTATTTACTGACTGAAGGTGTCTGATCACTCAACTTTTGTCTAGTTTGGATTGTTCGTGTGAATAGTTTAAAAAACCTAAGTTAAGGACTAAACATAAATGATCTCGCCGAAAGCGAATCCAGAATGGTGCTTCTGTTGAATCACTTACAATACTGGTTGAGTTACTGAAGCAGGTTTATCACCTGCTCATCTCTGCCCAATAACAATGAACGTGTCAGCTTGCATACAAACCAGAGTTAAAATCACTCATGTCAGCATGCTGATGAATCAACAGTGGAGCCGACAGTCAGGCACAGTTCCTATAGTCAATAGCAAAAAGTTACTTTTAGAGGACTAATGTCTTATTAATGCTTTTTTCTTGTATTCCTTCTTTAGTGATTGTTTGATTTGTTAGATCTACTTAGGCTCCTGGCCCTTCATCATTAACTGACAAATCCATACATGAAGCTTTATCACCTCCACAAATTATATTTAATTTACCAAAGAACCCATTCCAAATGCGTTAATGTCACTCATGATTGTAATCATCCTTTTAGGAATTCAAGTTTTAAGATGAACTAGAAACAAATCCTCTCTGTGCAAATGCTGATCTACTACTGAACTGAATATACTAAACACAGCTGTACTAAATCTGATTGTTATCAAATCAAATTAGTACATTTTTCCTGAGCGGAGAATGACTGATTATCTGTGTTATTTTCTCTTAAAAATGACTTTTTTGATTTTTGAAAAAAAGTGTCTAGCATAACTGAGGGGCTCATGAAACTCTTGGCAAGCAGATATGAACAAATAACAGTTTCCATTAAAATGTTAAGACACTTTAATGTCATATAAAGCCAAAAATGTGATGATGCTGTCAGATTTACAGGCAAAGTCTGATGGTACACTGACTTGTAATAGGGAGAATGGTGGCTTTTTCATCACGGTTAGAGGCTGCTGTTGCTGCTGCTCATCAAAAGTTACATAGTCTTGCTTTAAATCAACATGGGACACATTGCGACCATGTTCATGAGTCGACTGATGTTAAGTGGACTTGATCAGTGCTTTGCAAATTAGCTATTTATTTAGCATTCCCCTCAGATTTCTTTGTGTTGTACTCAAACTTTCAGAAGCCTTCACAATAGTTTTCTTTAGACTTAATCCCTATCAGGTGTTACCACTTCAAGATGGACACCATAATGTTTCCTCATAACCACTGGAACTGCTAAATACTGAGAGAAAGGTGGCAGCAGGTAAAGATGAGACACTAGAGTAGCTGTACGAGGGAAGGGAAGCTGGTACAGTGTTTCCCCTACAATTATTCTGGAACAACTCTGTTGTCATTTTCCTGTTTGGTTGCACATCTGTCTTGCTTTGAGTTGTGAGTCTGTTGGAAGTTATGTCTCTGAGAGGTTTCTTGTTTGGACAAATCACAAGGACAGCAACATGATTTCTGAACACTGAGAGGAAATTAAATCATTCAAATCACAAACGTGTTGTGGTTGCCCACTACTGCTGAGTGGATAGAGGGGAAACACAGCGTAAATTAAAAGAAGCGGAACATGCCCTGGAGGAAGTGAGGAGGAGTCCAGAGATGTACACTCTCAAAGGTTTTGGCTTATGAGAAGAAGCCACATAGGGGATGGCTGATACTGTAGTCTACTTCCGGCCCCAGAAGTGAGGGGCTCGGCGAGGGGACGTACCGTCCTGAGAGTTGCTAAGGCCACGGCTGCTCCAGTCCAGCTGGCTGGAAGGGAGCGCCTCCTACACAGAGAAAAGTGAACAGCATTTTAAAACCGACACCTATCAGAAAGCAACGGTGGAGTGAGCTTAATGGTGTGATCTGTAAAATGTCTGTTTCCTACATAATAGCTGCATGCGTTTTCCTCTAGTCTCTTATTTTTAAATCTAATACAGCTCTAATAAGTCAAATCAAAAAGGCCAATTTACCTGCACTGAATCTGTTGAGGGGTGCGGTGTGTCCCGGGGCCCTGGAGGTGCTTGTGCTGCGACCACCGTGTGTCCTGGAGAACAGACAGCTGGCACAGAGTCTTTGGTGGGCTCTAGCATTCCCTGGTGAATGGGAAAATTGGATGGAAATACAAGAAAACAAAGATGGAATATGGGCCGTCAATGGTAACAGCAAGAATGACACTGAAACTGAAACCACTCATGCAACACCATTACGATGTTTCTTCTTCCCAATGATCCCAAATTCATTTAGTTAGTTCATTTAGTTTCCTCCAGTTGACTCACCAGGCTCAATGCAAAAGCAGGCACGGCCACTGGCTGCTTCTTCACGCCAATGAACACCTGTCAAAAGGCGAAGACACACAAAATGAAAACAGGCTTAATATAAACCAGACGTTAATCTAAAGCAGCTTACATGTAGTCCAACAGTATAAAGAGCAACCAAACAACCAAGAGGAGTGTAACAGCTGGTGATTCTGCCATTACAGGATTTTTGATTTCTATTTTAAATCAGAATATCCTGCAAGTCAACTCACAATGTTCCTTGCGTCCACACCAAGGCACCTGAGCAGAGTCCTGTTTGTATGGGAACCTCCCCACTGAAACTGGAGGCCAACTGCACCGTGGAGGTCCTGGTGTGGCCACCACATCTCCTGCTGAATCCTGGGAAATGGCGAGAAAGCTGTATTTTGGTGTATTTATAGACATTATTAATAAAACGGACACAGGGGAAACTGCTAGTTTAGAATGACTGCTGTAAACCTGTCATGCTAGGATCGGAAACATTCAGACTGACATACTGTGTCACTCAAGAGATTCAGTCATATGGCCAAACACTGCTTCAACTTACTACCCAGTTCTCTCTCTATTTATTCAAATCATACTGCTGTTGCTTCCTCCTGGAAATGCACCACTTTTGTATTGTGGCAGCTAGTTCTTTTTCCAGGAAAGCCCTTCCAGATATGAGGAATTTTTAAAACCAAATGAAAAAATGATGTGCTGGAAATTATCTTAAATCACTATTAGTGTTAATCATTTGAAACAGAGCTATAAAGGAGATTTCTTTGTTAGTATATCCACCATCATCCTCACCAGTAAGATCTGGGACACTGTTCTGGTATCTCCTCCTCCTCCTCCTCACTCTCAGGGAGGCGTCGAGCATGAAGTAGAGCACAGAGGCTGAGCACCTCCTCCTCCCCTTCCACAGCTGGGACTTCCACCTCTGGAAAACTGGCCATGAGAAGCTGCTGGACACGGCAGGAGAGTGACACCTAGCCAGGAAAAAAAAAAGGAGCGGGTTCATTTTGTAAAACATAAAAGGGAATTCACGACAAGCTCTTTAAAATATTTTTTCTGAAAATGAGCTAGTGAGAATTGTGGTAGCTAATTATCATCTCGCCAAATGTCTCCCACCTGACAGCTGTACCTCCGGGAAACCCCGTGTTGCCCTGCCCTGTCCTGCTCCTCCTCAGTGCTCCCGTCAGTCTGCAGGCTGCTGACTTGCTCTCTGAACTGTGTCCAAGCTCTTCCTTCCTCCTGAGCCCTCTGGTCCTTGAACTCCGCCCACGACTCCTCTCCATCCTCCCGTGTGGGCGCCGAGCAGAAATCAGCAAAGCTGTCACTCGGTGGGAGGTTTCCTGAACTCCCTGCATCAGCTGTATGTCCTTGACCGCTGCGAGGCTCAAAATGACAGTCTCTGAAGTCTGCGAACGTGTCCTCTGTGTGTGTTCCAGATTGTGACTGGTTGGAGGTAGCAGAAGTTTCCTGAGTCGCAGATTGGTCGCAATAATGAAAACCTTTCTCTGCCTTAGACTGTCTGAGATTTGCCGTGCTGGTGTTGACAAACGAGTCCGAATGCATGTGGCGTCCCACTTCTTCATCCTCATCATCAGTCTGGTCCCAGTCAGCCTTGTCGTCTTGTGAAGCAAGAGATGAAACGTTTGGTTCCAAGTCGGCAGACGGGCCCTCAAATGACAGATCATCACACTGGGATGCCAAGTCCTCTGAAACAGACTCATACACACTGAGTGTTTGGGGAAGAGTAGAAATGCTCTCCTCTCGATCTTCTCTGTCTTCCTCTGCCTCTCCATCCTCCTGCATCTCTGTGTTTTGTAAAGAATTACAACTAAGCCTCCTCTCCTTCTGACTGTCCCCAGGCTTGCCAAACTCCTTCTCCTCCTCCTCTTCAGATGGAAAATCCAAAGCTGCTGGAGCTTCCTGAGGCCGATGGTGGTCCTGAGATGGTTGCACAAGTGCTGCATCTCTTTTCTCACAGTGCTCGATGGTGCAGAGATTTTCTTTTGCTTTATATGCACAATGAGATCTGGGCTCAGAGTCCATAATAACCTCCTGTCCAGGATCAGAGATTCGTTCACCCAAGCCGTTGGAAGAGTTTGTCCCATTCACTCTGTCGTCCCATTGCTCTGTGCTGTCCAAGGGAGTGAAGCCACAGCACCAAGGATGTGCAGCCTGCTCCGTAAACACAGTGAAATCAGCGAACCCTGTTTCTTCCCTAGGAGGGCATGCACCAACTGCAGAGGCTGTCGGGGTCCTAGAGTTGGCATCTCTTTCAGAGTACCCATTTATGAAGTGCACATGTGATTCAGCATTACAATCCTGCCCTTCCACGTATATCTGGCCCCTGCTAGACTCAGAGTTCACAGCGGATGTGGTTTGGGATTCTTCTACTGGGTGATTAAAGCTGCACTTGGGTTGATGGGTGGCTGGCTTTGTGGTGGGAGAAGGATATCTGAGGCTGGGTGGCGAATCAGTGGAGTTAGCAAAGCCAGTAGGCGAGCAGGACATCCCGACAGCGAATCCCCCAAAGTCCCCAAACTCGTCCTCCTCCGACCCTGTCTCCCCATCGCCATCATCATCCAGTGGAGGGGGGGAGGAGGAGTGCAAGGGAATGACGTCTGGCTCCATGGGTTCTCCTAGCAGGACCTGAAGGCCTCATGCACCTGGGAGAGAAAAGTGAAAGGAAAAGGAGCACCATGAACAACTACATTTTGGGAATAAGAGAAACAGATTCAGTGCGTTGATCATGGTAATTGAATGTCAGTCTGCTTTCTTGATTTTTGTTTTATACACTCATCTTAAATGTTGTGATTTGTTTGAATTCCAGGCACTTTATAATGTCGGTTTTAATAGCTGCTTTACAAAGTTAATGACCATAAATCAAAGTAATAAACCCCATGCACCAGAGACAGAAGTGCAATATGTAGACATCAAACATTAAATTTCGCCAGAAAGCAAGCACGCAAGTGATAATTTCCTTGTTTATAGATGGGACACTACCGGTTTGGGTTCAGTTCAAACATTTAACAGACTGTGTCAAAAATAGAGGAACCTGCACACATTTGTTCCGCCTAGCACAATCTGAAAACATCTTGACTTTATAAATCTATTGCACAATCTGTTCTCATATCCTCTTTTTATCCTCATTTGTCAACTCTCTGCATCTAATCAAGACTTTACCAGCTCTGTGACTGTCCTCCCGGTGCGGATCCTGGAGTGGAAAAAGTGTCCAGTATTGGCTGCAGTCAGTAAACTGATACAGGAAACATTATCCGCAGCTTTGTGCTACTTAGATGAACAATTCAGACCAAGTCCTGCGCCCACAGCAGCCACCCCAGGAGCTTAGATTAGTGTCCTATTAAACCTTCAGCGTTAACACACAAGAACTGCTCCTTCATAGCTATTTTTACACTAAACATTAGCATAATTATTTGGTTTTGTGAATAGTCAGGAAAGCACCACTGACGTCCTGCCATTTTCTCCAGGCTCTCATACCTGGACAGACAGGTGTCCTGCCATGAAAACAGCTGAATGTGAAATAAGCACAAGTTGTTAGTGAAATATAACCGATTTATGTAAAGCTAGCCATTTGTGGATAATTAATTGTACGTAAGGTTTAATGTCAAACAGCATTTCGCTCTCTTGTTACAACACAGCCACTGATTAGCCTACATGCCACCAGTCTTGCTAGCTAGTGTTAGCTAGTGCCTAGCTTAAGGCTAGCTAAAGCACACGCTGCCATGCTGTTTAGATGGAGCTAACGGCTAGCTTGGAAAACAGAGTGACAGCTTCTTTTTTTTTTCTTATTTACCAACTCTCTCCCTTCTCGTCTCTTCTCGTCTGTCAGTGCCGCAGCCTTTCTCTCCATCCATCCTCTGTCAGCCTCCCTAACTATTCAACAGGATGTGTAAAAAGTGAAGAGCTCTCACTCTGACTCTGATTACTCGCCACCAATATTGACTGTGTGTAAAGACGGCGCCTCTGCAAAATAGACGATCTTTGATGGTGTCCAAAGATTCCTCCTACTGGAGAGACTCGGCTCTACACCTCTCTTTTATACACTTTATTCTGCTTTATTTGGGTTTTCTTTTTTTTTTCATTTAATTTTTTTTGAAGTTTTTCAAAATTACAAAAACAACAAAACAGCACAGACTGAAACATTACAGCAAAATTCCACCACATTGAAACAAAACATAAAGTACATTTTGGACTCTAATGTGTCTGACCCCTTAAGTAAGACAAAAACCCATCCCAGATTTGTAAGTAAGTTTCCCTCCAATTCTGTACCTTAGCTACCAGTAGCTCATAGGAAGTCACATCTGTCATGGACTTAACCCAGTCCTTATAAACAGGGCCATCAGGATTCTTCCATTTGCTAAGAATTACTCTCGCAGCTAAAATAAAGCCTGTTAGGACCAAAGCAAATGCACTTTTAGAAACATTAGGTAAACAGGAACTGTCTCCCAATAGGCACAATTGAGCAGAGACAGGCACATGTGTGCCTAACCATTCCTGTATTGTTTGAATTATTTTCCTCCAAAATGGTTGGACAACTGGGCAAGCCCACATGGCATGAATAAATGTACCTACATGACTGTTACATTTCCAACATAGATTATTCTGGAGAATACCCATTTTGAAAAGTCGTGCAGGAGTAAAATAAAACCGGTGGAGTATCTTATAATGAGTGAGCTTCCCTCGTGCTTCTCTTGTGAACCATCCCATAGAGGAAATTATTTTAAGCCATGAATCCTTATCTATGTCCACATTCAAATCTCTCTGCCAAACAAGTCTCAGACCCTCACTATTGTCATACATGGTCCTAGATGCCATTTTATAAAACACTGAGGCTGATTGACACTTATGAGGCAGTTTAAAATGTCTGTACAACATTGTCCTGTTCAGATAATTGCTTAATTACCTCACTCAAACCACTTCTTAATTGTAGATATTTCCAAAATTCTGATTTACTTACCAAGTTAAATTGTGCTTTCAGGTCTTGGTATGATTCAAATATTTTATCATCAACAAGATCTGCTTAACTCTTAATGCCCCTTGAGATCCAGGAACGCCAACAAATAACTTTTCCTCCCACTTTCATTGCCGGATTATTCCAAAGTGAAGAATATAATTGTTTATATGGTGAAATCCTTAAGAGTTTATGAAATTTAGTCCAGAGCTCTTTAGAATGCTGAATAATTGGGTTAAGCTCACGGCCTCTAAATGGAATTCTTTGTGATAGAACGTCAAATGGACTAAATGGAGCAGTGTTTTCTTGTTCAATGGCCACCCATCCTAAATCAGCACCCTCCCCTTTGAAGTGATTTACAAGTTTACTCATCTCAAAGGCCATGTTGTACAGCTCTACATTTGGCAGTGCAAGCCCACCATCCCTTTTTGTTATATACAGCTTCTGCAATTTTATCCTTGGTTTTTTGCCATTCCACAGATCATCTTTAACCATTTGATTATACTGAATAAAATATTCTCTGGGTATTGAAAGTGGGAGCATCATTGATAGATAATTGAATTGTGGTGCAATAAGAGTTAAATTCAACTTTTTCCACGTGTCCAGGCTATTCTTGATTTTATTTGTGTTTTCTAATAATCATTACTGAGAAAAATCATAACCATGACCCTACCTACTTATATGAGTAGTTGTGCAGTGTGCTACTGTCTCTCTGCTGCTATAAGTTCCAGTGAAAGATAAGATCTGTGGTTCATTTCAGGGTTAAAATGTAGATGAGAAATTAGTTTGGCCGCCTGTTGTCTGCTATGATAGTGGAATATATCCCCAATTTCATATGGACCCTGTTTGTGGTGCAGAGAAAACCAAGCAGAGTATTTGGTGCTGCTTAGAAACAACAGTCTAAAGCAGGTAAGCGAGCGGTCGACGATTCATTTGCTAAAAGTAAAGTGAATTTTGTCTGTGAAGATTCTCAGTCATCCAGGTCATAGTTATTCCTTAGGAGTTGAGCAAAAATCAACTGGACTTGTTGAAGGTACTTGTAGATGTTTCACCTCCCATCCAAGAGGCTTCTTCAGTTCTAAAGTGAATTTTGGCTTCTAATGTCCATGGTACACATGGTTCATTGTTAGAGGTTTACAAAAAGTCTTTACAAAAACTATTTTTATATTATTGATCCATGAGTGATAACATGAAATAAAAGAGGCACACACTCCCTTAAAACACCAAACATGAACATGTTGCAGTATTGAATGAAGTGAAACAAATGTCATGGCTACACAACAGGCTACACAACAGCGTAGGGTTTCCTGGCCTGATGGACCTTCTCATGAGCCCACAGATTTGAAGCTGTGTGAAATTTTTTTCCACAAACCACACAGTGAAACAACCTCTCCCCTTTGGCGTCCGTCAGACCACATGTTTTGAGATGATAGCTGTGTGCAACCATTTTGCCACACGATTTGCAAAAATAGGGCTTTTCCCCCGTGTGCACCCTCAAGTGAACTTTGAGGTTTGAACTTTGAGCAAACAACTTTCGACAGAAGGGACACTGGTGTGGCTTTTCACCTGTGTGGATCCTTAAATGCACACCCAGGTGGTCCCTACGAGCAAACCTCTTGTCACATTCTGGGCATTTGAAGGCCCTCTCTCCCATGTGGGTCTCATCCACGTGTCTGATCAGGTCAGAGTCCCTGTTAAACAGTCTGCCACAGAACCGGCAAGCCCTTTTCTCCTTCTGGGCTTGTTCGCTGTGACTCAGAGCACGAGAGGATGACACGTCACTCCCACTGCATTCATCAACATCCAGTATCATACTTGCAGTGCTGAAAGTTGGGAACAGCTGGCAAGATAAGATAAGATGAGATGAGATAAGATGTAAGCATGTAAGAAAAAGAACAGCAGAAATAGATCTTCGATAAAACAATAAAGAATAAACTAGTGGACAAAGATATACACATAGAAAAGTATGTACAATTTAAACGAGATGAAGTTTAGCAATAGGGCCATTATACACGGGGAAAGAAAACTTTGTTTAAAATAAGTATATTGTGCGAGTGACGTTCTGAATAAAAATATTGCACTACAATATAGTTTCTTCTGATTCAGTGGGTCTGATTTAGACGTCCTCATGACGCAGAAACCCACCTGCTCCTCTCTGACCAGCTGAGCGTCATGCGTCTTATTTTCCTCCACAATGGAAAGCTGGTCTGGCTGCTGTGAGGGCAAAACCTCCTCTGAGAGCGTCCAGGTGTCTAAAAGACATAAAAGGTGATGTAACCTGTTAAAATACCCCTGTAATATCAAACAAGTGTTTTAGGTGGAAGAACCAACTTTATCTTTACAGTTTCATTCACGGTCAGGAAGTTGCATGATTCCCTCCAGTGACTGAGCCGTATGCATTACACATATTGAGAAAATATCATGTTTAGATACAGTGTAAAATCCTTATTTTGTAAAGACAAAGCATGAAAAAACAACTCGCATGTTTAATTTCTCCACCTTTACAATAGCAGACTGTTGTTTTATGAACAAAGTGTGAAACTGCAAACACAGAATGAGCACAAATGTGATTGTTTGTATAACTCAGTAACACATTTCAACGGGCCACCCAGAGACCTAAGACCTAAAATGAAAAACAAACTTTAAACTTTATGTATGCATGTTCCATGTTCAATATAACAAGCAAAAATCCAAGGCTCGAATCATGATACTCATAAATGTAGTGTAATATGAACACAAATGCTTCCCTGACCACATTGATGAACTTCCTACTTAGCGTTTCAGTGCCTATGGCCCAACAAACCTCTCACATATTGACTGGCTTATGTTGAGCCACTTTGAACATGTAATCCAAGCATATAAAATAAACCTGAAGGATGATACTCACTTGGTTTTTGTGAGGAAAAATACATTAGATTCACATATAACATTTGAAACACAGTTTTGTCATTTTATTCAGATGTGCACCATAAATGAAAAACAAAAACATACCATTTGCTCTTCAGTCTGAAAAGGAAACTCCTAAATACTGGATTCAAGTACTTTATTATTATCATTATTATTGTTATCTAACATTTGGTGGCCTTGGCCACAAGACGGCTTGAGTTCTGAACAAAGGTTTTGTCACAGTAATCACAACTAAAGGGCTTCTCACCTGTGTGGATCCTTGTATGCAGAACTAGCTGGTATCTTTGCTCGAACTCCTTGTTACACTCCAGGCATTTAAAGGCTTTGTGCCCCTTGTGACTCTTGTCTACGTGCCTGATGAGATACGAGTCCCTCGTAAAACTTTTACCACAAATACGGCAAGACTTTTCTTCCCTCTGAGGCTGCTCCAGTTCCACAAAGACTTCAACGCTCTGACTCTGATGAGGCGGCGATGAACCATCACCTTCAATCCATTTGCCGTTTGTGCTTTGGTCTAAACTCTCAGTTACAGCAGCTGACGCTGGGGTCAGCTCACAGTTAGTGAGCGGCACTGATTTAGGAAGTCTGACTTCAGCATCGTTGGAAGTATCAGCCTCCATGTCTGGACTGATACACTGATCCACCTGCTCCTCTATGACCTGTGGGAGCTCCTGGATCTCTGTTTCCTCCAGACAGGGAATCTGTTCCAGCTTAATGTCACATTGCTGCTGTGAAGGAGGCAGCTGGGCATCTAAAGGACAGAGAGGACACATGAGGAAACCTGTTAAATAACCCAATTCTATCTAAGACTGTGTTTGTACAAGACCCACTAAGAAGTGTTTCAGTCAGATGTTTTCTGAAAGGTAGGAGGATCCTTTTTTTTTTTTTTTTTTTTTACAGCTATTCATTTAATTTGTGTTCTTTTTTAAAGCTTATTACATAACTTAAGGAAAGTACCGTTACAGAATGGGCTAAATGTCAATTCCAGCTCCTGTGTTTGCTAATATCAATGGCTAATGCTACAGGCTAACAAAGCTGTAATGCTACAGGCTAACATTAAAGATAGCACAAACCTGCTCTGAATAACTTGACTTGAGGTTTGGACACGGTCAGCTGCTGGAGCTGTCCTTTCAGCCGGTGGATTTCCCTCTCGGAGCGGACAGCTTCTTCCTGGTACTCTGCTATCGTCTTTTCCACCAGCACAAAGATTTCCTCTGCAGCCGTTGCCAGCCGCTCGCCGACCAGCAGTCTGAGCAGCTGCGTCCCGGACATGGTGGAGCACTTGACTGTCAAATTAAGGTGTAAATTCATCAGAAGCTCGAGGCTGCACAGCTCCAAAACAATCACAAAACCGACGTGAGTTCATACTTCCTGTTTGACGTCATGACGCACAGGATGAATCTTGACCAGCGCCCCCTGCTGCCGTGAATGACTGTTTCAGCTACTGTACAAAGCAAACGGGACCCTCTAGTCTGACTTTTATTCTAAAGAGAAAGCATGAAATGACAACTTGTACGTCTTATTTTTATTCCCACCTTTCCATCTAAGTTTGTGACACTGAATGAGCACAATAAGAACACCGCTTGGTTTCTCTCCAAGTTTATTATTCGCACTGTGAGGAGATGTGGATATTTGTATAACCCAGTGACACATTTGATGTTTCGATGAAAAACCCTTAAGGCAGGAGGCAATAAAATAGAAGTAGCCTGGAGAGTGGAAACCTTAAGAGACACCCTTTCAACGGTTGTTCATTACGCTCGTGTGTGATACAAACAGTTTTATGTAAGTGCAGGGATGTTACAGCAAATCCGTTTACCATCTGAATGCAAGTTACATGTTAACACTAGTTGTGTGGTGGGAGGTTGCAGTGAGGGGGGAGGTGTGTGTCATTTGGGAAAGTTTATTTACTTCTGCGTCATAAATAAATAAATTAAAAAAAAAAAACAGCACTGGCTCCAGATGTCCAGATGAAGCTGTTAAATCATAACTGACAGAGTCCAATAATTGAATTGCACCCACAGAAACAGATGAATCCAGTCTCTTATTCTGCTACGTTTCATTTCAATGATATTACACGTATATTGATTTGTGAGAGATTGTTGCTCAAACAGCCCATTCCTAAATACTGGATGCACTTTTTGAATTTCTCATTGAAAAAAATATTTGGCGTCACATATTCTCTGACGGTGTCTCACGCCGCTTTAAGTTTTTTCTCTTCCAGCTCCTGTCCTTGCAGCTTCTCACTGATGTGTCGCTTCCATGACTCGTGAACCTCCATATGCACCTCCAGGTCTGAATCTGTGTGAAAGGTCCTGCCACATGCTGAGCAGCGAAAGGACTTGTCCGTGCTTTTGTTTTGCATCCCTGTGCACAATTTAAGATGGTGGCTACTGGCAAACCTCTTGCCACATTTCTTACATAAATACGGTTTCTCTCCGGTGTGCTGTCTCATGTGAACAATACGATTAGAGTTCTGAGTGAACGTTTTGCCGCAGAAGTCACAACTGAAGGGTTTTTCGCCGGTGTGAACTCTCACATGCAGAACGAGCTGGTGCTTCTGACTGAACTCCTTGTTGCATTCAAAGCATTTAAAGGCCTTCTCCTCTTTGTGATTCTCCTCTTTGCTGCTCGTCTTTGGTGTGATTTTGTACTCATTCTGCATCTTGCAAAATTTGAAATGATTGCTTGTGGCGAAACTTTTCCCACATTTAGCACAAAAATACGGTTTTTCCCCAGTATGCACCCTCATGTGAGCAAGACGGCTTGAGTTCTGAACAAAGGTTTTGTCACAGTAATCACAACTAAAGGGCTTCTCACCTGTGTGGATCCTTGTATGCAGAACTAGCTGGTATCTTTGCTCAAACTCCTTGTTACACTCCAGGCATTTAAAGGCTTTGTGCCCCTTGTGACTCTTGTCTACGTGCCTGATGAGATACGAGTCCCTCTTAAAACTTTTACCACAAAAACGGCAAGACTTTTCTTCCCTCGGAGGCTGCTCCAGTTCCACAAAGACTTCAACGCTGTGACTCTGATGAGGCGGCGATGAACCATCACCTTCAATCCATTTGCCGTTCGTGCTTTCGCCTCCATTCGAAGTTACAGCAGCTGACGCTGGGGTCAGCTCACAGTTAGTGAGCGGCTCTGATTTAGGAGGTCTGACTTCAGCATCGTTGGAAGAATCAGCCTCCACGTCTGGACTGATACACTGATCCACCTGCTCCTCTTTGACCTGTGGGAGCTCCTGGATCTCTGTTTCCTCCAGACAGGGAATCTGTTCCAGCTTAATGTCACATTGCTGCTGTGAAGGAGGCATCTGGGCATCTAAAGGACAGAGAGGAAATCTGCTGTCAACTTACACAACTGTGATATGGAAACTTGAAACCTTGAACATTTTTAACAACTGTGATGGAGAAATTAAGTGGGCAGCACGTTTTACAGTTGAAGAATAAACATGACACTTATCTCTGGTCGACAAACATTTCTGTGGCATGTAAAGAAATGCACCGACACATTCTCCACCTCTCTGTCTTACCTTCAGAGGAATGAGAATCCAACGATTTGGTCCTTTCATTTTCCAAATCCTGTTGAAATTAACTTCCCATCAGTGTGTATTATACAGCATAGGCAAGACAAAGTGAACACTTTCATTGTGATTTAGCCACATTACTATAACAAACAGTGCCAGAAAAGGTGGATCTTATAGTTTAGGGCTTCAAAAGATCTTCAGTTTTCGATCACAAAGGGAACAAATCCTCACAGCGAAGAAGTTCAAACTAGGTTATTCAGTGTTTTGTCAAGTCTGTCATAATTTGTGATCTACCTGATGAACCTGAAATGTGGAAGAGGGTGATCTAACTTGTTTTAAGATCGTGTGAAAATGATTTACAGCTGACAGCACAGATTAACGTCAATATTATTTGTTATAATTTATTTGTCATTATGATTAACGTTATTTCCTAAATGTCCTCTCTTCTTACAGTTGTTAGTAAATAGTGTATATTGGCTGGTGCATATCTATATAATGTGTAAAGTGTCTTAGAAGGTAAACAGATATTTACTATAATAAATATATCTATGATATTATACTAAGAGTTATAATATTGACGCTCACCTCAGAGACGCTCTGCTCTGCGCTGCAGGCGGACACGTTGACAGTCGGCACAGCCGTAGGCGTCAGAAATCGGTGCATGGTGTCGGTCCTCTGCTGTCCGTTAACCGTGTAGTCCTCCGGGACAAAATGCTCGGAGCAAACGATGTATCTCCTCAGCTCGGCCAGAGGAGTATTTATATCGACGTCCAAGGCAAACAGCCATAGTTTGAGCCGCGCAGGTTCCCTGACTGGAAGGCGGTGAAACGACAAAGCAGCGCCGGTCTTTGCTTTATTTCTGCACGTCTTCACAGCGCAGGAGAGAGGCATAGTACAGCAGCCTGCGTCATCTTATTATCATTGTGTGTATGATAACGGCAGCCCTCTAGCTTGGCACTCACCCCGTGCTTCCTTCTTGTGGATGAAGTTTGTAAACAATATCGACATACTTCCGGGTAACGTAAACCGCGTCAGCGTCTACATGCGCACACAGAAAAAGTAGTCCCCCAATAATCTACCCACGAAATGTCAACTTTATCTGGGTTTCATTGGGGGAAATGAAAAAAAAACACAATGATGACAGGTGTTAGAGGTGTGGCAGTTAGAAAACCAAAAAGCATGATTTCATGTTTCAAGTACACTATTTTTGCCAACTACCTACTTGTAGACATATTATAGGCTGTGAGTTGATTTTTAATCTTTCTATAGTGTGGATTTTCTAAAATACATTTATGAATAAATAAATAAATCATTCTACTCGTGTAAAATAGTAAATGATCAGATAAACTTTCCCTGGTTTGCAGATGCTTTCACTGTGCTGACATACTGTGGACAAACAACAGCAGGCTGACAGGAGGCTGCATGACTGTTATGAGCTGAGGTGATGCTCAGCTTCCACTCTTCTTCTTCCTTCTTCCTTTTTTTATTTCCACGTGCCACAGCAGAGCAGTCTAATGAAGTGGCCCGACAGCTGGCGGTTCCTTCTGTTTCACTATAGAGGTGTTTCACACAGTTGGAGGGAGCGGCCTCCAGCATCGCTGTGAGCTCCTTTTCTCGCTCTCTGATCTGCTGGAATAATTGATATTGGCCCCTCTGCTGCTGCTCCACATTGGGAAACCACCCCCGCTGAGGGAGAAAACAACTTTTCAGAGACTTCAGGGGCACCACTTAAACATGAAAGAACCCATACGGTACTGACTCTGATTTGGGGTTTACTCCACCTCTGGAATAGAAATATGCTATGTTTGTACTCTCTCTCTCATTCCTGTCAGTCATTCTTCATTTTCTGATGTGCTCTTCTTTTGGGTTGTGATGCTTAAAGTATATTTTCCAAAGGTTAAACTTCTGAACTCTGAAATTTGTTTTAATGATGTGTTTTTCATTGAGAGTATGAAGATATTCCCAGTTTGGATATGAGGCTTGGACTGGTTATTGTCTAGTTTGCCCTTTTTGGATTGTTCTTGTTGATAAAAATCACTTTGTCCTGGAAATATGTAGTTGTTTCAAGTGTAGCTCTCATTTGATCAGGTGCTGCACCCTGTGATTCTAGTATAAAGATTTTGGTTTCATGTGGTGAATTTGATGCCTGATGAAGGTCAGTAACCTTAATCTGTAATGAACTCAGTTCTGACAGGGTGCAGGAATTTTTTTTGTTGTTGCATGATTTCATTTTCCTACATAACTGTCTACCAGGTATCCATGGCAGAAGACGTTTCATAGAGTATCAGTTATATATGCTGACTAACTATAAAAATAAATAAGATATGATGGGAGCAGCCACCTCAGAGTGATTTCCTGTCATTACTGATTGATTTAGAGGTAACTACTGTTTTCTTTGTTGTCTGGGTGAATATTCAGTGTTGATCATCTGATCACTTTCAGACAGAGTCACTGAGCACAAGAACAATGCAAGATGAGAAGTTTATTGGTTTGCAAAGTAGCTGTTTTTACAAAAGCATGAGGAGGAAAAAAAAAAAAAAAAAAAAAACACTTGGAGAAGTCTAACACAATGGTGGAATGTACCGTCTTCATCTAAACACTGGTCCAGTGCACATTCTCAATGAGACACAAAATCAGGGTCATCTCAGGATATTTTGGGAACTTGCATCGCGTTTTAAGGACAAGTGCTCCTGTTTCTGTTCACCACAGAAAGCTGTTCATCTGAAAAAACAGCAGATCAAACAGCCACCAGAGAGGCCCAACATGATGCTCGGTAACATGAAACACCTTCAGAAGATCAAAGTCACAGCATCCTGGTGATCCTCAGACTTGGTACATCCCAGAAAACACTGAAGTCAAAATGAGGGTTAATCTTGTTTTGCAGTTGAAATAAAAGAATCTTTGATCCAATACTCACTTCACACATTTCCTTGCCACACAGGAAAGTACAATATGAAAGATTTGTACATGTCAAGGCCCAGAACCAAAGAAACACTTTCATCATCATAAAAAACCCCCCAACTTTTCAGGATGTCTTCATACAAACAGCATTAAAATAGTACGTTACCAATACAGTAGGTATTACGTTACCACACACAGCCCTGCTGGTTACACTGTAATAAATAGAAATGATAACATGATTGTACATCCACACAATACATTAGCAACAGATCAGCCTACTTCTACTCAGAGGACACTTCATACTGTAAATGGACATGATGACGTAGCCGTTCATACAACAGTCAGGTAGATTTTAGCACTGTTTAGAAAAGGTATTGTGTCGTGTTATTTGTTAGAAGTTCAGGGGGGGAAAAAAAGCTTGATTTATATACTTATGTCAATTTTCTTGCTTTGTGTAATGTTAATGTCAGCAGTGTTCAAAGACTGCAATTTGGTAGGTACCAATCTGGAATTTTCATAAATACTAGGCGAATGGAAAATAAAATGCAACCGCAAAGGGGAAGTCTGCCCTTGAAAACAGGCCTGACAGTAAATGAGAATAAAAAACAACGAGCATGCTTGACTGGACCAAAAACTGGCAGTATGATACCGCAATCTTTCATGTTT
The DNA here is from genome assembly GCF_042242105.1 of Pempheris klunzingeri. NCBI lineage: Eukaryota > Metazoa > Chordata > Actinopteri > Acropomatiformes > Pempheridae > Pempheris > Pempheris klunzingeri. Next base: position 12,569,945 of record NC_092023.1, read on the forward strand.
ACAAAATGCCAGGTACTAGCTTACATGCACAACAAAATGCTTCCTGCTGCTTGGTATTCCTTGTGTATAATCAAAGCCTGTGAGGCCACACATGTAAATATGTACATCCAAAGTCCAAAAGAAGGGTAACATACAGACCTGGGTCACATAAAATCTCTCTCTTCCATCAATCAGACGCCCCTTGATTTTTTTAACTGAGGGTAGGAGGGCAGTCTCTCCATCACCAGATTACAATCAGGAATGAGGAACATTCAGTTTTTCAGTTTAAAGGGTTGAAGAAATATCTAAATAATAGTTAAGAGCAGGAATTATGTCCCAGGGCTGTTCTTGAAAAGACATGGGATCATTAGGAGATCAGGAGGTGGGACCTGTCATACACTTAACACTTCAGGAAGAGACACAATATATGTTGAGGTTTTCTGAGCACACGTACCAAAATTGTTTTTTTTTGTTTGTTTTTTTTTAAACGGGAATACTAAGTAGTTGAGTCCCTAGAGTGGACACCAACACCTTTTTTTATTAAAGTGCACCAGTACCAAATAATCAAGCTCAAGTACCCTGCCAGCTTATCATTTACCTGTACTGCACCCACTTGTGTAGAAAACCCAAAACACACTGTGCTCGTACACAGCCTGAAAACCCACAACAGTCCCAAAAACAGTTTGTCAAAGCTGAGTGCACACGTACACACACACACACGTTCAAGTCCTTTAATTCAGGGAGTCTTGAATCAATCATCTCCCTCCCCCACAATTCTGCTGCCAGCTTGGCTCCATGTGTGACAGCTCAGGAGCCAAAAACATGAACCTGTGTAACACTTAAACACACACCTTGCTTCCAAATCCATGAAACACACTGCTGAGTTATGATCATATTCTTTACATGATGTATATTCACGTTTTCAGAGGAAACTGTAGCGTAACAAATAGGTGTTCACCAGTAAATAGAAGGAACACAAAAATATAAAAAAAAAAAAAAAATGCACCCCGTCAACACAGTTGCACCTTATTTGTACAGGTCTGTGCGGTTGTAATACTGGAGTAATACATTGCTCTGGCTCACATCCTCTCAAACTGCACTTCTTACTGTCCCCTCACACCAAACTGGATTCTTTTCCCGTTTGCTTCTGAAATAGACCAGCGCTTGCGGAGCAAAAACGAGGAAGACCCTGTCTGACCGACCGGGAGAAAACAAGTTCTGCTCGGCGGCCGTCAGTCCTGGAGCAGAGACCTTATTGCTACATGAAGAAGGGCTAATAAATATTCAGTGCATGCATGAATGAAAGCAAAGTCTGTGTATTTCAAAGAACGCCGCACGCGGCAGACAGTAACGAGGTTTCCTCAAAGTCTGCTCAGAAATCTAAAGGAAGGTTCATTAGTGAGAGAGATTACCAAGTGCCCTGCAGTGAAGTCAGTGCAACTGTCCTGCACAGATGTCAAGGCTTACTCTGAAATCACAACAGCAAAAGGTCAGGGGAAAACCTCAGCTTGCTTAAGATCAAGTGTGAAAAACACCAAAAACCTAATGGTAATTTGGTGCAGCTTAATGAAACAATCTACCAACAACTTCCATTTGCTTCTTCGCTGTGTCCAGCTGCTCAAAAAGTGGGTACGAACCACAACACAGAATTAAGATCATGCATTCAGTTTTCTGTTTGAAGTGTGACATCTGTCTGCACAGACGATCAAAGCTTCTCCACGTTTCGTCATCATCCATTTTAGAAGCGTCTAACAAAGTCACCCTTTAGGGCTTTATAAGTTGCAAATAATGACTTTATTCATGGTTAATACATATTTTACCAATGTGTTAAAGATCATATCATTATGAGCCCCTAACAGGAAAAAATCCCTTGGCTGTTTCTCCTGCAGTATAAACACTGGCTTTGTCCGTTTAGCTCTTTAGTCTTTCATGCAGACAACCACTGACAATTTCAGCCTTGATGCATCATTGTAAAGTGAAAAAGTCAGGAAACCTTCTTGATAATTTATTAACATTTATAACTGCAGCACTGATGGTTTATTAGCAGGTTTACCAGCATTGATAAATGCATCATTATCAAATACAAAAGAAACACAACCTGGCAACCCAAAAGTTGTTCTCATCAATGGCTTATAACTGATCTATAAAAAAATGTATTAGTAAATGATTTATTACTCATTAATGAAGCCAAGAGTACCACCTTATAAATCCTTCATTACATAGAGCTGTGCCCAGAAATCTATGCAGTGAAAATCCTACCTAGTTCTACTGTATGTGTTCAGCAAACAGAGCATAGTGAGTGTTGATACAGTGGAAGGTGTAAACAGAGCACCCGAAGACAGAACTCTTAACGCTCTTTAGAGATCTGCTCTGTGATTACTGTGTATCTATCCTAACTTCCTTTCTGCCTCTGTGACAGAGACTCAACTGTACTGGTTAGACTTGTAAAAACCTGCGGGCTGCATTAAACAAGGGTGCTTTAAAGTGTCCATCTGCCTCCGTGTGGACAAGTCGCTGATGTGGAATGATTCAAGAAACACTTTGAAAAGCCATAAAACACATAAGACGCTCTGTAGGACCGAAAAAGGACTATAAACAGCACCAGTCATACCACCAAAAAACTGCGACATCAAGTAATCCTCTTGTGCATCACTATATCTTCTACGCTACTATAGAAACATGAATACTATACATTCAAAATACCATCAGGATCTGAGCCTGCTTCCAAACAGCCAACTGAATGTTGAATGTGAAATTTTGTTTGACTTTAGTTTGCGCTCGGCCAACATCTACACACTTTGATAGCACAGCTTCTTCTAAATCTGCACTGAAGTGAAACTTTTTTTTTTTTTTAGAAGAATAAGTTGCATATTGGTTTAGTGTACAGTTCAGTTGAGGTTCACATGGAAAATGTGAGTGTGACAGCAGAGAGCATAGTCCAATTTTCAAAGCTCATCTAAAAGCCATTTCTCTACTCTCTTTGCCCTCCAGAGTAAACAGTGATAATTCTACTTCCTGTTCACCACATGTAAAGTTTCTTTCTACAGGAGAACGGCTGCAGTGATCGCTAAGATGAGTGCCTACTACCAACACACGCCGTGTACAGCATGGGACGCTTTCTGATCCATCTTGTCATGATATAATCCTCATTATTGGGTATTTAGGTCGGTGAGACTGCAGCGTGTTGCCATGACTACTGGGATAAACCCAAGGGAGGGCAGGGGAGTGCTTACAGAGTTGGAGGTAAATCAGCACAGAGGAAACTGGGTGTGATACTTTGCTCTGTTGTGGTCAGAGGAGTTAACTGCAGCAATAAATACACGTCAAGCTGTGCTGAGCAAAATCAAATCTGAGCGCGTCAAACAACCTGCAACATTTCGCTTTAAACTAGTTTCATCTGGAATGAAAATCATGTTTCTGTCCACGTGGGACGGCTCAGATTGAACATCTAAAATGCTGCTCAGGTCCAATTCTTTCTGACAAACTATGATCAGTGTCTCTATCTTGCATTTTCCAGTTTATCCAAAAGGTTTTGGAAGATTTGTATAATCCTAGGGAGTCGCAGAATTCAAACATTTCATCAGTCACCAAATTTGGATAAAGCAAGCGTTTGCTTTCATATTAGCTGCTAAAATATTTTTTCCTGAGTAACTATTTTCTATAACATCCGAGTTATTTTGCCATCTTTGAAAGAACTCCACACCTGCCTCTATCTCAGCATCCCTACAGGATTCAACGTAAAAAATAAATGTGCTATTAATAAGTCGTGAGATCCCTGATCTGACAAAACTGGGGCTACAAAGAGAGAAACCTGAAAATGGAGCAAACACATTCACCCTCAAAGCATCCTCATCAGATCATGGTTAAACACAAAGGAATGGAAAGAAGTGAATGAATGTAGCAGAAGAACTCTACCGCCGGCGCCTTTTTCCAGTTGCTTTGCTGCTGCAGTGTTGCATGATGGGTATGGATGATGATGTAACAGGCGCACGTGTGCGTGGTCATCTGTGATCAAGTTCCTCGCTTCACATACGACTTGCAGAGCAGGAAGAAGAGTGGGAAGTTAACCGAGCTTGGTGATCTGTAGATCTCCTTGTATCCGTACTGTGTCGATCGACGGCATAGATTTTACTTTGTGATAAAAGTCAAAGAGCTGGTGTCCGTCCACGAATATCCGGAACCTCTGGTGCTCACAGTGGATCTCAATCTGCAGGGAGAGAGGAAAGAAAAGATGGAGAGAGGCAGGAGAGACAGAAGGGAGGAAAAGAAAAGATCAAAAGACACAAATCATCAATAATGCAAGCTGAGATCAAGCCAATTACATTTACAACCAATAATCAGTCCTTAAAGTAAATTAAATCTTTTGATGTTAGTCCTTTTCCATCCCCGCAATTTTTTGGCCACTTGAGGGCATCGCAACAAGCTGTAAACACAATATTGACATTATTACCTTATAAAGTTGGTATTGGAACATTTATAGCCAACAGCTGCTTCTTTGCACATCCAGCAGGCACTGAGTGACATTATCCATTCTGATTCCCGTTTCTGGCCACTACTCAAATATTCACTTTCCTTTTGCTCAGTTTTTGGTCTCTACCACCTCCAGAGGGAGCCACTAAATGCTCCACTATGCTCACCACTGATTTGGCTTATTATTTGGGCTTTTTCACTGAAATGTTCCATCTCTCTGTAGAGCTGAGGGGACATTACACATTTCTTTTGCCGTCAATGTAAAAATACAGATTAGTGCAGCTTTGACTAAATACAGGAAACAATTGCTAAATACAAAGTTTCATGGTATTAATGAGAAGGGTGTTCACAGTTGATTTCCATCTGATAATCCTGCTTGTAGAGTCCATTATATAACAAGTGCAAATCACTGGATTGACACTTAATGAGCTGTTGATGTTCTAACATGTACCAAACAGTCACTCTAATTTACAAACCTTGTCTCGCTTGTAGCCGCACAATCTGACGCTCATAGAGCCCAATGCAAACAATCAAAAGTGTAAAGGGTCTTTCTGTGTCATTCGGGCCAAAGAAAACACATTTGTAGGTGGGATCGCGCTTCCTGAGGCAGATTGTTTCAATGATCTCCGTAACAGAAACCGCAGCACATCATGTGTCTGCCCACATGCCTCCGAATTCGTGAGGCAGTCTGTTGGAAGCAATCAGCATGACAACCTTAATCTCCAGCCTCCAGCTTCTGACAGTCATGACTGTGCTGACCTGCTCGGTCATGCCCCGACCACAAACAATGACACTTTATCAGGGAGCTGACATTGCATAACCAGACGCAGGGATCACCTCTAAAAATAAACAAAAAAGATAGTGTGGTTGCGTCCTCAGCACCTTCCGTATGTTACAATTTCTTTGAAAGAAATTTAGGACTGAACCTTCTTTCTTTAAGAGGAAATGCTGATGTGCACTCATGCATCACTAAGAGCGTGAATCACAGGCTGGTTAGTTCACTGGATTCAAACATGTCATCATATATTTTTAGTGGTATGTGCTCTTCATCTGCATATTCAGAATTATTAGAGCAGAATATGGCAGAGCGAACAGGCCCTCCGGTCTTATGGGAATTACTCATCATGAATATGTGCTGCTGCCCACTCCATCCCCCCCCTACATCTGACACAAACAGCTGATGCTGCCCCTCATGCAGGGACAGGATACAGCCTAGATAGCATGGAAAATACATCCTGTTTGTGTCTAATGTCTATTCTGCAAGGACATTTGCAACATTTCTGCTGTACCATGTGATCATCTCGCTTGATGACGTGACGCTTCTAAAATTAAAAATCCCCCCCCAAAACACTTCAATGTTACAAGGAAGCAACTGGGACAAAATACAATATTGCAACAGTTATGTCATGTCTTGGCCTGTTCATTTTGATACTGATCCATAATCGCAAGTTGGCATTTTAATTTTTTTTTTTTTGATCTGCGAACAGTTTAAAATCCAAAGATATTCAAGTTGTCGTGTTATAAAACAGTGCATGGGGTCTGTGAGTGTTTTTTTCACTTTTCCTCTCCATTCCTTTTATTTATTTATTTTAACTCTTTACAAATCACTTACGCCCCTTTTGCATGCACAGACAAATGAATGATTATAAAAGACTTTGAGGAAAGATTTCAAAAAAAGCGTGCGTGCCATCCCAATTTGAACAACTATCACAACCCTGCTTTATTTACACTCCATCGACTGCCTTGTTTGCACTGGATTGGCCCCAAAACAGCAATGAAAACACTTTGGCCTTCTGATGTGGCCAGAGAACTCATCGTATGAGCGAGTTCTTTTCAAGCATAACTCAGCCTTAAGCATTTGAGGGTGAATTCGCCAAATGAACCCCATTCTTAATGTAAATCAATGGGTCTCATTTTCATAGTTGTGGCCGTCCATCTTTGTGGTTATGATACATTTTACTTAACATGTTAATCTTATAGTTAACGGAGATGTGACGACACAGCTGTACAACACATCTGCCTTTTAAACAATATGGTCTAGACTGGTTGCACATACAAGCACTTTCACGATGCACCAAACTGCTGAGCAAATGTTTTCACTTTGAAATAATCCATTTGAGATAACAGTTTCACTGGGGATCTATCAACTCCTTGTCTGACTCCTGTTGCTTTAGAGACTCTTTGTGAAAGGCCAATTAATGGCCATGAAATTATGACAATAAGGGCATAACAAAGAACAGGCCTGAGGTCAGGTTGTCCCACACTCCTCATAAAAGCACCTGCTGCCTGTGAACAACTTGAGCTATAGTCGTCTGGTGTGTGGATTCCTCATTGAATACAAAAAAAAAAAAAGCATATTTACCCTGAAAGGCTGATCAGGGATGAAGGGAAAGTAGGCAGTGGACACCTCCTCGCCCACCCATTTCCCAGAGACGCGGGCGCTGCGCAGAAACTGGCGGTCAGTGAAGCGGGCGGTGAGTTTGAGGGCCACGTCGTAGGGAGGCTCCTCCTTCTCCGAGTCACGGCCACAGGTCAGGCTCACGTCGAAGCTGAGGGAGGGAGGAAATAGGGGGTCGAGGGGTCAGAGAGGCTCCATATGAAGCCAATAACTAATCTGGGATAAGTTAGCTGCATAATTCTGCTGCTGCTGTGTAAGACCAAACCTGTTGTGCATCATTTACGCACATAATCCCTGCTGCTAGGTCTGGGTTTACCCCCCTCTCCTCCTCTGCAGCTGTGTCGTTTCCACAGAGGCATCTTTGTGCGAGCGTGTAGGTGTGATCACAGCAGAAAAACTTGCTGAACTCTGAGATGCAACAAAGGGAGACAGCTGTCTATTTTGAGCCCTGGAAGAGCTCCGTCAGCTAGGACCATTCACATGAACTCTGGCATGGAAACAGTGCCAGCAGCAGCTGCTAAACATGATTAAGTCATGGGGCGGGTTCTTCCAAGTTTGACACAAGTTTCCATGTAGGGTAGGGACACACCCAAGCAAGTCTGCTTCACTGGGTCTTCTTTTTTCCTTTTTCTCCCCCCTTTTTTTTTTCTCCCTGCTGTTTAGGGGGAACGCCCTGTCTCTGCATACTTAAGAAGCCACCATTCTCTCTCTGGCTGCCCACGCATTACTCAGTGTGTCCTGGAGTGTTCTGTGCAAGTCTGACTGGCTTGGAAACAAAAAAAACTCATCTCTAACATCAGTCAGCATGCATGTGAATGACAAAACATGTGTTTAATTCCAGTGAGATAAGGAGTGTGTGCATGCATCGTTGATGGTTATCTTACCTCTCTGGCTCCAGGTCGACAATGCCCATCACAATGATCTTCTTCCCTGGCCGCATGCCGCCCCTGATGCGCCCGCTGAATGGCACCGTCTACGCATAGCACAGTGAAGTTATTAAGCACAGCCTGGAGCGAGCATCAAACAAGGACACTCAGGAGACAGTCAAGGCATCTTTCATACCAGGAGACGTGATAAATCCTCCTTGTCAGGTGAGATGAGGCCGGGGTTCCCCAGCGAGTCGTTCAGATGGTCATCTTCCACAGTCTTCAGCAGCAGCGACAAAAGACACAGGATGCAAACTGTCATTTACAGCTCTGTCACGTTGGGTAGAAAGTGGCCTGGCTGAGCTTAAACGTCCAACATGAGGCTGCGGGCCTGTTTATCAATAAACGCACACAGTGTGGCCTTGCATGCGGCTGTTCCCAACAATGACGAGGTGGCAGCAGACCTGTCATGCTGGCATCGGGGCTCCTCGTCTTTCTAATTAGCCTCACAAAAAGCTGCACCTGCGGCGTTAACGCGCACATTCAGAGCCGTGAGGTGAAACACACGCCGCCGGTACATTTCACCGCGAACGTGTTGGATTTCCGATTTCCCTCCGCGGCCGCACATGAAAGGAGTCGCCTCGCGCTCTGAATGCGCTGCGCACGGCGCTCCGCTTTTACAATAAGCGTCGGATAATCGACATAACGGTGTGCATTAATCAAAGCCACAGGCCGTCACGCACAGAAAGTAAACACCAAACGCATCCAATCCCAACCCCGGTTCCCCCTGCAGCTTCAGAATACTCACTATTCCGTCCTTTTCCGCTGCCTGCACCGCCATCTTGAGCAGAATAGCATAGGATGCTTATTATAGGAGCAGAGGCAGCCCTGCCGGGGAGCGTGTGGTGTGTCAGCGTCGTGGCACTGACTCAGGAGTGTATTCCTGTTCCTGCTCCTATTCCTGGGTCTCCACGTCTGAGCGGGCCTGGCACAGAGCGCAGCCACCTAGCAGGACATCCCTCCGCTGCACTGTCTGTCTGAAATGGGTGGATATCTGCTGACGTATGCTTTATAATAATTACAGACTAAAAGCTTAATCCCCGTCTGTTGGAGAAGGCTAATCAGACAGATTTTCCTCAACCCTTCACCCAATTAGGCAACGCGCTCTTTGGGCTTTTCCTTTCTGGGTTTAGATCAACGATCCAGTAAATAACTCAGACTGAATAACTGCTTGTTGATTAAGCGTCTGACTGCCGCGCTCGTGCGTCTCACTGTGGGGTTGCGGCCTAATTGGCCGAAGTGTGCACATCCAATGATTTTTAATGATTCAACAACACTGTGGGCCACAGAGCAAAAAGTAGGGCAGTTGTGAGCTTGGGACATTAATTGCTTTTCACTGAATGAAGTGGAAATTAAAAGTGTTTCCCGTTCATTGACTCTTACACGGACACCCCCCCCACCCCCCTCCCTCACTGTCTTTTTTTTCCCTCTATGTGTCCAGTCCTGTGCATGCAAGCACCCCTCCACACACTAAACTACCCCCACCCCCTCATACTGTGTGCTTCTTGTAGTTTAACTGGATCCTTCTGCCCCTCTGTGGACATTTAGAGGCATTACAGGTGGAGGCAACATTTCAGCTTCACCTGGATGGGTCATAGAGGAGTCAGTTAGAAGTTCTTCAAGCCATTTATATCAAGGATTACATTAGTTACATTACACAGTCTGTGACAAAGTGGGTGAGCGCTCATTTCTCCTCACCACTTGTCCCTGGACATGTTCATGGTACATTCTACTTTCTGTTTTCCCTCTGTGTGTTTTCCTTTAATTTAACCAGGCCAGTGGAACATTAAGGCACATACTATCCCGGGTTTGTTTGTGTTATCAGGTTACAGTTGACCTCTAGTGCATGTAGGATTAAAACACAGTCATTTAGTTCAGTTATCCTTTATTAAGTAGCAGGTAAAATGGGGTTCAATTGTTCATTCCTTTGTTTATACTTACCTTTGTTTGTCCTGGCTCACCATGCAGGAGTAGTGTTTGGAGAGGAGGCCGGCCCAGCACTTCCGCAATTTATGGTGTTGATGATGTCAGCGGTTACATCATTGGGTCAGACCAAGTGGAGGGTTTCTTTTTCCTTTTGACAAATGTTTTGTTGGTATTAAAATGCATAGATTGTTGTTTTTACTTGTTTAGCTTGTGGGGAAATGGTTAAGAAATGTCTAGAGGTTTGTAGTGTGTGCTGTGATTTTATTTGCAGATTTGTTTGCATTCACAGTACAGACTACGTCACCATGTTACCGAATGGTAGAGCTGAAGTGAGCCAAGGTGGGAATTGAATGCCCTATATAAAGAGTAGGTACTTCAATGCCTGGGAGAGAGGATGGATTGACAGAGATGTGAGGGCTGTGCTGCCACAGTAATAATAGTTCTTTTTTTTTTTTTTTTGAGTAGCTACAGTTTAGTTTTCAAACTGTTTCTTTGTAAATAAATTTTGTATTGTTTTGTAATTTAACTTCATGGAGCACTTTGAAATAAAATCACCTCTTTTGCACTCAAGAAGTCTGAGTCTGCCTGCCTGCCACCTTCCTTGACCTTTTTGGCCGGACTACTCTACACAGTCCCATCTTCTTTTACCCCTCCAGATTAACTTAATGTTTGACATAAGTATTTGATATTTGAGGCGACATAAGTATTTGATATTTGAGGCAACAAAAGTGTGTCCACAGTGGGACATAAACGACCGTAGTATCACAGTCTGCACTCAAACAGGTGAAATTAATATTTAGGTGTTGGAGTTTGGAGCAGCACCTCAAAACAGGTGAGTTTCTGTGTCTTGCTTAAAGGCCCACGGCAAGGCAGACACCCATGAAATGGTTTTTATATCACCTCTCACTTTTCCTGCTGAGGAAAACTAACCAAGGAGTGTTTTTTTTTTTTTTTACAATATATTTCATTCATTCATTCAAGTGCAGCACTGGAGGGAATTCTTTGCATTCCAGCTGTTACCACTGATCACAAGTGATTGAAGGCCTCCTGCAGGCTGGTCTGTTAGGCAGGGATGAGTCTTTTGGTTTCTGCTTCCCTCTTGTGGTTTCTGTGAGAACTACACTATGACCCCGAATCATATTTTGAAAGTAATTTCCTCATTATTTGTTGAGAAATCTTCTTTTCAGGGTTTTGTTGGGATAAGAAATGTCCAACATGCCTGGGATGGAAGGGTGGGAGACTTTTCTCGAGATGAGCCAGCCTGATACAGCTCTATACCTCCAGGAAGTGACAAAGAAATGCAACCGAACAAGCGGCAGACATGCAATACTGGAGGCTCTTTGCAAAATGAGATGACTGCAGGCAGGTTGTTTACACTGCAATAATCTCCGTTCTTTTGAATTGTATAACACATGCTGACAGTAAATTAAGATAATTCCTTTCGTTTGCGGCAGTGGTCAAAGAAGTACTTAGATACTAACTATATAGTACAGTATTATCAGCTACATGTTCCTAAAATACAAGGAAAAGTACTGTTTCCACAGTAAAATGGACTGATATATTTTCATATCCTATATTATTTGATCATTTATACTTATTCATCATTATTAACTATAGTCCTGTGGGCCCCTCCAAAGGGTCACCACATAAATCTAAGGGGTCGTGAGATAATTGGGGGAGACCGGGGCTTTTGTTACCACGCTGTTTGCTCTCATGTGAATTGCTCAACAACACACACTTACAACAGTCCCTCCTATATTGAGCTTGAGGGTTTGGGATGAAATGGGTACCATCACAGGGTTAGTTGTCCCTGTAGTTAGTACAGTTTGAATTATTCTCTGTAATGAGAAGTGAGATGAAGAAATTTACAATGTTTAAAAAATTCCAGTTTATATTAAAGCCATAGTTTTACATCAACTCATTATAGTGTAACATCTACTGGATGTCACAGGTGAGACAACCAGCCCCACCTGACCTCTCTACACAGGTTACCACACGTCTTTAGCTAGCAACTGAAAACAGACTGAAATAGAAGTTACTACCTTCCTCTTTTTAATAAATGTTTGATTATGCCTGTAGGTGCTGTACAAGCCTCAGTGTTTTGTGTGTCTTATACAAAATGACCAGACAAATGTTTGATATCAACATGATGAAATAACACCGTCTAATTTGGCCATAATAAGCACTGTGACAACCAACACCCGAGACAATCAGCCCTGTTGTCCCCTAATGAGACAAATTCTACCACTCAAATCTGTTTTCAGTTTTGGGATTTTCTTCTTTAATATTTGCCTTTTTTGTATAATATTTGGGCCTCAATCAATAAATCAAATGAAATCATGTGGGAAGTTTGGAGGGGAAATGTCTCTTTGGTGGAACTTAGAAACATCTGTAACTTGACAAAAACCCAACAAAGCACTGCTTTTATAAGGTTTTTTTAAAAAAAAATCTTTTGTCTTTTGTATCTTAAGCACAGCACTTAGTTACTTTCCACTACTGGTTTCTGGATCAGATTCACCTCATAGAAGTGTTATCATAAAGGTCCAAAGAGAAACAGACGAGGGCAGATGACTTCTCAAATAATTGAAAATATCACCAGTTTATTTTCAATTATTTATTTGAGTTTTTACAAAAGTAAGACCCTAAACCTCATGTTTAAACTGATATTTTTTGCAGTGGAGCATCCTCCCCTTCATGTGTGACACCGACAGCAGCAGAGCTGGCAATGAATTACACACGAGACCAGATCAGCAAATCCTCCAGGATCCAGTATTTTCTAATCCTTAGCTTATATAAAACAGAGACAACAGTTGGTCTGACTTCAGAATAAAAAGTCCCAGAGCACATCCATCCATCCATCCATCCATCCTTCCCCCTCACTCTCTCTCTCTCTCCCCCTCCTCCCTCCCCCTCTCGCTGTCTCTCCTCTCAGAGCTGTCCGGTCCGCCCTTCTCTCCCTGCTGCCATGGCCGCGGAGGCTGCCGGTCGGGATGATGCGACGGCCGCTGCTGCGGACTGCACCGAGATGGACGAGAGGGTAAGACGCTGTGGGGCACCTCTGGGTCCTTTCTTTTTGCTTAAACGGTCACCATCGACAGCCTTTGGCGACAGGCCTGTCTCACGCTGCTGCGGCGGCGAGATGGAGAGAAAGTCTGCAAGGACGCACGCCGCAGCAACCAACCACCACTTGTGACATTTGGTTTTCGCACAATATTCAGTTAGTCAGTGAGGTTTAGAGGGAGGGAGGACGAGCTTTATCGTTTGGGCAGCAGGGGGAGGAGGGCAGAGCTGGAGCACCGGTCACCGCACTGCTGCTGCTGCTGCTGCTGCTGCAGAGCTCACATCCTGTGTGACGCGCTGATGTGAAAGGGAGAAGTGAGAGTGCAGCAGCTGTCGGTCGGTCGGTGGATGTAGGCTACCGTCGCACAGCTTATAAATAGCCCGTCAGTGGCCATTCTTCAACAGTTAACGTGTCGCTGCTGCCGCGTTTGTGCTGGATCCGGAGAGATTTGAGCGCGCCTGTCGAGCCCGTTTCTTCCACTTGGCTGTGACGCAAGTTGGCAACAACTTGGCAGGCAAGGTAGGAATTTTTTCCTGATCAACAGAACAGAGCAGAGCCGAGTATGAATGAAAAGAGAGGCTTTGTTGGGCTCATTGAGGTCATTATCAGGGGAGAGTGTCCTGCAGAGGAGCCTGCAGAGGGACAGGGTGCTGTTTTCTCTAATTACAGACCGGATCACCCAGAGGACTGCAACTAAAGGCTGTCTTCTACTAACTCTGGATTTTGCTTAAATAATCAAGCACTTAAAATGTCAAAATCACACCTTAACAGAAACAGTTCAGCTGGATTCATTCAAAGTTACAGACAAGAATTGCCAATGACTTTGATGCATTGGAAATTCTTGTCTGTAACTTAACTGCAACTCAATATTACATTACATTATTCTTAGTAAAGCCACTTGTTACAGGTTGTGGAGAAGTGTGTGTAGTGTGTGTGTGTGTGTGTGTTAGGTGGGTATTCTTCAGAGGAAAGCATCCATTCTCCACCTGCCGGCGGGTGAACTGAACCTGTTCTTCCACTTTGTTCTTACTCAGTTGAGATGTTTGTGTCAGCTGATGTTCACATGCTCTTTAATCGTTGTCCTCAGTCTGTGGACTCACTCATCAGCCGCTCTTCATCTTCTCCACTTTTCCCTTTCGCCTCCATCTTCTCTCAGGGTGAGTGTTTACTTAAAACTTCTGCTTTATCCTCCATCAAACCGACAGTTGCTGTCAGTGTGTTTTCCTGTAGGTGAGTTGACTTTATCTCAGATGCCGCTGATGGATCTTAACTGGGTTTAATCAGCTTGTTGTCTGAAATGGTCCCAGTGTCCAATAACCGTAGGCTTATTCATACAGTAGCAGGGTGAGATCTGTCTTGGTGTATATTTTTGCAGATGTAGGCTATAGTGCCAGAGGTGAAGCCAACCAAATGCGTCAGATTACACAATTCCTAATCTCCCCACTGGCAAACGAGAGATGCTGGATTAAAGGAGGGAGTTAGTTGGAGACTGGGGGAAGCCCGTGAAAGAAGGCCGTTATTAGAGATTACCGGGCAAAAGGATTGTTTTACGACCTAAATAATTTGTCTGCTCAAGCTGGAGAATATGCAGAGAACCCATCAGGAATATCGGAGTATGCGAGAGCTGTTTCAGTATGTTGTTGTGCCAGAAGTGATATTCATCTTGGACTGTTGGGTTAAAGGTTAAAAGTTTCTCCCCACTTGCATTCTTGAAAAAAAACAACTAATCCAGGCGAATCCCTGGTTCACATTTTCTTTCAGCTGCTTGCAGTAAAGCCTTTAAACCTGCCAGCACTGATGCGGCTACAAACGTCTGCACAGGAATGAAACTTAATCAGGAAGCAAATGTTGATGAATTGTAGTCTGATTTACTGTTTTACAATTTTTATTGTTCTCAGCGGTGCAGAGCAGCAGTTTCCTCATTGTTCTGAAAGTGCTATGCTGCCTAAATGCACCTAACATTTGAATTATGAATTTACAGCGTTTTATTAGCAGCACAACACACGTCTAATAGAGTGTTTTACAGTGTAACAACACCAGCCAGGTGTGGGAACAAAAACAGCAGAAATCATCTGAGCTCAACCCCAACAAAGCACAATACATTGTATGTGTTGAGTAGGATTTTGTACGACACAATACTATTTTCAGGTGGCTTTGGGAAAGATCACAACAACATGTTATAATAGTTATAAAAAAAGACACATTCTTGTCTAAGAGGTTGGTTTATTGAGGGTCTTTTGACATTTTGACAGTTACAGTAATATGTATCGTTTGTTGTTATTATGTGGGATTACAAAATATGGATGAATGGAAATTCCTCTAGTGCAGTGCTGTGGTTAGCACTGTTGCCTCACATCAAGAAGGTCCGGGGTTCAAATCCCGGTTTGAACTCGGGGTCTTTCTGTGTGGAGTTTGCATGTTCTCCCCATGCTAGCGTGGGTTCTCTCCGGTACTCCGGCTTCCTCCCACAATCCAAAGACATGCACATTAGGTTAATTGTTAACTAAATTGCCGTAGGTGTGAGTGTGAGAGTGAGTGGTTGTCTGTCTGTCTTTCTGTATGTGGCCCTGCGATTGGCTGGCGACCAGTCCAGGGTGTACCCTGCCTCTCGCCCAAAGTCAGCTGGGATAGGCTCCAGCTCCCCCCGCGACCCTGACGGATAAGCGGTATAGAAAATGGATGGATGGAAATTCCTCCCAAATTCCTTCTTTTAACCTCCGGCTGAGGTTAATGTGAAAATCAGCTTTGAAATTTGTGGAATTCTTGAAAAACAAAGGCGGAGACGGGGCAAATTTGGGCCTTCAGCAATGGCTGTAATACAAAGAAACCACTTCAGTGATTAAAACAAACTACAGCAAGTTAAAAGACAACGTTAATTTGATTCTGTTAATTTGATTCCTGTTCAGCCCCATAAAACTGCAACAGTGAGATAATCTCCCTACTGCCCTCAGCCACTATTGGTTTAGATTTGTGTATTTAATAAATCACAGCAGGTCAGTTGAACACACAGTATATTATGATTACAAACAGCCAGTTGTAAAGCGTTTTGATCTGTTTACTGCTGTAATATTGGCAAAGGATAGACAACATTATTTAACTGATATCTTGTTGCTACAACACTGAAATACATCTAATTGTTCCTGCAAGCAATATTTCATGTTCAGTGGCAAAAAACATCCACGTTCTGTTACTGTAGACATATATGTAAACAGCCCAGCTTCAGGTGTTGAAAGCGAGATACAGTGTGACACATAATGCATATGTGATCATAATATGTTCAAATGCTATAAATAATGGAGGACAAGTGCATCATCCCATGAATTATTCTCATGGTCCTGTGCAGTGATAGAGACTGAGGTCGTGTTTGTCTTTGTGTCACATCTGCTCAGTGTATATGGTGAAAAAATAATCAGTATGTGTCTGCAGACATGAAGACTGTTCTTGGTGTTTAACAAAGTATTGTCCTCATTTCCAGCTGAAGAAGGGGAATATGAAGGCTGACTTGGAGGCTTCTCTGCCTGCTGGACAGGAGGATTTTGCGATCCGGTGCCGGGATGTGTGCCGTTCGTACGGCAAACTGAAGGTCCTCAGCAACCTCAACCTGACTGTACCACAGGGACAAATGTGAGTGGAGCGCGCTGACTCAAATCTGCCATTTTGGCTGTGATTGCAGACTGTTTTCTGTGATTGACAAGACATTTATCGCTTTATTTATTGGTTAGAACTAAATCCATCATTACAGTGGTCATATAAAAAAGATCAGCGACTCAGGGAAAAAGGGGACAAGAAGAAAGAACGATGAAAAGAGAAGTATTGAAAAGACTGAAAAGCTCCTACCTTTTAATAAGATATGCTGTTAGTTGTATTTTAAAGCCTTACACCTCCACCATCTCTCCCCTCGTAGCACTAAACAGGCACAAACAATGGACTTGTACTTCTCCCAGTCAGCAGGTGTTGTCTCAACATGCAAATTGAGTGAAATGTCCGGGGCATGGCTGGAAACAGTCTCCTTCTCTTTTGCCATGTATCTGCTGACTGATCTATTGCAAAACCTTAATTTCCTACAAGACAATCAGATCAACCTTCAATGACTTGTCAAACATACCTGCATTTCTCAAGTGATGAACTAGATTTGGAAGGCAGGGGAAAAACTAAAACCATGAGTCAGAAATAATTCATGCTCACTTACATGTTTTCGTGAACTGCACGCTGTGCAGAGAAACTACGGGGAAGTGTGTAAAGACAGCAAGCTTCTCTGACAGGTTGGAAATGTGCTGAACAACAAAGCTGGTATAGTGTTACACCTGGAATGCACACAGATAAAGCACAGTGTTAGTCAGGCGCATTGTGCATGTCATCTGCTTTGTTTTTCTTTTTGTTTAATACTCATCAAGAATTTTACATCACACTCTTTTTTTAGAAGGTTTAAAGAAAAAGGCCACATAACTCTCTCTGAAACCGAACTTGAACTTTTTACGTTCCTGTTTGTGTGAATTAGTGAGCCCAAGAGGTGGTGGCAAATGGATTTTTGAACCTTGAACAGAGAACAGCTAGCTGTTCTCCCTCCTATCTGTCCTTATTCTAAGTTGTGCTAAGTTAAGATAAGATAAGATAAGATAAGCTAAACTATCACTTTCCAGTTCTAGTTACATAGTTAAATCTGTAATAATAGATTTTTTGGCCACAAGCTGTAAACAACGTTATCACTTCATAAATTATTATTATTTTAAGTCTTGTTTCATACCATCTGATGAATCTATATTCATAATCACATTCATCGTCCTTTTAGCTCTGTTTTGGTCTCTACCACCTGCTGAGAGAGATATCTGGCCCTTTAGCTGCCAAAAGCTCCACAACATTCACCAGCTAGACACTAACTGTGTCTGTGTGCTGTTTGGTGCTGAACACATAGTGTACAATAAGTTTTTAGAGCTCTGAACAATGAACAACAGACTGATGATGAGTCCATCTGTAAGACGTAAACAGCAGTAGGAAGCTGATAAGAGATGTTAGAATCATCCCTGCGTCCTGAGTCAGACTGTGGGTGAAACATCTGACAAAAAGTAGAAAATAGTTTGTTAACCAACAGTTTTTCATGAATGTAGCACATCATGGTAAATATTTTTGCAGTTTTGTGTTGTTTGACAGTAACTTACACAGTCTAGCTGACGGACCTTGTAGAAGTGCTAGTATGCAGTGCAGCTCTGTTATGCTGCCTGCAGGCATGGTTGTGTTTTATCTAATATAGTCATCTGGTTATCTTTAGATGCTTACATAGATAATATGTATTTCCTTTGTTAAGTATACAGTATGAAGGACTCTTCAGTGTTAACAGATGCCACAGTTTCCTTTGAATCCCCATTCGTTTTCGCTGAATATGTTAGTTAGAGCTGTGACGCGGTGTTTGTAATTCACATATCGTTTGCTCTAAAAACAGATGCTCAACAAAAATAAACTCTCACAACTTCACGTGTTGTGGAATTGTTCCAAAAAGCCCTTTAGGTTTATCTGAAATGCTTTCGGTTCTGTGTTGCAGTTACGGCCTTTTGGGGCCCAGTGGATGTGGGAAGACCACACTTCTGAAATGCATCGTGGGGACTCTGAAAATCTCACGGGGTCGCATCTCTGTGTTGGGGAAGCCACCTGCGTTCCCTGGTCATGACGTGCCAGGGAAGAAGGTCGGATACATGCCGCAGGTAAACACTACATCATAAAATCTATCGTCTACACAGAGGTACGTTTGGGTACATGTGTGTGTTTTACATGTATATTAACCATGTGAGCCGAAAAGCTTTCTGGCTCTTGCTGGTATAAATGAACCCAAAGGTTCTGAAAATATTTGGAAAAACCACAAATTCATGGAAATTCAAGGCTTTCAGAATAACAATTCTTATGTGTTTGTTCACCCAGAAAGCTTTCTATCTCAATGTTGGTCCCCTAACTGATCTTAAATTCAATTCAGGTTTAAATAGAGATTAAAAGGTATCAAGTTTTTTTTTTAAAACCTGCAGATTCCCAGTCACATTCCCCACATCTCTCTGTTAGCTTTAATTATTACTCAGCTCCACATTTTTACATTTATTTGTCCAGCGAAGGTTTTTCAGTGCTCGTGTTTCCAAAATAAAGTTCTCAGCCCAACACTCACATCAGGGAGCTGCTCATCACAGCCATGAATAACGGGTTAAGTGCCTTGCACAGGGGCTTCTTTAATTTAGCCCCTGTTGCAGTCAGTGACCTGTACCTGAGTGTCTCTCATTACTGTCAGCCTGGATATCTGATGAGACACTGGCATGTGTCCTCCTGTGTGTAACCCGCAGCATCACATTCGTCCCACGTGGGAAGTGATCTGTGACCGAGAGAGGAAGAAATGTGACACCTCATCTATTCTCCAGGGTGCAACTGTTGAACTTGGCTTGTGTTGACTGATGCCGCAGTGCAGAGAATTTCAGTGACCCATAGCTTTTGACTTAAAACACAGAAGCTAGCAAAATATAATATATACCATTCATATGTTGTTGCAGAAAAGTGCATGTGGACCATTATTTAATCCCTTAAAAGTTTAAATAATTTCTCAACATTCAAGAGATTCAAGAGATTCAAGACCTTTATTTGTCACATACACAGTTATACACAATATAATGTGCAATGAAATGTTTGTAGTGCCTGTTCCAGACTGAAACTAAATAAAATAAATATAAAATAACACACAAAGTGATACAATAAGAGTAGATATCAGTAATCCTCGGTGCTCAGAGGGCAGCCGAGAAGATACAGATCTGCAGGATGAATTCAAATAGATACTAAAACTAAAACTGCATACTAATGCAATCAGATTATAGTGACAGTGTCCAGGATAACTTTGATTACATTTGTAAATTATTGAAATTACTTTTTTCATGAAAACCTCTACTATTACCTCATGAATAGCTACAAACCGTAGCTTTACACCCGTAGTTTGTTTTGGGGATGGTAATTTTATTTGACTAACTGTAAATGCTGATCATGCAAAGTGCATTGAAAATGTTTTGAGATGTTTAAAGAGTGATAAGAATATTTGCGAAATTCAAATTTTTATGGCCGTGTCCATTTGTTTTTGTGTAATTTGAAGGTCTCTGTCATCTTTGATTTTGAAGTAATCTCAAAGTAATCACACTAGATTACATTTCTTTGTAATACAATGGATAATGTTACTAAATTCAAAAATTGTATGTAATTTGTATTCAGTGACTGCCTACATTTCAAAGTAATCTGACCCAACTCTGCATGCTGCCATTATCGTTGTGGAAAATTTAGTTCAACATGAAACATTCAGTTTTTTCTATCAATCAGTTTATCAGCAACAGAATTATTGCATAGATGTCAAAAGACTATGGCTTTGTATCGATTTGGAGAGGGTTTTTTTTGGCAGCAATTGAAATGTGTCAGTAGCAATTACGAGTATCCGACACCGTCAAGTACTGAAAGCTGTATCTGAAAATCAGGGTGTATTTTATTTAGGTGAAGTTCTTGTACACCCGCTTGTGTTTAGACAACGTGTAATAATTGACAAGTTTGGCTTCTTTTCTTAGGTTTCTGAGTAACACTAGGTCAAGTTCCTCAAAGTATGGTATCTGCAAAAGTGTTATTTTTGTATTTTGAAGCCACAGACGAATCAATGAAGAGACAGAGTGTTTGCAATGTCTTCAATGCTTTTCTCATCCTGTTCCCTCATTTGCTCAGTTGCCACATTTCTATTCACACACAACCTTTTTGAGGTAAAGTCAGGTACTCGATGAAGGTCCACGTGGGGATCAAAAAGCTGCCGTACTTTAAAAAATGCTGCCGTCAACTATTCCAGTTTCCCTTTCTCACTGAAAAATCTGTGACACACAACCTTTTAAAACGTTGTCGTTGTGTTTCACAGGAGCTGGCGTTGTACAACGAGTTCACCATCAGTGACACTCTGACCTTCTTTGGCCGAATTCATGGCCTGACATCGAAGGAAACCCAGGCACGCATGGGTTTTCTCATCGACTTCCTGGATCTACCTCAGAAGCACAGTCTGGTCCGAAATCTCAGGTAAAACCACCTGTGGCAGAATGGGTTCAATATGCAGTGATTTAGAACAAAACTTCTCCAGAGAGGTTAGATTTGGGGGGAACATAATACTGCATCCGGAGTGTGTGAATGATCGTATCGCTGCATTTAGACCAGGCGCTGTTTGAGGAACCACTCGTCTGAAGTTGTATCATTTGCTGCAGGTGAACTTTGGGCAGTATTGTCAATCAATAGCCAGTTGGACATCATTACTTATAGATGTTAGGTTCAGGTGTGGTTGTCAGTGTGCAGAAATGAAGCCAGGTGCAGTGTATCCCTAGATACAGCCAGTTTATGAGATACGCTAAGTGTGTTTTACAGCGGTCGACAGATGCCTGTGGACTTTGACACCTGAATTAAATGAAAACTACACAGATAGACTCAGACAAACATAATCACTCTCCCCTTTACAGGCTGTAAACCCAGTGCTCATAAAACTATATGACTTTGTCTGGTAAGGAGACAAGCAGAAGTCCAATAAAGAGAGAGCAACTCGTTTATTGTAATGTAAGCTTTGTTGAATATTCTCACTGACTGATGCCAATTAGAATTTCAAACCCACCTAACCATCATAAAAGTAGCCCAATTCAATTGGTAATTGGTAACTGATGAATAATTTGAATTTGAGTAATGACGTTTTGGCATACTTGTAGGCTAATAAACTTTGGTTTCTGACAAAACTGGTTTGCAATCATTTGATTTGCAATCAAAACTGGTTTGCAACTCATTGGCAAAGGTCCAATGAGTCTTTAAACGTTACATTTGAGGAATGTAAAGTTGCCAGTATGTTGCTGTATGCTGTGCAGATTATATGGTGTAAAGAAGTTCCTCTTTTTGCTGTCAAGTTTTTATTTATCTTAAGCACAGAAGATATTAACCTGTGCACCAAAGCAAAGCTTTTGATATTTGCATGTAAGGACTCCAGTTTCCTCAGAAAGTGTGACCTTGAACCTGACTGGCAGCTCAGTTTACAATAAGCAACAATCATTGTCCCATTGAACTGACAATTATGTCTGCAGAGACTTTGTTGTTAAGTTCTCTGCCAGCTTCCTGCTGCTGAAATTTCTGGCATCTCATAGCTGCTCCTGGTCCTCTGGAACAACAACTTTCCGATCAGCTGAACTTCCACGATTAGCAGCTCACATTTTTATCAATTCCACAGAGGAAGATGCTGTAAGAAGACCAAAAAGCCTCGTTCTCAAGCCATAAACGGAAATGCTCAAGCAGCACAAATTAAAAATAGACTGTTTTCCATTTCACAGTATATTTTTGTTGGATCTCTGCTTTACTCATTAAGTTACTTCGGAAAAAGTGACTTCATGTTGATCGGGGCTGTAAGATGTGAGAGAAAGTTGACCATGTTGTCGCAATCTCTC
Source organism: Pempheris klunzingeri (assembly GCF_042242105.1). Taxonomy (NCBI): domain Eukaryota; kingdom Metazoa; phylum Chordata; class Actinopteri; order Acropomatiformes; family Pempheridae; genus Pempheris; species Pempheris klunzingeri. Next base: position 12,592,157 of record NC_092023.1, read on the forward strand.
AGGCACAGATAGAGATCAATAGAAGTGGTAGAGTAATGGCCCTTTTATATTCTGCAGTTATTGGGGGAAGAATAATTTAGCATCTCTCGTTTCGGCTCTTGATTCACGTCCCTGATTCGTCACAAAGACCCCTCTGTTCCCAAAGAGGCCCCTCAAGCCAGCGTTCATTAGCTGGTCATGTAATATTTATGTCATGTGGGGTGTAACAGCCTGTCATGTTACCGAGCCGCAACTTCTGGATAAAACTGGCAATTTTAAAGAGGAGACGCAGTAAACATGATTTGTGAGATTTCAGAGCTTGCGTGTTGGCATTACGTTAAAGATCTGTTGTGTTAATGATGTTGATGATGAACAGGCCTCAGCTCACTTGTTCCGCTGCAGCCTGTTAAGCTGTTCACAAATACATAATATGAAAGATATTCCTGGTATGAATAAACACACCATGTGGCACATTTACTCAACGTCTGTTTGTGCTTCATGTCATTCTTTATTTTGCAACGTAGGATCAGCTACTCTGTGCTGCAGTAAAACATGAAATAATTTTTTAAGATAATATTAATGAAATAAAGGTATTTTGTGAGAATGTGTTTCCCTCCTAACATTCCTCTCTCAGGTCTGTTGTTTCCCTCCGTGTTGTCAGGCAGGTTCGTCCTGCAGGTTTTGTCTCTGCTACTTTCGGCTCCCTCAGGAGTGAGAGGCATGCACACAGGCAAAGTTTCAACACAATTGGGAACGTGGAAGATGATTCACCTCTGTCACCCTTCAACTCCTCTTTGTTTCCTCACCTGTTTCCTGTGTGTGTTACAGCGGGGGTCAGAAGCGCAGGGTGTCTCTGGGAGCGGCTCTGCTTCAGAATCCCGAACTGCTCATCCTGGATGAACCGACAGTCGGCGTGGACCCTGTGCTCAGGGCTAAGTACGTAACACACACATACTTTACTTAGGTTGCTGTTGGGGTTTTTACATAGACTTGCATTCATTCCTGGAGATTAACCCTAACCCTACCTGAAGCATAACCACTGACCCCAAAATTACCACTTCGCCAACTAGTTAAACGGCTTTTGTCCTCAGTTGAACAAGCCGTTCTCCAGTCAACTATTTTTAAGCTGACTGTGTGTCCCTGAATGTGACATAAGTCACACACACACACACACACACACACACACACACACACACACACACACACACACACACAAACAAACACACACTCTCACTCAATTCTCTTTCTTCCCACAGTTGGCTTCTCCAACTTGTCCCTCTCACAAAAGTATAGCCCTGTTTTTTCACACACCCCCTAATGAAAACATAGGAAACTAAACACACTAGATTTACGCACATTTACTGAATATCTTCAGTTTCTAGCGTCTGATGTTTGCAAAGTAAAATATTAAAATCTCGATATTCCCAGTGATTAATGTGACAACGTCTGGGGTATTAATAATCCTTTCATGGATTTGACTTACATTTTGACTTACAATGACAGTCGACAGTAGGGAAGAAACAGAAATGTAGAAACAGAGATGTAGGACCAAGGTAATCAGGCAGATCTGCAGCAGTGACAGTGCAGTTAGATGGTATTTATTGTAAACTGCTTAATATGGTGTCTGATAATAAAAATATACAGCAGGACTGCTTGAATAAGTTCAAAAAATTGTATAACTGTAATGTAATGTATCATTAAATGAAATAATCAATTACAAAAACCCATTTATACTGTTATACTGTTTATTATACTGACTTTAAACCCTTGATCATGGCAGAAGAGACATTTATTAGTCACTATATGTATTTCTTTTAAGCTTTATTTATTGGAAATAATGCTGTCAAATCTGTCTGACCGTGTCCGCGTTTCTAACTTGGAAACATAACGGCTTCAGTATTGCAACTTGACAAGTGGGAAAGTGTTTGTACGAACAAACACTTATACATATGTTCTATAAAAGCAAGTCAGACACCTTTTAGAGAGCATACTGCCCTCCTCCAGTGTCTTGGTCCAGGCTCATTGTATAATAGCACCACAAAGCCTCTTCAGATCAGATGGTTGGCAGGCAAACTGCTGCCGGTGAAGCTTTGAGCTTTTTCAGACTACGATTTCAGGAGAAATGTATTAACGAGCGGTTCAAGTGTTATGTAATTTATTTGGTTTCTTGCTAGGATTTGGCAGCATCTCGTGGAGATTGTGAAGACGGGCAAAGTCTCCGTCATCATCACCACGCACTACATAGAGGAGGCCAGGCAAGCCAATGTGGTGAGATTACTCACACATGCATGGGCACACACACACATACACACACACATAGATAACACACACCAGCAAATTAAGCATAAATGCTCGCTCTCAACAACAATCGGGAGCACTGCTGCAAAATCAATAGAACAACGCACTGCACCCACAATAGTCCCCATGTTTCACCCCTTCACAGAGAAACAGTGAGTCCATTTATATCTACATCTGTGCCGGCATGTTAGATGAAGTTTATTCTTTATTAACTTTGACAGGAGGAACAAAAGCTCTCACTGAATTGCATATTTCCTATAGAGTTTGCATAGAGGCTCTCTTGTGTCTTTATTTTGCATTGCATTTTGCATTTCTGACAAAACAAAAGAATTTGCTGACATTGTTTAGTGTGTTCATTATTTGTTAATTTTGGAACGTGATATTCCATATTTTTCTTCTTCTTATGGTTACAGACTGATTAATCATCCTCCTCTGCGCCACAGAGCTCTATTGTTTCCCAAAAACGATTAAAAACATATCAATGAGCCAGACTGTTGCACTGGATGACACGTTCCTTTATTTTGATGAAAACGGGCACTATCGTTTAGTTTGACTCAGTCTCACACACACCATCTTACTGCTGTAAATACTTAAATCGAGCGCCAAATGAGTATTACTCTGCCCCAACAAAGGACTATCTCCTAATTTTTTAAACACAAAAGTGTCACAGACAGTGACAAGTGCAGTCTGTGTAAGAGGAATATGTTATGGTATGTTAGGTAGTGGTCAAGCCATGATGTGCACAGAAAAATATAAAACCGAACTGTTAGTAATGTAATTACCTGAAAGACGTTTATTGGCTACATGATTTTTTATCATCTGATCATGGCGAGATAGATTAAATGACTGGTCTGGACATTAGACCTCTGCAGCTGGTGACTGAGATCAGTGCACAAAACCTTGCATAGTCTGAGCTCCACCCAGCCAACAAACAAACACGGACAGTGTCAGGAAACAGAGAGAGAGCAGGAAGTAATGCAGAAACACAAATGTAGCCAGTCAACAGTCACCAGAGAGCCATTTTGTGCACATACTGTGATGGATTTCAGTCTTAATCATGTCAAAATACCTCTGACAGCTAGTTTTATGGTACATGGTCACACACACAAACAACAGGGCCTCACACTGTAAAGGACTTGAACTTTGTAAGCCTACAGCCCCTCATTTCTACAGTACATTGAACACCCAAGTCACCTTCACTGCTGGTCAAACTAATGCCTGGCTCAGCATAAATCCAGTCATTCCTCGAGTTCATTGTTTCCCCCATTAATCGTCTTTGTATATCCATAAGTCCATAAAACGTTTTATGAGCTCTTTACAGTCATAAGTTTGTTCTGTAGCTTAGTTATCACAAGCCACATTTGTTTGCTTTTTGTTTAAAGGTACATTTCATCATTTTGGAGGAATATGCTTTTATTAATCCATCCACAACGGAAATGTAAAAACCATCAGTTGTTAAGAGTCAAGCTAGCTGTTTCCAACCTTAATGCTAAGCTAAGTTAGTTCTAGTACCATACTTTACATTTAAGACATGAGAACTACTACTGGTACTGATCTTCCCATAGAACTCTTGGCAAGAAAGCGAGTAAGAGAATTTCCCCAAGTGTCAAACTGTTCTTTTAAGATTGTGTGGCCTTTTGTTGTATGTGTGTTTATAAAAAGTTTAATGAAACATGCATCTGTGAAACAGATCTAACAAATGACCTTATGAGGATCTCAGAAGCTAAGATTTCACTTCCTTTTTTGTACAATAAACCGCCACCACATCTCACGTAGTAAAAGACAAAACCTGCATGTCTGTTCAAGTCAGAAAGGCTTGTTTGTAGGTGAACAAATGATCTCTAACTTCCTTCCTGCTGCTGCCTTGTGTGCATGTGTATCTACAGGTGGACTATTTGTCAATGGTTATATACAAGAGTAAGACTTGTGAATTTAATATTGGTCTTATGAGAAACATCCACATTTATGAGTCCATAAAAGGTATGAAAAACTTGCAGATGGTGCCCATTCATTTGACTGTTAAACATGTTTTTGTAAATTGATCATTTTTAATATATATTTGTATGTTTTTATATATATTTTTACAGTTTCATGATGTTTTCTAGAGGTGTTGTATCACTCTGCCTTAGAGAGCTGCTCATTGAAAGAATTTCATCAGTCTGGGTTTCAATGGAGAATTTATCCAGTGGTGGAGGAATGCTGAATTGTTTGTTTTAATGTACAAAACAGTTTTTGTCTTATAAAGGTTTGTACCCTTCATGTAACAATCTAATATATAATTTCTATGTTTTTTCCTTCAGTTTTGAGTTGTTATTTGTACTAGATTTTCTTTTGGAAATGGAACTGGAGAGCTGAGATTGCATTTTGTGTGTGTGTTTTAAACTTGTTTTGAGGGGGTACATATGGATTGGACGTTTTGGTTAATGTGCAGATGCTATGATTTATTATTCAATTTGTGACTCTGTATCTCTTTACATACAGAGGATGAAATATGTCCTAAAAAGCCAAGAACGTCATCTGCAAACAACACTTATAGAAGGAATATTCTCTCTAAACACTCCCATCCTTTCTGCAGGTCGGACTCATGAGGAACGGCCGTTTGCTGGCTGAAGGTCCTCCAGACGCTGTCATGAAGCAGCACAGTGCAACAGTGAGTACTCATTAAAACCCTCGTATGGATGCCCGCAGGTGCTGGTAGTCAAGGCAGGGAGGTTGTTCATTAAACAAGTGCAAGTTAAGTTGTTTTATATTCAGTATTAGATTAAAGATATAATGTGTTAAAATGTGTTTTTTGAACATTAAACCATGTAAACTTGTCCAGTAGGACATCCATATATACAAATATGAACTAGAAGATGAGCAGAATATGGGAGCTTAATCAGCAATGTTGACCATGTAAGTTTTAAGTTTAGATTTTAAGTTGGTCTGCCTCCCCATCTTTTGTGCACTGAAATCCAATCAGTGAGGCCTCGCCTGTGTGAGTAAAAGTTGCTGAAATCTTGACATACTCTGGTCTATGTTCTCCAACATTTCCTGCCTCTGTAGACCCTGGAGCACGCCTTCCTGCAGCTGTGTGAGACGTCGGACCAGAATGGCTCTAAACGGGGGTCCAGTCCGCAGGGTGGGCCGTTGGAGAACAGCCAATCATTCGAGAGTGGGCGAGACGAGAGTCAGCCAATTCTGGCAGTTGGAGCAGGAGCTGCAGACGAAGTTCCCAAATACTCAGGTAATAGTTTTGAAACGTGTGGCACAAGCCTTATTTCACTTCACAGATCAGTTATATTGCTGCTTCACATTCGCTAGTTTGTGAGGGTGTCACAGTGGCCTAGAGCTGCATACCAAATGCATGTCACATCACTGCAATGACCTCAGCTCAAATGTGAGATTAAAGTCTGTCTGTCTCTTTATCGTTTTCTGCTCTGCTAGTTATAGAAACCTGCCTTTTAAAAATGGCAACACCTCACAGAAAGCATGTTTGGCTGATTAACAGTTGGATGTCAGTATTGTTTCAGTTATTCTCTGAGTGGAAAGCAGATGTTGACACAAAGTTTTTCCTGTTTTTGCTTAGTGATTAATATATTAGTGTTGTTAGTGCTGTTGAGTTACTCAGTGGTGGAGGAAAAACTTCAGATCATCTACTTGGGTTAAAGTACTAATATAATACCACACTGTAAAAATATCTTGTGATACTTTAAAGTCCTGCACTCAAAATTATATTTACATCTGCAAGTATAATGAGGACAATGTACTTATACTATTAAAAGTGCCCATTGCAGTGACTATTATATTATTACATATATCATTAGATTTTTTTGAGCTATATTGTATCAGACTGCAAAATTGATTATTTTCATTATGGATTAATCTGCTGATTATTTTCTCCAATAATCGATTGATTATTTGGTTTGTAAAACATTCTGATAACAGTGAAACATGCTGTTTCAGTTACCCGGAGCCCAACGTGACGCCTTCACACTGCCTTTTCTGTTTAACCAACAGTCCAAATCTCAAAATCATTTAAAAAAAATGAAATAATTCAAATAACTAAAGGGAAAGCAGCAAGAGTTACTATTTGTTTGTTTGTTTGTTTGTGTGTGTGTGTGTGTGTGTGTGTGTGTGTGTGTATGTTCAGCTGACTGGAAGGTGCGAGCCAGACACGTGGTGCCAAAGTGGAGGAACATCGCCGCCCTGATGATCAAAACAATGGTGCGCATGAAGCGAATGCCAGGGTATGTTGAAGTTAATTGTATTTAATTACAATATCTAGTGATTAGAGGCAGAAGTTTAAATGAGCTGATGCAGCGTTCCTGACTGTCACCCTGTCCCTCGTGTGCACAGCTCCTTGTGTTTCCAGTTCTTGCTGCCCGTCATCCAGGTCTCTCTGATCTGTTTGTGTATTGGAGGAGACCCAAAGGGGATCCAGGTTGCCGTGGTGAACAACGAGACCTCCACCTCCGCCTTCAGCTATTCACTGCTCTCCTTCCTGGACAACTCCAGTGTGCAACAGGTATTTATTTGGCTCAGGGGACGCTAATATTAATACACATCAGGCATGATCACACCCTCAGTTCTCCCATTTATATGTCAAAGCAAAGAGGAATCAGGCAGTTTCTGTTTGTGTTCACTGGTTGTTTTTCTCTGTTGCAGATACATTTGCTGTTGCACTGTCAGTAGATTCAGATGTATTTTCTGTCGATTGAACACCACAATTAATTCTTGCATGACAAATTGTTACTTTTGCTACTCACAGAGCTCAGGCTGATTGTTGGTATCTGAAGTGGTTCAGTCTAGAAAGGAAGAAACTGGCCTCTCGTCCAGTCGTTTTATTTAATTTGACTGAAAGAAAACTAGTTTAACTTCTGTTCACAGCAGAACAGGTCTTGCATTTTTAGGAAATCAGTGAAGGGGAAAGGTTGTTTCTCTTTGTGACCCTGAACCACAATCTTTAGATTGTTGTTTTTTTAAACGTGTCACCAGTGTTGTTGCCTAAACCTAACCAAACTGACTGACTAAACACTGAAAACAGTCATTTAAAAAAGAGAAAATAATAAGTTAACTAATAAAAAGATCAATGTTGTCAAAGCCTGGTCTCCTGGGTGAAAGTCCTGTGCTTGACCCTTTCATCCAACGCTAGTTATATTAACAGTAACATAATATAAACATGTTTATATTATGTTACTGTTCCAGCTGTAAATAGCCAGATAGCTGCTGTCTGGCTACTTACACCCGGGTGCAAATACACACTCTAAAAAGATCAAAATATTTGTATGATATATACATATATGTATATATGTATATATATATATACATGTCTGTTCTTTCTATGTCCACAGGTTCCCTTGTCTCATACAGATGCTTTTAATGGAATCTATAATGGAGAGTACTGGGGTGTCATCGGCTTCGGCAAAAACTTCTCCAGCTACCTGACAAAAAGGTGAGAGAAACGGACATCCCAAGTTGTTTTTAACAAGTTTAATCAATATATATGCACATTGTCATTTCAGACTATCTGATGATAAATCATAGTGAGAAACTTCCCCAGTATCTATGACAATCGTATGCATGTCGGTAGAAAACAGAAAGGGGCTATGCAACGATGACACCAACCTATTAACTCATTCAAAGCATTTACACTACTCACAAAAAGTTAGGGATATTCGACTTTCAGGTGAAATATATGGAAAATGTAAAAAGTGAATGCTATAGTGATATTATATCATGAAAGTAGGGCATTTAAGTAGAAGTATACAATGGTAATTTTATTCATCTTAAACAATTTATTGAAAGAAAATCTAACAACAGTGGTAGGTATACCACATGTATTGGTCGATTCATGGATCAAACCTGTTGTGAATTTTGCTGTTAAGCTTCTTGTTAGAGAACAGCAACTTGTGCAAAAAGTACTGAAACACTGAACAGTTGGACATGTGCATTCAAAGGTTTAGAGAAGGTCACATTAAGTTCACCTGGAAAGTTTAGAATGCATTTTAGGTTCATCCTGAAATTTCACCTGAAAGCCGAATATCCCTACCTTTTTGTGAGTAGTGTATGATGAATAATAAATAATGTGCCCTACATATGTCTGGATAATGTTCCACAATGTGGAGTTTTATGCCAAGATGATGGCATCGTTAAAAATCATTACACATTGTTAAAAAAAACTGAACTTTGACGAAACTTCTGCACTCCAAAATAAGGTGGAATGTAAAAAACTCTCTTTATGATGATATTTCAAATATGAAGTGCCGGGAGTTATAGTCTGACTTGTTTCTGACTTGACATGTCTCAACATGTTTGACATGATTTGACCTTTCTTTTGTGTCTCATCCTCTCTACCCTCTTGTGACACAAACAACACAATTTTTGTTCCCAGACTTGCTTTTCCTTCCTAATTTTACTTACCTTTTCTTTTTATACCTGTTGTCCAGGCACAGACTAATGCTTATTGTTTGACTGTGCACCTGCAATGCGATGCTGATTACAGAGGGCTGTGGTTGCGTGCGTCAAAGGGGTTTTCATCAGTCGCACAAAAACCACAGTTAAAGCAGAGCAAACAAAATAAGAGCAGAGCAGAGCAGAGCAGACCAGAACATGCTCGACACACACAGACACGCCCTCTTAACCTCACTTCATACATATTTTAACCATTTCACATGCTGCATACTGAGCTATGTAGTACATGTAACATGCAACATACATTTTAAAGAAGGGTTGATACGTTATTATGAACTAAGATGGGTGATGCAGCTTTACACAACAAAACGGCATTGATTTAATGCTTATTTCTAACCGCACTACTGTTGCAGCCCAAAGGGCAGCAATGTTGGGTCAGTCCACTTTGGTCCAGACTGAAATATCTATTTGATAGTTTGCAAAGAAATTTTGTACAGATTTTCATGGTAACCAGAGGATGAATCCTATTGACTTTGGTGATCCTCTGACTTCACCAGTGGCACATCCATGAGGTTGATGTTTGTGGTTTTGAGTGAAATTTCTGTTCTGAAACTGTTGGACAACAACATTAAAATTGTCTGGTGGTCTTTGAACCAAACAATTTATCAACTGTTTCTGGTTTAACAAGGATCTTATAGGTCTCTGTAGGGATCCTTTCTGTAGCGTTGTCAGACACTTCAAGCGTGTTCAGTGGATACACTTCGATGGGTCAGTTTACTTCTGCCAATGGAGGCAATCTACTTGACCAATTTGAAAACTTTTTTCACCTACTAGTCATTTCAAACCCAAAATATGTGAAAACAGGTTCCGTGTATGAAAGAACTGGAGTTATCTTTTAAAGCCGACTGAAGCTGAAAGTGAAAGAAAAACTAGGAACTTGATATATTTTGAATTTCCTGTTATGCAGATGTTGAAGTTATTTATTTCCACACTTTAGTCACTTGCATACTCTGTTGCTCTCTCTCTCTGTCTCTTTCTTTCTTTTTGTTTGACACACATAAACACATCTGATGAAACAAAACCACACCAACACACACCTGAGGATTGCCATCATGTGAGAATGAGTCAGTCCTGGAGGGTACAGGCCACGAGTTGTTTTTTATGGCGTGAATACAGTTTTGTGTATACCTGTGTGTGTGTGTGTGTGTGTGTGTGTGTGTGTGTGTGTGTGTGTGTGTGTGTGTGTGTGTGTGTGTGTGTGTGCATGATGACTGGGTAGACAGTCTGGTCCTTCCTGTCCCTGACACAGCAGGTCACAGCTTAGCACCAGCCAATCAAACGCTCATTCTTACTGAATCATGTGCCGTTCATGTGACAGACCTGCCTGAAAAAAAACAAAAGGTGTCTTCTCCTGCGTCTCCTGATCATGTGAAAATAATCTCATCTGTTCAATAAGAGTTATATACTGACTGACTAACCAAATGTGATATCATTGTCTATTAATTATATTGTGGACAGAGAATGAAGGAGTCATACAATGAGGAAAATCTAACCAAATCTAACAATTAGTAATTCTTAAGGTAAAAATCACCTTAGAGCAATTTATGAATATAAAACAATCTCTATGAACTATGATACATAAATATTACAGGTGTTTTTTCAAGTATTTATCAGATGTGAGGATCTCCAGCTTTTCTAAACTTTGCTTATTAGACTTTTTTGAAGACATCCTTTTAGGCGCTTGGGTAATTGTAGCATTCCCACCATTTTTATGACATTTTATCGAGATAATAATCAGCAGACTATTCAATAATTAAACCGTGAAACAGCCCTACAGAGCTGTTCTAAAGGTTATTCTCATTAGTTCAACATAAAAAAAATGAAAAGAGCCACAGCTTTCCCGACTGATTTATATCATTTGCCTGCAAGTATGTCAGTCTGTATATGGACTTCCCTCAAACACAAACAGTGGAACAGGACATGGCGGTCCTTGCGAAGATATTTACGGGTTTGTTACAAATTAGGGGACCAAGGCAAGAAGCAATTAAAATCCTCGTCCACTGAAGCAGGGAGAAACTCCAGCCTGGCTTCACCTCTAAACAAAGTAAATTAAACTTAAAACTAAATTATAATATCCTCTGTGTCTCGCTGAGACCACAGGCATTGCTTTATTTGTCTCAGAGGAATAATGAGCCTAGCTAAACTACCAAGTTTCATTTAGATTAGTGATACCAGCCTGTAGTCACATAGCTTTGTAAACTAATTAGCCTGGGTGCTAATCAGCTTAGAGGTCATGGCGTCACGAATGAATTCAAAATAAAGTTCTTCAAGTTTGTGGGTTACACTCATAGACTGTATATACGGTCTGTGTTTATGCTACATGCTGCCAAAAAGCCTGTTATTTCTTACCCACCCTTTGAGGTACATTTGTGAAGCTGTAGATTGTGACTGCAGACAGATTTATGTTTTCAGATGTAGAAAAAGGGAGCCCCAGTGAAAACGGTGGTGTTTTGCTCCTTTATCATCACGTAGCTCTACTCTGTTTCATCTTGTAATCTGTCTTGTAATGTGTTGTGCAGATGACTTGTTCAGAAAATCTGCATCTTCAGCATCTTATCAGTCTTATCTTTGATCGTCTTGCAGCATTTGCATTCCAGTTTTATTGATTATTGGAGAATGTTAAAAGTTTTGGAAACTCAGGGAGGTTTTTCCACATTATGACCACGTCCCTGATTTTACAGGATGATCCAGCGGCACGTTTCTAGAGATGTGGTCGATGGAGGATCAGTACACGTCTGGCTGGACCTGACAAGTAAGATGCAAACCCTTCTTATAGTTTGTTGTCTTTTTGAATAATTACTGTTACAATGCATGGTAATACACTTCTTGGTCTAATGTTGAGTTCTTAACTGAAGTAATATTCCAGTGAGATTACTGTGGAAATATCAAACATATTGTTTTTCGATGAAATTCTTCACATGTGCCTTTCATGAAATTGTGAGGATTAGTTTGTACTGTGCATGAACTAAAACATTCAAAAAATATTTTAAAATATATAGAATCCTATTGGAGATATAGTCACTAAATAACACATTACATTACACATCACATTACATACACTGGGAATCTGAGAGGCTGAAGTTGTTAAATGTTTCTGTTTCTAGATCGACAAATTGCCTTAATGCTGCAGAAGAAACTACACGAGGCCTTTCAGGTACATTTTTTTTTGCTCTTTGTTTAGTCAGCTGGAGCAAATGTTCGGATGTTGTCATTTTTGAAGGAGAGGAGTACAAACAGAAATCGTTCAACACATCCAGTAAGACGTCTGTCAACATTCAAGATGTTACAATATAAACTGACACATGTGTGTCAGTACCAGTGACTATTGTGTTCAGTCGCCTAAATGTGCATGGCTGAGCGCCCTGGCTTTAGCGGGCCCTCAGCTATGCAACATCCTTTTACTAAATACATTAGACTGGTATTGTTAAACTTAAGGTTGTTACTTTGCTCTCCATCTGCAGGCTTTTGTGGACAATAACTTGGGCATTAGATCCTACCTGGTCGCGCTGCCAATAAAGGTAAAAAACAAAAAAAAAAACTAGCCTATAGAATAATAAAAGCATAAATAAATGAGTGTAATAACATACACATGTTTCTATTACGATCCTAAAAGAGACACTACTTTACAAGCAAGTTGATGTGTAGTTAGTGTGTCTGCTGATGTTACATACTGTATGATAAAGTCAATTTAAATCCTTTATTGATGTCTTTTTGCAGTTTGAAGAGCCGATTTATGGCAGCCAAAACACAGATTTTACTACGTTTGTGACACCCGGAGCTGTGCTCAGGTCAGTCTGATGTGAGCTTGTTTGCTGTAGTGTGTGGTTGGACAGATGTAATCGACCAACAACCAAAAATGTGATGATCAGGTGTCTTTGCTCAATAACCCTGTAGGACTGAACCAGCCACACTTCCTGGAAAGGCAGCCCTCTTTACCCACATGACAACCTGCCGTTTAACTTCCCCTTTCTTCCTCTTCCTCTTCCTCCCTGGCACTCCAGTATTACTTTCTACCTGGCCGTGGGTCTGACAGCTCTCTCCTTTGTCCTGGAGAGGAAGGAAGGGCTTTTGGACAGATGCTGGGTCGCAGGTGAGAGGTCAAAGTTCACACTGCTGCTACAATGCTACACAAACACATAAGCCGTGCCCTATCTCCATTGCAGCGACTGCACAAACTAATTCTTTGCATGCTTTGAGGTCATAGGGCATTTACACTGAAGAGTGAAAGAATTAGATACACTCAACAAAAAATCCATATTAAAAAAACACTTGGAAAGTCGAAAATAATGGAAAATGTCTACTGATCTACTGAGCTGCAGAAAAAGTCCAGATAATTGTGGATATTGGTGAAAGAGCTCCAGGAAGAAAACAAACGAAAGTAAAAAACTTTTAGCTGTCTCTTTGTCAAGTTGATATTAACTTGTTATTTCAAAGTTACAGTTTGATTGTGTATCTGTGCATATAGTGCATCATCCTTCCTGTCACTACAAAACAACACTGCAAAGACAGCATCCTATGATAATTAGTATATAGTGTATACTATGTACAATCAGTATGTAGTAAGGCAACATTATATAGGCCTTATATGTGTATGTATATGTGGTACAAGTGATACAGTGGGGAATATTGGGAATAGTATGGCTAATGAATATGAGCCATGATTTTTTTCCAGTAAAATACCCCTAAATTAGATGACTTTATTTGTCATGGCTGCTGTTTGCTTTCACAAGGCCACTTTTTCCTGTTCAAGTGCACATTTTAACTTCAAAGAAGGGCGAGAGTTTTATATGCCAAAAGACAACTCCAGGAAACACACTGTACGATTCTTGAATTTTGACATTTTTAACTTTATTCAAGTAGTTTGAGAGGTTTGTTTGGGTGGTTGTTGGGAGGTAATGCATGAGATGTTTCCTCTAAATCTGTACTTTCATTTAAATGCTTTGACTGAAGGCAATAAATTGTTGATGCGACTCGATTCGATGCATCATTTTAGTGTAGTTTGAGATGTGACCACTAGGGGGAGTAATGTGACCAGAGCAAAGCAGCGAGCACAGCGACATGCTGAGGGAGTTTTGTCTTTTTACTCATTATGAATAATTGATATTATATTTTGTAATCATTGAGACTCTTTTTAAATTATTTGTTAAATCCATTTATATTCACATGAGACTGAACCTCTCTCTCTCTCTCTCTCTCTCTCTCTCTTTGTGTCTTTGTCTCTCGACCAGGTGTGAGCTCCCTGGAGACGATGCTGGCTCACCTCTTCTCTCAGCTGTTTGTCATCAGCGTTCAGATCATCCTGCTGCTCCTCTTCATACTTCTGGTCTTCAAGGTTTGTCCTCCTGACGCAGGCAAAAGCTACACTGAGAAGCACACACACACACACACACACACACACACACACACACACACACACACACTCTCTCTTCAGATAAGATGAGACTTTATTGAATGGGAAATGGATCTTTACAACAGCAAAAATAAGATCTGCAAGGAAAAAAATAACAGAAGGAAAATATAGAATAATTAATAAAACAAGAGCTAGAAATAAAGGCCCAGATAATTGTTTGATTATATAAACAAAGGCGACCATTTCAATTATTTTTAACCTTTTTTTTTCACCTAAAAATATCACAGGTACACATTGACCTCGCTCTATGTTTCTCTAATCGTTTGCTTTTAATTGTAATGCCAATACTTGTTTGGAAAAGCAGATCATGGATCTGTGTTGTTTTTCCCCTCATTACACAACACTGTCAATTACTGTTACAGTGAGGCAGAGGTCTTCCTGTAGACACACATTATATTTCCTGTACTATTTAACTACCAAAGTAAAGACAGTTCTCTGAGTCTGGATGGCTCATTAAAGGTCACTGTTTTCTAATGTGATTTGGTTTGTGGAGAATTGAACACAGATGAGCCAGTTCTGACATGTTGAAGGTTATTGTGTCACAAACCTAGCCGACCTATTACCCTGCACATCTGCATTTTTACTACATCATCAAAACCCTGATTTTACCCACAGTACATTAGAGCCATAATCATGTCAACAATAAGTCTCATCAACCAGCAAACAGATCTTTATTCTTCAAGATCATTCAATATTTTTCTGTAAAATGTTCACATGACAGAGCACAGGAGGGGAAACATGGGGTAAAACTTCTAGTGTGAGTGCAGCAGACTCTGAGGGTCAGCGGGGTCAGGTTTACTCTGAGATCAATGAGACAATGGGAACACGGGATTCTGTTCATCATTGATTTCCAATAGACATGTGTTTGTAATCAATACAGGGAGAAGGCACTAAGACAAGACAGCATAGATGTGTGTGTGTGTGTGTGTGTGTGTGTGTGTGTGTGTGTGTGTGTGTGTTGACTTCATGCAGGCACATGCTTCCATGCATATGAGCTCTTGTCTCTGTCTGTCAGAGTGTGTGTGTGTGTGTGAGCGGTCATGTGTGTGGTAATTAAGGTGCTGAAGTCCAAAGAGACCACCACTGCATAAATCATTTCCTGCGTTGGTCGTATCCAGGGATCACTGCGGGATCGCCACGACAACAGCCCTTGATTGCTGTGGCAACCGAGTAGTCATGTGGCCTCTCGCTGCAGGTCTATTTTTGCATGTTGTCAGGGGAGACGGATAGTGTCTTAACACACTGAGGACAAGTGCAGACACACACACACTCACTCACACACACACACACACACACACACACACACACACACACACACACACACCAGGAGACCCAGTCTTATAAATGCCTTCAGATTCTACTCAAGTGAAGAGAGTTATCACCTTGAACTTTTCTCTCTGTTTTAACTTGATTTTTGAAGAGTCTGACGTTTCGTGCAGCGCCTCTGCTCTGTTTACTCTCCCCTCTGTCTGTGTGATTTGCAACTAAATTTAAACAGCACTTCATTTCTGTTCATTTCTTGTGGTATTTTTGGCTGAAGATCAGTGCAGAACATCAGAGAGTTTTTCTGTCTCTGTAGGTTTCTCCTCCGTTCCCTTTATCTCTCTCTCCATTTCTCTTGATCTTATCCTCTCATCTATTCTCATGTTCCTTAAAAGAGTACCCCACTGATTAAGTGTTGCACTCCTACAACACTCTCGGACTCATAACAGACAGTTTAAAAAAAAGGATCATATTCGACGCAGCGAAACCGGATATATATCATCTTTCACAATTTATCAGACTTTATGCAGGTTCATCTCGAGCCACAATAGGCTTTACACAACTTTTTCACATGCAGCAGCACTCCCCAACACCTGTAAACACACTTTGATGTATATATAATCAGCAGAGTTTCACTTTACATGATTTACATGAGAGCGTTTTGCACTCTACATTCATTTCCAACTGAGCGCACACAGTGGGGTGCAGAGTGGTATCTTATGTTGTTTCTAGTCTCCTTATACATATACTGTGCAGCTCATTGATACTATAGATACTAAGACTGCTAAAACAACATTACCACTATCTTTTTGGATTTTTTTTAATGAAAAAATAGAGCATCTATTCCTAGTGGATACAGAACATTTCAAGAAAATGTATTTAAAGTGAATGTGCTCAAATCAAGCTGACTTTGAGATGAGAGCCATCCATAAATGCTGGAGAACCGAATTTGCTGCTTTGTATTGAAAAATGTAGATTCGACCTTTCCACCCATGATTAGATTAAGGCTAATTGACAAAAAATATTCCAAACCATTGGTTGTAAGATTGTATGCTTTGTATTTATGGTCTAAAATACTGTATATGCCATTTTGTGTTTGACTTTGTGGATGAAAATAGCCTAAACCTGACTAGCCATTTCCCATTTCTCATTCTTCACCCTCTCTCTCTCTCTCTCTCTCTCTCTCTCTCTCTCTCTCTCTTGGCAGATGCCTAATGAAGGCTCTTTGGTGCTGGTCATAGTTCTGATCGTGCTGCAGGGCATCACCGGCATCTCGTTTGGTCTCGTCATCTCAGCTGCAATTGACGACGAGCAGAGTGCCAACCAGGCCGCCCTGGGCATCTTCTACCCCAACCTCATCATCAGCGGTGGGTCTCGTTGGGTTTTATTATTTAATTAGGAAAACTGATAATAAACTCTACATATACAGTGGTGTGAAAAAGTATTTGCCCCCTTACAGATTTCTTCTGTTTTTGCTTTTTTGTCACACTTACATGTTTCAGATCATCAAACCAATTTAAATATCAGACAAAGATAACCTGAGTAAACACAAAAAGCAGTTTTTAAATGATGATTTCATTTATTAAGGGACAAAAGCTATCCAAACCAACCTGGCCCTATGTGAAAAAGTAATTGCCCCCTAAACCTAATAACTGGTTGTGCCACCCTTGGCGGCAACAACTGCAATCAAGCGTTTGCAATAACTGGCAATGAGTCTTTCACGTCGCTGTGGGGGAATTTTGTCCCACTCTTCTTTGCAGAATTGTCTTAATTCAGCCACATTGGAGGGTTTTCGAGCATGAGTGGCCTGTTTAAGGTCATGCCACAGCATCTCAATTGGATTTAAGTCCGGACTTGGACTAGGTCACTCCAAAACCTTCATTTTGTTTTTTTTGAGCTATTCGGAGGTGGACTTGCTGGTGTGCTTCGGATCATTGTCCTGCTGCATAACCCAAGTGCGCTTGAGCTTAAGGTCACGAACTGATGGCCGGACATTCTCCTTCAGGATTTTCTGGTAGAGAGCAGAATTCATGGTTCCATCAATTACGGCAAGTTGTCCAGGTCCTGAAGCAGTAAAGCAGCCCCAGACCATCCCACTACCACCACCATGTTTGACTGTCGGTATGATGTTCTTTCTCTGAAATACTGTGTTAGTTTTACGCCAGATGTAACGGGACGCACACCTTCCAAAAAGTTCCACTTTTGTCTCGTCAGTCCACAGAATATTTTCCCAAAAGTGTGGGGGATCATCAAGATGTTTTTTAGCAAGTGTGAGATGTGCCTTTGTGTTCTTTTTGGTCAGCAGTGGTTTTCGCCTTGGAACTCTCCCATGGAGGCCATTTTTGCCCAGTGTCTTTCTTATTGTTGAATCATGGACACTGACCTTAACTGAGGCAAGTGAGGCCTGCAGTGCTTTAGATGTTGTTCGGGGTTCTTTTGTGACCTCCTGGATGAGTCGTCGATGCGCTCTTGGAGTCATTTTGGTAGGCCGGTAGTCCTGGGAAGGTTCACCACTGCTCCATGTTTTCTCCATTCGGGGATAATGGCTCTCACTGTTGTTCGCTGGAGTCCCAAAGCCTTAGAAATGACTTTGTAACCCTTTCCAGACTGATAGATGTCAATGACTTTGTTTCTTGTCTGTTCTTGAATTGCTTTAGATCGGGGCATGATGTGTTGCATTTTGAGATCTTTCAGCCTACTTCATGTTGTCTATTTAAGTGATTTCTTGATTCTACAGCTCTGGCAGTAATCAGGCCTGGGTGTGGCTAGTGAAATTGAACTCAGCTTTCAAAAATGTGGTTAATCACAGTTAGTTCATGATTTAACAAGGAGGGGGCAATTACTTTTTCACATAGGGCCAGGTTGGTTTGGATAGCTTTTTTCCCTTAATAAATGAAATCATCATTCAAAAACTGCTTTTTGTGTTTACTCAGGTCATCTATGTCTGATATTAAAATTGGTTTGATGATCTGAAACATGTAAGTGTGACAATAAAGCAAAAACAGAAGAAATCTGTAAGGGGGCAAATAATTTTTCACAGCACTGTATGTAGGTACTAGGGAACAAATTTGGGATCTTACAAAGAATTTAGACAATAGTTATTTGGCTCTTAGATGGAATTGAGCCCTGTTGATCCTCAGATTGAGAGGCAACGCATTTAACCACTGGACTAGAAAAATAATCCTCTGTGTCGGGATCATCTGTAATCATGCCCGCCACCTACCATTTTAATGGCACCGATGGCCTCTATTGGTTTCTTCCCACTTCAGCTCAGGACATAGAAGTGACATCTGCTCAAGTAGCAATGCAACAACGGCAGGTAGAAATGTCATCGCTGCTGGTAGAAATGTTGTTCGGCTGCTGATAGAAACACTACCGATGGTGGTGAAAATGTCACCACTGTGGGTAAAAGCATCAGCAATGAACTCGAGAGACATTCTTCGTCAGTGGGAGACTTCAGCACAAAATACTCCATCAGTTCCTCTGACACAAGCTTCATTTAGTGGCTGTTCTGGAGATGTCGATGGTATCAAGTCATTTTCATCAGCAGATGGAGTTTGTGCTGTTGTTGTGGAATCAAATTTCCATTTTTATGAGCACTTTAAAGACTTTTGTCCACTTTCAATCGTATCATTTAATCTTTGTCTTTGGACCGCAGCCTTTATGTCAAACATGCTTTAAGTGCTTGGGGGTAAAAAATGGAAATTTGAGCAGCTGCAATTCCTTGGCAAACAGACAAACTCCATCTGCCAAAATGAAGATCATGACTGAACAACAGCTACCAACTGGAGCTTGTGGTAAAATTATTTTCCCAAGTGTTGTTTACAGGCAGTTTTTTCCAAGTGTTTTCACATTTCAAGATTAAACTTTGAACCTCATAACATGTTATTTTTCGTTGCCACTTCCTTCCCTGCTTTGGATGCTACAAGTGGAACATCACAACAGGGTGAAAACTGGAGAAACCAGAGATTGTTTAAATGCTTTATGGCTCAATGACGTCCAGAAACACACTGTATTTAAACAGCAGTTGTAAATGGCGTCTGACGTAGTATCCTCTCTGTCCTGTTCTTTAGGAATCATCTGGCCTGTGGAGTGCATCCCCTATCCCCTCCGCTACATCAGCTTGGCTCTTCCTCAGACCTACGCCTCAGAAGCCCTTCGCTGTATCATGTACAGAGGTAATGTACGTGCACATGTTGCACAACCCTCATCGGTTTCATAATGTTTTGGTTTCTGGTGTGTAGTTAGTGTGTTTTAGGATCATTTGCATGCACGCGGCTCAGATTGCTACACACAAACGTAGCCAGTGTGGCAGCCAGTGGTCTGAATCATTAATCAGCTCTGGATCCTGTGTAACTCGGCTTCCTGGAACGTAAGGTATAGTGGTTTCGTGTCTGTCTCCCAATCTTTCTCCTTCTCGTGACCTCGCCGTCTCTGAACAATAAGACCCGACGACAGCCCGAGCTCCGTCCATGTTACACGATACACGCCAAGCACAGGAAGTCAGAGGAGGCTTTTCCTGTTTGAAAACCTTATCGTAGAGGTGCAGTGGAAGACGAGACATGGCTTGGCAGTGTCAGAATTCAATTTAGGGGATGAACTGAAACTTTTTTTTCTTTGCAGCCACATCCTGCCACATTCACAGATTGTATTCGGTTGAACCATAGTGTCCCAAGACACGTGTTTTGCTGCATGAATGCATTCACCACATTCAATAAAAACATGCTATGTCAGCTGGGACATTGTTGGTTTTTAGAGGTGCAGGTAGATCCCTGTTAATATTTTGGACATAGCCAGTTTTTTTATTTAGCCAAATTTCTTGTGTTGTGTTGATTTTAAAACAAAATTTAACATTTGTGTTAGTTAACTGTTCACATGCTTGGCTGACCCCTCCGGCCTCCTGTATTTAAATAGTGAATATAAACGTAAGCCTTTCCAACAGGTTGGGGTCTGTCTCGGATGATGGTGTGGCGAGGCTTCGTAGTAACCCTGGGCTGGAACACCTTCTTCCTCATCCTGGCCACGGTCATCTTAAAGCTGAGGACGTGACAGCCTCGCCCCAGAGAAGCTCCTTCAGAGTTGGGACAGAGCCGTCAGGTGAGGCCCAGGAGCCAACGACTCACCTGGGCCTCCTGTCTATGGATGGACTGGGGCAGCAGAGAGCAGGAGGTTTAACAGACTGATAAAGTCGATGCATCAGTCTCCCTCCTCCACACTATCTGTCTCACACACAGTACACACACACACGCACACACTACACACACACACAAACACACACACACACACACACACACTTACACACCAGTCAGCTGCCTGATCCTGCAACAGTTGCTCTGGTCTGTTCGAGCGCAAGTGAAATTTCAAAATGCTGCACGTAGAAATTCACCAGACAGAATGTGCACAATGTAAAAGATAATGTTAATTGAGGATAGTGTGTCGTCTTATAGTTTGTGTTACTTCTGTGTGCAGCTTGTTGAAACTTTTCACTTCCAGAACGGGCCATGTGCCAACTCAGGGTCACTTTTTTGTTTCTGTTTGCCCATAGTCTTAATGCTAATAGAGAGATTTAAAATGGAAAAAATTGTCGGCACAAAAAAAAAAGGTTTATTTTTTACTGGTTTACAAGCAGAAGAACTGAGCAGAGGATTGTTGTTGCGTCGTGTCGTGGGAACCCAGAATAGGTTTTAAAATCCTGATCGCTTCATATTATCTCACCCATTCAGGCTTCCCACAGCAACAGTGTCTTTTCTAGTTTCTCGCTTGTTGTGTCGTTGTTCAGATTTGCACCTGTCTGGTGTGTGACAGGAAGCGGTAACCGTGTCTCACCTTGGTGCGTTACCAGGTGCTCAGCTGCAAACCGTTGTCTAGAGGTGCATCGTCCTCGCATTCAGTTCAGGTTGATGGTGTCCTCCATAACTTGCGTTTTGTGCCTGCATGTCCTGTGTGAGGAAAAACGTTGGGTTTGATGTTGGTGACGGGAAAGTATTGGTACTGTATCATTTTTCTGATAACTCTCCACTTTGCTGGACAGAGTGGAGGCTGTTGGACAGACTCTTCTCACAGGTCAGGTGTGTCATGCTCCTCAAGCTGTCTGCATCCACGCAAAACATGTTCTATTTTTTACACAACAGTTTCAAACTGCTCATACTTTTTACTTTGTTTATAAATCTCTCTGCAACAATTACACAGAATAAAAGCACACAGGAATAATGCTGTTTTGGATTCACGGAGATGTGCCTTTGGGGTGTTGTGATGTCTGCACTGTGGGAAAAGGGAAGAAAAAATTTGGTATAATTGTGAGATCTAGAGCACTGTATAGTTTTATTGTATTGTGGGATTAGAGTTTCTGTCAGTGTAGAACCAATGGGAAGTGATGGACTGAGTTTGAGTCAAGAAGCTTGATTTTCCCTATTTTTGTGTAGGAATAATCAGTCAAAATATCTTAGCAAAATAACTCTTTAGGCTCTTTGTATTATTAGATACTTAAAATAATACAACTCAGGAACATTACCTACTTAGATTGTGGGGTATGTCTCCAGTATTAAGTGAGTTTTTTTCTCCTTTTCTCACTTTCAATTCATATAAACACACATGAAACAACATATTAATGTATGGATGCTAGGATTAGAAAGGCTAAAAAGTAACCAAAATAGTAAAAAAAAAAAAGATAGCTATTCATTATTAATGACTATCTGGGCCATTTATTTTACTTACAGGACACATCAAATCAATAAGCTCTCTGCATTTTGCCTTTAAAGGAAAAGTTCCACATTTTAGAAATACACTTACTGACATTTTTGCCAAGAGTTAGATGAGAAGATCAACACCACTCTGATGTCTGTCCATGAATATGAGGCTACAGCCAGCGGCCAGTTAGCTCAGCTTAGCATAAAGACTGGAAACGTGGAAACAGCTAGCCTGGCTCTGTCTGGAAGTATTCCAGATAGTTTCCCAGCTGCTCTAAAGCTCGCTGTTTCTTGTCACGTGCAGTGACTTCCTTAAGTCATGTCACCACTGCAAAGTTGCCAGGCAACCAGGAAGTCACTAGTCCCGGCCAAAAAACTAGTCCAGCACATAACCCTCCTGTAAAACCACAACTTGTCAATTTAAATTTTTAGTTGTTGTACGAATTAAAGAAATAGTGTATATAGTGTAATAATCAGTCAGCCAGGTGATGATAGGCTAGCTGTTTCCCACTGTTTCCACACTTTATGCTAAGCTAAGCTAATAGACATATAGAGATATAGACAAAATAGACATATGCCATGTAGACTAAGAGGAGGTATCAATTAATGGTATAGCACATTTCCAAAATGTCGAACTATTTCTTTAAAATTAAGAACCTTTGACTCAGTCCAGTATCTCATGCTGTGCCAATCTCATTTATTTATAAATGTTTACATTCATCTGGACGCATGCCTAGTGAATCAGAATATTTTTAATAGCAGTTGTTTTACCCAGTTCAGCCGTAGGACTAAACACATATACCAGCATGTGTTGTGTTTAGATGTGTTGTGAATGTTCCTTCTGTCTCGTAGCCATGATGCTACCAGCTGCTGCCAGTTAAAGTAATGCAAGGAAGAATTTATGTGTCCATTAGCCGGATAAATAATGAACCTAAATGACTGTAAATCCCTCTGACTGGAGGATCTGGATTACGTCATGGTCTAATGGTAAAGTCGTATGTACCGTGTGCTGTGTGTGATGGTAGATGTTATGAGAGAGCTCCCCGCACTGTAAATCTTGCGCTTGTTGCTCTGCTGTACATTCATCTGTGTTCCTGTTGCACATTTTAAGGGACATTGTGCTTTTATTTGATAGAAATAGTGGAGCCTCTTGCTCTTATACAAACAGCTTTCTATCATGTTCAGATTAAATCAACAAATGGACTCAACTGTATCTTGCCAAACAGTAAGAATATCCATATTATTATATTTTTACCTTGACAGAATGATGAAGATGAGATTACCTCTGTGCCTCACTCGATGCCCATCACACAGTAATATACTTTTATAAAATAAGTCTAAAATGGTAGAGAATCTCTAGTAGAGTTGGTACAGGCTACGTGAAAGTATGGACATTATTTTTGTAATACTGTGTGTACTTTTGTGTGTCTGTACAATTGGAATATAATTGCTAAAAAAAAACTGTTTAATCTGTGTAAGCTTGTCATATGGTGATTTTTGTTCTAACGTGATCAGTATCTATTTTTTTGGAATACGCTTACGTTCACTATCAACTAAACATCACGCAAAAGCAAAAACCTTGGAGCAAAACTCCTCATGTGTAAAGATTTACATGAACTGCAGTTATACCACTAAAGACGTGATTTAGAATAAGCTGATTTGTTTCTTACTTAACTCTTCCACTCCTGTATTGCTCCTGTAATGCCAACGAGCAGAGTCTCATGACGTACCTGTGTGATTTATGTCCTTGTTGTTTTAGTCTAAAGTGGGTGGGACTCTTGGAAAAAGGAGATGTCACATATTTCTGCAAACGAATCTGACTTTTAGCAATATTTGAATGGAAATCTGATGCCACTTGTGGGGATGTTTGCTCATGTTGCCAGGCCACCGTCAGTCAAATCAGATGAACCCACAGCCACAAATCAAAGTCTGATCAAGCTGATTATCTGAAATATAGTGTTAAGCTCTTATTTCCAAACATTTGGAGCTTTAATGTGAAAACAAGTCTAAAATGTCTATTGATTAAGCAGCTGGAATACTTAATATTCCTTCTGTAGCCTTTTCTCTTTCAGATTTTGGACTCTATCCGGTTAATATTGGGACATTGCAGCTCATGTAAAAACGTGTAATAATGTTATGAAGGTTTCCAAACTGCAGTCGACTACCTCCTCTGTCTCTCCCTAAAGGGCATGTAAAGCATTTCCACTCCTGTGTTGTGACATGTATGCACTGTGATAGCAGACATGCTTCGATGAAGTTCTATTCGTGTATTTTGACACAATAAACGTCGTTGAGAAATCCACCTTTTGTCTCGTTCTGTGTTTCAGAGTGGTGCCAGATTTTGCTCAATGCTAAAAGTACAAAAAAAACCCACAATTCCCGTGGTTACAAAAACACCCGCAGGCCTCGGATGACAGATTTATTCAATGACATCATGCTCGCTTGCATCACTGTGTTGCTTGTTACCATGGTGATAATGATGACCCCCAATGCCTTCAGTAGAAAATCTAGATCCTCACCTGAATGAGTGTGTGGGTGTGTGTGTTGGTATGCATGTGTTTTATGGCTTATTTTCATGTGTTCTGTTGTTCATGAGTCTCTGTGTGTGCTCATGTTTTCCAGGCTGTGTGCTTACAAACTGAGCACTTACTGTATGTGTATTACTGAAATGTATTTAAATGTGTTTGCGTGACTGCTATAAGTGAATTTATTTGTGTGCATATTTGGTTCTGCTCTTGGATGTGTGTGTAGTATGCATTTGCATGGTTGGAAAATTGTGTCCTTGAATTAGAGTCAATCAAAAAATATTTCACCAAAGAATAGTTTTGAAATCAAGTGATATCTAACTGGAGCAAAACTTGATTTTACTAAAAGTAAAAGGTTTGAGGTGAAATATAAATTGACGAGTCTTGTAATACAAACAAAAACATTTACAGGACATTTTAAGTCAATTCAAGCAAGAATAACTTGCAACTTCTTACATGTTACTCGAATAGGAGTAAATAGTGCATTTGTTGAGGACTATTTTCTAAGTGGGATTAATGCACATTTGACTCTCTTGGAAGTATTGACAGCAGCAGGACACAAAAAATAAACTACAGTGATGTCTACTGTATGGCTCAGGGATATGTTAGTAGGACCTATTCATTGTTGATCTATGTATTTTCATGGGAGATGTTAAAAGAATAAGAATCTATACAAGTTTCATCAGTGTTATATTACCTCAATAGCAGTTGTAGTTAGTGTGTGTGTGTGTGTGTGTGTGTGGGTGTGTGTGTGTGTGTGAGAGAGAGAGAGAATCCTTGAATAGCTGTACAGAGCTGTGGTGCACATGATGCAAACTACATACATTTCTTTGTGTGCATGTGTTATTATAACAAAGCTTGAAGAGATCACACATGGCTGCCAGTGAGTTTCCAACAGGCACCCAAATTCCCACCAGAGTGGTCCTCCATGTGCACTCCTGCCTTTTCATCTCCCCCTCCATTAAACCCACTATTAGCAATTAAATCAGGAAACTCTTCAAGCAGGATGCTCAGAAGTTGAGTGTAATTGTGTTTCCAGGAGTCATCTGACCTGAAAGACATGCACGTCAAGAGAAGCTCTACAGAAGACAACATATATCCTACAAGCAATGCCCCTGAGTATTTGTTTCAAGTGTACATGTGTGTCCTTGGGCTCATGTGGGTACAGTTACAACTGTGAAAATCCCCAAGCAATTTTCTTTGGTGTATGTTAACTGTTGATCATCTTCTGTACACTGTCGTGCAGCTAACATTTCAAATAAGGCCACAGTACACCTCGTAATGCAACCACTGGAAAACAGATAACAGCCTTATTACAGGCTGCTATTAAAATGCCCCTTTGAGTCAGGTTGTCTATCCACAGCCAATTACAGTGGTTGGTGAGCTTAGTGACGACACCCTAACTAATTACAGTCAGTGACTCTGTAATTACACACAATGACAGCCAAAGTCTCTTAGGACTATACTGTATGTTCCTGCTATGTGCAACTGAGTCACAATATACTGTATGTGCCGTGGCATGGACAGAATGTACAAAATGCTCCATTAAATTGACATCATGGAAGTCAAAAGGCAAGATGATTAATCAAACGTGGTAGAGGAACAGTCCTGGTAATTGATGAAAATGATCCAGATGTTTCTCGAACTTTAATTAAAGGAGAATTCCAGTAACATTTAGAGTTAAACCCAATTTACAGCTGCCTCCATCTGGTTTACGTTTCTGCTAATCATTTTACAACACATCATGTGATTATATTTGCAAAATTTTCCATTCTTTATTGTTCTTGAAAACTGCTGTAGTTGACCTCAGCTTGAAATTAAACCTCGCATCAAGTTCACTGCTGTCTCAGCTAACAAAGAGTAGTAATATATACAGTAGTATATACGGCAATAAAGGTTATAATGGTCACTATTTGGGAGATGATTTCACTTCACCAGGGACACAATCAACAAATTAAACTTTCCTTGCCAGTATTAGCCTGAATTTTAACCAGCACCTTGTTCAGTTCCAGAAGCTTTTTTGTTTCCTCCTGGCAACATCCGATATCAGCGTTTATGAGTATGTGGTGCTCCTCTATTGCAGTTTATTATAGCTTTACCGCCTTTTCCAATTTGCTACTGCGTCACTGACATCATTACAGAGACAGCTCCCCAAAGGTCCAGCTGATCTCTGGGTGACCAGCAGGATGCCAGATCTAAAATGTCATCATCAGCATGCTGTAGAGGAGACTGAACTGCTGATGGTGACTGTTGGTGTGCATGTCTCCATCTGTTTTAATTATCTTAGGGACTTAGACAATTCAACTTGCAAGATGCAGTGCAAAGTTTGCAAGTAACAAAGTGGCATGGCATTTTATACATAGAATTTACCATTGTCTAGTTTTGCAAGAGCACAAATAAACGACTTCATTTAGCAGCTTTTGGATGCAGTTTTGGGTGCATTCAGTCTCATCTTAGCGTCACAGCAAGCTGGGCTACCAACAGCAAAGATGGAAAAACATCTTGCCAGTTGTCTGCCTCTTGTCTTGGCATGTTTATCTTCTCAAACCGCCCATAACCAATTTACAACCTGGCTGCATTCAGGGATTGCCAAATATCATTTGTATGTCTTATGATGCGTGCAGGCAGGTGCTGATGTCTTGACATCTTATCAGAAAAAATTAAGAAATGATGTTACCATGAGAGGAGTTGTTTACTCCAAATAACAGTATAATGCTGCATAATATGTGCAGACCACACAATACAGAACATTTAACTTTCTCTCCCACACACAGAAACATTATTGTATAGTTACACAGCAATACAGTGTTAAGCAGTGCCAGTCCCACAGTAGACTCATTCACAGAGTGAGCAATTGGCTTCAGTTTGATAATCAAATACAGGACTCATAGGACACACACACACGCACACATGCACAAAGACCAAAGTCTGTCAGTTAAAACTGTTTTTAGTCTTGCAGTGCCAGCTCATGCACACACACACAGAAACACAGATGCATACACACACACAGACACACACACACACAGACACACAGACGCTTACACACACACACACACACACACACACACACACACTTGATTCATCTGGTCCAGTCACCCTATGTGCCTGCTTTGTGATATGCTAAACATTCTGTAAACATTATCCAGCGCATGGTTACTGTCACCATGGCAGCATGACAACAGCGCTCAGCTCGGCCCCTCAAACACGGGACAGTAGTGTTATTTAATATTTGGCTACTCATGAGCACAGCATGTTTCTATCACATAATCCTGTCACACCAGCGAAGACTTCTCCATGCAGCCCTTCTTGACTCTCTCGTGGGCTGAACGCAGCCCAGCTGTTGCTATGTTTTGGTCTTATCGCACAACAACAACAAAGGATAAAATGCTCACAGAGAACAGTCTGCCCTTAGTGCAATCCCACACACTTTGTCCACTGTCAGCATCACATGGGACCAGAGCAGACGCTTTTGTTGAGATTTAGGGCATGTCCATCATTTTAGGGAAAAGCATCAAGTGAACTAAGTCAGGACAAAAACAGATCTGTTTGTCCTGATGCAGTTTGATGCCAAAATGAGACCTCAAATGAAACTGAGAATATGATCCTCAAAATAGCAGCGTTTCAGAGCTGAAAAACTCAGTTGGAGGTGTTCTAGTTGCTAAACAGACTGTCTCATAAATCTGAGGTCACAGTTCAATTGCTGTCAAAACATTCAGTAGCAGACCTGCGTCCTGTCAAACACAGAAACTGCAAGAAGCTGCTGTTAATTCAAATACTGAGCTATGAAAAACTATTATGATATGGTATTTCTGGGGATGAATCTCTGCTGCAAGTAAGGCACATCAAAATCCAAAACTTTTTTTTAATCCTCCGCAGACAGAAATAACTTTTCATCTCCAGTTCAGTCAGAATGCTGCAGCGGAGGTTTTAACTTAAAGGCCAAGAGACTATTTCCACATTCATGACTACAATTTAGACTCAGACTTGGTTTGAACACTTTAACGATCATACTTAGCTTCACTGCAGACATTTTCAGGCAGCTGCACTACAGCCTACACTCTTTGGGTCCTTAAGATTGTCTTGCAGTGTAGTTTGAGGACTCAAAAAACATTTTATGAGAACTGAAATAAAGAAAATAAGAACATCACAAAATATGGTTGTTATGTTCATACGAACTGTTTTTTGCATGCATATCAAATTAAAGTTTGTTAAATTAAAAATGGTGAGAATTTATCCAGTGCATATTGAAAAAAGCATCAGAAGCACATAAAACAGTGAAAAGTTGTTATCTAACTGTTTTATTATGTATTTTACTATTTTCTGTTTGTGTGTCTCTTATAGCACTTCACTTATCACTTTTCCATAAGTGTTTGTTAAAGGTACCATAAATGTGGAATTGGAATTATTTTCATTGCAAGTTAAATAATCAACCTGCAACAGATAATATGCCCTAAGTTTCAAAGAATAACATGGGTTTGCACTTAAGCAAGGACTTATACAATGTGAAAGCACAAGCATCGGCAGGATCCACCGTATACTGTTAACTTATATATCTGTTGTCATGGTGACTGTTTACATTCCTCCTTCTGCCAACCCAACTTCGGCGTGTGACGTCATCCACTCCGCCATAGCCCGGGTACAGACTCTACACCTGAGTGCACTCACTGCTATCTCTGTCTTCAACCATGTCACCATGGCAAAGGCACTGCCCAACTTCACCCAGTACGTGAACTGTTCCACCACAGAGGAGAGGACCCTGGACTCTGGACTCACCTGATTATTATTATTATATAATACAGCTCCTCACTCTGAGTGTACATGTTGTTATATGTCATTATTATTATTATTATGATATAGTACAGCTCCTCACTCGGAGTAATAATAATAATAATACATTTTATTTATAGGTGCCTTTCAAGGCACTCAAGGACACCGTACAACACACAGATAAAAACAAACAGTGAAAAAACAACTTGTTATATATTATTATTATTAGTAGTGGTATTATTTGTATTATTATTATAATATAATACAGCTCCTCACTCTGAATGTACATGTTGTTATATATTATTATTAGTAGTAGTGGTATTATTTGTATTATTATTATAATATAATACAGCTCCTCACTCTGAATGTACATGTTGTTATATATCATTATTAGTAGTAGTGGTATTATTTGTATCATTATTATTATTATCACTATTATTACTTTTGTGTTTGAAGTTTAATCTTATTCTTTTGAAGCTGTGTGTAACAAAAAGCAATTTCCCCCTGGGGATTATTAAAGTAATTCTGATTCTGATTCTGATTCTGATACCTGAGGGTTGTAATCAGACCACACGCACCATGTGTGTGTGTGTGCCTCTCGACATTTTTCATAATATCCTGACGCTTCACACAGAAGTGCAGCTCATTGGCTCTTGGAAAGAGAAGCACATGTCAAAACATCCATCAGGAGGGAAGCGAACTGGCTGCAGCGCCTTCACCCGTGGAATCAAAGGAAGGTGTGTCCGCTGCTTCAAGCCCTGGAAAC
Source organism: Pempheris klunzingeri (assembly GCF_042242105.1). NCBI lineage: Eukaryota > Metazoa > Chordata > Actinopteri > Acropomatiformes > Pempheridae > Pempheris > Pempheris klunzingeri. The sequence goes on from NC_092023.1 coordinate 12,622,304, forward strand.
GTCCAGGAGAGGTGGTGGTGCTGTAACCATAGCAACGTAAACATGAGGGTTCAAACACAGATTAAAATGTGAGCAAAGATTATGTAAGGTGTGTGTGTGTGTGTGTGTGTGTGTGTGTGTGCATATGTGCAGACACACATGGTTTCTTATGTTGCTTAAGGCAAAGTCTTAAAGGCAAACTCCTTTTACTGAAACACACTTGCAACGCCCTCTACTCACTTCTGGCATTCAGTACAGCAGCAGGCATGTATTTTATTATCAAGCGTAAGTGTGTCTATTACAGCGTCTCAGCAGTTTAAAAAAAAAGTCTGTTTCTCTGTGCATGTCTGTGTGTGTGTCATTATCATGAGGGAAGTTAAATATTACTTAATCTGGTTTTGGCTTCATCTGATTTTTCCATTTATTCTCACATTGAAGGAACTGTCTCCCACTCAGATCTAGTATGTGTGCATACATACACACACGTGTTTTTAGTCTTGCACACACACACACACAAACACACACACACTGACAAACTGGAGGTCGATGCTGTTTGCTTCACATCTGGAACGGATTCACTTCTCAAGTGAAAGGTCGTTTTCTACGAATGATTTAAAAGGTCTTTTATACCCACAGCTGTGAAACCTCTTAATGACACTCGCTTGTTTTGACACAGTTCGTGCTTCTAACAAAATTTTATGTTTCTGTTTCCTAGTTATTGTTCTTACAGTTAATTTTTAAGATTTCATTTTTATGTTTGTTACATATTTTATTGGTCATGTTATCAGGTGCACCACTTATGGCCAGCAATTTATTGAATATGTGATCATCTGCATCAAATACTTAACATTATTATCATCTTCTGAGCTACATAAATGCTGTCTTGGAATATAAGCATGTGTTACTATTACTCCTTCTGTGGCAGTATGTCTTTGTCTGCTGTAACCTGTGTGGCTCACTGTGCATGGGCCCTCAGGGGAATCAATAAAGTTCTTTAAATGGATCTAACAATTATATTATTTAGACCAAATAAAAGCAAAAAAAGTAGAACAGGTTAGAAAACTTAGATTTTCTTCCTTACAGCAGTAATGCAGACAGAAACAGCTCTGCAAGTCGTGTTTCATTCCAGTTGGATCCACCCAGTCTGAAAATTTAAGCACTCATGGTATGCCAGGTGTTTTGAATGAAAGCGAGCATGAAAGAGCCTATGAGGGAGTGGAGTCATGTGTGTCTGCGGAGCCTAAATCTCTCGGATTCACATCAAAGTTCAACGTGGAGGCAATGAAGCAGAGGAGCAGCTGAAGGTCTTGAGTGGCGTTCAAGGTGAGTTCATGCTGCTGTCAGCTGCATGTCATATTGGGACACTTTATGCTTGACAGATGTGATCATTGATTTCACCCAGAGGTGGACAATTACTGTGGTCTTAAGATCTGACCTCTTAATGAAATAAAGTTTTGTGAGAGTTGTGAGATTTATTTTATATTTCACTGCTGATTAGCTGCACTCTTAGCTTCACTCTTACAAGTACAAAGTACATTTTAAATGCTGGTTGTGTGCATTTACTTTGCAAAACTACAGGATATGACAGGTATTAGCCACTTAAACAATGATCTGTTGAACCAAGGATTACTCAGCAGCAGTGTTGGAAACCATCCATCCATCCATTGTCTGTACCACTTATCCTTAAGGGCCGCAGGGAGTCTGGAGCCAATCCCATCTGTCATTGGGCGAGTGGCGGGGTACACCCTGGACTGGTTGCCAGTCAGTCACAGGGCCAACACATAGAGACAAGACAACCACTTGCGCTCACACTACGGGCAATTTAGAGTGACCAATTAAACTAACCTGCATGTCTTTAGAGTGTGGCAGGAAGCCAGAGTACCAGGAGAAAACCCATCCAAGGAGATCATACAAACTTTGAACCTGCAACCTTCTTGCTGTGGGGCAACAGTACTGACCACTGCACCATGGACAGCAATGAAATACATTTATTCATGTAATGTACTTAGTTACAGTTACTGGAATTTAATTCAAATATTTATAAATAATTTTTTTCTTCAAGTGTAGACTTCATATACTCCACTGTCATTTCAAAAAGACATACAAATGTAATACTTACCTCACATTAATCTAACTGTTCTGGTTACTGGATTGATATTTCACATTCAAAATGATGAGTTCTACAGTCACACATTAAACTACTCAACAGTATATTAAATAGTTACGGCTGCATCATTGAATAGTGGAAGAATACTCAGAAACGTATTTAGACTAAAAACACGTGTGCTAGAGCCCTGCTTGCTAGCAGCGGGGTGAAACTACAAGTTCCAGAGTCCTTTGCGGCGACGTCGGTCCCCTCCTACAGCGTACGCTCGCAGGCTGAGAACGGGCAGAACAGATCAGCTCAGTGTTTACGATGAGATGCTCACAACAAAGGACAGCACACCGCGGAGAGCCTGACATTTAAAATAAAACACCGTGGATATTTCGTCTCACGGTGAGCGTTTGCAAGTCGTAACTCCGGGAACAGGAGATTAAATAACTCAAGCTCGCATCGGCTCATCTTTTACGTGGTGCTGGTTTACTTTTTTCTTTTGGTAAACCAGAAAAGGGAGAAATTAAGACGAAATATCCTTTTTTTTATGCCGGTGGACCGTTAGCTAGCTTGCTATCCTCAGCAAGTTGGGAAAGCCTCACAAGCTAGCAGCTCGGCCAGCCACGCCGAAGACAATAAAGGGACCTCTCATCATTTATATCGCAGTGAGTACGTGTTTACAAGCCACCTGACTTTCCTAAATAACGATGATAGTGCTCAGACGCTTTATGTCAGTGGGCTAATTCAGCGTTAGCCAGCCTGTTCAGCGTCCCTTGTTATCAACCGTCACCTGCTTTGTCCTTCTGACACCATGAAGTGATCATTTTATTAACGCCACCTCACCTCATTTACTGTAGTAATGTCCGTGCACTCGGCAGGTAAGTCATCACAGGGCTAATATTGTGAGAGCTGCAGCTGCAAAGTACTGATCTTTGTCAAGTTGTCTGCACACACACACACACACACACACACACACACACACACACACACACTCACACTCACACTCACACACACACACACACACACCCATGCACCTGTTTTGACTCTCTTTATCTCAGTAGAAATCAGACGCCCTGTAAAGATAAAGCTTCTGGTCAGCAGTGACTTATCTGTCTGAGTGTGTGGAGGCTACAGAGCTGCAGATATTAGTTTACATCACTTTCAGACTGCATGCTGACCTGTCACGGAGGGGGTGTGGGTGGGTGGGTGGTGCGGGGGAGAAAGGGAACATTGCCTGATAAGGAATTAAGCAAATGCACGAACTCTTGCCATTACTAAAGCTTGATTGCCAGTTAATGACTTCCCCTCCCGTCCTCCCCTCCCTCTCTTTCTCTATCTCCATCTCCCATCTCAGTCTGCCTCCGTGTCTCTCTCCCCCCTCTCTTTCTTTTCCTCTCCCACCCTCCTTGCTGTCTCCTTGCCACTCTGTACTGGTAAACCATGATTTGATAGGTTTGGCTGGCTGACAGGGATCTCGCTGACTTCCCTTCTCCGTGTTGGAAATGTTACATTAAGACAGACTTACACTAATCTATCCCAGACCTTATTTCCATTGTCTTCTTGTCAATGTGATGATTGATCAGGAAACTTTAAGTTTCTGAAATGCAGGCCAGTGGTGGTGGCCATTACATTTCATTAGTCTAGTGACTCTTTCCCCCTTAGTTAGTTACTCATTAGTTAGTTGCCTACTGAAGTTACCAGCAGTGAGAATAAAGTATTGGAAGAGCTACATTTCATACTGAAACTTTGCATTTACATACTTGTTGCATCTCCCTTCAAAGTCCTACAACTGCTTCATAGGCAACTTTTTGACCTTTTTTTTTCGTCACTATTTGGTGAGCTTTCGAAAAGTGTAACACAGGAGAAACCAGGCGTGGATGAAAAGAATGATTATGATTATTATTATTGTTATTATAAAAAGAAACTTACAAACACATAGTGCAGAAAACCATCAGTACAGGCCATGCGTATGAGATTCATCAACTTAGCATAAAATTAAATTGTTTGTGTCCATGTCAAATCTTGTTTTTACTTCTTTACTCTTTAATCTTTACCTCTTCTAAAGATAATATTCCTTCTGGTGGTAACTTATTTTGTAGTATTTGTATTTTTGGATTGTATTCTGTTTGTTTTAAATTAATTGTTTATGTGTTTGCATGCTTGCCGCCTCAAATTGCTCCTTTAGGGACAAATGCAGTATTTTGAACTTGAACTTGAGATCTATAACAGTGAGCTGGATCTGGTGTAGAGAGCTTTAAAGAGTCAAGTTGCAACACCGATACCTGCTAAAACAGCGCTGCCGGTTATAACGAAGATTCATTATTATATTTTTGCACAGACTATTTAAAGTCTGCATTCTCACAGTCCTATAAATGGTGACCACTTCTAGTGTGAAGTGCTTGGGACACAGTGTTTCCCATGTAACAGTGGAGTGTGTAAGTGTTGCCCATACACGTTGGTGTTTGCACATTTGCAATTTGGGTGTGTGTGTGTGTGTTCTCCAGCACAGTTTAGAGTCTCAATTTCAGGGAGGAAACTGGAGCCGACGGTGTCAGACGGGAGCGCAGAGAGAGCTCTGATGTCTTAATGGAGGCTCAGTGCTGCCAGTATCCTTAGTAACCCAGTCTGTAGGGACACAGAGAGGCCTCCCAGTCTTGGCCTGGGCTGGATGCTGTATCACTGCTGTCCAGGAAAAAAAAAAACTCACAACCCCAATTTCATCAATTAATTCTAATGATTTAATTTAATTCAAAGGTTTTGTGCGGTCTTGTTTAGGCTCAGCAAGTTGTGTCATATAGAAGAAACAAGAAACTCATTAAAAGTACTCAGTCAGTTTAATAAGAATGACTTTCAATAGTAAGATATGTGAAGGGTCTAGTATTTCAAGATGAGATTCACTAGTGTTATTATTCTATTATTCTAAAATTCTGCATCTGTGTTGCATAATAAGCAGAAGCTTCTGAATTCTTTGACTTCCAACCAAGTCCTAGTTATAAGATAAAAAGACAGTAGCCAAACTCATTAAAGGTCCCATATTCTGCTCATTTTCAAGCTCGTACTTGTATTTGGAGGTCTGACTAGAACACATTTACATGATTTAATGTTAAAAAAAAAACACATTGTAAGTGTTTTCAGATCCCCTTGTGACATCATAAGAGGAGACAAATCTAAACGGCATGTTTTAACACAGGAAAGATGGAAACAGGAGAAATGGAGAGAGGACAGTCTTTTCTCAGAGTTTGACAGACTTTAGACACACCGGGGACACTTTTGAAGGTGCATTTTGTATAATATGGGGCCTTTAAGTGACTGTCATATATGTAATGTATATGTCCTTCAAGTTATTTGACAGTAAGAACTATTGTCAGGTAGCAAATGAATAATAGTTACAGGAAACAGTCGAACTCTTAGACTGAGCTAGGTGTGGACTGTGTGGAAACCTACTTTTACTGCATATACAATGGAAATAGATGAAAGCTTTACAATCATGCCAGCAGTCGGTTAACACCCTGGTGTTGAGTGAGCTTGTTTGATTTTAAACCAACATATCAACAACATGCCAAAGGACTGCGTGTTTGCACCTTTTTAAACCTCAATGACGTGTACTGCGTGTTTATCGTGAGAGGAGAGTTTTGTTTTGGTAAGTGTTTGCACAGATCTTTTTGGGTACACGTGCTTGTGATGTGTAGTTTCATTAGGAAGGGCCGTTGAGCTCAGCGGGGATCCGCGGGTGTAATCTTCGGCACAGCTGAGCGGCAGCTTTCCCCCTACTGTGTGTGAAGAGCTTGGCATTCTCCTCCCGGTCCGGCTTACTGTCTGCTGGGCTGGTAAATAGGCTGAAGTTTGTGGAGGGAGATTACGTCTGTCATGGAAAGTGGGTCAGACAGTGGGCACGTTTTTATGGCCTTGTTTCTCCAAGGTAGGGAAGGAAAGAGGAGGGTGGAGGGGGGGCATTAAACCACCAGCGTTTTTCCATAGTGTTGCTTGAGGCTGCTTGTGCTCAGTACAATTCTTTTTTACTCTCCCTCCTGTCAGAATCATTTTCAATCAGTTTCCCATACATTTGCTAACAAGGCATTCATACTGCAAGCAAGTTAGGTGATTGGCTTCTATTCATTGACCTCATCAGGAACTCCAGTTCTGTCATCCTCATCCAGTCTCTCCCCTTGTCTCCACACAATTATGAACGTGAGTCTTAAAGCTTTGTGATAGGTGCAAATTTGGTATTTGTCACTCACATTATTGCATATTCAATTAGCTCTGACACTTTTTGGTCTGGGATGGCTACTACCTACCTACTACCTACTTGCGTCTTCACATAGGCTTAACATGCAACTAAGCTGAATGAAAATTCACCTCATTAAAAAAACTAACACTAACCAAGTCCCTGTATTTCCCCTCTGTTATTGTCTGGTAGTAATAAGACGCTTCCATATTAATTATGCAAATTAAGGTAGTGCAGGAATCAGTTTATTGTAAACCCTATAAAATATTTAAATTTGGTCCCTTCAGAGTTGTTGTGTTATTGAATGCATAGTGAAAGAGGACAACAAAAGACACAGAAAATACACCTGCACAAACATTAAATGCAGACTCTCTTTCTGTGAGTGCCTACCCTCTTCATGACACCATCTGTCTTAATCTCACTCTTCTGAGGAGACTATTTATTATTTATTCAAGAAGCTATTTCAGCACTTTGTCTGTGCGCACGGGTGTGTGTGGTCACCTGTTTGTTGGTTAAAAAATGAATAAATCTCTTATGTCTCTCACTGTCTTATGTATCTTTCACACTTACAAAGTTTGTATTTGTCTCTTTCCTCCTTTTGCCTCTTTGTCAGTGGAAGTAACACCAAGGCTTCTCCACTGCTGCCAATACCTGAGTCAGAAAAGTAAGGGAGGGGGGGAACTGAATCATAGTGAGACTGTTCAGCTCATTTAAAAAAAAAAAAGCTGTTGGGGAGTTCACAGTCCTATTTGGCAGCTTTATGACTTTTAACGGTAAACCAGCCGGATTCATGAATAGAATCCTTATTTGTAAATGTTGGTGGAGTTCAGGGAAAAATGTCTGTTAATGTCAGGGATGTGCTGACACAAGAGGAGCTGAAACATGTCAGGAGGGAAAACTAATAACATTGCAACATTTTACTTTATTGTCTGCATGATGTAAGCATTTAAGCTATTTAGCTCGACTGGGAAGGAGTGAAAGAGAGCGGAACTTGTTTGTGCTCAACGTCTTTTTCAAAACTTCAAAGTGTCTACTTTTTTCATCAACATTTTGGGGTTTTTTCATCACCCATTTTTAGAGCAGAAATAATTAGTCGAATAGTTGTATCTGCAACTATTTCGTTAATAGTCCGACGATGGTTAATGAAGTAGCGTAACTGTCAAACTAGCAGTCTAGTCTGGCAAAACCAGATGGACTAGACTGCTAGTTTCTGTCATACAGTGAATGATTTATGTAGTGTACCATGGTCGGCCTGTTTTGCCTTAATACACTGTGTTCTTTGCAGTGTGACAATCACAGATGCATGCATTGTGACACAGGTGCTAAATGGATGTATTGTAACACCAAAACAGGACCCAGTAGATTTACAGCAGAGGAAGACCTCCTGACAATAATTTGTGACGTTCCAAAGTGGCTGGTGGAGCGCTGAAGCATCCCAAATGTAGACAAAAGGTTTTAAGTGGTAGATGTCAGCCATTTCCTACTTTGAATGACAGCTGTTCAGCACCAGAAAAAGGCAAACGAAAACGAAGTACTTTCTTAATTTTTCACCTTTCAGTTTTGGGTGTGTTTAACACTTCTGCTGCCCAAACTGAAACCACAGCCTGTTGCTGCATGGACCTTAATTTCCTTTTACAAGCAGGAACTGAAAGCCGTGTTGAGGTTATATAGAAAATGTAAAAGAAAGTTTTGTGAGAGTGTGTGTATGTGTGTTTATATGATTCCATCTCTGTGGTTTCCGTGCTGTGTCGTTCATACAGGCTATTGCAGCTGAAACTACGGCTATAATTTGGCACCTTCTCTTTTCCACATTTCCACACACACACACACACACACACACACACACACACACACTGTTGCACATATTCACATGCACACACAGACCTGTAATTATCAAGTCCCTTCTGATCTTGCATGATTGCCATTTCCTGCTTCACTTTCCAACCTTCCTGTCCCAAATGGGCTTGCGTGTACATCCTCACACTCACACACAAATGGTTGAGTGTCTAAGTTGTTGAAGCTGTGGCTTCTGCAGGCAGCACTGCTCTCTCGGAGAAAGACTGGGCAGTAGTTGCTGAAAATCCATTAAATAATCAAAGTCTGAGGGTCCTTGTGTGCAACAGCAGACAGTTGCTGTGATGAAACACAAGCAGAATTGGTCATTCTTAAATGGGTTACATAACATGTGAAACTGTTGTTTAGACCAAAGATAAACTTTTAGTCCCACTCATTTCCAGAAATCTGAAGTCTGTTTTATTTTAAAAAATCCAGGAATTAGAGCCAGACGTCTGAGGTGGAAGTGATGCCAAAATCCTAACTAACCCCACTGAAGCCTGAATGCTAGCAGCACTAAGCACTAGCTCGCCTCAATCGAGTGGACAAGAGGCTAATGATTACAAACTATGACCAGGTGCAGCACAATTAGACCTATATAGACCGCTCCCTTTTCAATCCCCAGAGAAACGCAACCTCCACCAACAGAGCAAGGACCCAAACAGGAATGGATGAAACAGAAACATGAATCAACCTCTAGCACGCAACTGTAGAAAACCTCTTCCCCCCTGATGTTTTCTAGGAACTTACTTACTAGTAATAGCGTTTATTTTGGGCATTTCATACCTCAATTCTTACTGTTTTGAACTACAGCTGACGTGAAATGATGTAGCCTAAATATTTCAAATGTCTGGCCAAATTCTATAAAACAATAATGAGATGAGAACTATAATCACGATAGGCTGACGGCATCCCACACCCATGTTTGCAGTTACTTATGTTGCTGCTTGGTGCTATAGCATTCTTTCCTTTAAACCAATCAACCAGTGCTAAGCTGCTGATAAATTGACTTTGGCATTCCTTGCTCAGTGTTAAGAAATATAAGCAAGCAGTGGAATTACACTTTCGCACTTTCAATCACAGCATTTTGCCTGTATATACAGTGGTATAAGCAATTCTGAAAATTGTCTATACGTCAACATAATAACAGTAATAAAAGAGGAAAACCACCCCCTAAAAAGGCAAAATAATTCATCAAAAAGGTGGAATGAGTCAGAGAATTTGTTTATCCTCTGGATTATAAAGAGCTGTTATTTGACATAGTTTTACAGACAGTGTAGATGAAATAGTGTGCATGAGCTTTTTGTAACGCACAGCAACTGGTGACTGGCAAAAAGCTGAAGTGACAGACACCACAGCAGGTCAGAGAGAGAAAATCAGCTGTAAAGAAACGAAGCCTCAGTATTCCAGCTCAGCGCATGTGTCCCATCCGTCCATAGGGTACACTAATACACTGTGTGTTACACAGCCATGATATGGATGCATTGTGTCCCTAAAGACTGACTTATGTTGACCTCAGTCACACCTTGCAGTAATGAGGTTTCATTTTGTCAGTTATTTAAATTATGCAGCACTACAAACTTGTTTGTAAATCATGTAAATATCAAGTGAATAACGGCTCTTTAAATAGGTTTTCAATTTTCTCTACTGCACTGAATGCTGAGCGTACATTTCTCACACACACACACACACACACACACACACACACATACACACACACACACACTGTTCTGCTGTACTTTGCTTGTAGGAAGGTCACATTGCATGCTTTGTACAATCAGGAGATGGCACTTGGCAGTAGAGGCACTTGGTGTTGTGCGTGTGTGTGTCTGTCTGTACAATACGTCCTCATGTGCATGACTGTACCAGCATCAGTTTGTCATTATATGTGTGTGTGTGTGTGTGTTTGCTCACATGCTTACATGTCTGCATCTCTGTGGACTTTGCATGTGTTTGTATCTCGTTGTCGCCTACCAGCAGGCCTGTTTGTTGTCTGTGTGTGTACACCAGTCTGCGTTCTTCCCACTGAATCATTGATGAGACTGTAATTCGAACGCTGGCCCTCCTATTTCTTTCTCTGCCTTCTGTCACCAGTTAGCTTCCTCCCGCCGCAGCTTACAGGAAAACCAGTCGGCTGCTCTGACGAAGCGCAGGCTGCAGACCTGCCCTTGAAACTGAAAAAGCAATTGTGGTAGTTACAAAATGGACAAAGCACCACAGAAACAGTTACAGTAACTTTAAGCCTTTTCCAGTTCCAAAATTTTTATTACACCTGAATGATCAAACTCAAACTGGAAAAATGGTTACTCACCACGTCATAGTGTCCACACATTTTTTCACATATTTTTGATGCACAGTACGTCATTCTATTCCAATCACTGTATGCTTGTAGGCATAAAGCTTATACGTAATCAATAAACCTGCCAAAGGAAGTGGTAGAGCTGAAAGACGGTTAGTTGTTTGAGAAAAACTTTTGTTTGTTGACTGTTTTACTCTCTGATATTTGTTTAACTTGTATTTTTCAGCAAAAATACCAAGAATTCAGTGGTTGTAGATTTTCAAATGTGAACATCTTCTGGTTCTCTTAGTCTTACAGGATAGTAAGTTGTAGGTCATTGGGTTTTGGACTGCTGGTTGAAAACAAACAATTTGAGTAGTTTCTCAATAAAGACCAAAAGATTGGGCTACTCAAATAACTGGGGAAAGTGTTTGTTGTCAGTTTCACCCCTTAATTGATTCCTTTTGATTGATCTTCATCATAGCAGAATTATATAAATTGTATAACATGTCTTTTTTTCTGGAAATGTCCTCTATGTTAAATTCATTTTTCCACTCCTCATTCCAAGTGAGCTACTTTTTTGAGAATGCAGGCTTACTCTGATTATTTTTAATTCAAGGCATCTTAAATTAGATTATGGGAGTAAGTCTGATTCACTTGCATATTTCAAAAGTTATTCACAAAAAAAAACAGGAACTACCACTGCTTGTCCTAAGCTCCTTTTATTAGCAATGTTTTGAACAGCAGAAATAAGGAAACGCTGGGATTACACAACAGATTCACCTTGTTTCATGGTGAAATGAGTACCTGACATGTACTCTAGTCCACTGATTCTCCAAACAGGCGGACCTTTGGCACAAGTCCGGCTATCCAACGCCTCAGGGTCAAACTGAGGACCCTGTTTTGTTGGGAGCGGCCCTGTATCCTGGGCTCTTTGGAGATGCCAGACCCTTGGAGCCTCCACAGCAACCGGTAGTTTGTTTTGAGTTAATTTAATTCTCAGTAGGAGTTTGGCGCCAAAGGGTCCGACTCCTGTCTGCTTTTTTTGAAGTGGATGGTGGAGGTGCGAATAGTGCTGTTGTGCATTATGAAAGATCTAGTCCTGCACGTACATTACATTTAGCATACTTTTCAATTGAAACGTGTTTATTTTTCTTTAGGGGATCTGTGCCTTGGTTGACGTGCGATGTTCACAGCTGAAATTGGTCAGAGAGGTGTGATGTGTGTTGGCTTTTCAGCCACCTAGAAAACGTTTACAGGACATTTCAGCATGCGTCCTCATGTGTTGGTTTTGGTAAGTGTGAGGCCCAATGGCTTTTGATGCCATCTTCACTATGTACACATCTGCTTTCAACAACACAGCTCGGGTTTACATTCCTCACCTTGTTTCTAATGTTCAAGTCCTTTTCCTGACCCGCTCCACATATTTCATGCCTTGCTGTTTATAGCTGATGAGTGTGAGTATTGTTGTGGCAACGCTTCCTCAGGTCAAGTGCTTGGTACCATGCCCAAGTGGATTATTGTAGTCTGCCTTGTTACAGACTACTCCTTTTTTCCGTCATAGTCATAGTTACAAAAGTAGCTCAGCATGGTCTAATATTGCCCACTTTGTTGTCTGTACAGACTCACAGTGTTTGTAACAGCACATGGGGAAGTTGTCTGCTTTGTGCACTAGTTTATAAGCTCTCTGGTATAGGATAATAGTTAATCCAGAGAGCCCAGACACCACTGAGTGTAGATATCTTGTAATATGTTTCCATTAAAAGGGTGAAAAAAAAAATTTGACAGATGGGCCGAAGCTAATTAATTTTTTATTCGTCATGTTAGAGAGCATGTGTGCACCATCCTGAGTAGGCAGGTTGGTCGTCACACAGAAAGTCTACTGTTTATTCACATTTCTAATCGTGGCATTTGGCAGACTCTCTAATCCAGAGTGAATTACAGTGCTGCTTAACTATAATGATTCAGACAAACAACAAAATCAGACCCAGTGAAGACAGACTTGTATTTAGGGGCAATCAAATCATCCCAGTGATAAGGTGGACATAAGGTGCAGCCTGGAGTAAATATGATGACTAGACTCACGAGCTTCAAATCACTCGCTGTAGATTAGTTCACCAGAAGCTTTTCTTTCTGTAGAAAACATGTTGGCTGCTTGTTGCCCTCGATTGTTTCAATGTTTTGTCCATAAAATGTCAGAAAATATAAAAAATATCATGTCGTGTTTTGTCTAACATTCCCAAACCCAAAGATACTCACGAAGAAGCTGGAACAAGGCAATATTAAATGTTTTGCTTAGAAAATGACCGAAATAAATGATCAATTAGCAAAATAGCTGCAGACAAATGTGTTGATTGAAAATAGATGTTAGTTGCAGCCCATGTTACAGTTTTTTGAGATAGTTCTGTGTTTCTGAATGTAGACCTGACAGCAGCTACTGCTTTACTTTTCTTTGTGCTGAACAGGAGTTTTGTGTGTTGCAGTTCTTGTTAGGAGTGTTTTTAAGGGTTAGTCCAGAGGTCACACTCAGCTACAACCTTGTTGTCTCCAGCGTCCTCTAACCTGGAAGTGGCTGTCCATTTGTTGTGTGTGCCCTCTGATATTTCTTCCTTCCTCTCAAGCAGTGTGTAATGGTCTCATATGATTGTGGCATACAGTATGTTTCCCGCCATCTTGGTGTAAATAGTGGACCACACACACACCGGGACACACTGGAAAACACCTCCAGGGACCATTGAACATGAGAAGTGAGTGCCCGTCTGAGAGTGGGCTGGGAATTGGGACGTTGTATGTGCATCGACACGCTGACTCTGTGCAGCCTAAATCACTTTGGAGCAGCTACAGGCATGTGTATGCCTAGACAGAAAGGGCCCTGTGCTTTTGGTCCAGTGTGTGTTTAGCTTTCCAGAAATAAGTATGATATAGAAAGAAAAATATCTTTAAACCATGCATATGCTCACACACATGAACATTTATATTATTCTATTTCTTTGTGTAATTATTAGTAATTCACACTCTGGTTTGTGTTGATAATCCAGTCTTATCTGTCTGTGTGCACCCAGCTGAGCTTCAGGAGACGTAATTCACACTACATTAATTTTCTACAATGTTGCATCAGTACTGATTTTCCCTGTCAAAAGGTCCTATGTCAGGTTTATAGTTCCTGTGGATGGAAATTGTTTATGTGTGCTAGAACACACTGTGGGTTTATTTTGAAATGGTATATTCAGAGTTTTTGTGCGACCTGGTGTGTGAATAGAAATGAGTCTGATCATTTCCCACGAGGGTTGGGAAAAAACAGTCGCCAGCTACAGTTGCAGTATCGCAGCACACATTCATTCAGACACGTAAAAATCTTAGCATGCAGTGAATAAATACAAGAAAATTGAAAACATGTTGCAGCCCTGCTCCTGAAATCCAATTCACACCACTGAAAAAGTATGAACAGACTTGAAAATTACCCCTAGCGATTCTCTACAACACTGGCGGATATTACATTTTGTCTCAAAGAGAGTGTTTTCACCCAGTTAGTTTGGTAGGTAGCCAGCAATGCTCTGGGAGGTCTCTCTATTGTATAAATGTATCATATAGGCTAACCTATAAAAATGTAGTTCCCAATAATTATTCGGGTGATTACCATTAATAAACCTTTTTGAATTGTGTGGTTTCCTTCAGTATTTTCTGTCAGTGATTCAGGCTTAGTCTGAGCAGCACTATGGAGATGACGATTATGTCTTTAACCAAACATAAAACTGATCTTACCATTAGGGTGATTGTTAAAAGACATATATCGAGTGACTCGTTAGACAATCTGCAAGTTCCAGACAGTGGCCAACAAATTTTTTTTTTTTAACTGATCAAACTCTGCTCTCCTTCACACCATTACCTTATTATGACAAACTGAACTCAGATGTCAAAAAGATGAACTTTGTGAAAACACTGGAGACTCTTTCTAAAGTGATGAAAGCATGTGATCTGTGGAGTGGCATAAACAAGTATAAAATAGCAGCCAGCAGTTCTAATTGGTGCACACTAACACTATGTGGTGTCGCTTTGGGTTTAAAACAACAGTATATCCCAGCAATGTTTTGCAGGTGCAACACGCCTCAGAACAAAACTGCACTGAACTATATTTACTTAATGCAAAGCAGATTTCAAACTTATCTTTTTTTAAAATTGGATTCATCTGCTAGTTTTACTGTAGGCCCACTTTAGTTTGAGAGTGCACTTCATAACAATTTTGAATGAAAATATAAATGAGCATTGGCAGATAAAAAACAACAACCATTTGCTGCAGGTACAGTGTGATATTTTAAGAATTAGAAGTAATGATCTAGAGATCTTGATCAACACTGGGATAATCAAGACTTGTGTCAATGCAACAGGCATAAGCTAAGTGGAACCCTTCTGTTCAAGCACATATGCTTATACACTTCAATTGCATACATTTTGTGAAAATATTGGGAAAAAACAATGCCTCCCATGTCCCAGATGACTAGGATACAATGTTTCCCATCTTTCATCTTTCTTTCCGCAATGCTGATGGAAACTGTCCATGTTCATCGATCAGATGAGGTCGACCAAGGATAAGAAACACAATGGAAGATAGAGGAGAAAAGAGAATCTGGCGTCAGGTTTGCCAGCTCCCCGTCCGCCACACAGATCAGTTTCCGAATCATCGAGCGTCTAATCTTCACAGTGTGCAAACCAATCCTCTCCACTGACCCGACCATGCAACTCTACACACTGGAGACCAGACCCAGGGTGTCTGAAAATGAGCTCGCACCCACACGAATGCTCACATATGCACGCTCAAATGCAGTTCACGTCCCCGCCGATGTACACATACGGCCTCACACAGTCAAACGAATATCTCCGGAACACTTTATTTGTAGGGTTAACAAGCACCACTTACAAGGATGAGGTTTATGGTCAGACCCAGCAGTCCCCCCTTTTCCTACCACCGTAAAACCTCCTGCAAGATGTGCTGCATAATTCTGCAGATTAGTCACCCTTTGGAAGAGCAATGAAAGACATTCCAAGAAACTGTAGGAAGCCTTTAATCTCATGCTCTTTTCTTCTTTCAAGCCAATAACCGGATGACTGACGTCCAGATCCATAAGGCTTTTTTACTGTCACTTTTCCTGTGCCACTGTGTCAAACTAACCTTACATTCAGTTGTGGGAAAGGCTGTCTCACCAGTCGAACACCTGCTGCCTTGGTTGGCGTGGTCCATTTTCAAAACACATTCATGTGAAACAATTTACCCAAATATGCTTTTGTGCAAAATACTTAATTTAGAGTTTGCACTTTCACAAAAATCATGTCGGCTGTACGGCTGAGAAGAGGCGGCAATTCGTCTCATCCACTCATTGAACATTGGCACATTCAGCTGTGGCTGACCAGCTGGTTCACTGTTTTCTGGATGGGAAATCATAATGTGGCAGAGAATTATAATTTTTATCATTTTGAGCAGAGCAATGTGCGGTTTTTGACTGTGAGATGAATGACAGGCAGACGACTCGCAGGCCACTCGACTATGTCTCACCAAGCAGCTGGTGTTTGTCACAGAAAGTTGGGAGGTTTCTGATTTTAGGTGTTGACGTGGCTCTGTCCTCCCTCACATGCAGGTCCTTTCAGAGACAGACTGTTGTCCTTGAGCTGAATGCTAAATTCTTTTTTCTTTTGCTCTGTATGATGATTGGAGAAACTTTAGGTGAGTTGTAGATGTTTAACACCACCCTTTAACTCAATGGCACAACTGCTAACCCTCACCCCTCACTGATTAAATGGTGGAGTCCATGGCTGCTACATTCCCCCAAAAGTTAATCTTACACTGTAATACTCCCCAAGTTGCTTTTTAAGACAGACCTTTGCTGCCACTGTGTCAAAAAAGTTTCAAATTTCAACTTGACAAAAATTTCACTTAAGTTTTCAATTACACCTCCCAAGAGACGTTTTCACTACTGTTCCATTTGGGGTTTGACTGTTGCAGCAGTCCCCTCTTTTCCTTGAGGGCTCGCTCCTCTGCCATGACTTTAAGCACGTGGATATGTCTTTTCTCTTCCACTGAGCTGAAAGGCTGCACTGCTTTCCAAACAGGACACAGGTTAAGTGGGTTGGAGTTCCTCTTGGAGTGGAAATTTGACAGAGAAAGCTATTGAGGTCGATCAGCTGAGCGTGCTTATTTCAACTATGTCTTTGTTCTCATTATTGTCTTACTGGCATGTTTATTGTTTGAACATGGACACTTCTTGTACAATTTGCTATGTCATCATTTTGTTTACAGGGAAATCCCTTTTCACTGTGCAGTAATCTGTTATTTATGCAGTAAGGCTGAGGTTAACAACTAAAATAGAAATAGAAACCTGACCTGCATGTGACAGGAAATGAGAGTGTGTGGGGTATGTCGCTGACATTACTATTAACCGCACTAGCTTCACCATTAAAGCATCTTTTTAAATTCTAGGGGAAAGTAGGCTAACACAGATTCCAGAAGTGGTCTGGATGTGAATGAGTGAACATCACATAGTTTCAGTTTTTCCCAGTGAAGATGCCCTAACCTGCTAAGTGGCTAAGAGATGTGTTGCTTCTTTGAAAAACCTCCCGCCCCGGCTCAAAGTTTGGTGTCCTTGCTTCACCTTCAACCTGCTCCTACTTGCTTGACTTTTCCGTTTCGGTTTTCCCTCCAGACAGCAGTCAACACAGCTGAAGAGAGACTCATTTATGAGGTCGAGCAGCAGCACATCTTGTATGATCCTCATGATTAAAACCGAAGAAAATCGCATTATGAATCAATATCTGAGACATGAAATTACAACAGCACTGAAAAAAATCTCATTCCCTTCTTACGCTGCAACATGATTTGTAGTGTATCTGGGCAATTTTTTTCATGCTCCATCCACCAGAGCTCACTGTATGTTAGGAAGAGATGTGAGGCCCATGCTCTCTCTTAAGTAGCTAAAGTCGCTTCTGCTAGATGGACTAATGATTTTCATTACTGATCAGTTTTCTGATAAATCGTTTACTCTTTAAAATATCAAAATCAGCACAAATGGATGAATATGAATTTTCTGTCATTCTACAAATGAACTAATTGATGAATATATTCAGCACTAGAATGAACATGAACTGTAACTTAAGGGTGTATTTTCACTTAGTCGTTTTCAAACACACATCTGTTAAGCAGCTGTTTGTTTTAAAAGAGACAGGAAGCTCAGCTCAGATCAAGATGAATAATGTCTTTCATCATTCCTTACACCATAGTGTTTTAGCATTAAATGTATGCTGAATTAGCTATTAGCATTTCCGGTTTGCAATGTACCCATTAATGTAAAGAATAGTTATTACTGAATTACTTTGATAATGAAAAAAATGAATAAACATGATATTTTAAGATATATTAAGTTCTGGAGTTGTGAGGAGTGTCATTTTTTTATGATGTCCCTGGAGATTTACAGACATATATTCACAAGAATTTTGAGATAATAATGTCCTCAGAAAGTCACTGAGTATAGAAATGTGTGTATTTGATTGAGTTACACTATGACTCAAATTGCAGTTATCAAGTGCTAAAGCTGTTAAGGTTGCCTCACTGAGCTGTGTGTCACACCCACTGCTGCAACTGTCGAGCCAAATTACAATACCTAACTTCAAGCCATGCATCTTATATCTTTGCCACATGTCTCACCCTCCGTCTCCCCTCTATCTGTCTGAGACACGTCATACAGTAAAACCTCTGTTCTAGATTATCTCACAGGTGGCATCCGGCTGTGCCAGTTGACTGTCAGTACTCCATTTTAGGTCTGGCTCTGCCCATTTTTTATTTGACAGCACACATTACTCTTTGAAAATGTTCTGTCTTTAGTTTCAGACTTGGCTTTGGCACTACTGTAACTCAATCCGACCAGGATCTGTTATATAGAAGTGAGCATTTCTCTGTAAAGTGAGCCGCTGACGTGAGACAGGAAAATGACGAGAGGTGCAATGTGAATGTATTGGTTTAGTGTACATAAAACACCAAGAAGTTCAATCCCCAATCATGTCATCTACCATCAATTTGTGATAAAGGGAATGGGCCATTTATCAGAAACGATGCAAAGATGAAAAGACTGAAGAGGAGGGAGAGGCGGAGAGAGACTTTCTGTCTTTGGAAAATTGTTGCTGTAAGCTTTTGAAGAAAACGTGTGATTCCGCTGCTCAGCTCTGAACAGCTGGGGAACTCAAAGCCTCTCGCTCACACACAAGCCGCTCGCTAGGAACATGAAAGGTGCGAAACGCCGAAAAGCCTGAGAGTGTTTGAGGATGTGGTGAGAGCCAGTAATACTGTGGTGATTAGGTATCTGTTGACCTTCTTGACGAGAGGCTATGACAAAGATCACAGTAGCCACAAGTAAGAAGACGAGCTCACTTTTTTCCCTCCCATACATTTCTCATTTTCACACACACACATAACTGCACTAACACAGCTGTCATCCACTCTCAGCCTACGTTGTATTGACAGCTAGTTTCAGCTCAGCAGGCAAAATATCGTCGCTCTTTGAGTGTCCTTTGAAAACACAGAAAAATAAATCCATAACCTACAGTTTTCTAAACATATTCTGGAGACCGCAGACACATGAGGATGCCATCCCTGTCTGGAAAAGAAATATGAGCAACCCAAGCAAGATAGATTGTTTTCAACAAGTCATTTAATAATAATAAATGATAATACAGGTAGTAACAGATATTGTTCAATCGAATCAAATGTAACCCTAAATATTTTAGAATGATTATATTCTATTTAACTTTGGAAATGAAGTCCATTTTGTTGTCTTTTCACACAGCAGGAGCTGGACTTCATATTAAACAGCTCCACAAGTCCAGAAAGCCAGAAACATGTCATCCTCTCTGAGTCTGTGCCAGGCATCTGTTATTATTTATTGATCCGATGACCCACTTTACCGGGAGGGTATCATTACCACTTTCCAGTAATGAAGATGGTGCACTGTGTAGGAGGTCCTGGTTTTCTTTTCTAACTTTTGGGTCCCTGACCCACTGCCTGATGTGGGCCGTCTTCTTGTTTGGCTGTGTTTGCTTTAGTTTTTGAGTCAGCTTTTATTTTTTTATTTCCTGTTATTTTATGTCTTGTTTTGCATCCATCTGTTCCCAGCAAAAGGGGCTCACTTTGTTTTTGTTACTGTAGTTAAAGATGGTTTCTAGGCTAATAATGTAAGATGAACAATCAGTCAGTTAACCAAGTAGTACTTTTTTCAGTGATTTTTCAAGCAAAAATGCCAAATATTCCCAGCCTGTGAAATGAGAGATTTACTACCTTTCTTTGTCATATACTAAACTGGATATCATTGGGTTAGACCATTGGTTGGACAAAACAAGTAATTGCAATATGGCATCTTAGGCTATGGGAAATTAAAATGAGCATTTTCTAGTATTTTCTGATGTTGAAGTAGATTAGTCGAATAATTGACTTGTCTTTGTCTTTGTCCATGACCCACCCTGTTAATATCTGCTGACCCATTTTTGGTTCCTGACCTACCAGCCGAGAAACATTTCCTTTGGTTAAGTTGTTTGTTACCACAGAACCATGCCGTATGATCCTGAAAGTGTGTCACCCTTTTTGCATAGCATTTTACCATTTCAAGCATTACAACCATTTAAGTCTATATGAAAGCATTGTGCAGGACTCAGATCCTCAGAAAACATGGTTATGTGTTGCCCTCTGATATGCTTGTATGCTAAATAGGACAGTTTGACATGTTGCACTGCAGCTCAGCTGGCGATACATTCAAAAGAAGTGCAGCTGTTGCCCTGCTTCGGCGTTAACATGAGGACGGGAGTATGTATGTTTGCTCCTGCCTGAGTGCATGTGCATTTGTTTGTCATGTGTTGTGCTGCATTGGTAGCCAGTGGGAATGGCAGGTGTCGTCCATGCCTCCTTGCAGTTAAGTTTTATGAGGGCTTTTGTAAGTGTGAGGTTGCTGTTCCTGCTGTCAGCAGCATGCTGTTACAATCCCTGACCCCGGCCAGCACAGTCATTCTCACTGAGCTCTAGATCCATTGTTGTAGGACTGTGTGTCTCGGTAGCTAAGCAGCAGTTGGCACACAGCCACACAGAGCTCTGTGTCATGCGGAGATGCAGAGGCCGAGCGCTTCGTCAGGCACACACTCTGTAAAATTATATACACACCCATATTTATAACACGTGTACGCACGTGGATGCAAATTCTGAGAAAATACTAAAACGATTTTAATGATCAATAATGCACAATGCATGTTTTTCCTCAATGAAAGCCTCATAAAAACAATTGACATGATTGGTTTCATAGCAAGCAAATAAAGGAGAAAGTTTAAATGAAAGAAAGTACAACTGTCACTCAGCATTGCATTGACCCAGCTCCCCACGAGTGGAGCTTTTAATTAAAACAGACATAATAAGTCATTTGTTCGCAGTGTCTAATGTATATATCTAATGTTGAGGATTTTCTGTGCACCACCCCAAACTCTTCACCATACTTTTGGCTTATTTGCATGTACAGTGCTGTACTGAACAATGGCCCAGTGTTATTATTATTATATCCAGGGAGACTGGGCTGGGTGAGTTGCTGTCCTTGTGCCACGCAGGAGAAAGCATGGAGGAAGACTGTTTGTGATTGAAGGATGAGGAAGACATGGGCTCTGGAGAGGCAGCTTCTGCTTTTTATTGAGTTCTTGATAACAGTAGCGTCAAAACAGCAAGATAATTCAGCACTCTGGACATGTGTACAATAGCAGGACCCAGTCACACTCTGGCCTATTTTCTTTTTGGTCTTCAGTGTCTGGATCCATAGGTAAAAATCAATTCCTGGCAAGTCAGCCAACAGCTCCCTCGACACTACTGACTGTGTGCAGGTACGAGTGAGTGTGTGTGTGCACAGGGAGGAATTTACACACTCACAGTTTAGCTTGGTGTTCTCGCATGCAGTGACAATGCCTCATGTGTGCATGTGTGTGGGATTAACCCCTTCTGTCAGTGGCGCAGGTGGGGCTCAGACTTATGTCCAGTTTTGTAGTCCGAGCCAGATGCCCTCAACTCTCTCTCCTTCCTGCAAAATCTTCAGGGTCCTCCATTTTGCTTTTATTGCCTCCATCTGGAAGAAAACCACGACCTCACTGTCATCTGTCAGAAAAAGCTGAAAAGTTTGCTGAACCCTAATTTAAATGTGTTGAACCCTAATGAGATTACTGACTGTGTCACCACTATTTCATTTCCAACCTCCTTTCTCCCTCTCACTGTGTGTGATGAAGCGGTTTATTGTCCACAGCTACACTGATGTTGTGTTGTGTTACACTGAATATAGATCTATTGTTAACACAATGTTAACACTGCGAGGTGAGATATTGAGATATGAGTTATAACTTTAAGTGTTACTTCTCACTAAAGTGTGAGGCTGTGAAACAATTTGTATAATTGTAGGTCCTCAGTTTGCAGGTAGAGCACTCTAACACTTTAAGACAGGCCAGTTGAACCTAAATAAGCCATTTTTAGTGTTACGTGGCCCTTCACCTATATGATATCCAGACAATCTGATTCTCCAAAGAGTGTTTTTATTACAGGATCCAGTTCCTTAGATTTCTTTTTAGTATATGTTCATTTAATCAACTCATCTTGTTGGTTATGTTTGCTATTAATTTAAACTGATAGTTTAAATGAATAAATATAAATATAAAACACAAGAGCTTTATTTGCTTTTGCAAATTAAAACTTTGTAGCTGTTAAAGACCAAAGCTGGAAACCACCACCAGTGTATGAAAACTGGAGAACCCATGAGCGAAGCTGGTGACAGTGTAAATACCCTGTAACTTCCCATTTCCAAGGGGGAACTGATTGTGTGTATGCATTTATGGTATAGTGCAAAGAGGAACTCTCCTTACAGGATGCCACCGAGCATGTGGGCTGGAGGTGTGATTGACAGGCTGAGACAGGGAGATTGGCACCACTTGTTGTAGGAGTGGGTGCAACACATGGTGCTGCTGTTCAGTAATATTATATTTGATTCTATGCAAACTGTTTCATGAAGGTTAGATCACAGCAAATCATCTGAACAATAGTTTTTAGTTTGACATTTTGGGAGATACATTTATTCATTTTCTTGAATAAAGTATACCACTTTAATGTATGTCCACAAAGAGTCACAGTGAAAGTGCAACTTCCTGGTTCTGTTTCAGGAGTAAGAAAGCCTCGCTTAGAATCCCACTGGCATTTGTAGTAACATAAATACCAAAAACTCCAGTTCTGGGACGTAACTTTACTCAAATGTGAGATTCACTCATTTGTATATATAAGGATGACAGTTTTTAACCCTAGACTGTCACAGGCTAAATCTCTCATCTCAACAAAAGAAGTCCATGGGCAAGTCGAAGGGCTTCTTCTAGCTGAGACACGTCTGTACTAACAGCAGGACAGAGAGGAGCAAGCCTTGTAAAAGACAGCAGCGTTTACAGCGAAAAAGTTTTTGAAAAAAATGAGATGACACCAGGACGTTGGGTCTCTATTAAGCCTCCAGCCAGCAGCTGGTTAGCTTAGCTTTGCTCTTGAAATACTGAACTATTGTTCGTTTATTTCAGTTTTTATACGAATTAAACAAACAGACGTAACTTGTTGATTGGTGATCTTTCTTTGTAACCATTGGACAGAGCCAGTCGAGCAGGTTCCCTCTGTTTTTAGTCTCTATGCTAAACTAAATCATACAGCTGGTAAAGTTCAGAAATGTTCGCTGATGAGCACATGTTAGGTAGTGTTCACATGGGACATTTGGCATCTGTAAGACTGACAGAGCTGAATGATGCAGTCATACTAAGGTTCAGCTAGTCTTACTGAACTGCAGGCTACATTGTCCATTTTGATGCCGCATACAAACATTGCCTTCGCATATACTGAATAATGCTTTATTCTGACATTTTGTTGGAAGCCCGCTGTGTGACTCTCTCCCACTCGGCCTGATGGGACTGTATCAGCCCTCTTGCTCATCATTGCTTACTGAGAGCTCTAAGAAACAAAGTTCCCCATTCGTATTCATCATCAAAACACTTAACTTCCTATGCTTTATTCATGTGTGGTTTTGCATTCTCTTGCACTCTGGGAATTGCAGAAGAAATATTCAGCTTCACATAAGCAGGGCTGCCTGGAAGTGAAGACGTTATTATTTCTATTCTGCTCCTGTTTTTAAAGATAGCTTAGCATGTTTACTCTGCTTTTTTTGTCATGTTAGTGGGAGAGAGGGAAAGACATACAAGAAAGGTCATGTTTAATGTAAACCCACAATGTCGAAAGTGCACAAAATCTTCCTGGGTTTGCTGCAACAGGAAGTCCATCCTCTCCTTTTTCTCATGCCTTCTTTTCTCACACATGCTTTCTGTGTCTACTTTCGCTGTGACTTCCTGTGTATTTAGAAAGCTGTGCGTTTTGAGTCATTCTATGAAGTCAGCATTTACAGACAGCCACCCTGCCCAGCAAATCACATGCACTCCTGTATCTCTTGATGAAGGCCTTTTTATTTGAAACTTTGCAACAATATCTTTGGAGGCTGAAGTGTGTCGGTGTGTCTTTTGCATTTTTTGTACCTACTGAGCTATTTAAAGTGGCTCTGAATGTCTTGGTTAAAATTACACTACATCAGCTTTAAGGGGATGGCTCTGTTTTCTGCGCTTTACTGTTCTGCAACTTCACAGTTGACTTGGAGAAGAAGTAGAGAGACATGTGACCCCCTGAGTCTTTTCATCCATCAGTGAGGAGCTTCAATGGGACTGTGTAGTGCGAGGAGACCAACCAGTAGCAGACAAAAATTTCATCTCTCACCGACTTCCCAACAGAACCAACACACCCCAATGGGACCTTATTTATGTAGAGCTGTTGTCTGTCTAAACATTGCCTAAATCACAACATGTGTACTACTAGGCCTAAAACTGGACTTTTAAAACGCAGCCGTGATGGTAAATCACATCAATATTCAGAGGAAAGTGTTCAGGAGGTAGAAGTCACCCCAAAAACAGATAAACTGATTGCTATCCACATGCATAAAATCAAATATAAAAGGGCATTTATAGAAATCTATATCTAGAAAACATATACAATTTTAAGATGGAAACTTAATGTGAATCCCTCTCTTAAGTAAACACACTAATCTTTGTGTAAATCTTTTCCTTGTCACCATGCAGGGCAGGACAAGTGGCGCTGCGAGAGACGGACTCATGCAGCATGAGAGGGTGGAGCTGAGGCTCAGCTGACCCTTCCCCTTCCTTCTCCTCCTTTCCCCCCAGTGCTCCACTCGATCAGCACCTCCCCCCTCCCTTCCCCTCCTTTCCCCTTCCTGTCTCCCTCGTCCTGTTGGATCTCACCCATTTTGCCTCCCCTCCTCCTCCAAGCCTCAATCAGCCGTGCCCAATGTACTCCCCGGAGCAGGAAAACATCTCCACCACCGCCTCCACCAAAGTGCCAGTGAAGTATGGAGAGCTCATTGTGCTGGGGTAAGCAACAACAGATTACACACACTCACTTTTACAACCAGAACATACTTCTGTGAATGTACCCCTCATTTTTTAACTTTTCTGTAAGATTTATTTTTAATCGTAGTGACCAGCATCTATCTAATACATACACATGTCCAAGGAAAAACATACATTTCCGCCCCATAAATAACAATCTCGACACTGTGATATTAAAGCAGCTACAATATGATATTTTTATTATAAGAATGCATCAGATGACAATGTGAAAGGGGTCGTTCATAGTGATGAACAAAACACTCTAAAACCCCACTGTAGACCACCTTCTCAGCACCAAACAGCAGGCAGGTGTAATTGGTAACTAGCAGGTGAACATGGTGGAGAGTTTAGTAGCTAAAGAGACATATTAATTTAATTTAATTGATTTATTTGACAGGGACGAGGCATGTATGTGAGACTTTTAGCCGTAGCTTATTTGCAGCCGCTAAGCATAGATAAACAGCCACTACAAACATTAATTATACTTCCATCAGGAGGTGGTAGAGACCAAAAACAGAGCTAAAACAAGAGTGAATATTGGACTTATCAGTTGGCCAAAACACAACTCCAAATGAATGATAATGCTTCTCTGTAATTGCTGGATCTGTAAATTAGCAACTGTTTGCCAAACAGTTCGCCATTTCAGCTTAAAAGGTGCTGATATGTCAGTATTGTGGTATTTCTGCTCAGTTATTGCAGGTTTAAGCCAGGTTCTTATGTACTTTATGTTGTGTAGCTTGACCATGAACTGTGTCGTTTGGCCCCAATTGACTGTATTAGTCACTGTTGGATCTATGAGTCATGGCTGATAATGGTTGGATGTGTTGGTCGCAGTTTGCTGCTGTTCTAGCTCAGTCCAGTCAGTGTTTCCAACACTCCCAATATCTGAGTACTAGTTTGGAGCCACATAAATTCACTTTGGACTTGAAAATGTATAATTTATATTTGTTTACTGGAAAACACTACAGGGCTCCTTGTGGCACCTGGATACTAATAGTTAAGCTTGAATTACCACGATACAGAGACACAGTCTGAACACAGTGCAGCACACAATTTAGTGTATATTTGATGTGACTTTGTGTCGTTCTTTTGTTTACACTATATGCCAATGATGACATGTTATAATTAAAGAGATAATTCTAACTTAAGAACTATGGAAATAGTTGTGACAAAGAGCTCTTGTTGTAACAGACCAAACATCTGATGGCATATGCAGTAAGGGTTTAAAAGCACTTGGGTTGCTCAGTTGACTCGCAGGAATTTAGATAGATAGATAGATAGATAGATTCTCAGTTTTTGCAGAAAAAAAAAGAAAGAAATTAGGATCACATCAAATCAATCAAAATATGGTATTTTCAAAACGATATCTCAATCTTCAATACTTGGTTGGGAATCCCTTTGCCTTAATCACTGCCTCGATGCGCCGTGGCATTGATGCAATCAGCCTGTGGCATTGCCTGGGAGTTATGGAAGCCCAGATTTCCTTGATGCTTGCCGTCAGCTCTTCTTTGTTTTTGGGCCCCTCATTTTCCTCTTGATAATACCCCATAGATTCTCAATGGGGTTTAGGTCCGGCGAGTTGGCTGGCCAGTCAAGCACTGTGATGGCATGGGCATCAAACCAGGTTTTGGTGCTTCTGGTGGTATGGGCAGGGGCCAGGTCCTGAAGGTCCTGTGCCATGAAAGGCACACTTTACTTTCATCGGAAAAGAGGACCTTGGACCACTGGCCAAGAGTCCAGTCCTTCTTGTCCTTGGCCCAGTTGAGACGCTTCCTATGTTGGCTCAGGCTCAGAAGTGGCTTAACCCGAGGAACCCGACAGTTGTAGCCCACCTCCCGGATGCGTCTGAATGTGGTGGTTTTTGAAGCTGTGACTCCCGCCTCATTCCACTCTTTCTGGATCTCTGCCAGATTCTTGAATCTTCTCTGTTTGATAATCCGCTGAAGCACACATCGTCTCCTGCCACATCTTCTCCTGCCACATTTTGCCCTTCCACTAGACTTTCCATTGATATGCTTGGACACAGCACTCTGTGAACAGCCAGCCTCCTTAGCTATGAACTTATGTGGCTTACCCATCCTATGGAGGGTATCAATGATGGTCTTCTGGCCAGTTGTCAAGTCTGCAGTCTTCCCCATATTGAACCGAACTGAGACAATTGAACCAAACTGAAGCAATTTAATGACACCTGGGGAAACCTGTGCAGGTGCTTTGAGTTTAGTAGATGATTAGTGTGTGACACTCAGTTTAAAACATTCATGCCCCGCAAAATTTGGGCTGATTTCTCCACAGTATTCTAATTTTTTGAATTCCTGTTTTCGTGGGTTTCACGAGCTGGAAGCCCAAATTATGTAAAAATAAACAAATAAATACTTGAAATCGTTTAAATTGTGGGCCCTGAATCTATAATCTATGAAAGTTTAACTTTTTGAATGGAATTATGGAAATAAATAAACTTTTCCATGATATTCAAATTTTTTGGAAAGGGTCTGTATTACAAGATGAGATCAATTTTGGCCAGGAGCAGCGCCGGATACTCATCATAAACACCTTGGCTGTCTCTCCCTCCAGAGATTTGTTTTGACTCAAGTCCACATACTCAGCTGTAGGAAAAACCCTCCACCCCACCCTGCATCTTCAGCATAGAGGACATATAAGTGCACACACACACACACACACACACACACACACACACTCTTTCTCCAATAACAACTGATGGTGAAGGACTTCCTTTATCTGTCTGTCTCCTGTTTATTCCCCAAAGGGCTATTCCACTCCACTCCCCATCCCAGCCCACTCCACAGAGGAATGCAGATGTCGGAAAGACTCCTTGCACACGCACACACTTGATTTTCTTGTGCACGTACAGCAGAGCCTCGCACAAATACACACACACATTTTTCATGTGTCACTCTGACACACACAGTTGGCTTCACAGCTGACTCACAGTTTGTTGTTCTGGGTTGTGCTGGATCGGTTTTGTCAGGGAGATGACCGTGGAAATTTTCCCCAGTGGAAAAACGCAGTGAGCAGTAAAGGCAGTCCCATGCCTTTACAAGGGAGAACCCCAGTTTTCCATTTTACTCGTCTTTTTCTGCTCCTAGTGTTTGATTCTGGGTCAGGCCACACTTTCTAAAAGGTAAATAGGGGCACTTTTTGCTGGATGACATGAGTAATCACGCACTGTGTTGCAAATAAGGCTGCTCTAGGTGTAGTTGATATGCATTACAGTGTGTGTGGCCTCAAACCTTCAGAACTACTTCATTGAAATATAATGGCCACATAAGGTCATGACAACATAGGACGCTCTTTTCCCTCACAAAATATGGCTTTAATGTAGCTGCAAACATTGAAAGCAGAATCTTAAAAGGCGCAAACGATTATATTTTATAGTTGACTCATTACATTTGCATCAGGCTGCTCAGGACCCTGTTGTGCACCTAAAGTTAAGGTCACCCCCAGTTAAACGGTAAAAAGCTTGCTTCCCTCCAGGTGCAGCTAAATTTTACTGTGACAATGACTTAAAGGTGCTCTGTGGAGGTTTCTTTCTAAACAAACAAAAATTGTACATTATGTGTGTCCTTCAGGTGTGACAAATGTGTTGAGTACATCTCCCTCCACATAAAACATTTGCAAACCAGACGTTTTTGAATATCTCCAACTGTGCATTATTTGTATTCATGTCTGCTTGCTTGCAGTCTTCTTCTTCCTTGTGTTTGTTGATCTTTCGTGTGTGTGCCTTCATGAATAACAGAATAATACCAAAAAAACTTTAAAGGACACAAAACTCTTATCCTGATACCGATGATGTTAGTAATAATTCTTCAAGGTTGTCATTGTTTTCTGAGTACATTTATTATGCTAATTTGGTTGGTTTTAGTTTAGTAGGTGATGGACAATCACGGTAAATTACTTGTAAGCTAGTACAGAATGTCTTCCTGATCAAGCTAAGTAAACAGCTCAGTTGTGGTAAACCACACCCATCTGGTTCTCTCTGAACGCTGAAACAAGTGTTTGGATTTAATTGAAACTCCTGAGTGACCAAGAACAGACTCACACACGCACAAGTACTAACGGAGAACCCCATCAACACACAGCACAGTGTTGTGTCTGGCCTCCTCGCTAACCCCAGCCTAACATTACCATGTTTGAAGCCTAGTGATGCTAATGGCCAAATCCGGAGGAATGCTGCAGTGCGTCTCTGGGGACGATCTGTTTACAGGCGTTCTGGACATCCATGTGGCTTTTTAAACAACTGTGACGACATTGCAGTCCCTCCAAATCCATCACTGCTGTCACTGTGTGTGATTTTCTATTAACATAGTAATTGTATGTCCACATGCATGTTTATACAACTGCGTTTTTTAATTTGCGTGGACTGAATTTTCACATATGCCACAAACACGAAGTGCAGTGTACAACAGTGCAGCTGTATTTATGAGGCACTATATATTCACACATGGAGATGGAGCTCACTGAAAGAAACATTTTCTCACTTCCACACCGCGTATAAGTTGTTTCGGCACGTGGATATATTTTAACATCTATGCTGTCATTTGATATCTACTTTGTAACTTCTGTGTTAAGCACCATGTGTTTTAAAAACAAACTTTTATATATTTGGCAGCCTGTGCCTTTGGTTTATTAACCGTGTTATGTTAACATATGTTAACAGGAGACACAGAGAGCAACTTAGAGAGTAATTGGTCATACAGCCTGCCTTTATATTTTTAGGGGTTTACTGTATAAGTGGTTGCTTGTTGCTGAGTTTTAGTTTACTTGTGTTTGGAGAGAACACACACACACACACACACACACACATGTTGCTAATTGTAGTATGTGTCTGCACACACAGACTAACTTTTTCCTAACTCTGGTCCTTCCTGTTCACTGTATGAACAACCTGTAAAGGCGCACACACACAAACGCATACAAACTTGTTGCTGACCTTTAGCCTTTAGACCATTGTTTTGAGAGTATTTGGATACACTGTGTATGTACACTAACACATTACTGCTACCCATGGGAACCTGGGTTTGAACTGCCAGCAGCACTTTGAGCTTTCTCCAGCAGAGTGCCCTGCCCTCTCTCCGGATACGGGCTAAACTTCACCATGGTTACGCTCTTGCCATGGTTACTCTTCCCAAACGTTGCTGTGACTCTGTTCTCTCACCATGGTTACTCATAAACCCTCCCAGCGCTGTTTGATCCCAGCAGATCTGCCCTCTCACAGAAACATTTCGCTGCAGGCTGGGCGTCACTGCAACCTGTCTGAGTCGACTTTACTGGACTCAGTACAGTGGGTGGTTTCATTTCAAGAATCCTATTGGTCAGAGACACGTTCTGACTGTGCTGAGGTCGTCCAGCCAGCACTGCAGTACCACTCCAGTCTCAGCGTCTTCTCTTGTTTTTTCTTATTCATGCTAACTTCTTTAAAGAAAACTTTTTGGACTGGTTTAAAATGATCAACCTTCAGTTTCTGTATGTGCTTACCTGTGATTTGTAAAGGTTTTCACTGGATTGTACTTATGTGGAAATCTTCTGAAAAGTTTGAAAATCTTAAAAGTTGACTTTTAAACATTTTGGGTAATGGTACGCATTCTGAAAGTTTAGGAGAAGACATGCTGTTCTTTTTTATTGTGTTTGCTGACTTAGCCTTAGCCAAAGCATTTAATATCCGGTTTGCTGATATTTAGATACTTTTTCAAAGGACAAGACCTTAAACTTGGATGATGACAAAGTTAGAATTACAGGCTTTCTAGTAAACGTTTGCTGAAAATGGAAAAATTCATAGCTAAGCAAAAAGCTGTAGGAAGCAATTTCATCTCTGATCATGCCTCTGTCGTGTTTCTCTGAGTTATCACATTGCATTTACAGCAGTCGAGTTGCAGTATATCAGCAAAGGCAGAGGAGTCCATAACTTATGTGGCTTCTGGATGTCATAACAATGTTGAAATAGTGAGCGGTGTTTGTGCATGTGGTAATGTTTATAAAGCTGTGGTTCTGTTAGCAGGAATATCACTTAACACTGGTAATGGCTTATCTAAAACATGTGTGTGTGTTTCTGTGTGTGTATGCAATACAGAATAAACCTTTGAAACATCTGTATATTCAATGTGCTCCATATACATATATTTATACCAGTGGAAACTCAAAGTAGAGCTACAATTTTAATCATTGGCTGCTATAGCAAATGTGCACTTTATTTCTCTATCCAGCGTTTTTAATTTCAGTCCTAAAACTGTCCACTGATTTGGCTGTTAATCACTGAAGATTGTTGTCAAAGGGTATCTTTTGCTCTGTTGAATCTTGATTTCTATGAACACTGTTTTTTTGGGAGGGTTTAATCCCTTTTCTTTTATGTTACCCTGGCATATAAACACTATAATGAATCATCTGTACACAGGTCCATTTCAGTCAATTCAGTCTCAGAAACCCATAAAAATGCTGTTGAAAACTCTGAACAGTAGTTGGAGATGATGAAGGTTTTCTCAGTGTTTTCTTACTTTAGGATATTAAGCAAGCACACACTCTGAGACACAACAGCACAGTCACGGTGCTGTTGGGAATCACAGAGACTCCATTCTGTTGGAGGGAACGCCTCTGTTTATTCTCCTTTCCTCAGCCATGTATCAGGCTAAATGAGTCTCTTTGTGTGTTTATTTTCTCAGCCTTTCAGGGGTTATGTTTGGAGGCCTTTGTTGTTTATGGGACATGACGTGCTTTTGTAAAACGCATGTATGAAAAGTATAGGCTGCTATTTGTGTGTGTGTGTGTGTGTGTGTGTGTGTGTGTGTGTGTGTGTGTGTGTGTGTGAGATCATGTACACGGTCTTAGGGCCATGGAAGAGGTGCACCAAAATGCCTCAAACATTTTCCACAACAACTGTTTTTCCAGTGTATTATACAGCTGCTCAGACAATAATGCCCCATTGTTTTTTGTATGTATGCTTGTGTGTGTGTTTACGTTTGTGTGTGTGTGTGTGTGTGTGTGTGTGTGTGTGTGTGTGTGCGTGCAGGTACAATGGCTCTCTGCCCAATGGCGACCGAGGCCGACGTAAAAGCCGTTTTGCACTTTGTAAGAGACCGAAGGCAAACGGGGTGAAACCCAGCACAGTTCACGTCGCCTGCTCTCCACAGGCAGCCAAGGTGAAAAACACACACACACACACACACACACACTTAAACATAAAATACAGTATCATTTAGTCATCCCAGGGACTGTATCTGTAGTCAGCGAAACTCCACACTGTCAGCAGTTTCGATTCTTTTCTTCTTGAACTGAAAGTTTGCATCAGAGTTTGGTGGCTTTAGTGTTCATGAAGCATATTAAAACACAGAAAATGATAATGAAAAGTTAGAAAATGTTCTGCTTTGACTTTTTAGGTGTATGATTTTGTGTGTTAACAACATCAAATAAAACACACCCAGTTTGGTGGATTTGACGTGTGCTGCTCCACCAAAGGCTTTTGTGAAATTCTGTTTGCTTTTTGGTCTGTGATATTAAAGTATTACACACACACACACCCTAGAACAGGACAGGAAAAGTACAGCTCAGCAATGCTTCCCTGAGTGAGCAGAAAACAAGCAAGTAGAAGGCTCAGTCCAGGTTTAAAAGGTATTTGAACAATGGTTTTTACGTAGCGTTTAACTAGAGCACACTGAAGGTTTTATAAGAGAAACAAATGGGAGCGGTCCAGAGGAAGGTAACTGAGCGTTTTGTAGTCCTGGGAAGCACATGTCCGTGTGTTTCCGTCGTCAACTATGAGGGTGCCCAGAAATCCTCCAAAATCTGTCAAATGACCAGAGGACTGCAAGGCGTGTGTGTGTGGGTGTAAGTGTGATAGGACCTTTTGCTTATTTAGATTTAACATCTGCACTTTGTGGACCCTCTGCGGACACACATACTTTAGCACCCTCTCTTACTCACACACACACACACACACACACACACACACACACACACAGAGGCTTTTAGCTGCAGTAATTCAAAGAGTCTGAAAGCATGATTCTCCTGTTCTGTACTTTGGGTGGTCCTGACTTACTGAGAAGATGTTGAGGCTGTGTTAAGTCCAGCTAGTGACTGCATAGCTGAACTCTTCACCCGCCCCACCCATCCCATGTGTATCTATTGTTCTCCTGTAAGGATCAGAGAGCAGATGAGAGAGGTTTTTGCTATAAAGCATGTTCATGTTCAATCCCCATGCACATTTTAAGTGACAGGTTTGATTTGAGAACATCCAAAAGTATCTTTCTCCCTCTCTTTATCTTCTCTGCATTCATTTCTGCTTTCGTCCTGTCCCACCAGGCCATAAGCAACAAAGACCAGCACAGCATCTCTTACACTCTTTCTCGAGCCCAGACGGTGGTGGTGGAGTACACCCATGACAGCAATACAGACATGTTCCAGGTAACAAGCCTCAGCTTTTACCACCAGGAATGGAGTTTTACAGCCAGTTACAGTTCTCTTTTTTTCCATTTCAGCCCTACAGCTTAAACAGGGCTTAGTAATGGAGCTGCACCATTGACTGTGTTAGAGCACAGGGTTTCAAACTGTGAGATTCACCTTCCCAGGGGGAACTCAAGGGGAAAGTTCACGGTGGGACACAGAGGGTGAAGTGCAGGGCAGTTTATTTTTTCATAGTTTAGTGAACTTTTATGTTGATATTCCTGTAGGTTAAAAGTTAATTCACATTTCTTTTCTCAACCACAACCTCGTGGCTCATATATACCCATCCTGTGCTACTGTATACCTGCTACTTTGTTTGATATATACACTGCATGTATCTGGGGAAGAATGCCTCACATTTGCACATGAAAAATCGCTGCAATCTGCTCTGCAGTTTGGGGCAAGGTTTGTACTCCTTCTCGGAGTCACAACTCAGTCAAAGCTCAACTCAGAGACATGATACACATATATTAATATTCAGTTTGACGTACATTTCCAGAGGAAATCGGTAGACAGTTGCATCCGACTGCGAATAAATGTCCATAAATCCACTCATAAAGAAGGAAAAAAAAACGCTCCTCATCATCACATGTTCAGCGTCAAAGTAATCCAGATAAATTGCAAACAGAAACTGCTAAAAGCTAATTCTGCATACTTAGCAAATATATTACAAATATATATAGCAATATTAGGATATTTAGTTTTATGCTCCTGGATTAGAAATGTTGTTCACACAGATTTTTCAAAATGTTTTTGCAAAGTCTTCCTGTTCTTTGCTTGATTATAGCAATGACACTGTGGGAGGCCATCCTGTGCAGTGATTATGGTACAGTGGTGATGCAGCTAGCTGACAGGGGCAGCAAAGTATCCATCATCACAGTACAGAATGTCCTCAATGTTATTATGGGCTTTGTTCAAGGTTAGCAGTGCATGTCAACCAGATGAAAACTTCCACGGCCTGTGCCTACATGCTGCTTAACATAATAAAGTGTAAAATGTAATACCAATACTTTTTGTCACTATCCACCTGTATTTCAACTGTTTAGTGGATTACATATTATACAATTTCTGCACAAGTTATTTTTAATTATTTTTGTCTTCATTTTTCTGCTGTTTTTCTCTTTTCCAACCAGCTTCCCCTGAGGAAACACATTATTATATTATCTCATAGCTGGAATGCATTTTGGACAGATCTTTTCCATGTCTTTTCACCAGATTGGTCGATCGACAGAGAGTCCCATAGACTTTGTAGTGACAGACACGGTAGCGGGAAGCCAGAGCAATGCAGACACCCAGTCGGTCCAGAGCACCATCTCCCGCTTCGCCTGCCGCATCAAGTGCCAGCGCACGCCGCCTTACACCGCACGCATCTACGCCGCAGGCTTCGACTCGTCCAAGAACATCTTCCTTGGGGTGAGCTGTGCTTCAGTCACATGTAGGCAAGTGTGAAAGAGTAAAGGGCAGAAAGATGAAAGGCGAAAGCATCACAAAACCAGAAGGACAGCGTCTGTTCTGATAATATGTTGTCTTTTCCCAAATGTGCCCTTTTATCTTCTTCATTTCATGTCAGACGCTAAAAACATTATTCTTCTCATCAAAGTCATGACAGCAGACGAACAGCTAATGTCCTTTAAAAGCGTCCTTGGCAACAACATTTACTTTTCATTCTTGTGTTTTTCAAGCTGCAGTGTCAGCATCGGTGTGCACAACAAAATGCAGCTGTGACACAAGTCAAGAAAGAAGAGTTGGCCAAGTCTCAATATGATAAACAATATATGCATGACAATAGAGCTTCTTAATGTTGGACAGCTACGTGACAAGTAATACATGATGTATTTAGGTAGAACAGATCTTCGATTCAGGTCTGTAACTGTAGATGAACGTAATTGAATTGTCCTGATCACACCTTCCCATGTTTCTTTGTTTATCTCAGGAGAAAGCTGCCAAGTGGAAGACCTCCGATGGTCAAATGGATGGGTTGACCACCAATGGCGTGCTGGTGATGCACCCTCGAAATGGCTTCACCCAGGACTCAAAACCAGGTGTCTGGAGGGAGATCTCAGTCTGCGGCAACGTCTTCACCCTGCGGGAGACCCGCTCAGCACAGCAGCGGGGAAAGATGGTGAGAAAAGAAGCAGGACAGGTAGCAACTCGTGCTCAGAACATTCAAAACTGGGATGCAACCGCTGAAGAACTTTGTCTTTCGCAGCCAGAGTGTGTTCCCAGATTATTTTGAGACTAACCTGAATACTTGTTAGCAAACAGCTGCTTATTTACATATCCAGCAACATTATTATTCATTTAGAATCGTGTTTATTCAAACCACCTGATGAATTTAAACCCAATATTCACTCTCTTTGAGCTGTTTTCGGTCTCTAACAACTCCTAATGGAAATATCTAGCTCTTTAGCTGCTAAATGCTCCACTTAGTTCACCAATTAGTAGCTAAATGTATCTGCTGTTTGTTGCTGAGCAGGTAGAGTTCAGTGGGGTTTTTTTAAACACCAAAAAGCTTCTATCTTTCCTTCTTTCTCACTTTCTCATTCGTTCCCTCGCTCCAACTCACAACTCACGTACTGACCCTGTCACTCTGGCAGGGGTACATCAGTCATAGCTCAACATCACCAGGAGGTTATCGTGATACCATCTCCATGGCAACAGGTCCGGCTGTCAAAGCAGTGTGTAACAGGACCTCGTAAAGGGATCCTATAACTGACATCAGAGGCTGTCGGCCAATCGTAACACTCCCGCTGTGTCATCAGCGTGTCCACCTGTGGAATTCATCTGATTGGATTTCTGTTGTTGGTGGTGTTTAATTAGGTCTTTGTTTTTTCTCCTCTGTCCCTCTCCTCTGCATCATGCACATCATCAACCACAAGCACACAGTCAGCTCGTCCACCGTTCTATTATTAATTACCCTCTTTATCTGGTATCCCACCTGTTTTCGAGTGTATTCAATGCTGCTCATATTAACAGCTCTCTTATCTCCACCTGCCCTTTACCATGCAGAGAGTTAACTGTGTGTGTATTATCCATGACCATAGAAACCACTCATTATTCCCCAGTTAAATGACAATTTAGATATGGGAAAGCACCTACTCTCATTATGTACAGTGTAAGAATATTATGGGGTTTAATTGTCATGCTGAATGCACACAAGACCACTCAACAGTGGAGCTCTGTGTTATTCAGAGTGATGATAGAGACGATTTTTCAAATATTTGGATACATTTTGAAAAATGATGTTTATTGTAGGGACCATTATGCAGATGTTAAAAGACAAACTAGAATCTAAATGGCATTTAATGACAAATGTTGCTTGCAGATGGAAAAAAAAAGAAATTAAATAGCTCTGTAAATCAAATGGGAGAAATGTATTTAATTCGTCGGAATACTATTAGTTCTCCGTCTACATTGATGGAGAGCTTGTTTTCTTAATCAAATGGCTTCATTTTAAATCATATTTGCGTAAAGCAGTAATATCAGGGTTTGATCATAGGCAGACAGTCACACTGAGACTGACAGCACAGCACAGCAGACACAGACCCAACCCATTTTAACATTCCTGCTAAAGTGTCGTTCTTATTTAACTTACAGACATGGACACATGTCTTATTTTTCACCTTTAGCTTGCTGAACAAGCGACTGAACATTCACCAAGCAAAAACGCACTGCTTGCACAAAATTTGCCGGCTAGACAGCTATTTGGCTGGTCAGCTAACTTCAAATGTCACTTGCTGCGGTTAGATGCTGGTGTGGTCCTCACTCTTCAGCACCTCCAACTACACGATGCCCGCCTGTGGCTGTGGCGCAAGTCGTTCCCTGTTCCCATGCCAGTGCTCAGCCTGCCAGCTGCTGTCAATCAAACACAGACACGCCTCTCCAGCTGCTGCTGACATGATAGGAAATATTTTTTTCTTCGTTTAAGTATTAAACACTATTAACAACACATTGAAAGTACATTGACATTGATTTTTGAGTGAAAAAAAGGGATGCTTAAATATAAAATTCAGCTGGACTTCAGTAGTATACAGCATTTCACACAAACCTTTTTCAGCTTTGTAATCTAACACATTGCACCCTCCCCCTCGATGTCTTTGCAAAGCACACAGCTCTCTAAATGGGATAACTGCCCCGCGTTAGCGAAGGTTAACAGCTGAAGGACTTTCTGATTGAATGGGAGGGGGGGGAGTTAGCTCAGCAAGTTTGCCAAAAGGCTGTCTGGGCTAACTAACAGCTACCAGGAGAGAGGCTCTTTCTCTGTGTGTGTGTGTGTGTGTGTGTGTGTGTGTGTGTGTCCGAGAATGAATCTCTGAATCTGAAACTGAGTTTTTGGTTTCAAGATCCCTTGTTTGTTATCTCGTCTGTCCTTACATTGTTTTTAAAAACATCCATCAGTATAGAATATACTATACTATATATAAGAATATAAAGAATATTAAAGAATATAAAACTGAGAGAAGACAAATGAGGCTAAAATTAACATCCCAGTTTTGATGCATGGTTTTATTTACTCTAAAGAAATAAACACCAGGTGATTTTTAGTTTTTGTTGTGAGGTAAAGATAATTCGTGCAGGCTTGTTGCAGTTTTTGGACAGACTCACTCAGCCTTGCCAGCAGGCCAGCTGTTTGACCTTCTGCAGTTGGACACAAGGTTGAAGCCACTTTAATTAGGAATATCTTACAGTGCAGTTCACACACACACACACACACACACACACACACACACACACACACACACACAGTGGTTGCTGCGGGGACTGTTGTGAAGTATAATAAATGAGCAGAGTACAGCGTCTGAGCTCCTGTTGTGTTTAAGCTTTTGTGCTGATAAATGATTCGCTTCTGTGTAATTAAATCATAACTGTGCGTCGAGGGTGAGAGTGTGTGGATGTTTGATGGAATCGACCCAGAGCAGTCCGATCATTAAATGCATGTGTGGTCGTTTATTGATTAGACAGACAATTTTTCATATTGTCATCTT
Organism: Pempheris klunzingeri; assembly: GCF_042242105.1. Taxonomy (NCBI): domain Eukaryota; kingdom Metazoa; phylum Chordata; class Actinopteri; order Acropomatiformes; family Pempheridae; genus Pempheris; species Pempheris klunzingeri. Next base: position 12,660,667 of record NC_092023.1, read on the forward strand.
GTTGTTGATGCGGCACTAGGTTAATGGTTAGAGGAGCAGCCGTGTGACGCAAAAGTTTCAGGTTTGCAATCAGCTAAACAGCTGGGAAAATCTGATCCGGGCAGCAAAAAACAACAACAACTGTTTCCCTGGAGTGAGACACTGAACTCTGGCTCGTTCCAGTTGAGCAGCTTGTTGGCCAGCAGTAGAAAGGCAGTGATTTTACTGGGCAGATGTGAATGTGTGTTAAGGCATCAACGTGAAACAGAGCATCGATGACATAAAGGACACATGTGCGCTCGGCGAACCTTCCCAGGATACATGAAGGTTAGAAACTGTCACCAGGAGGGAGACATCAACCCGTGGCGGTGTTGTGCTGCTGCCACAGAAATGCATTTCCCTCGAGACAAACAGAGTGACCTCAGCACCAGTGTCGGTATGACTGCTCTCACCAGAGACCTGGGAGCAGCTCCTCCCCTCATCTGTGTATCTCTTTTTTAAAAATAGTTTGTTTATTCGTGTTTTTCCCTCCCTCATCCACTGTTTTTGTCCCTCCCCTGTTGTTCTCTGGTTATCTAAACATGGAATTCCCCTCTGTGTCTGATCTGACCGAGCTTCGGGGCTACACTGTTGTTATTTCAGTTTCCTCATGTCATCTTGCCTCCAGCTGTCAGTCCCCTGGCTCTTCCCTGAATCACACAGCTGTCTGAGGGAGAGCTCCTGTGTCACGCTGCCACCTACTGTACGTTTGAAGCAGGAAGCAGTCATTCATACACAGCATCCGTTCTCTAAACTGCTTATTTAAATTCAGTGTCATGAGGGTTGGAGCCTGTCCCTGCATGCAATATGTGAGAGGTGTGGTGGGATATTCCATCACTGGAGTGGGAATAAACGTAAGAAAACAAGTAGGAATATTTGGGGAAAAAAAGAAAATTTTCCTGTTTATATAATTTTGAAGTGAATATTTCTCAGTTTTGGACAAAACAAGACATGATTTTCTTTATTTTGTAGACTATAAATTGTCATAATACCTGGTGTCGTCATAAAGTCAGAATATGGCTCTTCATCTGCTGTATTTTGTGTTTTTATGCTATTGCTCATCTCTAACTCTCTGTTCCAGGTGGAGACTGAGAGTCAGGAGCTGGTCGACGGCTCTCTCATCGACCTTTGTGGCGCAACCTTGCTGTGGCGCACTGCTGAAGGCCTGGCGCGAACTCCCACGCTCAAGCACCTGGAGGCGCTGCGACAGGAGATCAACGCAGCCCGTCCTCAGTGTCCCGTGGGCTTCAACACGCTGGCCTTTCCCTCCATGCGGCGCAAGGACACGCCGGACGAGAAGCAACCCTGGGTCTACCTCCAGTGTGGCCACGTGCACGGCTACCACAACTGGGGCAACCACCGCGAGGAGCGGGAGGGCCGGGAGGGCCGGCAGAGGGAGTGTCCCATGTGCAGGGCTAAAGGGCCGTACGTGCCGCTGTGGTTGGGCTGTGAGGCGGGGTTTTATGTAGACGCCGCCCCACCCACCCACGCCTTTAACCCCTGTGGCCATGTTTGTTCGGAAAAGACGGCAGCCTTCTGGAGCCAGATCCCGCTGCCGCACGGCACACACACCTTCCACGCCGCCTGTCCCTTCTGCGCCCAGCAGCTGACAGGTGAGCAGGGCTACGTCAGACTCATCTTCCAGGGACCCCTCGACTAGCAGGGACAACTTCCCAGCATCCTTTGGGTGAGACAGAGCGGGGAGTTTTTTTTTTTGTTTGGACGCTGACCCTGCATTGAAAATGGGGAGCAACATCGATTTGTTTCCCCTCCTCTGCAGTTAAAATATAAACTTTTTCTGGACCTTTTTTTGTCTCTTTCTCATATTTAAGTGACCTTTGTATTGCTTTTTCATGAATGACAACAAAGATTTCTATATTTTCATGTGAAACCAGAGACACAAAAACCAAACAAAGAACACTGCTGGGTAAAGGTTTTGTTTGTTTCTCGGAAAGAACTTTCAACAACAGTATTTTTCAAAATTACTAACATACCGTAGCGCAAACATACGGTTTTAATTCATGTTTATTGTTGCAATATACATCTGTGTACATCTCTTAGAGCTAATTTAAACAAAGATGTTTATTTATGGCCCAGGAACCATCGCTTCATCCTTTATCTGTCAGATATGCCTAACGTCAATACTATTTAGCATTTTAATTTGAAAATACAGTATATTGTTAATCAGATATAAAGTTCTAGGTGTGTTCTGAGGGTTTCGTTCTGTGTCTTTCCCCCATGTTCACCTCTCTGATCTGTTCGTCATATTTATTCGCCCCGTCCTCTGGCGTGCTCTCACTTTGTGTGTTAACCCTTCAGTTATACTCCTCTCTCATTAGGCATCACCATGGCCTTTTCACATTCAGAGCAATAGATTTGGAATGGAAACCTCCTAAAGCATTATGGGAAACTGAGTCTTCTTGGCGTCTGTGTAACGGTCAGATAGCCTGAATGACTGCTCCCTCCCTTTAAAGTCCGAGTGAAACTTTTCTGTGGGTGAGTGAATCTTTTCTGATCACAGGTTAGCAATGATATCGCAGCTATGTAGCTAATGTCACACAGTATGCACGGACACACACAAACACACACAAACACACACACACACACACACACACTCTCTAACCAGACCTGGTCAAATACGATTCAGTATATTAAAAGTAAAAAGGAACTGGTACATGGTTAAACTGACTCAGTGCTGCAGCAGAACAGTCGTCTGGTTGTCTGCTGTGATGTCTGGGGGCTCAGCTATTCTGATCACTATTAATCGATGAGCATTGAGCTAAGAAATAAATAATGGCATCTTACGACAGCTTCTCGACTGTTTTAGCCACAAAAGACATTTAAATGAAATGGAAACTTTGCTCCAGACCGTATTGTAAGATGCTGCTGTCAGCCATATCAGAGGCTGATAATTACCTGTTTTATTTTGAAAATAATGACAGAGAAGGGGGACTTGAGGCAGCTGAAGGGAAGTCATTCAAAAGCCGTTTCACTTCTCTTTCTCTCACCTGAAATGCGACAGCACAGCAAGTCCCATCCGCCCGACACATCGAGCAACGAAACACGTTTCAGAAAAAGACAACTGTAGCAGTTTGACTCAGGTTTGATGCACGCAAACACACACATGGCTTCAAGCTACAAAATTCTCTTCATGGATGCGTGTGTGTGTGTGTGTGTGTGTACTCATCAGGGCTTCGGGTAAATTTGTGCTTTCCAAACAGTGTGTTGAAGTGGGCCTGATGGAGCGATTTTATGTTTGAGGAGGCTCTACAATGTGAGTACAAAATATCTGGACTTCTCTTTTACTTTTTGTATGAACATCTAATATTTGGTTGTAGTTTTCTAATGCAGATCATCTGGTCATTGTTTTACATCAACATTTCACTCTGAAGTGTGCAGTTAACAGTGTCTTAAGCTGTAGGGGTGGTTTCATTACAATTACAGCATCTATATTGACACACTCTCCCCAACAGATCAATTTTTGTTCAATTTTGAAGAAAGTACACGTTTAAAACCTCAAATGAATAACACGTTAATTCTGTGAGGTGGGTAAACAACAAGAAAGGAACTCTTTCTTTCGTTTATAGACAATTGTTGCATTTTGAGTCTTGATCGTAATGCTGTTAAAAAAAAAAAACATGTCAGTTTCTAAGCCAGCGTAAATGAGAAGGCTTTAAAGTGATCAAAAAAATGTAAATCTTAGCATCCACATTCATGACAAAACTGCTGAGGAAGATGATGTGATATGATCAAAAGCTCCAGTACAACTGCTAAATGGACCATGTAGTTAGATTGCTGTGTCAACAACTGTTTCAAATGTCAGGAGACAAAAAAATATTTATGACCCATAATGTGACTTCAACAACAACACACACAATCTGAGACTAAATAATGAGTGCAGAGAAAACCGTCCTGATGTGTTGCACATTATTTAAAACACAAATTCTGTCGGACTCCTGCTACGTACACATACAACAACACATCCTGCAGCGTCACTGTGGTCCGTCCAAGGTTACTCGAAGAGCGAGACACACACTCGAACTGTAGAAACTTCCCAACAGTGAAGCAGCTTTAATGATCAGAGTCACTTCCAAACCGTCCACAATGTGTTCGTTAGTGTTCACACAGAGCCTCCGCAGGTATCGATTGTGTGTGTGTGTGTGTGTGTGTGTGTGTGTGTGTGTGTGTGTGTGTGTGTGTGTGTGTGTGTGTGTGTGTGTGTGTGTGTGTGTGTGTGTGTGTGTGTGGTAGAGAGATTGTAATTGATGTGTTTTTGATGATTGTAAGTGTGCACTATGTGTCCATCTGTCCACACCGTACACAGATCGTGGTCATCACCCCAGTGCTCGGACTGTAACACGCTAACTCACCTCAGGGAGAAAAACAATGACTTGTGTCACACACACACACACACACACACACACACACACACACACACACACACACACACTGCTAAGGTCTTCTGAGGATACCTCAAAAAGTCTATTCTGGATTTAAAGTTTTGTGTCTTGCTTCTCTTTTCACACAGTTTTGTTTTGTTTCATGAGCTCTGAGGTGCCGCATCTCTCTGTGTGGATAAAGTGTGTGAGTAAGGGCTTCACTCTTGTCTCTGTACTGTTATCTCAACCCTGTTTTTTACACAAACACACGTCTGTCAGTCCCTCCCACTTCCCTCCACTCGCTCCTCTTCGTCGTCTTCTCCTCCCGTCTCCTTGTGCTTGTAAAGGCGAAAGCAAAGAATGTTTCCAACACTTTTTTGTAACGACTTTAAACAATAAAGTGTAAAAGTGACACATTTCACTGTGTGCCGGGTTTATTTGAGAAAACGACAGGTAGCGGAGGGATGGATGTCATACAGGAATAATAACATTCACAGAGTTCTAGTGTTTTAGAAGGAAGGAAATGCATTGAAGACATTCATGAGACCTCAATGCCACTGTTTTATATCGATGAGGGTTTTATAGAGCCAACAAACGCTATGTTTATTTGCATGACATCAACTTCATCTAAAGTCTACGTGTCAGCAGGAGAAACACTAATCATGTAACACAGAAGCTAGAAAATCCTTTTTTGGCTCAAGAATTTGGCAAGCAAAGTGACTGCACTTCCTCTTATAACACATCCATGCATCCATCTTCACCTCAGTCTGATTGAAGCAATATGTACAGGGCTCTTGAGCCCCTCAAAAATCTAACTCTAAAAGTCCGTAAACAGGCGAGAAAACATGACAGAAGGAAAATATGGCGAGTGTCCTCAGCACTTGAGCCTCTCCTTCTGCCCAAGTAGACCAGTTTGGAGAGGGTTGACTCAGTGGTCATGACGTTCTTTCTGATCCCATCTTTGCTCATAATATCTTCATTGACCATCTTTTTGTTCACCTATTAAATGGGAGAGATCATGTTTTACCCTCTGTTAGCGTTATGAAAACCAACTGTAAAGCAGAGCAATTTGAGAAGAATTACCTTCACAAACAGGTCACGCAGATGCTCGTTCTCTGTGTCGGCTGATGCAAGCACCTCGGCCATTTTGACAAACATGCTGGATCCTTCGGTTGTCATCCAGGCCACAAAGTCTGTGAGCAGACAAACACAGGATTAGGCCTGCTTTTATGCTCCTGTCACCTTTTATAATGCCAGGTGTCGGGGCATTACCTGGTCTGGTTGGATAAAAGAGTATCATGTCATGAATCCACGGTGACTGATAGGTTTTCATGAAGACTCTGTGCTTTTCTTTCTTCATCTGTTCGTTTAACTGAGCCTGCAGTCTACGGTCTTTTTCTCTATCAGCTGACACACCAGGGTCCTTCAGGTCTACACACAGCAAATGAAACATTTCAAATTTGTCACACTTTATTTATCATTGTTTCAAACGTAACTATTTTTCGTAAGGGGCCTCATGCCGAAAAATGTTGAAAATGTACTCATCAACAATGCATTTGATTTTATAAGATTATCCAAGTATACTAATAACTAGTGACTAACACTGCCAGAAAAATGCATTCGAGTTAAAAGCACAATATTTGCCTTTGAAATAGGATGGAGTAGATCAAATGCTCTTAAAAGGTACAAGTACTTCAACACTGATAGTTCTAGAGTAAATGTACTAAGTTCCTTTCTACCATTGGAAACGTTGTACTATTTATTCCACTACATTCATCTAAGAGCTGTGGTTTCTTTGCACATAAAGGTCTTACATGCAAAACATGATGAATTTACATGATATGGTTCATAATTACAGATTAAACAAACCAACAATACATAAAATAATTATATTTAGCTTCAAATATGAATCTAGCAAATAACACATAAAAGGACTAGTTGTTGGGCTGATTTGGTTTACTTGGGTTAATGTCAGTAATAACAGCTGGATTCTACTCACGTCCCCTGCAGGCATCAAACATGAAAATCTTTGGTTTGCCCTTCAGCTTGGGGCACTGTTGATCACTGAAATTCTGTAGGATTTCTTCCACTTGCAGCTCCTTTTGATACGGATCAATGATGCCTTTGCGGACTCCGTGGGAGGAGGTCGCCACGAGCACGCAGCTGATGTTCTCGTCACTGCGGTTGATTCTGTCCCTGAAGGATCTCAGTTTTTCTCTCATTTCCTGATTCCCCACATTTCCCAGCCCCCCCACCAAAAGGAATATTGTAGCTAATGCAAAACATTATTCATTATAAATTCATTTTGATATTTGCTCATAGTTAGAACACAGGCCTACCTGGACGGATCCGTCAATCAGGAATTCAGACACAAAACCAAAATCCTTGAAAAACGTTTTCATGATCTGAAGGTCTGCTGGGCCACCCTGATTTCCTTTCATCACACACAGCATCAGTGCTTCACGTTTCCCTGTCATGTCATATCTCTCCAGACCCTAAAAGACAAGAAAAGCAGCATTACATGACTGAAGCCACCAGGCAGAACAAATGATGATTGACTATTTCTTAACACAATCTGGGTTTTAGAGACTCAAATCTATATAAATAAAACTTACCATGTTAGAAGCATGTGCCATCTCTGCGTGTCACAGCCTCGTCAGAGACCTTTAGTCAGTAGGCGGTTATGTAGTCAGTGTGTCTGCGCTGTTGACGTACTTCATATTTAGAGTCAACACCATGCCATCGCTTTACTGGAAATCCACTGTAGGAGCAAACTGGTTTGTCTTCATTACACAGATTAAATACTTTTACTGTCACTGTGTTGCAATGAGGTCATTAAGTCTTTAAACATTTAAGACTGTAAGTCCAGGTTGATTAGTGGTCCCTTCCTTTAAAGATTTATGTTATTGGTTTAGTTATTTATTCTCCTGGCATCGGTAAACCTTCACTTTTTTGATCTTGGTTAAAGGAACCAGTTCTTAATATTAAACGTTACTGCTCCAAAATAAATAGTTTTTTCAACCTGCTAAGAATTGACACCTGCGACTTTAACTGTAGACTTGCCTGTAAATGAGAACTAGCCGAGCCCTAAGCTGATCCCACACACACGACCTGGACAAGACTGTTTGTGACCAGATACAAAGAGTCCTGTGAATGGTTGCGTTTTCCAAAGAGGCTGAAGTTGTGATATTATGAATAAATGACCTACAGAGAGCATGCAAATTGAGAAGGGGCCAAATGTTGACCTCTGAGGGACACCACCTGTAAATGAGGCAAGGAAAGGAGGCCTTACCGACTATGACCAAGAATGCTTTGTCTTAACGTTGATGTAAAAGAATTTGGTGATCCACGGTGTAAAGGTCAAGCTCGGATATAATACTTTTCATTTATAATACTATTAAAATTGCAGTCACAGTGACCAGGTTTTAGCAAAGAGCAGATCTCACTGCTCCATTATTATATATTTGTATGTATTTTTGTGACACAAAATTTAATTTTGCTTTAATTAAGTTAATTAAAATTTGAATTACATTTCATTTTCATCGATTGGAAATTGGCGACTCTAGGAACTGATGGATCTCACTGCAGCACTTCAGTCTTCAACGCAACTCTACTGATACTAACCTGTGTGAAAGGTGCCACACAAATAAGATTTGACTGATTTGGGCTTTGGAGTGCATTGGCCTTGAGAGATTGACGCACTACAAACACATGCCAATAGATAAAACACAAGCAAATTAAATAATTAAGGAAACATCTTCATCAACCTGACAACACATGCAGTATTTATGACAAATGCTGCAAAGTCAGTAAACACAATCAAGTGATCAGAGACGTCAAAAAAAGACTAAAATAACAGTTATTTCTGTAATGAACAAGGAAATGTTCATCTTTTACAGTAAGATCTGCCAAAGATAACCAGTATTTCTTTGAAGTTCACGCACACACAAACTGAAGGGAAGGTCAGGCAGACATGCTTAACATTATGTTCTGCTGATGGAGAAATGATTTGCATTGACATATTTTTAGAAAATAGACAGATAAACAGACAACAAGTTACTGGAAGAGAAACAAGATTAACTGGTCCTGTGTGTGTGTGTGTGTGTGTGTGTGTGTGTGTGTGTGTGTGTGTGTGTGTGTGTGTGTTTGTGTCAGTGGGTGCAATAAATAAATATGACTTTCAGTTCATCGGTGTCCACAGTTGCAGTGCTGTCGTCAGGCCCAACTTCAAGCAATGTTATTACTGGAAAACAGGTGTTGGATCTATTTTCATATCTGGGAACATCTGCCGAATGTTTTCATCTTTTCATCCTGTTATCTTTGAGCTGATCATAATCTACTTGGTATGACCAACCTATGGAGGCCAATGTTCACCACTGTAATTCAAAAAAAGACCCTGTAGGTCATTATAATGAGAAACCTTCTTGAAATAATGATTTAGTATCTCAAAATGATGAGAAACTATCTTAAAATAATGACTTAATATCCAAAAGAAGTCATTATTTTGAGACTTTCTCTGACACACACGGTCTTTTTTCCATCACATGGGCCTCCATACCCACCCTTTGTCACACTTGAGATGAAACACTTAAAGACAGGGACTTTATCTGCTTCTTCTTTCAGTTTCACCTGCAGTAGCCTACACCTATCTCAGCACAGTGGGTGTGGCGCTGTGCTGCTGTATTTAACGCTCATCTTTCCATTCCGGTGCACATATGATGAGGATGCAGAGAGAAGATTGTACATCGCTGTAACTTTACTTTTCCTAAAGATTAGTTTGAAAGATGGCAAATTACTCAAACCAGCTGAGCACCAACGCTCAAGTGGAGCGCTGGATGTAATATCAAGAAGTCTGTGTGGAAGCTGTGTACGCGAAAGATTATGTAGCGCTGAGCCAAGCCAGGTACCGTGAGATGTTAACGACATATCAAAACTCAACCCACAAAATCACAGAAGAAGAAATAGCTCTGAGCCTTCAAACCCTCCTGATAAACAATCAACCACACAACATGATCGTAAGTACCATCATCTGCCTGCTAATGTTTTAGTTCATGAAGCCTTATCTGGGTTTAACTTTTTAAGTGTCGTTAAAGTGCGAGTCTGAAAGCAGAACGTGAGCTGTGTTATCCAGATGTGAGATCAAACTCTGTAATAACCGCCATAAATGCCAAATTATGAACACTAAGCTTTACAAACTAGTCATCTGCCCCAAACTGATAAACAGCCACTGTTATAATGTAAATGTAATAGGTGTGACCTTTATATTGTGTCCAAATCATATTTTAGCAGACTGCGAGGTGTTACAGTATCTGCTGTCACACAGGCACTGAATGACTGTACTCAGACAGCAGCAATGATTGGATGATGGTAAATTATTTATCATTTTTTAATTTAATTGGAAGAAGCCCTGAGAGCCTGATTTTAAGGACAATGTGAAAGAGTTAAGAGTGTCACAGACATGTAGAGGTCACATAGGATGTACAGAACAGACAGGGGATCGTTTCCCCGACTGGTCCGTGTATATTTCTATTATAAATGCACAAGTGACAGGAAGAGATGGCAGCAAACTGAGTTTTCTCTTTTTGTTTTGCTTTATCTTGTGCTCTTTTTACTGAACCAGAACCGTCTCTGGTCGTAGTGCCACTTCTAGCTTTTAGAATTCAGCAATGGTTTGACCTATGATTGGTGTGTGTCATTCAGTATGTTTACCTGAATACCATCATTTTACATTATGCTTGGTGTAAAAAAAAAAAAAAACCTTAAATAATGTAAAAACATCAAGAACTATTACTAATGTGTATTGAATGTACTGAATTATGTTTTGTATGTTGTAACCGGTGAAACGTAATGTTATTACCAAAGGGAGATGTTTCCTTCCTCTGTCCGAGCAGTGACTCCTGATGTTTCTCTCTTGACCTCTGACCCCTCCCCACTTAACGCTGTGACCCGTCTTAATCAAGTGTTCACGGCCAAGACAGAAGATACTTTCAGGCTCAAAGCAATAGAACATTTTAGTTTACCTTTGACTTCATCATATCACGTCAGCTGTCTTGTCCTCTGCAGGCTCACCAACCTGAGGGCAGGTACACAATGGATGGACGACGACTGGCTCTGATAGTCTGTGACAAATCAAGAGAAGGATCCCAGCACGACTTTCAACGTGTGCTTGAGTTCGGTGCGCAGCATGGATTTAGCTGCTATGAGACAACCAAGTTCACTGAAGTGGTACGACTACATTTTCTTCTTTCCTTCACTTCAACCCTTTACTGTTTTCCTTTTATGGGCCTGTCACTGACTTCTACTGGCTTCTAAGGGTCTGATGGAGCAACTGAAAGACTTTAAGACGTCTCTGGATGAAGATGTCTGCTGCCTCACCCTCTTCATCATGGCCCATGGAAGTCTTGGGCACATTAATGTGTCCGATGGCCAGATCGAGCTGCAGAGAATCTTCGAGATGTTCGACAACCGAAGATGCCCAGCACTGCGCGGGAAGCCCAAACTGTTCGTGATACAAGCATGTCGAGGAGGTTTGTAATTGACATCAAAATGCATAAAATCTGACTGTAAAATAAAGACTGTAACTGGAAGAACACATGAACAAAGTGCTAATCTTTTGTACAACATACTATATATATGTTTTAATTCTTTTTCTCAGTTGAAGTGGAGCGATGTTCAAAGCAGCCCTGTTTTGATGCGAGTGAGCTGTCAGGCGTCAAACAGGAGCAACTGTGGCCGGTGGAGTCTGATGCCCTGTTTGTCTACGCAGCATGTCCAGGTGCTTATTTCCACAGAAAAACACATAAGAAACACCACTGACATTAAACAGACTAATGCACTTGAAGTTTACGTCACTATCTTTCTTTAAACACAGGGAACATGGCGATCCGCTACCCCGACACTGGGAGTCCACTGTTTGAGGAGATGAACGTTGTCTTCTCTCAGTCTGACTCTATGTCCATGTTCGACCGCTTCACCATGGTGAGTGCTGTGACACCCTGTGTGTGCTTAACTGCTGCATGAGGGGAGCAGATGAGTGACTGGCTGTCTGTGTTTTTACTGGACCAGGTGAATGGCAGACTGGTGAAGAGAATAGAGAGAGAGGGATTCAAAACAGACCGATTATGGCAGATCCCAAAGAATCTTGTGATGCCTGGAATGGGACGGAGGAGAGAGACGACGCCACCAGTGGCTAAACCGCTGCATATTGTTGATCGTCTGACTGAAAAATGGTACCTGTGAATCTGAGAAAGTACCCACTTGTTGTGACCAGACCGTATTTATTTGAGAAATATATAGGGACTCTTTCTGTACGATTAAAAACTGTTTGTATCAGATCTATTCATGCTAGTGCTACTTCTGGGTGTTTTTTAGGCTGTGGGCTGGTTGAATGTTTACCTTTAGACAGGATGGTTGTATTTTTAATGACAAATGTATAATAGGTACAAAAACATGATGTTAAACAGATAAAAGCTCTGAATTTGCTATTTTATTACTTGTTGTCTTGTGTTTGGAAGAATTATTGGGACCAAATTAACTCAACCAAATAAAGAAACCCATTGTCATAAATTTGTGCTGTATGTGGCCACAAAAACAGTCGACAAAGGCTTCCCATTGGATCAGTGATAACACAAAGCTTGTTTGCAGAGAAGTGATATATTATATATATATATATATATATATATATAATAAAATTAGATTAACACCACTCTCATGTCTGTCTATTAAATAAGAGGCTACAGCCAGCAGACAGTTAGCTTAGCTTAGCATAAAGACTGAAAACAATGAGGGGCAGCTAGCCTGGCTCTGTACAGAAATCCACCTGCCAGCACCTCCAACGCTCAGTGAATCATGTGTTGTATCTTGTTTGTTAAATCTGAACTGGATTAGGTTACTGATGGGTGAAGTGATTGTGGGTGTGATCGGGACACAACAGATGACACATGCTCGTTGTTTCATATTGCACTTTATTCAGCTCTGAGGACGCAGAGCTGGGCTGGGCTGAGACCTCTTCTCTGTCACAGATCAACACTTATTGCTTTCAGGCTTCCGGTCTGCACGTGTCAGACCCATCTCAAGTATTCTCACGCTGAAACTTTGTGTACATGTCTTAAAAATGTCTGCCATTTGAATCTGTGAGTGTGAGTGTGAGTGTGTGTGTGTGTGTGTGTAAACACTACAGAAAGTATTGCACCTCCTGTGTCGCTTTGTGTGAGGAGCAAACGCCGAATGACGGGATGGACAGAGGCAACAGGAGGGATTTGACAAAGTAATGGAGGCATGAGGTTTCTTACAACATTAAGGTCAAAATGTGAGTAAACATACAGGATAGAAACAAAAATAATGCACAACATTGTTGATATATTCCATCATTCACATCACAAATAAAGGCCTTTGCTTTAAAATGATATCATTGCAATTCTTACATATAATTTCATGGCATTGCGGTCGTGCCTGGATGCGGATCATTACAGTCTTCATCCAGGATTATCATGAAGGGCGCCAAACAGGCAGAGACAGAAGTCGCTCAGACATCACACACATTAGTTTCTCCTCCATGGCACAAACGTCTGGGAGCTTTAAGTCAAGACAAGGTTAGCCTGGACGCTGGAGGGGTAAAGATATCCAGTGGGAGTACGGTCGACGCTCAATTACATGGAAGTCACAGTTGTCATTGCTCTGGATGAAAGTTACCAATTTATTTCTTTGCACAAACTTCACTTCAGACTTGATTTCTGCAGGGTTCCACAACTTCATAATGTTTTAACTGGATTCACAGTTACGACCCCACTGAGAATTATCACCTCCCTGCAGCTTTTTGTGTCTTTAAACTCATTTGATTTGATTTTCCCAACTTTAATGTTTTGGCTGAGTGTAAAGACGCAGCACGCAGCTGTTTACAGTCCTGATAAACCCACTCTACACTACCTGCCCAGCACCACACACAAAGAAAATGTGCACTAACACGCAGCAATTCTCCAATTGGTTGACTTTAAACAGCAGAGGAGGAAGGTGCAAGATTACGTAATTAAAACAGTGGCTAAGAAAAACCATGTGATTCAAGGAGCTTTATAGTCTCCTCATCTCTCTGCACAGATCTGATGTTTTTGCCTCTTCAGTGGAAGCTTGAGTGACGTTTAAGTCACAGGCTTTGTGTACATGACGTTCATCTACAATGGATTATATGTCTGATTTACAGGAACTTATCACAGGGCTGAACTGAATCAGTTAAGGGTTCAAATCCATATTTGTTCTCTGTGTATCTTCAGGGGTTTTCCTTCCTTAAGTTCAAAGATGGTCAGATAAACTGGAGACTATCCCTTTTTTACAGAGATCTCACAATACTGCCGTAAAGACGACCTGTCATCACGCCAATTTTGCTTTTTTTTTTTCACAGTGAACCAAACCACGGCATAGTGATGCCCCACTGAGTGATTTCAGATCACATGCCGGCATTCTGGAGGCAAGACAGGCAGGACAGGCGAGACGTGCAACACAGTATCAGTGTCAGACAACATGTCTAAACAACAGAAACACACTCCTGTCTCGTCCTGCCAGTTCATCCTTTCAGCACAAACATCAGTCTGGCTGTCGCATATGGATTACCTCTGATGGCAGCGAAAAAGGTGGAACAACAGTTCCCCATATTCTCTGTTCGTATGTTGTATACAGATGCCAAGGTGGAGTAATGGCACAATGTTCCCGCTTTGAACCGGCTGTGTAAAAGGGGTTTAAATCTAGAGTAAATAGTTGCTTGTTTGTATGTATCAGCCCTGTGAAACACGGGCGACCTGCAAGCTGGGAACGACTCCAGCCCCTGGAATCATGGGACACGGATATGTCAGCAAAATGTAACCGCACATTATTGCAGTAACTTCTTTAGGCTGAACATATCTTATCACAGCTGATAGTGAGTCCTTTGTGCTGGTCACAACTCTTCCATAAGTTCAGAAACCGTGACTTTACCTCTCTATGCAAGTGCACTCTGTGATTGCATTAGCAGTGCTGTTAGCGCACACTCAGGGTGGAGATGATGACAGATTCATCTGGTTTGTTCTTCTAAGTGTAGTCCCATTAGTATTCCTATTATTATTATTATTATTATTATCACACAGCTATTATAGTATGCCTATCTGTCTTGAGTCTGCTTTGGCAGGTTTTGTTTTCTGGCCAAGAAACAGTCAAAATCACTAGAGTTGAAAAAGAATAAAAATAAAATCTGATTTGTTGTTTTTCTCTCTATCATGGCCACATAGGCCACTGTTTAAAGTGACGGCTATGAGAGGCTCATTATTAACACTATTAAATGTTTTATCATAAAATAAACGGCCCGTGGAGGGCGGTAGTATCCCAGCAACAAGCAGTCCCAGCCTTCAGCTGCAAAGTAGCACTGCACATGCAATCACACACACACACACACACACACACACACACACACACACTCACATACACAACCTTCAGGGAAAAGCCACTTCCTTTCACAATGTGTTGGTGTTGGGGAAACATGGCAAACAGGTCACATGTCTGGGATAAAGCCAACTAGGTCACATGATGAGGGTGTGTGTGTGTGTGTGTGTGTGTGTGTGTGTTGGGGGGGGGGGGGGGGGGGTTAGATGGGGGGGAGGGGGGATCGCAAAAGGCTTTAGTGGTCCATGATGCGAAGGTTGCCCGATACGATTTTGTTTTCCAGCATGGAGCCAGCTGGAATATCAATCCGATCTCCGTGGTTGGCGATGATGATGACGGTGCCCTGTAAGGAGGAAGAGTGATGAGTTTCGTTTCTTTGTTTGTCAGAGATAATAAGGAGTACAGGAAGACATTTTCAAACCAGGATTTAATTAAAGCAATACATCAATGACAGCCACCTGCCAGCAGGGCCGGTCACTTTCAAAGACTTTAACTCTGAAAAGTTCTGTTTCATCCTCATCATGTCCTTAAAACTGAAACTTATTCTCATTATTGTCTTTTGGGAACTTTAAAAAAAAAAAAAAATCAGTATTGTAGTGTGTGATATGTGTGTCTGAGGGCTGTAACTGCTGTTTTGTTGTTAAAGTGTCAATTTCTGAAGCTTATTAATGGCCCTTTGCTTGACATCCCTTTTTATTATTGTCTGTCATTTTTGTTTAATTAATTGTTTGAGTTTTTTCCTTTTTTCTGTTTAATTCTAGTGAGGCTACATGAGGGCTCTGTGGCGTGATGCTGTTCTGCTGAAATGTTAATGCACTTTATTTAGTATGCTAAAGATGGTCTTTAATTTAACACCTCTATCATATAGCATCATCATATGACATTACTTCTTGACCCTACATTTTAACTGACTTACTTGTCACTCCCTCCATCCCTGGTTAAAATGTACATTGAGTTTTCAGTACAATTTACAGGTTTATCTCTGTAACTTGGCACCTCATCGATACCACAACAATGAATATGGAAACTGAAAAAGCTGGAAGCCACTCATCACTCATGGCCTTTATAATAGCCACAGTGTATCTCTAGCATCTTGTGCCATCAGTGTGCTCGCCAGGATAAATAATGCAATGGTCTTTCTGGGTTATCTCACACTACCGAGGAGACTTCTGCACATTTAGACCAAATACAAATTTAATTTCCTGGCTAAGTGCAATTTGTGCCCTTAAAACCTTTAAATTTCACAAGAGAGTTGACAGTGATGTTGGGTTTTGATCACAACATGAAAATCTTCCTTGCTTTATTTCCAATTAAACTTTAATTTGAGTGAAGATGTTTACCTTGAGAGAAACATTTTTCCCCAAGGTGACGTCTCCTGACACGGTCAGGTGGTCGAGCTCCAGCATGTCGGGGATGCTTTCGAAGCGAGTCAAGTACTCTTGAACCTGAATGCAGACAGACGTAAGAGTAAATAAATGTAAACAACCTGCTGCGTGTGTGTGAGCCTTTTCAGGCCCCTTAAATGATCAGAGAACCTCTGAATAATAACAGTAGGTAAACTCGCGGCTGTTTTGACATGTTTTTGTTCCATGCTTTTGCAGTCACACTGTTAAGTAATCACCTTGGTGAAGGAGCTGCCCAGTTTGACGTGCGGCGTTGTTGGGAACTCTCTCTTAGGGCTCATGGTGAGAGAGCCGGCCTCCAGGCTGTACAGGTTGGACATGACCAGCAGCAGATCCGATGTGGTCTTGACGGGCAGGAAGCGGCTGCGAGGTACGTTGATCCCCAGAGCGTTGTCAAAGCATTTGATGGCGGAACCAACCGCCGTCTCCAGCTGGATGACGTTCTGGCCTCCGTCGAGAGTCTGACAGCAACAAAGAATACGGCATTTTGGTTGTTGTGGGAAAAAAAAGACTTGAATCAAACATTGAATTTAACATGTTTTTAACTACTTGTTTTGCAGCCACACAGCACACAGTTATCAGTGGTTACATAACTGTTGCTATGACACGGTGTGCGACTCTGAAGCCAGGGGCTGGACAATTACATCTATAGGTCATGAAAAGCAACAAACAGGAATGAGGCTGGGGGTTCAGCTGTGTATTTATTGTGCTGGTTGCAGATTTGCATAGCCTGGGGCTGTGCTCCTCCACTGAGGGGGTTAGCAGAGGCACGGCGCTGTGCCTCTGGGTGAGCACAACCAAAATAACATCAAGTCGCATCGAGTCAAATTTGTTTGCTGCGCTGCTTCTAACAAGATCGCTCTGTCGCCGAGCACTTTGGAGGGCAATAAAAGATAAACAGGCACAGGGAAGACGTGGGGTCTTAGAATGAAACTTCCACAAAGAAAAAAAAGATTAAATTCAACTTTAACTATTTAGTCAAACCTTTCCTTTAGGTCGATTCTTGTAGCTCAAATTTTGCTGCTTCACTTTGTCATTAAAAAGAAATGTATGTAAAAGTAAACTATATGAAAACAAGCTTTAAAGTTTAAGTCACACAAGTGGCCTATGAAGTAAAAAAATATTTGTGGGGGGAAATAAAACTTTCATTTTTGTCTCCGTCTCTCCTTTGCCATCACACACACACACACACTCTCCCCTTTAAACACACACGCTGCTTAATCTGGACTCCAGCAGAGCGCATGAGCCACCAGAGAGGTGACCAGAAAACTGGATTGGATTAAAGCTCCTTTTCTCTCCTTTGTATGTAAAAACTCCACGTGACAACAAAGGGCTCAGAAAGCCCTGCAGGACGGCAGAAACAGTGAGAGGAGCGAGGTTTTCAAATGTAGGTTTCCTCAGCACTCTTTTTAGTGAGATATGATTTATTCAGAAGTGGTGGTCTCTGTAGAGCCGAGTGGCGCAGACATCTCTCTGCTCTGCTATGCAAAACTACGTCTTCTGATGGGACAGGATGGACGTGGTAAAACCGGACAGATGATATTATTCTGGGAGGCCGGCTGGCTATTGAAAGTGTTTCGTCTGGGCATCTGTTCCACACTCAGACATCCTGGTGCGGTCCCTCTTTATACTGGCTCCCTTTAGGCTCATACTTGATGATCTGACAGCGGACTATTACAAGGACATTTATGAGTCATTTCACTCTGATGGGCTCCATAATTTATTGGAAGGGAAGGATGAGGGAGAAACACAAAGAACAGAGCATCTTACATGACAGAGCAGTAGAGTAGACTGATCGCGCTCTAACAACTTAGCTGATTGAGGAGGAGAGCTTGTGCTGTCATACAGGATGGAAATGAAGACAGACAAACAGTAGCATCAGACAGACAAACATGAGACAGCTGTGCTCTCCCAACCCCCCCATTTATTCTAAATTTGGAACTGCAGTTCCCACAATTTGGGTTCTGTTGGGGGTGTAAACAGGGAATTTACTGTTGCAGTGGAGTCAGTGAGTTAGCTGTGGGCTACAATGTAAGCCCAGGTTTTTTTTAGCCTTTATACAGCCTTTACATTTTGGCAAATTCCCAGTTTAAAGTTTGCTGAATTCACTATTAGCAGCTCCTGTTTGCAATGCAGCCAAAGATGTACAGACAACTGCAACTGAATTACTTTGATAATGAAACATGAGGATTCTCAGGCAAGTTCAGGAGAAATAAGGAGTGTCTTTCTTCTCTGATCAGAGTCTGAACAGGACATTTAGGACATTAATTTAAATCAGGATGAATGATCACCTGGGAGGTCCCACTGAATCTAATAATATGTGTATCATGTGTGCATCTTCAGATTTTATGTCTCCCTCTAAAGGTTAAAGTACCTTAATTGCCTCCACTGTTGCTGTTGCTGTTGCTGCCGACCGTGTTATCGAGTGGGTCACACCACAGAGTCAAACTAACTTCCCACTGTTTCCCACCTTTAACCTCACGTAGTATCTTTGTACCACCCTCTATTTTTGAATCTCCACCTTCAACTCTCATGCGACCTCTCACAGTTTGAAAACCTCCGACTAGAGAATTTATGTTGTTGTTGACATAACAGGGTCGAGGCTCATGTTATCTGTCCTGATGGACGCGGTAGTAAAACTGTGTTAATCGGGCTTAGGCACTAAAGTCTTTGTAAGGTAGCAGTGGGTGTGTTTTCACAGCACTGACGGCCGTATGTGAAAGATGTCTGTCCTCAGTCCTCCAATTTTAAGCCATGGTTTTTCTGCATGTTCTGAAATTTAAGCAGTTTGGTCAGGCTTTTTGACAGCATTTCTAAGGTCTTTACCTCTAATCTACAGCTAAATCCTTTACTAATCATCGTCAGCTCATCTGAACCAACAGAAAACCTCACTAAACTGCAGAAACTTTCTTTCTTGTTCACTCATCTCAGCAAAAAACAAAACCAACAAACAAAAAAAACAGTGACTTCGTTATGTGACCGCGGAAAATTAGAAGAAATTCTACATTTTATACCTTGATATATTTCACTGTAGTATTTGAGTGGAAGACATACAGGGAATTAGACATTATTATCTGGGCTCTTTTTTGCCATATTCCAAATAATTGATTTATATTTGCCATGACTGTATTTTTCCCTCCCCTCCTCACTCACCTTGGGGTTGACTATAACCTCCAAGTCCATTGCCTTCTGCTCCTGCAGCCTCTTGATAGCAGCCAGAGAGAGCCACAGGTTGTTGGTGTTGAAGATCTTGAACTTTGAAACCGATTTGAACTCGTCCACATGGGACTTGGGGACCTGAGCGATCTCCAGCAGACGCAGTTTTCCTTCATATTGGATCAGTGTGCCACCCTGAAAAACATCAGTCACTTATTTTACAAAATTTTACATAATTTTTATATGATTTTTATATGATACTTTTATATGAAACTAAGCTAAATTTATCTGTATGGCTGAAAATATGAAGAAAACATGAAAATTACAACCAACAGCAATTTCACACTGAAGTTATTCTCCATTTATTTCAGACATAAAGACTACTCTAGTTAAATTTTAATATCTTTCTTTACTGGATATACATAGATGTCTCATGTCTACTGATGCAAACCGACGCAAAATAATGCTGCATGAACTGATACAAAGAATATCTCCCTCCTCTATGTGTAAAGAAATTGTGATTTACATATTGTGATGGCTTGAATCCACAAATCAACACTCGCTATACATAAACCCAGTCCACCTTCTCCACGTACCTTGACGTCAGCGCGCGTCTTATCCGTCACCTCCATGATGAACTCGCAGCGCTTGCCGTTGGGCTGGCTGGTCAGGTGGTGCAGGATGTGGAGGTCGACGGTGGCTCCCAGGTTGTCGATGTTGGACACAAAGATGTACTCCTTCCCCTGCGCGATCAGCTGGTCCAACAGGCCCGAGTTGTAGAAGCTGGCGTAAATGTCGCCGTGCCCGGGAGGGTACCAGCCTTCTGCGCTCTGCCCAGTCATGCTCAGGTTTGTGGCCACAGGGAGGAGGGACTCTTTGTTGATGCGAGGGTACCTGGACAGAGGAAGCAATCAAGCTCAGCTATCAGCTATGAAGTTTTTCTTTGTTTTAAATTCACTTTATACATCAACAAACATTTGGCTGGATGATAACTCAACATTGTAATTTATCATTTGTTCGTCATATCGTATCCACTGCAAAAATGTTTTCATCTTCAGCATCATCAACTGTCAGCTTGAAGTTAATCAAAGATCTGAGATTCGATTGGAATTAAAAGTGTGAGTGTGGACGAGTAGAGCTGACTTTAACCTAGATCTAGAGAGGACAAAACCCACATTTAAACCTGCATTTATTTGTTTTTCAGGCCACTTGGGGGCAGTGCAACGAGCTTTAAACTCAACATACTGTTCACGTATTGCAAACACGTACATGAACACTGCACAGGACACCCTTCACACTAGATGTAATTACTTCAAGTATTGTTAATATAAAAATATTGATTATCAGAGTAAAATTAATCCTAATAACTGTGGATGAAATGCTGAATATTTAAATAAATACATGTGATGATGAAATATAACATTTATCTCCTGTTCTGTTGGTATGTATAAGGTCTGTATTTCTTATATAAGACTACTATGTAAGTCATTCTAAAAAGAAAGCCAGAGTAACTTTTTAATCTCAGTCAAACAGTCAGAGCTGTCAGTCTGACACTGCACATGTTGAATAGACAAACAGCACAAAGACAAAGCAGTCTGAACTCTTTTTGCTCCACATCCAAAGCCAGTGAAGCTTCCCAACAAAGTAACACGCCAGGCGGCATGGAAATTTCATCTTTTCATATCACTGAAGGACTTCAAACAACGGTGTCAAAAAGTAAACTTTTTTTTGCCGTTTCCAGGAAGGCAGATGAGGCAACAAGCCAGAGAGTCCAAGCCGTCATCGCGCTCTGCATTAAACTGATCAAAGGGTTTCTAAGAAGGATCTACGTCAGGTTGAGTTAACAAACCTCATCGTGAGGAACAGCACTGAGTGGGAGCTGCCTGTGTTTCTGGCAGTTTGGGGATATTTCAGCATGCAGATGAGCTGGTCAGGTGAGAGGAGCTGCACGGTGCACCATTTTTTAATGGGGGTTTAAATCCAGCCGCCTCTTCCGAGAAGGTGTTTCAGATGAGCGGTTTTGATGTGAGCTCATAGACTTCAAAGGTTTTATTTCCTCTCAGGCCCAAGTCGAAGAACATTTTGTTATGTCCACAAAATTGTTTTTCGTCTCTTAGATCCAGTATTTCTGCCTCAGAAGGAACAGTTATTCTTTCCAGACTACACAGGCAAATCATCATATATCTTATCAAGGAATCGCTTAGATTTTGTTTTTTTAAATGAGTATCAATAACACTTAGAGTTGTTCACTGATCTCAGCTGTGAATCTGCATTTTCTCATTCCTCCTTCTCAAGTACAAGTCACTTTGTTTTTTTAGTCTCATCTACAGATTTTGGTGAGTTTCATTGTATTTGTGTGTATGTTATTTTTTCTTATCTATTTCATTTACAACTGTACTTATTTTCCTTAGTTAGTTAATACTAGGAAACAGCTGGCTTTCTTACCTATATTTTAATTGGAGTTTAGAATTAACTTGATTTTTGGGATCTTTGCAGGAATGGTTTGGAAAAAAAGTTTGAAAAAGAATCAAGCATACACAGAGTTAGATCTACAAGCGGGACTGTTAAGTTTATTTATTCTCCTCATCACTTTGGCAGGCAAGTGGGGAGTTTAGTTTGGCTAAAAAATAATGAAAGAGGTAGGACAACTTTTGGATTTGTCTGGTGGATAAAGCAGATTACTTTCCCTCATGAACTGGAACACCAGATAGTGTGATGAGCAATGAATTTAATTTGCCTTTTATGAATTACTCTCACGACCCCGACCACAGACTTCTCTTTGTTCTCCTATTGATTGACATTTCAACTACTCAACCACTTTCTCTGTGCTGCTAGAGCTAACATCCCCCCACCCAGTCCAAAACTGATTTGCACCCTCTGTCACACACAACATACAAGCGCTCTGAATAATTCAAAGCAGATAGTAAAAAGTACGTTACCCTTGACTGACACATTGGAGACACTAGGGCATTAAATATTAATGACTTCCTCCATACATTACATGACATTTCCTGTCTGGATGCTGCTGTTCAAGTGTAGAATCAGACGCAGCACACAGCAGGGGATTGTCTACTGGCTACTCAGACACACAGTATAGATCAGGTCATTATTAGAGCAAAGTGAGTTCACTCAGTACATTTGGGTTCAATACTGCTAACGAGTGGTGTCGCTTAAATCTGCCCATAACTGTTTCTGTGTACTCTATCGTCTTCCAATTTAATATCTGGTATGACCTAATCTCAGCATACATTAGTATTGGCTGATATAATGTCAGGCGTGTTATCCAACATGACTTGTACTTGAAGAGTTACCAGTGTGTTCTCTCACCTGCTCTGGTTGAAGGTGTGTATTTTGACGCGGTGGTGTGTGTACTTTTGCAGGATCTTCTTTGTGTCTTCGTCTGTGTTGAAGGAGTTCATGAGGACCAGGGGCACGTCTGTGTTGTAAGTCTTGTTCAGGTGCTAAGGGACATTGACAAAGCAAACACAAACCATATAAATACCAGCGACAGTTGAACAGTTGACCTCTACAAGCGGCCAATGCGCAGCGCTAACGCAGCAACTGACAGTAAATGAATTTTAAAGCACACATTAACAGTGGTTCCTGAGGGGATAACAAGGTTAAAGTTAGAGGTAAAGAAAATGGATGGAAATGTCAAAGATCTGACTGAACATTTTTGCATATGTTTAGAAAATGGTTTAGAAAAATCAGAATTGTATACATATAAAATAAAGAAAATAAAATGTATTTTTTTATTTTATATGTATACAATTCTGATTTCAGTGATAGACTATACATTTAGGTTGACCCACTAATTAAAATGGACTGGATAGTCTGTAACAGTGAGCAGGCAGGTATTGTGAGAGGCTGACAGACTCCATGTGAACCATCTTTCAGAAATGTCTTTCATATTTGGAGTTCGGGCTGATCATCATGTGACCAGAGGGGATGGCCATTTGTATATTAACGCTACGCTATTGCTAATGCTATCAATGTCTCACTGTAAGGAAATGCAACATAGGACAAAAACTTTATGCAGATTATATCAAAGATAAATCAATTCAGTGACTAATCAGCTCTAAAATATGTTGAGGCGAGAAACACCCTTTAAAATACCCACCAAGTCAGAAAGGAAACCATGGAGATAAATAACAATGAATTATGTTGATGATTTAGAATTAGACCATTATCTTTATGTATGTAGATCTATGGGAAGCAGGATATGTGTTCAACACATTTATCGTACGTATGATAAATGTGTTGAACATCTGTTTAGGAGTCTGTCTTTGTATACAAGCGACAGTTATGGCATTTGTACTTGGTTTTGTAGAAGGAGTGACACAACAAAATACATATGAATTCCTGGATCAGTATAACATGTAATGAATACTAAGAACAACTGCCCAGGAAACAATATTTCTGTAACGTGATTGTGTGATAAGAATGAATACAAAGAAGGACAGTAATACCCAGGGAGAGAAGGAAGCATTTTCTTTTTTTTTTTTACCAAGATAAGAGAACATTAAAGTGAATAGAGGAAGACGTTGGGATTGGATATGAATCAGTGGGGAGGTTGACGTGAGGATGTTGTTAAAGAGTTGAATTTCCAGCCTGTGGCAGAAAACAAGCGCTAATTTGACTTTTCTAAACTCAAGCGAGAACATCTTCCTTTCCATTAATAAAGCAGGATGGGTGGGCAGGACGAACACTGACCTCTCATTTGCAAGAGTTAAATAAGTGGATAAACTGAGCGTGACTGTGTATAACTTCCCCACATCCTTCTGTGGAACCGTCATGACACTTCGAGTTGTTAAAGACCTCTCTTAACTTTTACATCACTTTTGCCCACAAACACTACAACATAACGCACTGCAAACACACTAAGAAAGGAGTAACTCACAATTTGCTGATATGTTGACAGTGGGTGTGTGGAAACGAAGGACAGGAGGGATGACAATGACTTAGAGTAACCAAAGTGACTTGAACATTTTGTCCAATGTTGTCTTAATATTGTGCCGTTCCATGCACCTATTGGATACACACTGGACAATGGATATCTTAAAGCTCCAATGTGTAGAAATGTTCTTTTGCATTTTTAAACTGCTGTTTTGTACTAAGAAAACCTTGACAGTATAAAAGAGAACACAGGAGTCTTCAAAAATTCCTACATGTTGGCAATCTAGATAAAACTGGGTACAACTGCATGTGTGTAACTGTAACTATTTAATTATAAAAATGGATTAAGTTTTATTTGCCTTCTGTCTACATGTTTTAAAAACTAATTGAGTTTTACCAAATATAAATGTAATTTTGATGTGTGACTTTAAGACATTTCTTTATTTTCTATTTTTGTATATTCTTGAAGAAATGTCACGTAAACCAGGGTCCACTTCTGCAAAAATGAGCTCTTTTTTCCTTTATGTGGTTGCTGTAGTTGCCACGTCCACATGATGAGCAGTGACAAGAAAGCCACCAAACAAACACCAAACATTTTGGTGGCAACAGCAAATTGCTTACGCAAGGGCAAAAGTTGGACTCACTTCTTTTGCTGCCTGAATCATAAAACAATTAATGATTTTCATCCTTCATGAGCAAAGTACACATGTACTATCTGCTAAATGTACTGGAAGTGAAAGTTCTGGTTCAGTAGTGAAATGTCAATTCTTTGACATATTATTATATATGACAGGTAGAAGTGGTGCTTGTTGTAATTACTTTAAATACAGTACAGTTAGTTCAGTGGTTCCCAACCTAGGATTTGGAAACCTCCAAAGTGTCACAAGATAAATCTGAAGGGTCCAAAGTGCATTAAAGAAGAAAAAACTAATTTGTTTTCCTTTTTGGACTTTTCTCCAATCTTTGCTTCTTTTTTTTTGTACCAATATTAGATCATTTGATTTCTTGGAGTAAAAAGTGGAGTAAAAGGGCCGAATGTAAAATATAATGTGTATCTTTTTTATTATTATTATACTATAATCAGCTCTAAAATATGTTGAGGCTACATGCAGCAAAAACAGCCAGTAAAATACCGACCATGTGCAAGTCTGAAAAGAAGCTACAGTCCAGTTTTCCTGCTGCTTCTCTAACTTGCATTAACAGAAAAAGATGCTCTAATATGGATGGCACTAATTCCAACAGGTCTGAAGGTAATCTTAGACATGTTGAAGATATCATGCCCAAAGACTCTTTTACACCTGCTTCTTAACTCAACTTGCTTAACAGCTGCAGTAACAGAGAGCTGCTCAGGTGAAAGCAGTAAGTCTTCAGCAGCCAGGTGGCGCCATTCCAGTAAGCCCAATCTTGCATGGCTGCTCTAAGTGTGCGTGTTCAGGTCTCTGTGCTGAAATGTGTGGTGGCTGAGAAGGGCGTCTCACACAGGAGACGTGGTTACGGGTCGGTGTGTGTATGGATCCATTTTCTCTCTTTCTAAATAGGCTGATTCAGTTGGGAGGTAATCTGACCAGACCTGGGAGGAAAATGGAGAGCAGTGACTCGGACACAGAGAGCAGTGTGCTGGGAGAAGAGAAGTGTCCCGTGAGGCTGTTATCAAACACACGCACACACACACACACACACACACACACACACACACACACACACACACACACACACACACACACACACACACACACACACACACACACACACACACACACACACGCTCTATATAAACTCAATTACACAATACTGCACACACCAAGGCTCTGGCATCATCATCGCTGACAGACAGATATTTTTCTTCATATTAATGCTGTCTCAAAACTTTGGCTTCACTTTGATCTGTATATAACTTCTCCCAAAATGCTGCTTGAATATGTGATTCTTCTTATTATTTTATTTTTTGTGGAGCATACTAAAGTCTGAATGGACATATATGAATCAAAGGTTGTAGTTGTATGGCTGGTGTAGTGAATAAGGTTTTTTATTGTATATGTCATGTCTCGATGTATAATCAGGCAAAAACAACCACACACATGTTCACACACACACACACACACATATATGCACACACACACACACACACACTCCTCTACTCCAACACACAGCCCCCTCTGTTTCCCTGCCAATCCTGCAGACCTGCCTGCTTGCACACCAACAGATCCTCTTTCACTACAACTCCCCCCAGATATTCCACTGAATTCCTTTCAAAAGACTGCCAGCTCTTAAAAAACACATCTCCTCCCCCAGCAACTCAGATACGTAAAGAAATAGAGACTTGTGATACATGCTGCACGGTAAGAAGAGGAAGAGACATGTGCTTGTAATCTGGGGTTTCTGAGAAGCACAGGTGGCAGTATTCTCAATCCTCAGGTAAACATATTTTTCTGCACTTTTGTAGCTTGGAGTGATCAAGAAAGCTCCTCGCTTGTGATTGTCTGACAACTCAAACTAAAAGCAGAATGACTGCTCTCAGAGCAGATGAATATTACATCGCTTTCTGCTCGCTGCGCCACACCCACTCTGACATCATAGCCACACCATGTGCGCCAGAGTAGGAACCGGCCATTTTACTGCTGTATACACGACCGTGTTGAGTTGGGCAATACCTAACTGTCGATCCTGCTGCCAAGAATGGGATTTGTAAAGGCATGCTTGTGAGAGAGAAGAAAGTAAAATTTAAGCTATTATGCAATGATGGATTTACCAGAAGGGGTGGGAGGTTTGCTGACATCAAACAATAAAAAAAACCACCTAAAGAAACATTGCGAGATGAGAACAACTTCCGAAAAAGTTTAAGTGTCACAGCGGCCTGATCCATTATTTCTTCTGAAATAAAGATCCGTAAACTGTTGGTTGGTTCTTATGCCTAAATGAAACGAGTGGTTTCATCAGTGAGCTGTGGACGAATATATACTTATATAGTTAAAGGTCTTTCTGAATGGCAGCAGCTCACATTCGTTTTTGCCACTTTACATCTTTTATAGCATTTTACTCACTGAAATGTCTATTTCGGAGCAACTGAACAATAAACCTTCAAGGTTCTGACATCTTACAAATACATCTTTGCTCTCCAAGGCCTTAAAGTCATGTGTTTCTATGTTTCTGTACCTCTATCTGCTGCACAGTGAGGTCCAGGAATGTGTTCTCATTGCGGACACTGATCAGGCTCTTGGGGCCCTTACATCCCATGCTGGTGCCCAGGCCTCCGTTCAGCTTCACCACCACCAGTTTGTTCAGGCTGTCAGCAACGTTGTCTGGCAGGCCTCGAGCAGCGATCTTATCGTAGGGCTGGATCTGGATGAGAGGGAAAGAGAGGCAGTCGCTGTCAATCATGACTGTCATTTGAATTTGACTTCATTTGACATCAAGAGGCCATATGTGGTAATTTGATGTCCATTTTTCTAATCTTACTGCTTATCGTAGTGGTTTTTACCCAAGAAATGTAGCACAGAGACTGTAACAGCTTTGAGTGTGGGCTGATTAGTTACCAGCTAACCATTACCAGTTCCAATGTAATGGGCTGAACCAACATGTAAATGTGAAATGTATTCTGGTGCAAAGTGTTTTTTGAAAGAAGGAAGGAAATGCTGCATGCATAAAATACAATAGAAAAGACACATGGCACATTTTGTGATGTGCTTTTTGTATGATTGGTGTAGATATTAGGAGTTCTGGTGGCTTAATGCAGAAGATAACCTGTTTCTAATATGGTCTTCAGCACAAAAATCATTGGAGAACTGTGTGTGTGTGTGTATGTGTGAGTAGCTACATTACTGGGTCAATACTCTCACATCAGCGTATACACACCCATTGACTTCTTTCATTCTCTCTCACAGAGCAGGAAGGAGTGAAGGGAGGATACATCACAGGATGTGACCACGTAGCTGCTGACCATCTGAACCTGGAGCATGTGTCGTCTGTATAAATTCACAGGAATTTCACTTACAAATTAAACGTGAAACAGCAGCAGGATCAGTTTGGAAGAAACCGCCTGCTTTTCCACTGTTGTTGTGTTTCTCCTCGAGTTTCATTCATCTTTAATGAATTTCGTTCTTTCAAGAGGATTTTTTAAAATCAATTTGAAAACTGAGCTGTGTGTGGAGGCATCCAGGGACAGCGGATTCTAACCAGATGTTACGACAGCTTTTTGTTGTTAAAATGGGTGGGAGCGTGTCGACGTTAGATCTGTGCGAGTCCGTCTGCATTCTGAAAATAAAATAAATCTACCAGTGTGTGTGTGTGTGTGTGTGTGTGTGTGTGTGTGTTAGGAAATGAAAAGGTCTGGAGTCATCCTGCGTCCTTTCCTGCTAAAAGCACAGACTTGCCAATAAGTGACAGCGGACACACAGCAGACGGTTTCCATCAGGAGGTGTTTACACCCCCCCCCCCCCCCACTCCTCACCCCCTCCCCACTCCTCACCCCCTCACCTCGCACCACATGAGGGCTGAGGTTACAAATACAACAGACACAGCTGCCGCTCACTCTCTGTTCTTCACAGAGATGGGAAGTGATCATCACGTAGGACAAAAGATGTTTCATGGTCCAAAGTTGTAAAATGAAAGGAATGTTAATGTTCATTACAGTGTTGACTGGTACGAATCCCAGCAGCTAAAAAACGCTAGCTGGAAATTCAGGGGGAAGAGAGAGGTCGTTGGTGTGCATGTTGTTATACTGAGTTAAACGTTTTTCAGCTGGGATTCCCATCCTACCCCTGTACCCCTGGAGTTAAACAGCTTCCCCTCCCAGATGTTCATTTCCCTTCCTTGACAAGACGCTTTTTTCTTTCCTCGCGTGTGTGTTGTGTGTGAGTTTGTGTTTTTGCAGCTACTCCAGCCAAGTTAACACAACACTTAGTAGCCTGTAGGAAACACCTCTCAGACCAGGCTGCTGGATAAAGCTTCTTCTGTATCATTTTTTATTCTTAAGCCATCAGTTCTTGTGCAAACTGTGGCATAATGTTTTTACTTTGACTGACAAGCTGCTGTCAGCTGTAGGACTGAGCACCTGGAAGACACCCACGGGACATTTTATTTAGAGCAAAGAGAGCCCAGTGATGGATTTCAGTATTGCTTCGACACAGATTTGTGCCAGAGGGATTCACACTGTTATACAACTAAAATATGGTTTGCACAACATGTTAATCAGCATCAGTGGAGGAGGGAAGATATCTGCATGACTGGAGTCCAAGTGGAAGCACACAGTTATTATAACTAGAACATGCTTGATTTGTTGTTGGTGTTGCTACAGCGGTGAGAAAGTTAGCACACTGCTTCCTGTTTGCGACACTGGCCCGTGGGTAGAAGCTTTCTTGTCTTCTAGTGTCGGAGTACACAGTGGATTTCCATTATTACAGGGGCTTATACAAAAACACAACATACACGAGAAAACACTGAACAGTGAAACAAATACCTACAAATAATTCAGAGACAACCCTCACATGACAGAATACAAGAGATCTGTGCTGATGGTCTCAGATCAACCTCCCTTTTAATAACAAATGGGGTACCGCAGGTTTCTGTGCTTGATCTATTATTATTCACAGGCTATACAAGTATAAATTCGCAATAGCTGCAGCCACACACACTAATGCATCTACACATGCATGCAGTCACACACACAAACAGACTTGATATCCATGGCAAGTTTTAGCATCCTGGGGTGAAAACTGTAGCTGCCATGGTGGGAGGAAATCTGCGTGAACAGACCAACAAACAGAGAAAAGTTATAGAGCTGCTGGTGGCAGCTAATAATTACTCCAACACAGACTTCTAATACCAATTTGTATGGAGATTAAACAATCTTGTGTGCCCATGGCTTTTGCTGATAAGACTTAATGTGTTTTATTCTTAAAAACGCAGGACTCTGTTGAAATTGAAGATGTCCAGTCTTATAAATACCTGGAAATCTAGTTAGACAGAAGTCTCACTTTTAAACCTCATATGGAGGATTAAACACCAGGCTGAGCAGAAGACGTCTGCGTACGGCACTGGGTGTCAGAGGCCAGGTAGAGCAGGTAAATCTGGTGCTACTTCTGTCTGTCTGACAGGCTCAGCCAGATCCACACCTTTAAAATACCTGATACATACAGCCCTTAATTACCGAGTGCCATGCTAATGACTGTGCAGTCTGTTGGAGGAGCAACTGATACATAATCTGATATATAATGACACCAAATTTAAGTTTATCTTAATATGTCAAATTACAGTTAAAATTAGAGTACTATATTTACAATTAAAAACAGAAACATCAATTCCTACACTATTCATCAGGACACAACTAGGCATGCTTTCGGCAGTGCGCTTATCTTGGGAGTATTACCAAAAAGCACTTGCCTGCACTTCTGAGGGACAAGCTGGAGAACACCGCTGTGGACCATCACCTCCTGCTGGACTACCTCACCAACCCTCTACAGTAAGTGAGGACATGGGACTGCGTGTCTGATATGGTTGTCTGCAGTACGGGGGCCCCGCAGGGAATGGTACTGGCTCCATTCCTCTTCACCCTCTACATTGCAGACTTACAACTCACACACCTGCCACCTGCAGAAGTTCAACAATAAACTAGACTGGACCGACAACTCACATGCCCTTTACAATTAAGGGCAAAGCAGACTCTATCTGCTCAGGAGGCTCAGGCCTTTTGGAGTGCAGGGGGCACTGTTTAAGACCGTCTATGACTCTGTTGTGGCATCAGCCATCTTATATAGAGTGGTCTACTGGAGGAGCAGCATCACAGCTGTGGACAGGAAGAGACTGGACAAGCTCATCAAGAAGGCTCAAGAGGAGGATGATGGCAAAGTTATCATCCATGAGACGGAACAACTTCCATCACATGAAGGACACACTGACAGCACTGGAGAGCTCCTTCAGCAACACACTCTCAGTGTGTGAAGGAGCAATATCGCAGGTCCTTCCTTCCGGCAGCTGTCAGACTCTACAACCAGCACTGCTCCAAGTGGACCACACATGCACCAAATCTGACAATAACAGCACTATAATGTACACCAACTGTTATCATTCAGAACATCAGTCTATGCAATATATTTATTTAGAACTAAATTTTCCGCACTTCATGTGCAATACTTTTTATATTCCCCCCTTTGTACATTGTCCCTATTTTTATACTTCATCTTCTTTAAATTGAACACATTGTGTGTATCTCTGTCCACTAGTTTATTATTTATTGTTTTACTGAAGTTCTGTTTCTGCTGTTCTTTTGCTTTTGCGTACTTGCTGCTGTAACACACACGCCGTGGCACTAATACAGGAATATCTTATCTTAAATCTGTACTCTGCCACTACAATACGTTTGGCACTGTCCATTATTGTGTTTCTGGACAATATTACTGAGTGTACTATCCAGTGATCAGGGAAGTGCCCATAAAAAGAGCACCATCTCCTTCTGCCTTCACCACTCTTCTTTCATTTCATCCATCAGCACAACTTGAAAAATGCCAAAAATATACCAATTAATTATTGCTGCGACAGGTCAGCCTGTCAGCTCCACTAGTCGCTGGAGTGAGTGTGTGTCAAAACTGGCTTCATAGACTAAAAAGCTACTGAATAATTAATATGGTTGGGGGAGATGGTGAGTCTGTCTTTGGCAGTTGTTGTTAAAAAAAGTGTAATTTACTTTCCTTTCTCCTCTTTCCCATACTTACACTCTTACTCATAGGATGTTGCTAAATGACGACTCTTTACCCTTGTTCCCTCATCTCACACACACACACACACACACACACAGTCTGTTTCCCCATCTCATTACTGTGTGTCACTGTCATTTTCTATTTCACTTAATGTTCCCTGTTTCAATACTTGTCTCACCACTTTCCCTCCCAAAGCTCTAATCTTCTCTCTGCCTCTGTCTCTCTTTTATGTAACTCTCACTTCCACTGCAAAACCTCTTCTTTTTGCACTTCATCTTTATTCTCCTCCATTTCTCTCTCTCTCTCTCTCTCTCTCCCTCTCTCTCTGTAAAAATAAATGAGGTGGCTCAGAATTGGGGAGTGATGCAGTTACTCCTTGCTTGCTACAGACTGAGGAGGAGAAGACAGTTCAGGCTTTGTGTTTGTGTAGGCTTGGTTAGAGTCCAGTGCCAGGCGAGCAAATGAGGAAGTTTTGTAAATGTTCACTGAGACTGAAACAAAAATGGCCAACAAATGCCACACTGCAACATCTCTGGCATGAACCAACTGAACCTGTGAAATTTCTTTGAAAAGAATATTTGGAGCACGGTTTGTATTTCACAACAGGGTGTAGGAACATTGCATGTGGCAACAAATCTTGTTTGTTTTATCTGGTGGATAATTAGGAAAAATGTCAGAAATAACAAGTAACTTTCCTTAAACACACCTTCGTGTGCGTCTGTTCAGCACCTTTATCTACCAAGGTTTCAATACAGCTCTGGCAACTTTGGCATTATTTCATAATTCCAAACACATTATGTTTTTATCGTGCTTTGTGTATGATTTTACCGACCAGTCTGTTTTTTTACTTTTGAGATAAAGCTAAAGAGATAAAGCTTTGATCCATTGAGAGTCACCATGTGGTACCCAGAGTCACACAATGATTAAAGGAATGAAAAAAAAGCAAAATTAAGTTTACTTTTCTATCATTTTTTTTTTATCAAACCACTTTTTAGTTGAACTGCTTATGACTCACAAGCATATCACAAGTTAAAACGGTTGGGAAAAACCATCTTAGTGATTCACTGTCACTACATTTTGCACAGCTGCCTGGTAATGTGTTTAACATACCAAGTCACATCCAGCCACTTTCTAGCGCTGATATCCTCTGCTCAGTGTGTGTGTGTGTGTGTGTGTGTGTGTGTGTGTGTGTGTGTGTTGACACGTTTTCATATCAGCCTTTTCTCCTTAGTGTAGCTTCAGAAACTGCACTTTAGACACACGACAGTTGGTTTTCATACGTGAACGAGTGCAATGTTAAAAATGGTCACATATGAAAATCATTTTGTCTTTGAAGGTTTTTATATGCAACTTTCTGATTATGGTATTAAATCATTGGAACTTGCATGAAACTAACTCATGCAAGCTGGTGTGGAATCTGATCAAAATTAAAACAATGTGCATCATATCTGTGCTGCATGACACAAAATTTCCAATATTGTATTTCAGCTCCAACCTGATATAGATGATGGCATGCGCCTTTATTGCATCGTTCATTTCCTGATAATGACAACTCATCCATGAATATTTTCATTGACTTTTTTCTCACTATTACCATGAAAAGAGAGCTGCAGAGACTGAAGAATCTGACAAGTAATCAATATAAGCATTTCGCAGTAAATAAGTCAGTGTGTCTCACTGTAGATTTGGCTTTCATTGATGACATTCATATCTCTAAATCCATCAGCAGTCCACCTGCAGATTTTAGTATCTTTAGTAGGATAGAATAGTTAATTTTTTCCTTTACTCTAACATGCTCTTATGTTTGGTCTCAGCCTGTCGGTAATCTGATCTTACGCCTTAACAACTCACAGCTGCAGTGTTTTCAGTTCTCTTGTGAGTCATACATTCTCCCATCACAACAAAATAAAAAATATATGAGGTTAAATCCATTCTTCTTACAAAAACAGATGATTGTGGGTAGACAGCAAACTAGGACTGATTTTCTTCACAGCGAATTAAAAATAAATGTTCAAATCTGATTCATGTATTTTTGACGTATCTTTGTAGAAATTTAATTTTTTTCCAAGTACATAATTTGCCAGCCACAGAAAAACCATTGACCATTTCTCTTTCTCAAGTGCTTCACATTATAGACACTGACGTGTTTAGCTAAGTGCAACACAAAGTCACAGTAGGAAAAGAAAAAACAGCAAGAACTTTCTCAGGGTTTAAAATGCAGCCTGCAAACCAACACTAAGACTCGTGTACGTCTGGTGCTCCATTTCCTTACAGGCTCTTCTCAAGTGCTGCCTCAGACTGCGCAGCATTTTGACTGACACAAAACACAGAGTTCAGACTTCAAAGATCCTCCCTTGACATCAAACCGAATCAGATAAGTTTGCACTTTTAACTCTGTTAAACCCAGTGTTCAGGAAACTGAAGGAGAGCTCTGAGAGAATCCCTTGTGACTGAAAGTGAAGGAAGACCTTCAACATGTGCTTTTTCAGAAAAGGAGAACAAGGAAATCCTGCACAACCAACTCAAAGAAACACTGATGACTGGGCACTTGGATTGACTTTGTAAGTGACTGATCCACATCACCATCAAAAGGAAACTTAAGACTCCTGCGGTTTGTCTAGTTTACTGCCAACAGGATAGTGAACAGTCAATGTAGAGTCAACAGAGGTCTAGTATAGGCAATGACTGCTGGAACATTTAAGTGGGGCATTTTAAAGTCAGTGTAGACTTTTCAGAGTAGGAAACATACACTACATGACACAATCTGATCTCTGAATTTGGACGATATCCTGTTGACACTATGCCTTCACATCACAATTAGTGTATTATATATATATATATATATATATAAATAAAAGAAAGATGAAAATGTTGTTTAAGTTGTCTTACAGTGGAATCAGCCTACCCTACTTTTTTCCTTTCAACATGGCTACTATGTCAGTTTAGAGGCACATCTTCCACCACTGCCAATAATAGTCTTTCACCACTTGCATGACAAAAACGGACGGGAGGTGCCAGGGATCAACTTCACATTAAGATGGATTAATGGTCGAAGCAAGGAGTAAATGGGAGTCCCGCTCTAGATATGCGCTTGATAGGCTGGATAGGATTTATAGTTCAGCCTCGGCTTCCACCAATTAAGAGCACCTCTACAACACCAGGCGGCTGTATTGCAAGTCATCAGGCTATATCCTGCTTTAACTACTCACACAACATTACATTACATATATTAATGAATGCAGTGGCCAGAAGTTTTACAGCGATACTGTCAAGCTAGATGTGTGTTAGTGAAAAAAAGACTTCTATCTCCATCTTCAACCTCCTTGACATCATAAAACATGTATGTGAAATAGCACAAAGCAATCACAGTTCTAATCCAATCACAGTTCTTGTAGTCAACTTAATGGAAATTGAAAACACTGGTACTACCCTCTGAACGTTGAGTTATCGTCATTGTTCCACAATTAATATCTCTAATGTCTTGTGGCTTAATAGCTTTTAACCTGACTAGTGCAGTGCCTGTTCAGACTACCAGGCGGCCGTTCGGACCTCATGCTGATTGTTTGGCCCTCGTAGGTGCCGTTTGCTGTGTTCAAGAACTGCTCATCCATATTGCAGAGATCAAGATCCGTTTTCTCTTTCACATTTTAACAACTTCATACATGCCAGTGCACTTCCTTGTTCGCACAGTGTGTAGTAGATCAGATAAACAGTTGTTGAGACAAGCGGAGTGCACACACGGGCAGAATGTTGAACTTGAGTCACATCATTGGATGAAATGTTGATGATGCTGAAACTACAGCTTATTACACAGTGCCACTCACACCCAGCTCTGAATAACTTAATTGGTCAACAAACCCCTCTTGGCAGTGTTACTGCTGTGCTCTGTGCTGTTCATGACTCTAATACTTTGTGTGCTCCAGCAATACTCTGGACCACATGACACTGGTATGGAACAAATAGAACACTTGGGAAATTTGACATGTTTCATCTATCCTGCAACCGACTTGTTCAAACCCACTCAAGGAAACTCAAGAGAGTGCTGTAACAGGCAAGGTGTGTTATTGAGGTTCGGGTGTCTATTGAATAACTGGGGAGGAGAAGATCGAGAAAAGTGGTGCATGTTTTAAGAAGACAAGGGGGGATTGTACTGTACAGAACCACAGCTTCCTGAATCAGGTTACACACATGTCATCTGATCCAAGTGTTGAGTGGAGAGAGATGGTTGCACACTTGTAGATGTGATGCAAAACCAGCATTTTGTTATACAACACTGATACTGCTTCATTATAATCAGCTGTCTGTTTTAATTAACCTGTTACACCTTGCTGAGTAACACAATAAAAACTTCAAACCCTGCTATCCGGTGTTTTCCCTAGGATGGAGCAGTGGCAGTGGAGGTGCAGCAATGCACATGATTTTACACTGAGCCACACACTGGCAGCAAATTGCCGCCCCAGTGTGTGATTTTAGACGGCATACCTGCTTTCCAGGAGCAAAATTGCATGTAACATAACCATGTAACACAACTGTGTCAGTGTCTAGTGTTGTTCTGCCATGCCAGCTCACCCTTTTTGATGCGGCTCTGTTACTACCTCCGGCTCAGAGGTGGAACAACAATGACCCACTGTTCCATCTAAGTACGTTTAACACAGATGTTGGTGCAGGATAATGGCACAACGGCATTTTCGCCTTGAAGAGGCAGTTAAAAATGTGTCTGTTGGCACCAGAAGGGCTCTTGAGGCCTAAATCCCTACTGTACATTTGTACACAGTAACAGATGGAAGAAATTTGTTGAGATTAATATCAACAAATGAAATGCATGTATGTGGGACCAACTCAAAATAAACAACAGTGCCCAGGTTCATTGTAATGAAGGACCAAGTCATCCAGTGGAACAGTGTGGTTCATTTATGTGTTTCTAAGATTTTGGAGAATAATGGAGCTCTATGGCACAGAGGATTAAGATTTAACTCCACAGGCAATACAGCACTTAGTGAGATTAATTTATTGTTAGTTTTGGTCTTTTCAGCGGATTTACTGACTGTAAGAAAAATCATTATTCTTTTAACCTGACATTCAGGGGTTTTTATATTCTGGTGAAAATTATATTTTTGTACATTTTTGATTTTCTTTCTGATAAACTTTGAAAAGTGAGGGAGATATGCACATGACAAACAAACAATTCACCAAAACAAAGCTGTAGTTGCTGTAGACTTACCCCCAATGCTCGAACAAACATTAACCAACACTAACCAAATGTCCTGTCCAGACATAATGACCACATTGACGTAAGTGGTTTACCGCAAACAATAATATATGGAGGAAAGTCACAATTAAACATAAACTAAATGAAACACAACAAAGATTACACAAATCCAAAGGAACTCTCTCCTCATTAGCTTAAATGGTGACCAGCTTGCGGCTCATTTGCATCAATGTTAACTTCCTATGAATTTTGCTTACATTATATAGCAGCCAATAAACATGAGAGGCTCCATTGAGCACATTACGTATGCTGACCGTTCTCGAGCTGCTGCAGCAACATTTCCCTTATAATCAATTAGGTGTCTCTGCTCAGCCAACACACTATAGTTGGAAGCACAGGGGAGAGGTTTGCTCACTTTTCCAGCAGTTGGGGAAAACAACAGAAGAAGCTTCTTGGTCTTATGAAGTTGCAGCATTTATTAACTGACACATTGTAGTCTATACTGTACATTTACTGCCAGATTGACAACTTACTGCAAACCTTTTCCTCTGCTCCGCTGCTTTCTTGTCACTTTTTAGCAGCTCGCTTTTCGCTCTGGCTTAACCACTCACTGGCTCACTACACTACATAGATGTTCTTTAGACAAAGAAAAGAGGGAGGATTTTAGCAGCAGCACTCATAATTGACTGCAGTGGCAGTGCAAAGCTACTGAATGAACACAGGGGAAACAATTCTATCTGAGCGTCCCCAAAAAACTCACAGATTCTGGATGGAAGTGGATTATTGTACATCGATAAAACAGATGAATGATTTGCAGTTTTGTTTGTCTGAGTCGAGTAAAACTGAGAAACAGGAGTCAAGTGATTGACAGGCCATAAAGAGAAAAAATGACTTTCAAGTGAAACCATCATTTGAACTCTTACATAACATGATTACTTTATATAATACTTAAATATAGTGGGAGCTAACTTTAGTCATTATGGTGATAAAATAATTACAGCTAGAAAGCGCAGACCTCCAGCACGGCTAATAGCCCACTCTTCTGTGATCTGTAAATCTGCAAGCTCAACCACTTTATATGTCAGGATATTTTTCCAAAACTATAAAAATTATGTAAAAAAAATTTTAATTGTAGGCTTAGTTGCATCACACCTTTGACTTTGCCACAGACATGGGTGTTACAATTCAGCCTGTATTGTTGCTTGTTTGTGAATCAGATCCAGATCTGCTCCAAAATTTAATGGGTATTCTATGGCCCATGCTACACCCTTCCACCAAGTTTCAGGAAAATGGGGCCAGTAGTTTTCCATAATCCTGCTGACAAACAGACAAATGAACTGCGCTGTAATTACTTACTTGTTAAAGGTATTTCAAGATAACTGCCTCTAGCAACTCCACATGGACATCAGCCAGGAATTCTCAGAATACATAGAGATTAACATTTGAGATGGTTTGAAATAGGAGTTATGAGCCACATGATATTATAACACTGTTGAGTTTGATGTCAGACGATGTTATCAATTAGGCTCCTTTTCAGGTCATAGACATGAGTCATAAAGGAAACAGGACTTAAATGCACTTTCCATTTACACCAATATTGGCACATGTTTCCTTCTGTTAAACACAGTCCTGGTTTAACTTGTATTTCCAGTTGGTACAATGTCTTATATATCAACTGTATTTCTGTTTGAAACATTTCACACCAAAGTTAGGCTTTTCCAAATCTGACAATGTTGACCCCTGGTGTGAAAAATGCCATCAAACAACTTCAAAACCATGTGCATTTGTTTTCGTTGTGTACATCTTTTTAAATACTTTGACAGAGGTAAGTGGGACACTTATTGAGCCATCCGCTTTGTTCTGCATTCCTCAGTGCCTTTACCTGGGCTGGCACCAAAGGGGTCTGACTGTCTTTGTGACATTATTGGCTAGATGTCTAAAAACTAATGGGACGTAAATCATCAATACTGCCTTCTCATACTCTGTGGAAAAAAGATATTGAGTAATTTACAGCCGAAAGAAAATCTGGCATACATTGAAAGGGTCCAAGAAATTTAAAAAATATATGGGGGTCCTTCTTTGCCAGACAGTGGAATACAATGTGGCAGAAAAGTGCAATAGTATCAATGATCATCATTTTGTTTTTTAAACCGAATGTGTCTGGTGTCATCTTGTTTGATGCTCTGATGCCACAGCTTCAGCCTAAAGCTGGGCTCTCCTTCGTGACAGCTCATCATGGTGAGTGACGGGTGCAGGATGGGAGTTTGATCATCTGAGTCTTTGACTAAAAACACACAACTGACTGAAGGTGAAAAACTGCATATGGTTGCTTTCATTTTGAATTGTAACCTGCTAGGTGCAACACATCTGTAGACACCAAAGACAAGGCAAATGTAATAATGGTGGAATGTGTTCAAATAAAAGGTGGTTCAAAGGTAAAATCTGATTGTGTGCACTGGTGACGTAAACTCATGTAACATCTGTGCATTAATGGAGCGGTGCTGGGGTCTGAAATGGAGCAGACTGTGATTCTCTATATGTCTAAAACTGATGTTTTTACTGCCTGATTTCAGCCCTGTTCTGACTTAGTGTTCTCCTGACAAGAAAGTACAAAGGACTGCTCGGCTTAATCCTTCTGTGCATGCAGAACACACACTGGAATAGTTTGTACTGTCACTTGTAAGATGCAGGAAACATGAAGAGCTTGTTGCAAACTACAGGTTCTAATATGGTTCACCATACATAATGTTCTCACTCTTTCAGATGCATGTGCACACACACAGAAATACACAAAAACGCACAATCTAGACTTACCAAGTCTTCTGGAGGTCTTTGTATCTTGATCCACTCCACCGATGGCCCCTTCACCTGCAGAAATCTGTGGAAAAGATTCTTGAAGCCCTCAAAGTCTTTCCTGGACACCTGAAAAGCACAAGGATTTTATTTGAACCTCCAAAAAAAAAAATCGGGCTGACGTCAGTAATGCAGTTCTGCCCAATGACAGTTCCTCATTCCTGTCCAGGAAGATGAAAACTGTACTAATTACTCCTAAAAGTGCACCGATTATCAACCAGGTTTCTCTGATTGGCAGAAATGCTCAGTGGCATCTTTGAAACACCTACTTTTCTCTTTAAAAATTATAGTAAATTAACAGGATTTTGGCCATCAATGATTCCATTTATGGTTTTCAATCACAACATCAAGCTGGTGATCTATGAATTGAAACTTCTATTGGTGTGGAAAGTCACTAAAGATAAAAGAGTCAGCTGAAAGCTTCAAATACAAAACGTGGGTTCAGTTAGCTGTAATTACACAGTGAAACAGGTTGTTTAACCTCAGCTGCTGAACAAGCTCCACTGTTCTATTTAGTTATACGGATGCCGTTTAAAACTACCTTTGTTCATCTGGGAAAACAATAATTTCCAAGCACGGGTATTTAGTGTTTAAGTAATGCTGATTTCTTCAGGTGACATTTACTGTAGCTACCAAATCACTACGTAGTAAAGTCTTAGCACTTGGCACATTTTATTTCTGTTATACACTGATTGATACACATTGATACTCATTCAGTTTATGGATGTGTTGAGCTTACATTCTTACCAAGATTGTAAGATTGTATGTGATGTAATCATACATAGAACATTATCAGAATGGTGATGTGGGACCTTGTCAATGTTATTGACAGATATTTGGTCATTTTAGACAAGACACGGTGATCATCAAGACTGTAACTAAGCCAAGTCTTTACACCATTATTTCTGTTTCTATATAAAATCTGATGCTTTTTCCAAGTTAACATGTTAGTTTTTAACATGCCTATACAAAATAAGATGGGAAAAAAAGGAACGACAATGCCACCTAAGGTCTTGAAAAATATAAATAATTGATTTTAAATGTGTGGCAAAGAATCTCTATTCCTGGAGGGTAAGCAAAATAAATAACCAAGTGGGTTGTCGCTGGTCTGCTTCATATTCACATTTGTATATATGCTTACACTGGAGACCTGCACAGTTCAACCAGCAACTGTTAGTGCTTACTACAAGTACAAAAGCTTTTTACTGTGAACACCCGTGAATCAAACATATGTATGAAGTGCAGGGCACGCCTGTGTTGGCTGACTGTCAACTCTGTTCTCTATCATTCTATCTTTTGTGATCCCTGCTAGTTTGCCTGGTTAATGCTTTTTACGTGTGTGTGTGTGTGTGTGTGTGTGTGTGTGTTCAGACAGGTTTGCCTCAAGGTCTATAATTGTTTTATACCAAAGGAAACAAAAGATGAAATGATGGTCAGTCCGGCTTTCTTGTTGCTCTTTAGGAGACCGTTTTGTTTTCACCCTTAGGTTTTTCATTAATTTGCTGCTGAGGGCTGAGATGTGTCCACTCCCAACACCAGAATTCATTTTGGGCAAACAGGACAAATCCACAGGGTCTGAGTTGCGCTGGAAGTCTTTAATGACGCATTTTATTATGACCTAGGCTGATAAATGGATGAATGTTTGCTTAAAAACTTCGCCTATTGCAATTTTATGACGTATACTTTATGTATGTGTGTGTCTGTAGGTGGGACCCTCATTTGCACCGTGCGTCAGTATGTGTCACTTTTGTGTTTTCCCTGTGTTCGTGTGTGACCCAACCACCCTCTAAATCACAACCAGATGGTTGGAGAGAATCTGAGGGAGGGGCACAGAGAGAGAGAGAGTGTGTGTGTGTGTGTGTGTACCTCTCTCTCGGTGCCTGTGGTGGTATCCAGCAGTTTCTCCAGCTCGGTGTGCATGGAGCTCTCCAGCTGCCGCCGCATCATTTCCTGGAACTCAGCCATCCCTCCGTTGGTCACTCCTTCACTCCTTGCTAGACCTGGACAGGAAAGATAGTGGAAGACAAGGGACAGAGTTTTACACAGCTGCAACATACTTAAATGTTAACTTATTCTGGATTCTGGAAATGTTTCATAGGACCACTATTATTTATTTTATTAACTTAAATCACAAAAAAGCTACAAAAGGAAAATTTTGTTGGAATACTAAAGGTCTACTGATATTCCTCTATATCTTTACTATTGGTTCCAGGCTCTTAAATGTAAGAGTTTGCTGGTTTTCTTAGTAGAGTATTGTAGGCATTGTTTCCTGATGTTTTATGGACCAAACTAAAAATAATCAACAGGGTAATCAATCAAGTAATTATTTATTGAGTTGAGTTGCAGCATATGAAGCAATGATATCTTGAGAGTTGCTCTAACTTTCATAACCAATGATGATGTAACAGGTCTGAAGTATCCAGAATGTAGGGAGTTGTTTTAGTACCTGTTATCATGGTCAACAACGCCCTCCACATTATTATGGTGTTTGCTTAACACAAAAACACTGCACGTGTCAAGTTCGAACAGATAGATAAGATTAAAAACGGGAGAAAACAGGAAAAATAAAACCCGGAGTAATTGTTTGTGACATTGTGTGACTCAGATCCCACATCTGAGTTTAACAAAAGGAGTTAAAGTGTAGTTTGCATATATAAATATGATAGCTATTAGCTCATGACACATTTATCTGAGAGTACTAAACAAGTTCAAAGACCACGTGTGACAGCTGGGGGTGTGACTGTGAGTGCGATAAAAGCTAATTAACCTGTTGAACTGGTTACGTTTCATGAGCATGTGAGAAAAAGCTGCAATAAGACCAAAAATACAAAATCAAAATTAAAAACTAAACCAACCATTTAAAAGATATAGATACATATGTGCAGACAAAGTCAAGGACAGCAAGCACCTCAAGGACCCCTAAACCGACACAAATTAGACCATGGACTGCCATTTGACAGGATTTTGTCTCAGGGTGGATGGACTTTTAGATGTTTTATTACAGAGAGTGTATGAAACCCATGACCAAAACAGCCATATGTTTTGTCAATGTGTTGCTTGAGGATTTTCAATTATAGTAAAAATAAATTGGTGGGAATCCACTGAAAAGACTCCTGGACTTTGAGAACCGCTGCCTTAGTGTGAATGGGGGAGAGAGACTGCACAGTGAGCAAACTGGAGTAACCTTACTTGGCAGCAGGAGGAATAGGAAGGATTTGCAGTACACCAGCATGTCACAATCCCTGGCTATTAGTTTGTGGCTAATGCTTACAGTGATATTTTAAGATCTTATGATATCTTACTATCTTAAGCAGTAGATCCTACATCACACCGATCCTCCCATCCCTTCGCTGGCAGTAGAGTAGACTTGTATCGAGTAGATTTCAAAGTCACATACGAGCCCCTACATGGTCTCACCCGTTCATACATTTCTGAACTTCTGCACCCTTATTCCACTTCTAGGACACTCAGATCATCAGACCAAGGTTTCTTATTCATACCCTGCTCCCTCTGCAAATTCCAAGGATGATTGCGTCTTTGTCGTTACATTAGTCAGGTGATTGAGCAAATGGGCTTATCATATCTCTAAGTATTAAGTCAACTTGACAACTAATCAGCAGCCATCATTCTGAGGTCCTGCTCTCATCTGAAGATTTAAACAATTAGCAACTATGCCCAAAAATCTGTCTTTTTAGTAGGTACATTCATTGTTCCAGACCGGACTGATTTGAATCAATAACAAATGTCTTACATTTTTTAACTTGTGAGGTCCAGCGGGGTGTGGGTGGGAAGTTTCTCCATTTAAGAATTCAGAGTTTATTACCCATCTCTTAATGCATTCAAGAGGGGGACTAGGATACTGCTCATGTGGTGATAGAGGGGATGATGTAAAGAAAACTATAATGTGCTCTTGAGTGTCAGGTATCAGAGCGTCCATCCTTCACATGAAGGCATCAAATAGCATTTTAAACTCAGACAGATATGAAACCCAGCTCATATGTGAGGCAAACTTCAAGTCTTTGCCTGTTGATTTAAATACTGTACTGAAATGAACTAAGTTTCGGCTTGGAAGACAGTAAAATACAATTTAAAAGCTCAAACATGGTATGAAAGGTGGATTAGAAGAATGAATCTGGCTCTGAGAAATGTTTGATGAGGTAAAAAACACAGGCATGGCCCTTTAAGTCCTCTTATGGTTAGCCATATAGTAACTTATTCACCTGTACATCTGACGTAAAGAGTTGAATATACCCTCCGCAACAAACAGTACTCACCTTCTACATAAAGTGCCATGTTCAGCCGCCAAGTATCGATCAATTCAGCAACACACACGGTTCAATAATAAGAGAAATCCAAAACAGATCAAACAGGAGCGCTTCAGGTGAAATATTGTTGAGATCATTCACAGTGAAACCCGAAGTGTCACTGAGCAAACATCCCGTAAATTAATTAAAAAGTTTCCTTGAGGTGTCCTAAAAGCAATCATCAGTACCAGAAGTGCAACCTTTACAAGTCCATTCACCACTGGGGCTCTGGAGGATGAGACGTCCTGTCTACCTCACGTACTCGTCAAGATAGAAACAAAAAAATAGACCAAGAAAGGACACAAGGACACATTTGTCCGATCCCACGGATCTTCTGGACAGCAGCCAAATGTTGTCCCTGAACAGGAAGCTGGATCTGATCTGGCAGGATCTTTTAATGCTTGCGGTGTCTGCCTCTCATTTTCCAGCCCCCAGTACTGTAAACCACGTCACAAACCCTGGCTGTGCGGCTGCCAACAAACCTCTGGCCATGGCTTTCCCTTTGCCTCCTCCCCTTC
This sequence comes from Pempheris klunzingeri, assembly GCF_042242105.1. Classification (NCBI taxonomy): domain Eukaryota; kingdom Metazoa; phylum Chordata; class Actinopteri; order Acropomatiformes; family Pempheridae; genus Pempheris; species Pempheris klunzingeri. The sequence goes on from NC_092023.1 coordinate 12,705,498, forward strand.
GCTTTAATTCTTTATTACCTTATTGCCACAGAGTCGATGATTTTCAGCCCCTCTTTTTATTTACGCTGTCATCAAACATCCCGTTAATTATTAACCGGGGAGGTGCACACCAGTGAGTCCGCCCGCATGACACAACGCTACCTTACGGGGAACTTCAGAGGCTAGAGGCTGCTGAAATGAAGCCCAGGTGGATGGATGGACAGAGAGAGACGGTACGCGCTTAAAGTTTAATTCATATGGACGTCCCCTAATGTGCATCCTCGACAGGCAGCAAAACGTTCAAATTAACGACGGTACCGTGAACACCACACGAGGAACGTTTTCGATAAACGTCTAAAAAAAAAAAGCGAGCTAGGCTACACACAAGTTGGCTAACATGATTGGACGATTATCGACAACACCCGCTTGGTATAATGCGACAAAGTCATAAAATGTGCATATATTTAAAGCCATTTTCTTACTGTGTGACTGTAGGACGCTGGCGGAAGAAAAGTCGATGGGGTCGGCCTGGTTCTGCGGGTCTGAAGGACCACAGCAATCTCGCAGAGGAGGCACGGGATGTACAAAAAAATGGTTTATTTAAACAGGTTTCCACCTTAAAACACTGCCTTTCTCTTTCCCTGTGACATTGCTGAATTAAACAAATAAAAATAGGGTAAAAATCTGAGGAACTTAAAATGGTAATTAGTTTGAAGGTATTTTACACTTCAGTACCATTCTGAGCAGGAGCGAATGGGAACGTTGCAGCAGGGTCTCCACCAATGACAAACGCTGTTTTCCTGTGACGTGATTTAACAGCCAATAGATTTGCGCTACGTGTAGACGTGGTTTGTGGTAGTTCCGGGTTAAAGAACGCACTCAATGTTTGGAAATAAAAAAATACCAAAAAAGTCCATATAGTCGTACTGACTGTTGTGTTTGTATCGGAGGTTTAAAGTACCGGGTCATCTTTTGAAGTATATTCATACATTATAACATGGTATTAAACTGGGTGTGCAGCACTCCACAGATTTACCCCATTAATGTTGGACTAATTCATTTTTTTAAAGTAGATTTACCCCTTTAATGACAATGGGTCATTGGTGAATTTTAGTCAACAATGTCACGTTGTGAGTTTAACTAATTAAAGACATTACATAATCATTCTCATGCTGCTAAGAGAGAATGAAAAACTAAGAAATACTGCCCCTGGCTGGTGAAACTGTGACATTGCACTGCACTTTCCCTTCTACTGTACAATATTTAACCTATAAACTGTTTGCAAATACCTTTTGCCAAAGCTATACACAATACAGGTAACTACGTCTGCCAGGTATAATTTTATATGATGCAAACCTGAGTTTGTTAATATTGATACACATTGACAAAATGTACATGTCAGATTATTCCCAGAATTAGGTCTGCTGTCTTGCTATGAAGTGACAGTGCCAACCACTCAGGCCCTATGCTGCCTACATTTAGAAGTGTAGCATCTTGAGAAATGAGACTACTATGAAACTACATTACTTAATGTTTTATTGTTTCAGCTTTAAAAGTTAACTGTTCCAGTGTTTGAGGACTCAATGCATCATTGACTATATGTAACAACCATCCATGTTTCACTTGAGATAAATTATGCTGGTAACAAATTTGGTGGACTTTCAGTATATACTTAAGGTGGAGTTATACTTGTGTGTCATGGTGTAAAGCGGCTTTGCTGTGGGTGTCTCGTGAAAAGGAGACTAATGGAGTGCAATAATTTATAGCCAATGTAAACCTGGTTATGTTCTTTTTTTCACCCCGCTTTGTGACAGACAACACTGATCAGAACAAGTAAAAAGTTGGTAGTGCAAAGGGCTGTGCCAGATCACACAATATGTCTGGTCCTACAGATCACAGACTATGTCTGTACCAAAAAGGAGGTGGAAAACTGAGCTTCTTCACCTTCTCTAATGTTGTCTTCACTATGAATAATCTCCAGCGGCATCAAAAACAACCCAAGCTCACCACATTTTTTGAAAAGCTGCACCTCAGCGTAGCTAAATCTATGATGGCTATGTGCAGAGGCTCATTTCTACACCGTAGCTTCCCAACACACAAGTATAGATCCGCCTTTACACTCATAAACATTGACTCTCTCGCTCTCGCTCGCTCTCACACACACAGTAATGTAGGGGTTGGTGGAGTGCTTTATCACAGGCGTGCGTCTGGAGTTTGGGGGCGGTCTAGTCATACTCCCAGGAAAGCCACAGCTGTATCTCTCTCCTCCATCAGCTCTGCCGCTGTGGCTTCCATCTTAGACTGGGAAAAGGGGTTGATGGCCAGGCCCTCCACGATCTTCCAGGTCTTGTCCTGAGGACACGGCATACTTTTATAAGTACTGTATTTTGGAACACATGCATACAAACCTTAATGTTCACTGCTCACTTGCATCTTTTCTAAAACCTCAAAATTGTTTCACATTTTGGAGGACAAACACAATGTTGTTTATTGAAAGTTGGACACTAGTTGAATTTAAAATAGGCCACTAGAGGAGTAAACACAAGGTCTGTTATGCCTCACCTTGATCTGGACAGGGAATGAGTAGATGAGGTCCTCTGGGATCCCATAGGGGTTACCAGAGGAGTAAACACCCATGGAGATGAACTCACCCTGAAACACAAGGAGGAAAAACTGGTCATGAGTGCATGAAGAATACAATGGTGCGTATTCCAGATGTGGTATCTCATCATCACCACTGTCTAAATAGGTATTCAATGATACAACAAAAACAGAGCCATATGTAACCTGCCAGAAATCAAAGTAATAAGACTCAACTTCCACCACAAAGAACATCAGAAGTACAAACAGAGACTGAATCTCACACTTTAGCCACAAAATCCTGGTAGTAGATACATGTGTACACTTGCACTTACACTGGCATAGAAATATGCATATACACTCTTGGTAGATTTAAAAATTCATGAAACCCTGCAAATCCATGGTTTGTGAAATCGTGTTCATGAACCTGAATCTAACTTCCACAATTAGCCAGAAGAACATGTGCACACATCCAACAGAACAAGAGATATTAACAACCATTGAAATAAGCCTGGTCAATGAGTGAGTGAGTTTTATTTTTGCGTTATGCCACTTCTGGCCCATCCTTCATGGGATTACAAGACACGGTCACTTTACAAAACATATATCTTCTGGTAACATTCACCAAATAAATAAAGGACATGTAGGCCTATATTCTTTCAAACAACATTTGAAATGGCGCACTTCAAATAAATTGTTCACTGAAAAGAACTGCTGCATACCTACAGTTTATCCTGATAAAGAGCTTTTTGTCTACATCCCAGGCTTTCTCCAAGTAACTAGCAAATCCAGATGTTTCATATGTGAACAACAGGCTCTATCCATTTGCATCATTCATACTCATATTCCATCATCAATGTCTGTTTTTATCTTACTAAACAAAATATTGCATAGTTCCCCGTAAAAAGGACACAAAAAAAAATGAGATTCATTTTCTTTCTCATCTCATTCAGACAGCACATTGAACAAATCTGCCTTTCTTCCACCAGGCTGACACACCATCCAGTTTGTGGATGTGGTAAAATAATATAAACAAATGAGGATTGATTGCAGCAACAGGCGACATTCCCACATGATGACTACAATATAAATAAATATGGCGTTTACCTCAGTGGTGCCTGACCAGATGTCTCTCATGTGGTCACAGATGGCCTTGGCAGCAGACATGGCGCTGGACAGCTTCCTGGCCTTGATGACTGCAGCACCTCTCTGCTGCACTGTCTGCAATGAAAGACCATGGAGCATGGAAATGAGTATGCAGGGTTTAAAAAAAAAAAAGAAAAAAAAAAAAAAGGTACTGCTAATTTTGCTTTTTTGTCAAGGTTCTGAGATCGAGGCTCAAATGTCTGCAACAGTTATCTCTGTCAGTGGTGCTCAAAGCATCAAAATATGTCAATAAAACCTGCTCATAGTTTGTTAAGCAGGTCAAGTTTAATTTTTGATCTTAATTACTTCTCTTGTCAAATATAACTCCTCCATTTGATTATTTGACTTTAGAAAATCAATGAAGAATTTTCTGTAAAATGTGAACACATTTTAACTGCTGGAGATTGTCCTATACTTTAGCAGACGTAGAAAGTATAATTTTTACATATCATGCACCTCTGAATGGCTGACACAGGAACTGTGTATAAATGCAAAATGTATCACAGTCCGATAGATTACAGTGAATCTTCTGTAACTCACAGCAATGAAATCTCCTTTAAGCCAGGTGTCATCCTTGACCGCATCAAAACAGGCAAGGTCACTACCGGACAGGTTGACCATGCAGTGATGCACGTCTGGGTACTGAGTGGACGAGTGGTTGCCCCAGATGATCACATTCTTCACATGTGTCGCAGGGACGCCACAGCGCATCGCCACCTACAGGGTCGGTGCATAAGGGACAGAGAGCAAACCTAAGCTTCACCATCAGCTCAGACTAACAACTGACAACGTGGCAGCTAAAAGTCTGCGAATTTGTAAAGGGGAGTGTAAATAGACCTGGAAGTTAGAAAGGGAGCTGAAAGGAACACACCTGAGAGCGAGCCCTGTTGTGGTCTAGACGAGTGAGGCAGGAGAAGTTCTCTTTGGGGATGGAGGGAGCAGACTTGGCTGCAATCAGACAGTTGGTGTTGGCAGGGTTTCCCACAACCAGCACCTGAAAACACACACACACACATTTAAATACAACCCAAGTGACTCATCTGATCCAACTCATCGAAAACTCATGATTGTAACAGATTAATAACTACCCACTACTATGTCCTCCCAGGGTGTAGAGTTACTCATTTAAAAATCAGCTGGAGGTTTTATATCTTATTAACAGAGTGGAGCCACTTTGTTTTAAAAGCAGTGATATTCCATGAATTCCATGAAAAAAATGGGCCAAAAAAAAAAAAATGTGTTAAAGATGAAAACAAACTTGTACTTTTGAACAGTGTTGCCATGTCTGCTAACATGAGAGCTCTGAACAATGGGAATTAAACTGGTGTAAGCACAGTAGCATCAAATGTTTACCTATACACAAACAATGCAAGTTACATAAGCAACTTAGCCAGAAGCAAAACAGTCACTCAACTGCCTTTGACACAAATAGAAAAGGCAGGGAGCGGACATCTCAGTAAATCTGCATGTTAGTGCACGTCTATGAGCCAAGTCCTGCATCTTTACCTTGACAGTCTTCTTGGCGTACTTGTCCAGGGCAGCTCCCTGGCTCTTGAAGATGGCCACGTTGGCTTTGAGCAGGTCCTTCCTCTCCATGCCATCCTTCCTTGGCATGGAGCCCACCAAGATGGCTGCGTCCAGGTCCTTGAAGGCCAACTCTTCCTTGTCAGTGGGGATGATCTCTGTGGAAAGAGAAAATTACCAATGCTGGTTGAATAGGTTTATATAGTATGTATTGTTCCTTCACATCTTTCATCTAAAAAAACAAAAAAAACCTCAGCAGATGTATAGGCCAATTAGTCCTTGACCAAAAGAAACGTTAGGTGTACAAGGTTGCAAAGTTTTGGCTATAAGGAAGTGATTCACCTATACTGACATTTTTGTTCTTTGGTGTATTTTTTTCAGTTGAAAATAAAATTACAAATACACAAATTTAACAAGGATAATGACATTCTATAATTTCCAAACAAATTTTTGGGCAGATTCCCACTTGACTGGAACCAAGTAGGTAATGTATGTTCATAACAATCCTTTTAACTGGTTAGCTGATATTAGGGCGGTCTTTTAGCAAAGATCGCTGTGCTACAGAAATGCGTCCTCAGTTTGAATTCCAAACAAAGGTTAGTGAACAATACAGATGTTTATACACTCCCTACAACAATTACCCCAGATTACACAAAGCACACAGCTAAAGTCTTGTCCATTTCCATCTTAAATAGCCTCAAACTAATTTCTCTCTTTGTCTCACACACACAATTTTGAGAAATGTGTTTTGGATGTATCCCATGAGTGACCAGCATTGTACTATATGGCTGGGCCCATCTCCATGCATGAGGCGTTGTCTTTGCAGCACAGTTAGTTAATACAGGGGCCTCTCACAGCCCCTGTCCAAACAAAGCAAAGAACAGCACCAATTCAAAGGAAAAATTCCAGGTCACAATGGAGATGGCACATAATGGCGCCTCACGACTGATGTTATGACAACGCTTACAGTGATGACACCAAAAATTGAAGCCAGTACCCATATTTATGAAGCATCTTAGTGAAGGAAATAAGCCCCAGCTGTCTTGAAATTCTGACAGTGGATATTTGGTCCTAAGAGTAAAAAGCGTTTGATGAATGTTCTCAAATATTTTGGTATTTCGGTAAGTTGAATAGCGGTCAGCTGGTGGCGAATGATGTTCTGGGAGGTGTTGGTTAAAAATAACAACAGGCTCCTTCAATGATAGACTGATTCAAAAAAATCTTGAGACTGGTTTTGTAAGAGATGACAGCTCCATCCATAAAATTGTACACACACTGCAAAAACACAAGATCTGTCTGGTGCACCTTTACCCCAGCATCTCTGTGTAACTACTGCTGCCCCAATAGCATTAAAAGGTCCTAAAACCTCTGCATGGCTGGCTTCAGGGAAAAATAAATCCCTTCTCTGATAGTTGTTTAATGTAATGTTTTCCTCAGTGCTACCGAGCAAACAGTGATTTTGAATGGAAGGAGCCGGGGCTGTATTTATCAAGCATCTCAAAATTATGCCTATTGATCTTTCTTTACACAAATTGCGCCATTTGCCTACAACATCAAAGACTATTCATGCATAACAACATTTATTTGAAATTATTGAATATGTGCGGTATTTGATGATCAAACCTAACCATAGTTGCTGCATCCCAAACAATAGATGTTGCAGCTCTCCTATAAGAGTGAACTGTAAGTTTTCTTTAGAGGCTTCAGAAAACTAAAACTGCAGAAGACTAAATTCGAGGTGAAGTGTGCCGGCATGATGATGGCACATGCTTAGGACTTAGGCCAGAGCTACAGCATGGTTACTGGGAGTGAATCTCATGGGATAACTCATATCATTAATATATTGTGCACAAACATGACTGTATCATATGAAACAGTCATCTACAATACATTAATATTTTTCTCTACAAAAAGGAAGCCAGAACCCTAAAATGACAATATAATCAAATATAATACATAATTATACACTGTATTATGAGGCGATTTGAGAATCAAAAACAGTGTGTGCAGACTCTGCCTCTTCAAGAACAGGTTTCATTAAAATGGCAAATTAACAGTAACTGACAAAAGCAAAATTTCATAGGAGACAATTATTTGTTCCACCCTTGATTTGGTTAAATGGTTACCTCTCAGAAGTGGGAGGGCACAGTCCTGCAACTCCATGACAACACCTTCCAGGACAGGCAACATGGGCATAATGTCCAACAGGAGCAAGATGATTGGCTGACAGAGGGAGTGAGGAAGAAAGTAGGTATGAAATGAATAAAACATGCTGGACTGAATTTAAATCCACTTCAACTGTAATTCCCAATGACAAGACAGTGGGGGACTTAGTTGTCCCTGGAACAGTGTGGCCTAAGCCATGTGGCTCACTGACTATGGCCTGCGCCAAATGGATCAAGTGGCTTTAAAGTTGGCCTAAGACTCTTGGCACTAGATCCATTTCCTTGACTTCAAGGACAATCCTGGCTCGTCCTAGGGCGCATGCACGAGCAGGTGCAATCTGATCCATTCCCACAGGAGCAACATCTGCTCAATGTCAGCCCCCAGATATGACCTGGAATAGCTTGTAGTATTCACAGCTGTCTACTGGAGGTTGTCAGTATCCTGTGCATGTCTTGTTACACTGCCCTTACACTGCCTAATGAGATAAGGGAATTGAGTGTCATGTGAGCAAGACAAAGCCCTTCTTTACCTGATCTTTGCCAAAGACATCTCCCTTGGCAATGCTGAACAACAAGGAATAGGCAATCTGCCCAGCAGCGCCGGTCACCAGAACTCTAATAGGCTCAGACTGCAGGACACAAAGCAAAGAGCACAGCTGTTAGTGCTATTAGCATTGATTTCACCACGAGGACAGGTAGAAAAGTGACAGTTTAATCGTCCAGCGCACGTGGGGTGGGTGTCTCTTCTTGTCTACAGGATTTTAGAAAGCAGGGGGTCAGTTCAAAAATAGACTGTGGTTCTTTCCATACAGCACTCACTGTTACATAACAAAACCAGGATATAATTAGGTTATCGAGTTCATCGCCATCTTTACCATTGAGGAGCGTTCATTCAACCCCCTAAATTAGCAAACTAACAACAAAAGCGTTACGTTTCATGAATATGACATGAGGACTGGATTTTTTAAATAAATAAACTTTTATGTCCTGAGGGGCTGGTTGCATCATGCAGCGAGCCATACTGTAACGTTACCGGTCAAGTATCGATGAAGTCAACTCTCATAGCAAACATTGGCGAACTTATTCACACTTTGTTAAGAGTTTACTGGATCACTTGGAAATCTGCGTGATATCTACGCCACAGTATATGACAGAGAACAATAATAACCGGTAAATCAGACAGCTGTACTCACCATGGTCACACGATAACTGCTGCTCTTCCTCCCACTTCTCGCTCACCCCGGAGGTCACTCCTATTTAAGTCCTCAGTTGATCACGACACTTGTAACAGTCGTACGGCAGTTTGAGGAGCCAGGTAATTGTAGTTTTCCCCATGGTTCCTGTAGTCCTTTATTAAAATTACAAACTTTTCTCAAGTTACACCGTGGATAGTCACAGAGAACGTCGCTATCAGTAGTGCTACCATTACCTAAGCTATATAAACGGGCTTCTGAAGGATATCACTGCTTTATGAGCTAACTCGTTAGCATTACAGTCTGCTACACGGTTAGCATAGCCTTGAAAGTGCCGCTTTTTGTTGCTAAGCGACCTGTATCCAGCAAAGTGGCAGCTAGCATCGAGAGTACAGTTTGTTAGTTACTTTAGCTCGTTAGGAAGACAGACAGGGGACCGACACGTGTTATTAGACGGACGGAGCAGCGACCAGCACGTCAAATGAAGCTGGTTAAACGTAAACGTTTCCAGTGTAAAGCTGGTTGATAAGTTTGGGTGATGCTAACTACCCGGAGCGACTGGCGTTCACATGTTATCATAATCAAACGAAAGTGACTAGCTAGTTAGCTATACATGTTTGCAGTGACAGGCACGTTTCAAGTTTTGTAGTTAGGGTATGTTAAGGTCACAAACCACTGGAGCTGAGCAGCCTCGGAAAGAGCACGGAAACATTTACAAGTACGGAGTCAATGAAGGTAAGTTGATGCTGGCTACCTGTCTCACCTCTTTCCCCCTCTGTCTGACTGACAGTCTGTCTCTTTGTAGAAGAGTAGTGAGACTGCTAGTGTGCATGGTGGTGATTAATAGTGAAGGACGCTGTTTTGATTTCGTGTAGATGCTTCTTGTTTACACTTTATGATCAGGTCAGTGAACATAAACCAGATGCAGAGGGTCCTCAGTTTCCCACAGGCACAAGGGATGATTCAATCAAGCATCCTGCAATATCTCTGTTAAACTGTGTTTTTAGTCTGGACATGTAATTAATACACTGCATGTATCACAAAATTTGTTTGCACGTAGAGATTTTGATCTATTGTTTTCAAAGCTGTCTCCTTGTCTTTGGTTCTTCAGCGAGGCAGGTGTAAAGTGTTTTCTTTCTCCTACCTTTTATAGAGCTGAGAGGACCCCTACAGAAGCCCAGTGTTAGGTGAGCATGGTTATCAATATTTCAGGGCCTCATTACAGGCTCATTACATGACTTCAACAAAAAGCAGAGGAGATGGCGTTACACCTGGCTGGAGTCACCCGTGGTCTCGCCGTAGGAGAACTTGGTTGACTGTCTGCAGAGTTAAAGCGCTGTGCCAAAAGATACTGTGGTTAAAACAGATTCTTGGTTGTGGCGTGAGCACCGTTTTCCATTTTGCTTCCATTTTCAATTTATGTGTTGGCTACGTAGGGACAATATTAGGGGTTATTTGTAGACTTGTATCCCCAATGGAGTTATCACATCTCCCCTCCTCCAAGATGGCAGGTTTTTCACCCTGTCCTCAACAGGCGATTGAGAGCATACCCTAGCCTGTAATGCCTTTATTCCATCAGCTGTCACCTTCATTACTCACTCATCTTTCAGAGAATAGACCCATTCTTTAGATTAAACAATGTCTGATGGAAATCAAATAATCATCATACCTACAACATTATCATAGTTTACATCTTTTTAATGTAATCAATTTCCTGTCAATAAAACACACATAAAAACATAGGGAGCCTTGGGCATTAAGTCGCAGGGCTGGTGTTTGGCAGGTGGCTCTGACCTCTGACATTTTGCATGGAGGTTTACAAAAGAGGAATTTCCTACATAGATCAATTCTAACTGACTAACACAAATGAAATGTATATCCACTATATAGAGTTGGCATTTAATTTACATGCATTTTGACTGAACTCAGTTAAAGAGTTGATGTTTTAAATCCACTGATAATACTAGAGCGCTAGACTCAGATATTCTCATGTCATGATAATATTTGCCTTTTTGTCCAACATCCTGCTGTCTTGTCTGTCAAACTGATGGCACAAAATGAACCTGAACCACCACCAATTCTCCATCCAAAGGCCAAAACTGCCCTCGCTTTTCATGTCTCCACCTGCCAGTGACAGGGGCTAACACGGGCGCTTCCCTTCTCAAAAGGATGTGTGTGTGAAAGCCTGATTCAGAGCTGTTTGAAGCAGCTGCCACAGCCTGGCAGTGTTCCTCTCAGCTCCAGTTACATTTTTACCCCTCTGTGTGGCATGTGCTTGTGTCTGTCATGGGTGTCAGTGTGGGACAAATAGGTGCTCACAGCTGTCTGCCTGCTGGCGTAGTGATGTATGATCACTCTGAGTATATTACATTGATCGGAAGGGCCTTGAAGTATGCTGTGGTCAACTTGTTTTGATGATCCAGTTTTTTGTTGAACTTTAATTGATAACCAACTAAACCAGCCCAGTGCCAAAGGGAAGAACAGTAGCCAAATTTTGCAGATATAGCTGGTCAACATGGTGGAGCATTTAGAATCTATATCTATAATAATCAATATCCCTCAGAAGTTGGTGAAGACCATTGCACAACTAAAAAGAAGAGTGAATATTGGACTTGTCAGGTGGCCAGAAACATGAAACGTGACTTTAAATGAATGATTATGGTGCCAAATTTCATTTTAGGTCAGGATCCATAATATGATAACTAAGACAATCTGCAGGGGTATTTTGGACAAAGCAGAAAATACTGTTTTAAGACTGAAAAAAGAGATTCATTTTATGTATTGATTGCTTTGTGTATTTCACTTTATCACTGTGAAATTGTGATCTCAAGTTTAAGTTAATGGAAAAGTTTTATATTCAAATACTAAAATTAAATTGCAGACCAAATGTGGGAACTCCTCAAAAGGTCGATCCAGACGTTTAAGAGTTTTCCGTCATAGAATATAGAAACGACGCCACTCGTCAGGAAGAGAATCATCTATGAGAGAACGAAGATTTAAAGAAACTCTGACCGTGAGGTTAAGCTTTTGTTAAAGCCATTTGACTGCATCACACTTTTTTCTTTTTTACTTTCTTATGATGTGCAGGACCAGTAAGCCTCGATCGCTCGTAGTACTTCTCTTTATGGCAACCATGACATTACAAGACAGACAACAATGAGACCTACCATATGTCAGCGACGCTATTTAACATATTAATAAAGTAATCAGAGTTTTTAGTAGATTCATTTGTCATTTGGATGATTCTGGATTCTGTGTATTTATTCTATTTCATGATGATGGTGTTTGCACTTTTGCTTGTTGCACGCAATTTGGAAACAGCCACACTTTTACGTTTTTAGCATTTGCAAGGCTTCGTCAGTACATGATAGCAAAGCAAATTATATGTAAGCTAGATTTCTATTGTTTTTAGATTGATACAAATGATCGCATTGCTAATACTGTAGCTGAGTTCGTGGTAAAATAGCCGTCCTCATTTTTCTCTGCCTCTGTGTTGATTGATTTCCTACTCCATCTATTCCAGCCTGGCTGTGTATCAATATAGTATTGATATCGATTTCATGAGATGCGACTGGATTATTGTATTGTAATATTTGGTTACTCAGTATCACTGTGGTGAGGCATTTGTGTTTATTCGTCACCTCTGTGACACAACTTTCTAAATGTATTCAAATGTTCTTACTGAGAGATGTGAACAGTGGAGTACTCTACATGTTTTGATTCTCTCTCAAAAATCTCTGGTATGTGAATATTGAATGAAAGCACCAATAGTCATCTCTCATATGTCGTCTTATTTTAGCAACTTATCACTGTATGAATTGAAGGCCGTTTTATATTTCTGAACTTCATATCTGGAATTGGGATCTACTGATTTTAAGGCAATGCTTTTTCTGTCAAAATAGTGTCTTTCACTGTGCTCTGGATCAGGTGCGGCTATGAACCATCAGCTATTAAATTACCGAAAATCCCCTGAAAAGTTTTTATTAAAATGACTTGTGACAGTTATGACTTCACATAAGCGCACATCTGAAAGAGTCTGTTGTTGCTGTAACTGTTATTTGACAAGTTAGACAATGTTTATTTTCTTCTCTGTTAGTCTCCACAGTCAGGTTGACATGAGGGGATTAGGCATACTTTGTCTTTGTAAAAAGGAAATCAGAATGAAACCAAAAACAGCAGCGGCACACATGATAATATCTGGTGCCAGTTTGCCATGCTGGCCTGATCCTCTGTGTGCGTGCTGTGAAAACAATCGGCATTGTGGGTGTTTTGTCCCACCCACTGGGCGAAACCTGGAGCCCCACAGAAGCGAGGGGAGTAGGCAGAGTTCACACATGCACAAACCACAAACACACACACACATGCGTTCACATGCATATACTTATACACATGGAGTGCGAACATGCTTAAAGCTCAGCAATGCCTGGATTTTACGCATGCACGTACATGTGCACACACACAGAGTACACTGTGACTCTCTGAGCTGTGAAAATCTTGATAAGTCCATGATGGCCTGAGCAGCAGCACGTCTCTCTCAGCGCCGCCTGTCTCTTCTGACCCCTCTCTCTGTTCATTGTCCACTCCATCTCCTCCTCCTCCTCTTTTGTTCCCTCGTCATTTCACCTTCCCTCATCTCCACCCTTTCTGTCCTCTCCTGCTTTATCTCCTCCTATTCTGCTCCTCCACTTCTCCCTCCAGAGTGCACCTGAGTGACCCCGTTACGTTGGCAGCCAGATAGCCAGCACACCCACCAGCCTCAATATCGCCCTTTTATCTGCCTTGCTAGACCAAATAGCCCTCACAGTGTACCAGCAGACATGGTGAGATAGCAGGTTGCACTCACACGAGCGCATCCACAAAAGTACATAAACAACACACAAACAGCAGATAATTACATCATCGTCACTGCTATCATCCATCATATGTAACTTCTGCATCATTGTACCATCACCCTGTTTACTTTGTGGCATATCTGTGTCGTGGTGTCATCTTGGATTAGCTGATGATGCTTTAGATCGAATGGAACAGAAGACTTTTGGTTCCTTTTTTACCTACACCGTAATGCAGACAGTTGCTGTGCTTAAAATGAACATGCATTGGCCTGTCCTGTCGTTTGCCATTATGTGCAGTAGCCATTAAAATCCACTAGGTGTCAGTGAAAGGCTGTAGTAACCACAGTTTTTCTTGGCCGTCACTTTGCACAGCAAACTGTTGTTGATAGATTTGTAGTGAAAACTCTCCAAAAACACTTGTTGCTGTAGCCATATTCTTGCTTTAAAAACTGGGATTACGACTAGAGGGTCATTTCAAATTCTCACCCTGAAATTTGGCAGCTCTGTGAAACGGAGTGATCTTGACACCCTTTTGCTTTGTTTAAAAAAAATTTTAAAAAAAAATGTAATAGTACAGTAAACACAAGAGTGGGCCGTTAAGCTTTTTGCAAGGCTAAACTCACTACTTTACACTGCCAAATTGTCTTGAAACCCGGAGCATGTTTTCCTCCAATATGGGAACAGTTTAAATCTCTGTAAATTTGCATGGTCAAATCCAAAAAGTATTTATCCAAGGCTTTAGTGGGAACATAAGCAGCAGAATTATCTGTCTGTGATGATTTCATGAAGCCACTATAATAATCCAAGCAAGCAAGCAAAGTATGTGTATATAGCACTTTTGAAAACAGAAGTTACAAAGTGCTCTACAGGGGGAAGTAAATGGGGGAAAAAGTGAGATGGAAGAGACGGAGAATACAATGTGTAAAACAAGGGAAACTAGGTGCAATAATGGAGCATGTTTGTGCTATTGAAAATCATTGGAAAAGAAATCACCTTGCACATATAGCCCAAACCTCTGTCTCCCCTTTTGAAGCGATTTCTAAGATGATTAGCATGACAGCCATCCAGCTGGGGAAATGGTAAACTGCAAAAAATGTTCTTCCTGCTTTCAAGAAGTTCATCTATCTTTGAGCCCATTATTAACGCAGCTTTGATGAGAACTCATTGAGCTTCAAATAACCTAATCTTTCTGGAACTGTCATGTCATGTGGAAACAGACTTCACACAAAATATGTATCCATGGTCGAACTGCCGTAAGTGTTATCCAAATTCTTACCCAGGTAGCTGAAAGATGTGGGCTTTTTTCACTTCTCTTTTGAACAAAGAAAATTCCTGTATGACCAAAGTTGCAGGTGATAACTCAACATCAATGATATATACCTTTTCAATGCCTCTCATTATCTGTGGAAATGTATTTTTCCGAGGCCCATTTGTGTCTTATACTAAGCAGAGCACATTTTCCAAATAACCCTTTGCCGAGCTGAGAATTAGATGCTTCTAGAAATAGCCTACAGATCCATTTGAGCTGTTGTTATTGTGTGGCTTTGGCATTTTTAGGACAAGGCCTGGAGGCGTACGAATGTTTCCAATGTGCCTTGATGTACCTACCACCTCTCTGAGTTTCTCTCTCACTGATTGTCAGTGATTGAAACCAGAGAAGGACTTTGTTTCTAGCCAAGTATTTGCTTGCGGTGAGGAGAAAAAAAACTACCGAGCCCTCAATCAGAAAGTACACAGACCTCTGCAAACACACCAACTAACTTCTTGGCACTGATGCAGAACTATTCAATTAAATCTCATAATATACACACACGGAGCCATCCTTGGAGGTATGTTTCCTCCTCTGAGCGAGCCTCAACCACTCTCTCTCTCCCTCTTTCTCCCGGAGGTGTTTGCATAGGGAAATGGTCCGTGAAATGGGTTTGATGGAATCAAACTCCATATTAAGACAAATACATATTTCATAGCAGTTGATGGACTGATTGATGGAGCTGTGTCTTAATTTCCTGCGTGCGTCACTGCCAAAGATCTTTATCAGAAACAGTAATATGAAGGATCATGGCTCGGCTTGTTTCAGAGAGGAGTTGTTCACCTGTCGTGGTGTGACTTTGAATGATTCTTGGTGAGAGTATCTAAGTGTTTTATGTATAAATAAGAGTGTTTTTTCTCTGTGAATGTGTTTGTGTCTTGATAGTAACCACAAGGGGTCACCAAATCGCCACAGGTTGATGTTGTGCATCTGTCCTAACTGAAAGCTCACTCTCCAGTTGCTCTGCTGCTGACAGTAACAAACACTTTTTAAAAACTCACTGAAGGATGACCAGAAATGCGGCAGCAACAGTGTCCTGGATCCACAGCCAGTTGATGTGGCAGCTAATGCGCATCAGAGAGGGTGGAAGGTGGTTCACATTTTTTATCAATGCAACTGTTGTTTTCGCATAACAACGCTGGCTGACAAACCCTCCCTGACCCACCCCACCTAGCCCACTCGCACCACCTTTCATTAACCTCAAAACCCAAATCCATCCAACTGGACCAGTGACGGCAACTCGCTGCCGATGCTGGCGGTCACACCCCTCTGCACAGCCATAATGGGCCTCTGCACAATTGGGGGCCACGTAACCGACAACATTCTGGGTCCTTCCAAGAGGCCGGTTGCCTGCAGGTTACCAGCAGCACTGCTTGTCCCTGTTTGTCTGCACTCACTAAAAGGAAAGAATGTTTTCCCCCACAACATGGCTGTGTGGGGATTAAGGCCCATTCTGAGTGGCCCCGGGTCGTGCAGCAGATGTTAGCCAGGATAGCGCTCGTTGCCGTGCCGACAGTGAGCCGCCGGGGTCGGCCCGCCTAGACGACGTTAAGCCTATGTACGTGTATGGGAGAGAAAGGGGTGGATGTGTGAGCCAGTGCAGGGCCTGTCATATGTTAAAAAGAACGGCGGTGGGAAATTTGTCACAGTGGTCGCACACTAATTCATCCTCACTGTCTCTGATCGTCATCACACACACACACACACACACTCATACATGGAAAGCTGAAGAGCTTCACATGGCTGGCCTCATGTTGGCATGTGTTTAAGTGTTTTCACACACTTATAGATCAGACTGAGATTTTAGGACATCAAACCAGGGCAGGGGAGCTGTTTAGGCCTAGACCCTTTAGAATCTGCTTGGTGAATGGACTGTATTACTAAAATATGTTTGTTAATGTCTGACTAGTCTTGTTTGTAGACAGATTCAGACTACATTAGGTACAAACACTCTGTAAAAACATATACTTGTGTGGTCGGATGTGCCTCAGTCCAGTCTGCAAGATGTGAGTTTTGTAATAACAACACATGAAGGCTTTTAAACCAGCAGTTGCGCATCCTCTGTCAAACTCACTTCCCCGTGTGAGAAATGACTTTTACCCTCCCAGATGATGCTTTAGAGTGATGTGTTGTTTTAACTGCTAAGCTCTCAAGTGCTTGTCACACAGAGGCTCTAATGAAGATTACCAAATCCACAGATGGCATTATGGGTAAAAGAGAGACGTGCAAGAGAGGACAAAAGGGTTGGATAATATTTTTAATTAGGTCAAATAGTAACTGCTACATGAATGTAATCTCCAACATTCAACTGTAACCGTTTACCTAAACGTGGTAAACTCTGTTTGAATTGTAAGGGGCAGGTAAGGTGGTATGGTCGTTTGATGTGAAAGACGAGCCTCTTCTCTTTACGTCAGACAGGTTTAACTGCAGGGTGAATGTGTTTAACATGGGGCCCGGCATAGGGCCCTGTGGTACTCGCAACCATCAGGCTCAATGGAAAGAGGATACGAGGTCTGACAAGACATGACTTGACCCAGCAGTAGAGGCAGAGCGCTGCTATTGTCCTGAATAAACAGCAGAAATCAGTGTCATAGAATTTCCCCTTTTGTGTCTATGTATGTGTCTCATGGGGTGCAGACCATGTCGTTAAAGCTCCACAATGACTGTACCCTCTTATTGAGAGTCTTGGGTCAGGATTTGACTGTTTTCATTAACGGCTAGGTGTTTAGGCTTTCTGACAGATGAAGAATAGCTAGATGTGAGTGTGCATACGTCCACAATTGTCTTATTTTGTGCCTCCATTCTTCTGATTTCAAACCTCAGCAGCAACTTGACTGACTCCTTAATGTATGTGACAAATAACCAGACTCCACAATTATAGGAAGAACTTTCCCCCAATGTGTCTGTGGACATTGAACAAGTACAAAAGCCAAACTTGATTACGTCAACTGTCTATAACCAAGAAGCTAGCAATCATCAGTTTTCTTTTTACAGTGTGTATACTCATATTGTATTTAGCAATTGGTTAAGCATCTAACGGTGTAGAGAGAGGAGAACTGCAAACATGGACAGTTTAGTCCTCAAAACAGCCAATATGTTCATCCGATCCTGTCTGTGCCCTCGAAAGACACAAAACCCTTACTTGTTCTCCTATTGTGACTGACTGCAATAAATCATGTCACTGAAATTCCTATAAATCTGAGAAAAATAAAAATTAAATGTACATGAGCATGAGGTAGAAGTGAATGGATATTTGTTTGTGGTGCTCACAGCACTGACTAACTGGCTGTTACTGACATAATTAGTCCATTAGTTGATTGTCTGTTTGACTGTTGGTCAAAGAAATTACAATTTTAAGACCTATTTAATTTAAAGTGAGGAATGGATTATGGCAACCATTAATGAAAATGATTGTCAGCTGCTGTTGTGTATAAATCCTATGATTGAGGTCATTGCAACCCCAACATAGAAACCAATGTGAGTTTGAAAACCCCACTGCCCAGACTAAAGATCATACTGCAGTGATGAAGAGTGATAGACAACTGCCAGGTAAAGGTAAGAAGAGCTGAGAGTCGACGCCAGAAAGGATTTTATTCCTACTTCTAGACAGGCGCGTACTGCAGCAGGGGGGGGAGGGAGATATGACACCAGCGTCCATCTCTGAGGTCACAGCAAAGAGAACAAACTTCTTGGTCCCGAGTGCCATTGACGTGCGACCACTCTGTGCCATGTCAACCTGTCAGGGAGAGAGAGGCAGAGGGAGGCACTGCCTGCTGAGAGGTGTCCAAGGTGTCATGGCCTCGTCTGGGAGGTGACAGACAGCGTGTGTGTGAGTGTGTGACGGGGAAATAAGACCGCTGAGAAGTCTAGGGGACGTTCGTCGTGACCTTTCGTTTTGCCAGGGTCCATCTCACTCTGTGCATCTGACAACAACTTTAAAGGACCCCGTCTTCCTGAGCTCCTGACAGCTGTGTGTGTTTATGTGTGGTTCTGTGTGTGCACGTGCGTGTGCCTCAAAGTGCATATGTGGTTGTGTACACCAATTGTGGAAAGCTTTAACTAAGCTGAATGTTTCTAGATGTTTGCAGAGATACAGACACATAATGCGCCTCAGCTGATGTCTTTACTAAATTATTACTAATGGTACAGTTTTTTTAAGATAACACGCTGGTAACACGCCTCATTGGTGCAGGTTATCCACCATAGCTATAGTGCTTCCAGATATGCTGGCAACTTCACTGAACACCACTGTCTTCATGGGTGGGAAGCCAATAAGGGATCATGCCACAATGTCTCAAGATCACTCACTGATTCTACTGTTGCTTCTAAGAATAAGACTTTCAACTGATCTGTACTTTTCTGTCAACAGGCCAAAACTATAATGACTTGATGCTACAGACAAGCATTGTTTGCATAGCAGACAACATTGCACTAGGTAACATTTTCCTTCATTGTGATAAACATGGACACTGCTGCAGTATACAATAAAAAATGCCAGCACACCAAATGTGCGGCTGAAAATAGTCCCCAACAAATTCACGATCTCTCTCTCTTGTTTGTATTGTATAAAATGACAGCCTTGTCCTTTAAATGATTTTGTCCCACATAAAATTGAACTTTTGAAGGTACAAATATTTGACAAACAAAACTGACTTGCAAGAAATGTTACAGTAGTGTAGCTTTTGTCCTCTAGGCACAATTAGGAGCAATTTTGCTCTACCCTTTCTGTGAATTTGTCAGATCTGTAGTCCTTAGAGGAAAAAAATAGTATATATGAAGAAAAATACAAGACAGTTTAAAAAAGAAATAATACTCCTAGAGTTTAAATGTATGTGCATGTATACTGTTGTGCTGTTTATGCATTGAGTGAGCAGTTGTATGTATGCAGACATGTTGGTTTTTGATTTTGTGTGTCTATGTGTCTGCACACAAATGGACATATTTCATCATTTGTGTTTGTTTGTGAGTCCACGTGTGTGTTTACCGTTTACATGTGTGTTTGTGGTCAGGAGGTGAGGGGCAAACAACAGGGCACCAAACAGCTTTAAGAGAAGAAAATCCAACAACATAAACAAAACCACGGTCAGTGTGACACGTGTCACCTTCGCTGTGACAGGGGACAGACACCGGAGAGGCACATAGTCCCCGAGAATCTCTTTGAAGTCGGCCAGCAATTGTGCTGCTGGTTTGGAAGTATTGTCTTTCCTGCCCTTGGGCGTTGCTGTAGGGCAGATGCACTCGGCTTTTAGAGAAACACTTGCCAGGATTAGGCCTATTAGCTGAACAGGGGTGAAAGACAACCGTTGCTGGTTTAGTGAAATCCTGTTGGAATGTGGAAATTTTGGATTGTTAAAACATTTAGTAGGCATGATTAGGCTAGAGGACTCCCCCTCTCTTGCTCTGTTAGGTCTTGATTAGGCAGAAGATTTGTTGGAAAAGACATTCCCCACCAAACACGTCTTCTTTTTCTCTGTCTTTCCCTGCCCCTCCTGTCTCAGTCATTACTGCTGCTGTGTTTGTGTTTCTGCTCCAGCCGTTGGGTAAATACCTCTGCTGAAGTAGGTTTTTTTTTCCCCTGCACTTCCCACCGTCCTCCCTCCATTACCTCCTCTAATGACGTTTACACATCTGCTTAGAAGAGCCTCCACTCGTCTCTCTGTCACCCTGTGTCCGTCTGTCTCTCCCTCTTTGTTGCACATGCACACACAAGCACACAGACACACTGAGGCCGCAACATGATGTTTGAGAATTACATTCTCCATTATTTGGGTACTGGATTGATTTCCTCATTTAAATTAACTAGTACAATTCAGAGGTGCATTACAATCACAAATTCAGAGTTTGGAGGAGCAACTGATTAGTCCATTGAGAAAATTAATTTGCAAATATTTTGATTATTGCTTAATTATTCAAGCACGAATGCCAAATTTAGTCTTTTCCAGCTTCTACAATATGATAATTTGATGCTTTTCCTTGTCATAAATGATAGTAAAATGAACTTAAAGATGAATTGTTGGGCTCTGGGAAGTCATAATGTGCATTTTCTGACTTTTTATAAACAAAACAATCAATTAATTGAGAAAATAATCTGCAGATTAATCAATGTTAAACTTATCAGTAGTTGCAGCCCTATGGACTTGTTTGTCCTGGAGTAGATTCTGTGTATTACAATAGTTATAATAATATAATTCTCCCTGTTTCCTTGTCTGATCACTTGTGTGTCTACTACTCTCTCATTTACTGCTTATTGTATGCTTTTCTTTCATTATGGGGCTAAAGGTCTCTCTTGCTCTGTTTCTCTGGACACCTGAACTTTTCAACTCCTCACCTCCACGCGCCCTCCAAACCTGGAATGGTACTTCAAGTGATCTACACACACACACACACACACACACACACGCTCAGACACACATGTTCACATATGGCACTCGATGAAGACACATGCCCAGCGGTCATGTCACTCTAGCTTCATTTTCCTACTGATTGACATGTCCTGTAAAACACCGAGATATACACACACATACACACACACACACACACACACACATATAGAGTGACTGTACCTGTCACCTCTTTTGAATAGTATTACCTTTACCTCATTTAGTTCTGCCTGTCTATCATCTCTATTCTTCTTCCACTGACAGCTGAATGGGCTCCTGTGGGACTTTTGTGTGTGTGTGTGTGTGTGTGTGTGTGTGTGTGTGTGTGGGGGAGGTTCGGCCTGCTGCCTGGCGCCACTTTGCCCACCCTCCACTCTCCTCCACCAAACCCTCTTTCTTGTAATGAGACAGTTGAGAAGATACACTGTAGTTTCCTCTGTGTGTGTGTGCACTGCCGCCAGGCCTCACAGCACTTTCACTCAGAAGAAAATAGTTTTCAGTCCGTCCCCTCTTTTTTTCTTCTCAGCGGGTCGAGTTCTGTAACACCTTCCAACAAAACCACCGTAGTGAGAGAGTGAGAGGCAGACCGACAGCCCCACTAGTGACCCCTAGAGGCTATAATATTTATTACACCCCAAACAGTGTAGTCAGTCTGGGTTTGTGCCCATTGTTGGCTGTTTTCCCCGGTTGGAGAGACAGTTGACAAATGAGAACTTGGTAAGTAGGATTAAGAATGGGAACGTCATCTTCCTACATAGCTATCTAACAAGACACAGAGGGTACAAGCTTAGTAATGTAATTATTTCTGTAAATATTGGTATAGCTAATGTAAAAACAGTATGTAACTGACAATTGATCACCACCAGTATCAAATATCGAATGTATTCTCTAGAAAAGTTGCACCCTTGGCTTACAGATTTTTCCATATACTTGTAAAGCTTGTTAAACTGTCATTAAAAGGAGAACAGTAATGTTAAGATTACCAAACTGCTCATTGATTAACAGTGTTTTATGGTCATTTTTATTGGCATTCTCTCAGAATCCTTAGCTAACACCAGAGGTGTAGAAGGAGAGATCTGTGGAAAAGATACTGTGTTAGGTGAAATGGATGAGTGCATGCTGGTGATCTGAAAAACACTGGAACATGGTAATTGTAGTTTGGCCCACTGATTTGTCCTTCTTACCAACCAGGCTAAGAATTGCAGTTGCAGCAGTGGTTGTGACAAAGCTCAGATAGGCAATTAAGATACTACAACCTGTAGCACCCAACAGCTCCAAATTCACACTCTTTCTCAGATCTGAACACACAGACATGATACACCTATATTTAGATCCAATTGGAACTTACAATTCTCAAGGATATTTCTATCTCTAACTCTCTAATGTCTCTAAAATCTGCTTAGAAAGCTGTGAAGGTCCTTTTATAAGCCCAGAATTTACCAAAGAATCATCAGTAATCCACTGATAGTTGTTTTTACATCCATGGATGCATTGCAAACAGGAGCTGTTAATAGCTCATTTGGAAAACTTTTAATCATCATGGGAACTATAGTAACAAAGCTACCCCCTAAATACAAGTAAGACAAGGTATTATGGTTCCTTGAATGAATGGGCATACTTATTAGCAGTGTATTAGAAGTGCCCATTATGTTTATGCTTAGGTTCTTTTCCTGAGAGTTTGCACAAGTCCCCTCTCTACTGCGCAGACATGCATCTTATCTGTTGTCTCAGTGGCCACAGCCCCCCCATGATGTACATTTTTAGAGCTTGTATTCTTTGTTTTATCAGGCTATTGAATCCTAATCATCTCACTTTTTCCTCAGAGACATGTTGTTTTCCAATTTTTGTCCACCTTTCTGTGCTCTGGTATGACACTGGAAGCTTGAAGACTTCTCCCCCTGGAATATACTGAAGATAAGAGCTTGTGGGAGTCTGTGCGTGGTTTCATATGAATGTAAATGTGCGTATGTGTACATTTCCTCAGGTATCACAAGGTTAAAAGATAGGAGAGTATGCATCATACTGTATATGGCTTTCCATGCATACGTATGTGCTTGTGTGCCGTGTGAGTACACATATCAGGAGTCTGAGAGATTGGAGTGTATGCGATGTAGCATGGACTTGACTGCCTGAGTGTCCTTACTGAATACATGAGTGCATGTGTTCATGTAGTCTGTGACTGAGACTCGGTAGGAACTCCAAGGCACCTCAGATTGGAAAATATGCACTCATACATTAACAATTACACACTGTTACCCACCTATCTCTCTCTGTGGATATACTGTCTGGTCGCTCTTTGTAAGTTCCTCATGTTTGCCAAGTTTCTTTCCGAGAGCCAAAACAAGACCAGGCAGTCGCTGAGAGAGAGCGTCTGCGAGAGATAAAGGTTGTAGGAGAAAACTCAGAAAATTTGAAACTTTGTCCTTTTTGAGAGAGATGAGACAAAAGAGTAAGAAACTACAAGAGAGAAAGAGAAAATCAGACACTGAAATACTGTCCTTTGAGAGAGACGAGACAAAGACGAGACAAAAAAATTGCCAGGAAAAAGTGACTTAAAGCTTGCAGACAGGGTCAGAAAGCTTAATGCATTTCTAATAGGAGGTACCGCAGAAAAACATGGGAGACAAGAAGAGAGAGAAAGAAGATAAAAGGCAAGGGACAAGTAGGCAGAGGGATGATAAGTGAAGGTACATGAGGAAAAAAGAAAAGGTAAAGGGAAGGAAAAACTGACAGACAAACCTACACAGAGTCAGTTAAGGGTGACTGTGTGTATATGTGTGTGTGTGTGTGTGTGAGAGAGAGATGTGTAATGAAGGTGTGTGTGTGTGTGTGTGTTAGGGGGAATGGGGAAAGGCTGTGATGGCCTTGTGTCAGTCACACTATGGCAGCTCTTTAACCCTGTAATTTACCACATCACTCTTCTCATAGTGATGGGACCACTGCGCCAAATGACAGCACTGCCTCTGGCGTGTGTGTGCGTGTGTGTGTGAAGAAGGATCCTCAAGATGTCAAACAAAATGTCTGTGAGCCTGCCTTCATTTCTTGCCTGTCTCTCTCTCTCTTGTTGCAAAGGAGCTCCAGATCTGGATCGAGGCCCCAGCAGACCCTTGGGTGATCGCCAAATTTTAACTCATTTGTTCGTGACGTCTCTTCTTTTGCAACATAATCTACATTACTGTAAGTACCTCAAAGTTATCTCAGTAAGAGAGTAACCTTGATCACTGGTCGATGATGCTTGAAACCTAGATACCCTCCTGACACAACAGGTTCTTCACCCATCCAGAAATAATAATAATAATGTTTAGTCCGGGGCACCTGGTAGAGCATAGTTCTAACTATAGTGCCCAAGTCCAGCCTGTGGCCCTTTTCTGCATGTCATCCCCTCTCTCTACCCCCCTTTCCTCTACTCTGTCCTATCTATTAAAGCATATAAATGCCCCAAAAAAATCTTTATAATGTTTAATCGAGCCCCATTTACTTTACAAGACTACAGAATATGAGGAAAGTTACCTAATATCACATGATTCAGAGCAACACCACCACAAAAAACGTATTTATGCTTGATAAGGGATTAATGGGAGTCCCATCATAGATACAGATGGCATGAGCTTTAATTTTACAGTTTAGCATTGGATTGATGGCACCCCCACAGCACTAAATGGTTGGTTGGTATGTGATTGGGCCATATTGTGCTTTTGTTATTATCATACGTTGCTTAATTTCTTTCTTGAGCTAGGTTATATAGAAGAATGGTGGGGAACACACGTACGTTTCCCTCACTATCAAATATCTCTACCAGCATTAGAAAACTTGTAGGAGAAAGCACAAGCAACCAATCACAGGTATTACGCCTCCCACAGGATCATCTTTTCTTTGCATTGCCAGAACAATTAATGTGTCACTGATTGTCCCTCCTGCCACACCGTACATTTTCGTCTCACCTTGGCCGAGGAGAGATTTCAGTAGGAAAGCTCAATTAGAGGTTTCAGTTGTCTTCATCCATCATCTCTCTAACTATGTCTACTTTTCCTCATCCTCACCGTCATCATCTCATCCATCTCTAAGTAAATAAATTTTTGAGAGGTCATTATATAGTTTTATTTTAAAGGTTCAATAAAAACATTTCCCTGAAAATGTCCATATTCAATATACCAATAAATGATGCACTTCTGATGATACTGCTTTCCTTAAATATAGTTTTGGCGACGAAGCAAACACAATTTTTGCCTTGTTTTTGTTTTTGCGACTTATAAGAGTCAACAAGTGATAGTTCTTTCAGACAGGACTATTTATGGTCAGTTTTTAAGAAAAAATTCCAGAGAAAATACTACTCTTAATTTAATCTAGAAAATCAAATGTATAGATTTTAATCTGGTGATATTAGTCAGTGTTATTATACTATATAATGTAGAAAGGTCAGGACATGTCATTCCTCCACATCCTGCAGAGAAATGACATATTAGAGAGGCCATCAGTCAGATTCAAACTAGGTACATTGTTTGTGCCAAATATCCACTTGGATGTATACCCTCAGAGCGTATAGAACAATAGCTCAATGTTAGGTTCTGTTAGCTTAAATAAATGTCTGTTTGAGTAGTGGCTGTTGAGAGCAAGGAAGGGTGAGAGATGGGACAGGACTGTGATCCAGATATCTTAGAAAGACCTCCATTGTTTCTCTCTCTCACTCTGAGAAAACCCGTCTCAAATAAATATTTACTTAAAGTTCTGTCTTTGACTTTCTCTTTATATCTCTGGCACACACACATCCAAGCACACTCATTCAAAGACACTTTCTGTTGCTCTTGTTCCTCTTTCCACACACACACACACACACACACACACACACACACGCGCATACACACAGACACTCTCATACTCAGTAAGCACCCAGAGGGGACAGTGAAAGAAGAGCAGAGAAAGAGATGCAGAGAGCAGACAAGGTCGTAGTTCCTGTGGACTGTCTTTGAAAGAGGAGTCGCATGTTTTCCCTCCCCTCCTTTGATGTTAAAGCAGCCTCTTTACTAGTGTAAAGACAGGGTACAATAACCTAGACCCCCCCCCACCCCTCACACAGCCCTCTGTACACTTGCTGTGCAACCCCACAAAGCTCTGCGGGAGGACAGGTAACCCACGGCAACCCCAGCCAGATATCAGAATGAGTGTGGCAGCTGTCCAGGACCTGTACAGCATGCATGTGTGTGTGAGTGTGTGTGTGCATGAAACTTTTTTGAGTGCAATAGCTGTACCATTTACCCAAATACCTATTTTATATACTACTGTCCTCAAATTATCATCATGGAGCCAAGCTCTTCATATGATTATTTTTTTTCTTCTTTTTTTAAAGTGGACCATTGTGATGATGTATGCACATGCTACCATATGAGTGTGAGGAGCAAGAAATTGGTTCATCTTCATTGTTTCAAAAGCAAATTTATAAAAACAAGATTGTTGATCTGATGGTCACCCACAAAAATGAGAAATATGAGACACATATATACAGTAACCTCATACTTTGTGCCAAAAACAATTTTAATATTCAGTACTGTCAGTACTGATACACTGACAGACCAAAATAACTAAAATCAGCCTCACCAGATGTGCATTTTATTTTAGTTACTTAACAGTTTGATTCCCTAGAAGTGCAATTCTGACTTGTTCACAATCTACAATCCAATTGGATGTCACAGGTCATCATGAGGTGATTCTTTTTAAGCACATTTTTCTATTCCACCAATGTTAATGCAAGTAGTCAAGTGATATGTTTGCCTTTTGTGTGTTTGTGTAAAGAGACTGGAGAGGCAAGTCATTAGACAAACAAAGCTGTTGCTTAGAGGACTGACAGCATAGAAGAATGACAGCCACTGTAAATGGGCTGATCTTCAGAACCTGAACAAACCCTCTCTCTGTCCTTTGTTAGTGCCTCTCTTGCTCTCTGTATTTCCTGTATTAAGACTTATGTGGCCTCAGGTCTCATGGACCCACATGTCATTTTTGTCCCGCACACCCTCACTCAATTTGCTCACATTTTCTATATCTGTGTCAGCCCCCTTGTTTCCTCTATTTTGCCATAAATTCCCTGAGACCTCAACAGCTGGCAGAACAAGGTCTCAAGAACTCTTAGGTTAGCCAGACTGGCAATAACTAAATGAAAGCAGTCTGAAATGAGGTTTCCCCTCCAAAAGGGCTGACTTCCTCTAAAAAAGCTGGTTAGGAGAGGATAAAAGAATCCTCTTATGTCAGTAAACTCGTTACGCTGTTGCTGCCATGCCATGCTAGCCCCAGCGTTTCCATGGCACCCGGTGTTATCTATGTGTATTTTTGTTGGGACATGTAGTTTTGGGGGTTGAGTGGCAAAATTAGATTTTTTTCTTCTCTCCCACACCAGGAGGTGCAAGAGGGGAAAGATAAGAGACTGTCCCCTCTCAGCGTTAACGAGAGAAAATAAGAGGGAGAGGATGGAGAGATCCAGAGCATTAGCTGCACAGATAGAGAAATAAATGTTGGATGCAGCACCACTGCTACACCTTCACTATGCTATACAAAGAGTCTGCACTGGCCTGTAATTTACACCGAGTCTTGAACACTTGAATGTCCAAGAGTCTGTCGCTCCATAATGTTCTGAGAAGCTTATATTCTTTGTTCAACGTGGCAGACACTTGGCGTCAGACAATGAAGAAACATTGGTTAAAGATTAGTTTGGTTTTTGGGAAATATACTTCTATCCTGTTTTCCCAGAAAACGTAATGGAAATACCAGGAGTGGCTTCTTGGAAAGATTGGTGGCAAGGCTGGACGGCAGCCCAGTATCCAGTTCTTATGACATATCCATGGATCAAATATATGGGATCTAAGACATGCTAGGTTAATCGTGACTGTCATTACAACTTCAGATTGCATGTAGGGACATAAAAAGTCCAGCTTAGTACAAGTGATAACGCCATTCCTCCCAAAAACAGACTACTATCAAGATTGAACTTTAGAGAACTCCCTTAGACCAACAGACATTTTCATATGGAATGGTATTAATAGTTCTAACATAAACATTAGTAACATCATCAGTAATCTTAGTTTTACCGTTAATTCAACAGTAGTGGTAGTCTATTGAAAGGACATGCCATTTTTACACACTATTTTTCAACTATTTTTTAAATCAGTTGTTATACTGAAGAAGGCACACAGATGTGTTAAATTGCTGTGTTAATGTACTGATGGTAGTATAACACTTGTAATATTTGCACTGAAAGTAGTTGCAGTGGTTCTATTTTAAGTAGTAGGATTACAGAGCAGTGAAACGTAATGCTTGTTTCAATAACAGTTGTAATTGTAGTGATGCTGGAAATGGCTGTAGCACTGATCAATAGTTGTAAGAGTAACAGCAGCAATAGTCAATGTGATTGTTATTTTATTTATTCCACAG
Organism: Pempheris klunzingeri; assembly: GCF_042242105.1. Classification (NCBI taxonomy): domain Eukaryota; kingdom Metazoa; phylum Chordata; class Actinopteri; order Acropomatiformes; family Pempheridae; genus Pempheris; species Pempheris klunzingeri. The sequence continues at coordinate 12,734,022 of NC_092023.1, forward strand.
TAGGGAGTTCTTTTATATCACTGAAACATCATAAGTGATACAATACACAGTCAGGACGAAATACAATTACAACGTACAGTAACAAACCACCAATACTCCAGGACAAACCCCAGAGAGAGGACCGGAATAAAGAGACAGATTAACCCTCTAGCAAGTGTAGAGAAGTGACTGGAGAATAAAGTCTGTAATAAAGAGGGAGGGGTAGCCCCAGCACCTGTCACAGACTCGTCCTGTGTTCATTATCTGATGTGTGGAATGCTGCCTGCTTTGTCTTACTGTCAGCTGCAAAGTGTGTGTCCATCACTGCTCACCTGTGATGTGTGAGTGAAGGTACGAGTGTTGCCGCCCGTGACCTTACCTCAGTGTCAGTCTGAGTTCATGTGCATCTCTGTCTGTCTTTCTGTTACATTGTTTTCAATTAGCTTTTTTGGTCAAAATGTGCATTCATGCCTGTATGTAACCCAATGCTATTATTCCACCTTACTAGTAATACAGGTATAACAGGTACAGGAAGTGGAGCTGCAGAAGAGTATAATGTTGCAGTATTTCTTTGATAAGGAAAGCCTGCAACTGCTACAATTACTAACTACTTAAAATCCATCACTACACATTACAGCAATGTTTCTTCACTTACCTTTGCGTTTACATTATGTGGTTGTTTGATGATGTTTTGCACTAATACACTGCCTTATCTTACTTAATCAACTGTGCCACACTCTTAACTTAGAGAAAAATGACATTCTGCCAGCATAGATACATGGTCAGGCGCTATGTGAGCGTGTGTGCCTACACGCATGCTTTGTTTGACCCTTAGGCCTATTCATGTCAATCTATTATGTTGTCTCGTCAAGATATGCATCTGCGGTTGTGTTTGGTCTGCCCCGTCTCTTTCTCCTTCTTTCATTTGTTCTTTCTCTCACTTGTCCCTCTCTGCAGACTCGGGTTACACTCCTCCATCAGATGGCGTTCTGCCTGGCTGAACTGCACTTGTGGTCCACCAAGAGCTCACTCCAAGTCAAAGGTAGCACTTATCGTCGTGTTCAATCTCCCACTCTCTCAATAAATCTCTCCCTGTCTACTTTCTCTTTTCCCCCTCACTCGGTCTTGCTCTGGCTCTTTCTGTCATCACACACTTTGTTTTCACACCTTGTCCCCACCTTACCTATATCTGCTTTAACAATCTGACCCTCAGTCAACACCAATTCTCACTCTGTCTGTTTTCACTTTATTCTTGCTCTGACATGACTTGCGCTGACATTCTTTATATTATTTCTGCAACATTAAACTGTATTCGTGCATTGTTTAAATTCGGTTAGGATGACCACAAGCAACTCAGGAGACCGGTGAAGCATCTGTGCGTCCTGGTCAAATTAATTAAGAGATGCCACCATTTGGCTTTTGCTGGCAACCAAAAATTGTTGTTTAGTCTATTAGTGAGATACCTTTCCCACTATAAGTTTACAAGTTTCCCAATACGGATGTCATGTTTGATTCACTTGTGACATTCAGACATTCAGCTTATGATGTCAACATGAATGTACATGTACATAATTACATGCACACTAATTTGCAAGTGCACAGGGATCAGTTCTGTGAAGTCAGCTGTACATCACCACCTACATCACCGTCATTCATACACGGAGAGACATTAACAGCGGATAAATGCTGCTTTGTGAGGCTCAGTGGGAGGAATGGGCGATATGACCTAAAATTATCAAGATGTTTTTCACTTTTTAGTCGGTGCTGGTATAAAATCACAGTTTTGGCAGGAGTAGCCTATTCTGTCCCCTGTCCCTGGAGTATGGTCACAGCATCACACCTGTTCCACAACACTGGAACAGGACCCTACCGCACTTCCAAGGAGTGCACCCACACATGTCCAGGCCGTGAGACGCATTAGCACAAACGGAGCAGGGAAGTGGGGACGGAGGTGACAAGAGGCTCAGGTGAAGACAAGACGTCACACCTCAAGTAACGCCCTCGGAGAGTTACGCAGTTTTGAAGAGACTGAAATGTCTTGTGTTTTAGAGTTATTGATGATTTATCACTGTGATGACACTATTGCAAAATCGATGTGATGGCACAACAGCGCACCGGTGATGACCATGACACCAGTGTACTCCCCACTACCACGAGTGGGCGTGGTGTAAGTTTAACTTTTCTGGCAGTTTTTGTACGTTTTCCTGCTCGCCACCTATCAGTCCATCGCTTATGTTTGACAGAAATGCTCTGTTTCTCCATTTTCTTGTTTTTTTTCCTCCCTTCCATTCTGTCTTGTCTTTCACAGTCTGCTGAGCTCTAGACGAAGATAGTGTCTCTCAGAGGCTGTCTGTGGTGTCTGTGTGTGCGTGTGTGTGTGTCTTTATGTGTATACACAAAGCTACGATCCTAGGTGATGGTGACATATCCTTATTTGTTTGTTTTTTTCCTGCTGTGTGTGTCTTCTGCTATCTTGGAAAAATGTGGATGGATACATCTGAGCGAAGAGGCCTGGTCGCTGAGGTGTGACGCTTCCTATCACCTCCACCTTACATCATATACATTCACCTCCAAAACAAAAATAAAGATTCATGAAGCATCCACTATATAATGCTGTGATATATAACGCTTCACATGGGTTCCTTTGTTCTTGTGGACCAAATTTGGGGAAAAAAAGGAAATCCTCCGAAGTAAAAATATTTTGTCTTTACTTCCACAAGAGACTAATTTAGGCAGCAAGGTAAAGTCAAAATACTCTAAATATGTTATATACTTAAACTTCTCAGGTGTCTGTGCAAAGACTCCTGTGTGCTAACTACCATCTACTGTAGGTAATACTCAGACAATGAATAAGTTACCTCATACAACCCCCACTTCAAAAGCCCAGACAGTCCCTTTAAATCTGAGTGTGAAGGTCCCATATTATGCTCATTTTCAAGTTCATACCAGTTTTTTATTTTTTACTTATTTATTTGGAGGTCCTTCTAGAATAGGTTTACGGGGGCATTATCTTTCTCATACCTCAGCTGCTGCAGCTGCGTTAGTGAGGAAAAAACATTGGTGGACAGTAAGGAGGACCTGCTGAAGGGCCAGAGGAGGTCATGTTCAGCAGATCTCCTTATGACATCACAAAGGGAGCCAAATCTAAAGGGCATGTTTTCACACACATTTACTGAAAGATAAAACGGGAGAAAAAGGAGAGAGGATGGTTTTCTCTTAGTTTGAGGGTCTCTAGGAACATGGGAGACACATTTATGTTGAAAAGATATTAAAAAGCATATTTTTAATGATACAGGACCTTTTACAAACCAACAATGGTTCAATATTCAACTTACACACGTATAGTGAAATTATTATTGAAAGCAGATCTTTATATGTCATAATACATGTCTAGAGGGCACCTTTTTTCAGTCCATAAAATCCCAGTCCCAGAAATCTAGTTTGGTCTGATATCATACACACTGAAACACCATGCAAATGCCTGTAGCCTCACTTTGAACAGCATGCTTTAAATAAAATTTGTGATGTGCTGCAGTTGCCCTCCTACACATTCAGCAGACAAAGAGCAACATGAGCATCCCATTGTAGTCATGTTTCTAACCTGCTGATGAGTGTAGGTCGGGGTTTGGTCCACAAACACCCGAGAAAGACATGGGTCTAACTTGTTAGATACTCAGCTGTCTTTGCCAGCCTCTTGTTACCTGACCTCTCATTTTTTGTAGTTACAGCATGCTGATAACGGCCTCATATGGTTATAGGAGGATGTGGGCCAGATAATCAAAACAATGAGCAAAGTGGTCATATGCATATAACTGTTTTATGCAGGTTTAAGTGTTTTCATACAAATGGTTTAAGGACACCTCAGTTATTGTTTAATGGGAAAAAGTATCACATTGGTGTTGGCAGATACTCAAGGTTATAGTATCACTATCCCTGTCAGAAATGAGAAAGTCACATCAAGCCATTACTGATAGTGTTCTGTTTGTGTTTGTCTGTGTGTCTGCCATCAGCTCTCCTGTTGTATTAGTGTGACCTGGCCTCAGGAGCAGCAGCAGCAGCAGCAGCGGCAGCAACAGCAACAGTAGTGTAGCGATAAAGAAACGATGTGTTGTGCGAATCTGAGTCTAGCTGCTTATGGTTTTGGGCCTGCAGGAATAACACAAAAAAGGCTCAGCTCAGCAGTTTGTGTGTGTATGTGTGTGTTGTTTGTGTGTGTGTGTGTGTGTGTGTGTGTTGTTTGTGTGTGTGTGTGTGTATGTATGTATCTATCAGTATGTGGGTTTATTGCCTGCTATTTGTATGTTGATCATATGTATTCGTAGCTGCCTGCTGAGTCTGTGTGTCTACTTTTAAGTGTATATGTTGCATGTGTTAAATCAGTCTGTCCCTCAGGTGGGATGGGTTAAGGCACACTCCTGTCTTTATTAATACCCCTCTGCCCCCCACCCCAGTTGGACTCGGACCCCCCCTACCCTCCCACCTCCTCTTCCTCCTCCCTCACAGGGCCTTATCTCAGCTCAAACCGTGGTGCTGGCAGACAGGACAGGCCACTGGCTGATAGCGATTGTTTATCCCACGGTGCGAAATTGCTGATCTGTCTTCTGCTTTTCCCTGACAGCTAGATGTTCATCTCTCTCTCTCTCTCTCTCTCTCTCTCTCTCTCTCTCCCTCTCCCTCTCTGTCTCTCTCTTGCCCCACAGATACAGATATTGGCACCTATCAGTACTACGATAAAGGAGAGCCAGGTAAATAGTGTTTATATTGGATGCCTGTTTGTGTTTAAGATAAGCTGCATTTGTCTTGTTTTTGGAATGTATGTGATTTCCTTATATATGAAGAAGGGCTTTTTGTTGCCTCCCACACTCCCATAAGCTGTAACACACACACACAGACACACAAATTATTGGTCCTGCGTGTTTCAGTGCCTTGCACCCGTTTGCCACACATACACTTGTCCACACAGTGGCTATTAGTATGTACGGTTTACACCCTAAACCCTTATATACACATGCACATACCAGGCACACTCACACACAGGTTATTAGGCCTCTCTGGTTCTATCTCTTACACTCCCTGTGTTCCTGTTGACCCGGGGTCCTGCCACACAGCGATAGGGAAACTAAACTGTTGACTTTCTCCTAGATCACATAGCAAGAGGCCCCATGTAGTTCAGCCTCATATTGCCTCAGGCCAGGATGCTTCCCTCACCATGAGGAAGCGCTCAAATCGCTCCCCCACAGCCCTAGCAGAGCAGTCTCTTCCTTCGCTTTTCTCTTTTCTTTGGTGTGTATTCATTATTTCATGAAAAGGATGTATCTTGTTTTTAAAAATGACATTGGGTGGCCGTGGAGCGCTCCTACGTAGTTTGTTTTCATCTGAATGTCGAGTCTTAGGAGAAAGAAAGTCAACTGTTTTTCACAATTTAGTTAGTATATTTTGCAAATGCAAATAGTGTTAAATTAATATTTTAGACTACAAGTGTGCACCGTTTAGTATGTAGAGTCCAGTATATGCTTCAGACCAGTGTGACTGAATTCACATGCCAGGAGACTTAACCTGTTGCAGCACCACAGGAAGAACTATATGCCTTCATGTATTTGACCCTTCTGCTATGCTAAACGATGACTTACTTGATAATATTCTTAAAAATATGCATTAGAGTTTAAAATGCTGCTACTTTTCCTTTGGAAAATGTTTTGACTCCATCCTTAGCAAGGGATGCCACGTGTATTTCTGCCATATCTATGTTTTAAAAAAATGTTTTCAGTTTTCATCATAAAGTAATTTTACATTTTTGGTTTTTCACCTTATTTTGATAACATTTATTTAAACCTTCTTAATTTTTTCTTTTTTTCACCATAAGCTGTAAACACAACATTGGATATTAACCCCTTATTAAGTTAATATGTGGAACAGCAAACAGTTGCTCATTTACCCATCCAGCAGACACAGAGCAACATTATCTGTCATTTGGAGTCCTGTTTGTGTCTACCTGACCAATGTACAGCCAATATTTACTCTCTTTTAGCTCTGTTTCAGTCTCCGCCACCTCTTGAGACAAATATCTGTCTCCTTAGCAGCTAAATGGTCCACTATGTTCACTAGCTAGTCGCCAACTATCTGTCTGCTACCCTTAACACAGCGCACGGGAGCGCTGAGAGTGAATCAAAAGTAAAGTTGTGGGCCATAAAGCCAAAGCAATGAGCTCAAAAAAGGTAAAACACTCTGTAGAGCTGAGGGGAACAGCAGAGTCGGGCGATAATTCTCTGTGGGTTCGATTGTCATTTGATCCATTGATACTATGAAATATTGGTTAGAGCAGCTGTCAGTTATCATTAATTTCAGTGAGAGTGCATTTTGCAACATGATGGATCAACCAAAGTACATAAACCCTCTCTCACCTTTCTTTCTCTCTATTAAAGACATACAGTTAATATCTCTTTCTTTTCCCTGCTTTCCTCCTTCAATCATTCTTTCTCATTCTCACCATTGGCAGGTTTTTCCATTTGTTACTGTGCCCTTCTCAGATGTTTCTGCCTCTCTCATCGATTTCCTTCTCTTTGTCTCAGTTTTTTTCTCTCACCATGTATATTTTGTTCTTTCCCATTTTGTGTACACTGAGTCTTCCTGTCTCTTCCTCTCTCCCTCTCATCACAGCCTTCTCTCCCTTCTCTCTCATCTGAGTAGCTGCCTTCTCTTTCATTCCAATCTTCAGTGGAGAGACGATGCTCTCGCTCCAAATCCTTTCATTTGGAGGATTACTAAAGTGTGGCTTGATATCAGAGTGGGGGGAGGAAAGGGGGAGGACGACGACGAGGGGAGAAATGGAGTAGGGGAGGCAGAATCACTATCCAAAAATATCACAACATTTTTACACAGCGGCCTAACAATGGCTCAGGTCATGATGCAGTTGCATATACAGTAGGGATTAGATTAGATTCAGGTTTGTTTGTTTTATATTATGTATGGACTCTGTGGCATTCAGCTTGAACAAATGAACAAAGTGTGTGTATGTGTGTTCAGCCAGTTTGAATAAAATTACATTTCAAAATAGTATACTGCCTCAGCATTTTGGCTCTTACAACACAAAGACTATCTAGACTTGAGTATTTCTCTATAACGTTAAATAGTCATGACTAATTAAGCAAAAAAAAGGCTTTTGTTATTATTTAGCACTCAAAAAATTAGCTAATCTGCTTCACCAGAGCTGTGTGAGTGTTATTTGATCAAATTTGATTGACACTAATCAAACAACCCATCAGGTGTCTTTAGATTCAGAAATCTGTCATGCGAAGTAACAAGGTATTTTCATGATGGAGTTTTCATGACTCCGTCACTCATAGCAAGAAGCTGTTTGAGAAAACATGTTTCATTGGCATTACGTACGCTTATTTGCCAGTTTATTAGGTACAGCTAGCTAAAGCTAATGCAGTCTAATACAACAGTCTTAGAAGAAATCCTCCCCTCATGGAGGTTATATTATCCAGGTTTGCTTGAAACACTGTTAGAAAGGTGTCGATTGAACTGTAGGATTATTTTTGATTGTGTTGCTGTTGAATTGTACTGACAGGTGTTTCTCTTGTTTTGTCTGCCCAATTTACATAAGGGTAGACTAAATAACAGAAACACCTCTCTGTAAAACATAATACTGTTCAACAGCCTCACAAACTTAGTGTGTGTGTGTGATGTTGCTTTTACTTTGACATTTAGGTGACATTTACATGAGCATCTGTAACATGTCCAAACACACTGTGGATATCACATTTCCAATGAGGCCACATTGATTGGTTCATGGATTGTTCTTGTCTCTCTGGATATCACTATCATTGAAATGGTTATAAAGTTAAGTGTAGTTCCACATCTACCCACTAGAGGTAGACCCAGGCTCACTGGAGCAGCTCCGGGGGTCCCCTGCAGCCAAACACCCCCTTTCCCAGCCCCAGAGCAGGTGCCCATGTCTGGGCCTGTCTGGCCCCTCACCCCCTTATCTGATTAATACTACTAATCCTGGAGGTGTTCCTGCCTGCCAGAGAGGCCGGCCACCAGACTGGCCACTTTCTTGCTTACAGTGACCGGGCCATGAGGCACGGTTATGGGTCACACTTTGCCAGCAAGATCTCTTGGAGCTAATGAGGGACGTTTGAGCTCCAGTTTAGCTTTCTGTTCCTCATTATCTGCATCATATTCATCAGACTAATATTATTTACCCTGTACACCATGCTATTTTCATATATCCAAGTCAAACCCTCAATTGGCCTTCTTATTTTTTCAGATAGTTCACTGGAGCATCACTACTACAGTGAGAAACTCCATTTCTGTGAGGGTAAGTTGCCTACAGTGAAACTCTAAGAGTGATTGAAACAATTTCATTCTTCAGTGTGTGGACCCTATTCATCTTAGCAGTGGATGACCATCTTCCAGAAATCGCTGTCCTAGTCAGTCAACTGTCCTACTTCCTCCATTCTCTCTCTGCCTCCCTCTCTTCCCCTCACTTGCTCTGCTTTTCACACAGTAGTGGAATACAAACACCCTTATCAGGAGACGAACACTCATCCCCCTGCCCTCCCCTCCCTCATCTCTCCCCTGACCCCCCCCCACCCACTCCACCACACCCTCCACACCCTCATTTGCATGCATCTGTTTACCTCTCCCCTCATTCTTAATAGAGAATCTCACTCCTTAATGGTTAATTTCAGTGAAGATGAAAAGGGAGACTGTAAAATAAACAGATAGGCAAGTGATTGCACCATATTAAAAACAGCAGTCTTTCCTTTTCTTTTTTTTTCGCCTCCTGAACTTTATGTATTCGTGTGGGCAGAAGCAGATGCACAAATTCAATTAGCTGTTTTTTTTTCATACCCTTCCCTCCCTCTGTTTAACCACTAGAGATGGAGGGGAAAGGGGGGGGGGCTGGGAAATTAAAATGAATGGGCCTTGGTGTTGTACGTGTTGAGATATGTGCTGCTAATGTGTTGTGAGGTTGCATTTGAGAGATAACTCAACTCAAGAGCGCCAAAAGTCCTCACGATTAAATATTTGCTTCTCCTCAAGGACCATTTTATGTGTTTTGAAGGGACACTTTGCTTTCAGTAGAATATTTTCACTCCTTTAGTGCAGCTATATCAATCTGTAAAGAGCAGACTTCACACTTTTGCTGCTTTGGGGATATGGTGGTCTGAAATATAAAACTTTTAACTACATTAATATAGACGCTCCATACTAAATAATGGTTTCACATCGGGTTCTAAACATAAAAGTAAATGAGTGACATAGCTACTGTATCAAGAGTAAGCAATGGTGGTGTCAGATGTTCACAAAGTCACTGCCATATACTTTCAATTGGAATTGAGCAAAGAGTTTTTATCATTTCATTAAATTTGCTGATATTAAATTAAATTCATCCACAGATGCCTGTTGGTTGCTCTTAGCCTAAGCCTTCATGTGCCCACATTTGTGCTTTTGCTGTTTGTGGGATCATGTGGAGCTCTTTACCCACAGAGCTTAAAATGGATCTTGACTGGGATCATTTGATTATTGTGTCATATTTGCTATTTTGTGCTGTTTTGTATTTATTTTCTGGTTCAGTTTTGTGTCATTTTAAGGCCCATCTCATGATGGTCACTGCAAACTAGCCAAAGGTATAAGACTGTGGTATGTAGCACTGGTTCATGCTATATACTTGTGAAATACATTTTAAAATTAAAGTAACACTCTTGGGAAAGTGACTTCTTCAAATTTTATGCTTTTTGTCTGCTCAACAGTCCAAAACCAAAAACTCGTAAATTTACATGAATATGGAAACAGAGAAAATCAACAGAGCTTCACATTTGAGAAGCTGGAACCAGCAAATGTCTGGCCTCCTTGCTTGATAAATCACTAATCAAAATAGTTAATAGAAAAATGCTCAATTGATCGAGTCAGCGACTTAATCGGCTTCTTGTTTCAGTGTTAACTGGAACTGGATTTCTCCCTGTTGTCAAAATGGAGGCAAAGTTCATGAGAGCAGTGATTTCTACGTATACATTCAAGAACAGATTCAGCATTGCATTTTGGAACACCTGCTTCATGTACCTGCACCTCTTTTATTCCGCCCGACCATCTTGTCACCACCCTTTATTCCTCATGTCACCCCTTTTCATACTTAGATCTCACCACAGATATAAAGTTCAACCCTTTTAGCCTTTCCGGATTTTGTTCCCGCTTTCTTCTGAATTCCCACGAGGGCCTTTTTTTTTTTTTAGGAAAAAAAAAGATAAATAAATTATTTCTCCAAAGTCTGTGTTTAAAAGCTGAAGTCACATGATCTTTAGATTCTTCTCGTGTTTTTCCTTCATAGCTCGAGGCTTTTCGTGGACCCCCAGGAACCGCCGACCGGAGAAGCTACGCGATTCGCTGAAGGAGTTGGAGGTACCCGCCTCCTCTGTTAAACCTTCCACCACCACCCCTCCGAGTTCCCCCCGCCCCCGTCTTCTTCCTCCCTCTGGGGATTTTCTGAGTTTTCCCTTTCCGAAACGGCCGATTGATTAACAAATAGGGGCATTCTCTCTCTTTTCTCCCTCTGCCTTCACTCTCCCTGTCGTTCCCGTTTGTTCTCCTCTCTCCCTCTCCTCTCTCATCACCTCTCTTTCGGCCGAGCTCTGTCATCGAGGGGGATATTTGAGGGGATCAGGGGGCTGCAGGCTGCCCCCTCATCCCTTTTCTTCCTCCCTCCTTCTCTTCCTCCTCCTTCTCCCCTCTGTACTTGTGGTAGTACAGACCTAGCTTTGTTTGCTGGAACCTGTCTGTGGCTGTTTCACTAATATACACACACACACACACACATTCACACACACTCCCCACCCATCCACCTCCTCCACCTCCTTCCTCTCACCCGTAACCATTGTCTGAAACTAGAAACACCCCAGCTCACCTCCACATCCCACCCTCCTCCTCCCTCTCCGTCCCTCTCTCCTCCCATCCAATCACCCCAGCTGGGTTTGGAATGTGGCAGGAATGACTGACCTTACACACACACACACTCTCATGCACGCAGGCAGTCCTTACCTGCATCCTCTTTCAACTCTCTCCCACCCCTCCATGAGTAGGAACTGCTGCAATGGCCACCTGTGGTGGCAAGTGTACCGTCAGGATAATTAATGCAAGTATGAACCTCACTGGCATTACAGTTCAGTGTTTAAAGACTTTGGCAGAGGAAAGCAGATGCCAGAATAACACATTTAAACCATTTAAATCAATTTCCTGTAGTTACTGGGTGCATTAGATACCTGGACCCCAATTCACCTCCTATTTGGTCTATTTTTCTCTCTGCCTCTCTTTTTATTTATCATGCTCATTTAGGAACAATTGCAGACAAATACCTGCGTTCACACCAGATGGAGGAACAAGCGTTGCTGCCAGGTACACACCCTCCACAGCCCACCACAGCCCACCACATACTGTACACACACACACATAAACATGTTCAACCAGAATCTGAACGAACCTCCTATGGTCTGCCCAGACCACGCCTCAGATAAAGAGCTTCACTGGAGTCTAAACCAGTCACCAGGTCAATTAAGCTAATAGCGAACATCTTAAACATCTATATCAATTATCCTTAAGGGTCACGGGGGGGCTGGGGCTATCCCCAACTGACATTGGACAAGAGGCGGGGTACACCCTGGACCGGTCATCAGTCAATCACAGAGATAGACAACCACTCGCACTTACATTCACACCTATGGGCAATTTAGAGTCACCATTTAACCTGGAGAAAACCCACACAAGCACAAGGAGAACATGTAAAGTCCACACAGAAAGGCCCCAGGCGGCCAGCAGGATTGAATCTGACACTTTCTGGTTGTGCTAACACTGTGCTGCCCACATCTTAAACAATGTCATCACAATTATATAGTGAAGCTTTTTGATCCCATAAGGCAAATTCTCATGTTGCTTGCTGAGGTAAAAACAAGACTTCTGGATGCATATAATATTGTTGAAATGTTGAAATTTGTGTCTTAAAAACTTTGTTGTTCCCCTGTACATTTGATAGGTTCCTACTGCAGCTTTATTTTCTTTGTTGCATTTAAGGGCAACTTAAAACTGTATTTTAAGTATTATGTTTAATTTAATCTCTTTTTTTAATTCTTTATTTTAAGTGATATTATTCAGTTTTATTGCCTATTATTTGAGTGTCTTTCTACCTTGAAGTGTGTGTGTGTGTGTGTGTGTGTGTGTGTGTGTCCTTGCAGTTGTTTCTGAGCAGTGGAGTACTGGTGACCCTGACCGTAAATGGACCTCAGCTCGAGCAAGTGTGTGTGGACCGCACATTAGTGGGCCGACTACCAGCCAACACTGTGACTGATGGTTAGTTACAGACAAACACACACACACACTTGTTGTAAATAACAATACTCAAGTTCCAGTAGACATCAGCCTGGTTGGTCCTGTGGACATATTTACCCTCTGTGTTTGCTTACCATTAAGCTTCAAGGAGCTTGGGAGGTTGTTTTTTAGCCTTTGGTATATAATATACAGAAGAACAAAATGTTTTTATTCTTTAATCCATCACTGGTTCCTGGTACATTCAAGTCTTAAGACATTTTTTACTGTGGTTTTGGTTACTTTGGTGCTGCTGGTGCTAATTAGAGCTTTTGCATAACCACTTGTTATTGCAGTGAATGACGCTTTCTCTTTGTTGGGATTTTTGCATTTGTTAAATGGTGGTTTATATGTGATTTAGATATTCCAGGGGTTCACCATGGTGTAAGCAGATTTAAGCTGATTTTTTTGTTTCCACCAGATGGCTGGGTTACCTATCTCTGCCCACAGCACACACAAACAAACATTTTCATTTAAATGTTCAGTATTTTAAAACCACAAAACCACGTACCTTCTCTCACACTGTTAGCACCTGCCATGTGCTCACAGCTGCTCAATACACATGCAGCTTGACCTCTACCACACACACACACACTCACACTCTCCCCACTGTCCCCACCACTTTGTCACGCAAGCACTCTCTCACACACGCACCGCCTCACACACATAACAGGTGCCACAGGTGAGCGAGGCGACTCTGCTAGCTAATTGCGGGCAAATCCTTTTGTGCTGTGTGTGTCCAGGGGCCTTCCCTTAAGAGCATCCATCAGTGTTTTTCCTCCATCGCACGTTCCTCCAGGGAGTACCGCCCCGCCTCACACTGCACTCCCTCGCTCTGCAGACCTGGCAGGAGAGAATAAGGGGCCGTGGACACCAGCCCAAATCTGCTAATTATTTCTTTCTTTCTGTATCAATTATTTGTTCATAACACCGCCCTACCTGCTTCCGTCGGGGTCTCCAGACACCTGATAAAGCCCCTATAGTACACACACACACACACACACACGCTTGCACTCTCACGCGCTCTCTCACATACACACAAACAGGCATACACACACCCGTTCATGTGTAATTACAGACGCGCATTACAAACTTTTTCCTTTTTCTTTTTTACAGACCAGCAAGCACTTACTCTACGTCCACTCACATTTACAGGTGTACCTGCACACAAGAGACCGGAGCACACACGCACATGCCCACATACACAATAGCACATATTGAGGTACACACCCACACAGACCCAGGTACACATACACCCTCTCACCTCCCGCTGCGCTCCATTCAAAGCCTCAGAGGCACTAATTATTAGAGTAATGGTTGTGAGAGGGTGGGTTCCGGGGATTGTGTGTGTGTACGGGGGGGGTTTAGTAGGTTAGAGGCTGTTCTCACATCTGCCACTTGTTAAATTAGCCTGAGACAATTAGAGTCAAACCAGATCACACCATCGAACACATTCACAATGTACAATTCCTGAAACAGTTTACAATTACCATCAAGTATGGTTTGGTGTAAGAGTGTGTGGTGTTGTGATATATTCTATAGATGGTATTATCCTGGTGTTGTCTGTCAATGTCAAATCAATTTTAAAAAATATATGGTGGCAACTAAGAATTATTTTAATTATCAGTTAAGCTGCCTATTATTTTCTTGATTAATTGTCTGTGAAATGTTAAAAAGTAGTAAAGAACGAACGCTTGTTTCATCTGACCAACAGTCCATAACCAAAATGCACTCAATTTATTATCATATAGGATAAAAACAAGCAGAAAATCCTCATATTTGAGAAGCTGCAACTTGCAATCTTTTGCCATTTTTGCATGAAAAACTAAATGGAAAAATGACTGAAACACTTTCTCAATTACCAAAACTGTAAGAAATAGTGAAATCTTAAATTAAAATGTAATTCACTGTGTAATGACGGAGAATTCATTTTACATTTTCGGAACAGGATTTGACAAGTTTCTAAAACAAAAGGTTCTCAGTATTTGAATGCCGAGAAAATCCCCTCTCTGATTTGCATGGATTCAACTGAATGTGAGGCCTGTTATGTATTTGCCTCTGTGAGACAACAAGCAATGGCAGCCAGGTCTGTCTTTTGTCTTATGATATGACAAAGCAGGCTTACTGTCCTGTCTAAAACTTTGCATCCTCAATGCTGGTTACCTTCCTGTTTGTACCATGAGCTCTGATTGCATCATACACAGCAGTAGATTACATATATTTTACACCATCAAAGTATTACTGGCGTCCTTTGGCCGATGGCTGGGCCAAGCTGTGCATATGCTCCACGATTAACCATCCTTAAGTGATTTTTTTTTTTTATAGCCGGTTTCATTTACCCATGTTTAAATGTGCTTTGGTTAAGCCCATTCGCCTCTTATGTCAACATGCTGCTGAGGAGATGGCATTAAATGGATTTAAGGGACTGTGTGTGTGTGTGTGTGTGTGTGTGTGTGTGTGTGTTTGTGTTTCTGTCTGTGTGTGTATATGAAGGAGACAGAGTGAGTGTTTTAACATGTGTTTGGTTTGTTTTATGCTTGTGGGCGTGCATGTTTGTATATTGATGTGTGTAACTGAGAATGCATAAGGCATGGTTGCAGGCTTGCATGTATGAATGTATATGTAGCTATCTGCGCCTGTGTGTATGTGTCTAGAGGGTAAGTATGAAGGTATACATGTATATACTATGAGTGCGTGTGTCTGGGGGTTGTATCAGGGTGGGTCATGAAAGTCTGGCCCTTAATGCCAAATCAGCCACCTGGTCCCAGATTGGGCCGCAGCCTGGTTTCATATCCCCTCCTTCATTTGGGAATGAATGGGATTAAACCTAATCCCGTTTATAGACACCCATAGAGATCAATACTAAACTGCATTTAACTTGATTTGTCTGTAATCTATTACAAAGACGCTTACTATTGCATTAAATGTTGTTTCGCAAAGCCAAGGCATCGTTAATGGCTGTATTTTGTAATGGTTTAAGCCTTGAACCAGTTTTCATTACAAATGCTTTATAATCCAACTTCAGCATAGGGACAGACTGACTCAATTGACCTGATTTAAGATGCTAGTTTTTCTGTATTTTCAAGCAGTGTTTCACTTCCCTCGTGAATATTTGCATATTAATTTGAAATTTTCACACAACAGGATGATTTGAAGTGTAATCATACCAATACCCGCACGTTTATAAATACACACATGCCATGGTTAATTGGCGGTTAGATTTCTAAATCTCGGGGTGCAGCCTTACTCGTTCAACTCAAAGCAGGATATCTGAGAGACATGTGTAACAACCCCCCCTCCTTTCCATTTAATTGGTTTCATAAACAGATTAATTTGAAGGAGAGGGGGGCTTAATTGCTAATCAGCGTTTCCATGCAGCTCCTGAAGAGTTGTACAGGATCAAGTGTGTTCTTCTACCACAAAAAGGCCTTAGAGCCTGCAGTACACTGACAGGGGAAGAAAGAAAAGAACAGGGAAGGAAAGAGATACAAAGAATACAGGAGGCGGTGGAAAGGGGAAGAGAGGGTGCTGGGAGGTGGAGAGAGAAGAGGGGGACTAGAGTGAACGGGAAAGAGTTTGACAGAAGAAGCAAAGGAGAGGGGAAGGAAAGAAGAGAGAATGGGGGACAGATTAAGAAAGACAGAAACTTCTGTCCTCCCTCTCCAAACTAATCAAAACTATATTACACAGTATAACAGGGATAATGATAAATGGCACTGCGGTATAATGAAGTGAGAAGAAAACAAATCAGAAATGTCTGAGAAAATAGTTGGTTGATGACTTTCGAGTGCTGCAGTCTTCATGCAATCTCCTTAGATGTAAGCTTCTGAGATTGTAAATCCAGAAAGTTTCCTAAGGAAGTTAATGTCATCCCCTCTGGGTCCCAAATCGCCCTTATCAATGCTGATAAAAGCCAAATCCATCTGTGAATGTTTGGCCTCTGAAAAGTGTGTGCCTACTGGGTGTGTTATGTCTCCCATTTTGATTGAGCTCCTGTGTTCCTGGAAGCTAAAAGCCTTTCAGAATATAGAATTGTATCAGAAAACACTTGGGCCTTCATTGCTCTTTATTGATAACTCATTTCAATCACATTTGTCCATGTATCCTAATTTCTATTCCGAGTATCCTATTTCAAGTTAGCACAAAAAAATTGCAGACACATGGAAACCCAACTGTGTATGTGTCCCCTCATCAATATGCAGTTGTTTTTGTCTTGAATCATGACAAGTGTGGTGATGTCATTCCCAGCGGTGCTGAGCGACAGGCTGATCCTGCTGTCCTTCCTGGAGCAGAGCCAAGTGGCTGCAGTCTACCTCAACCAAAAGAACCAGGACTCCCCAGAGACTGGCAGACGAACAGACAAACTCTCACCCTCTGAAATCAAGGTACAGTAGGACACATTGATAGAGTGTGTGCAAATCTTTGTGTGTCACTGTGTGTCACTCTGTGTGTGTGTGTGTGTGTGTGTGTGTGTGTGTGTGTGTGTGTGTGTGTGTGTGCATTTAGGTGTTTGTAAGAGAGAAAGAAGTAGAAGAAAGAGAAAGGAAAAGACAAAAGCAAAAGAAAGGTGTTAACATTTCATCTTGTATCACTGTCCAACTCCTTTTTTTTCATTGTTATAAAGAAAGCTATTAGAAGCATACTATGAAAAGTAGAATACAGTTGCTTTCAATTTGAAAATCCCAAAGATACTAAATATTTGAAACCCAGTCTGTTTGAATTGAGGTTTAGCAAGCAGAAACACCTGCTGGGTCTTCGCTACATTATTGACTTTTTCCCCATGACAGCCAGTTAAACAACCTACTCTGGGTCTGAAAGTCTACTCAGAATATTTGCTGTTAAATAAACAAGTATTACTTGTACAGACATGGAAATGAGGACTTCAGATACATCACTTATGTAACATTTATGCTATTTGTTACAATCTTGTAGCAAATAAGCTACAATCTTGTAGCAAATAACATTATTACAGAACTACACACTATTTTTGATGCCTATATATCCTGCCCCTTTAAATAGAACTTAAATATGATGGGGAAGGCATGAGTGATTGTTCGATTCCTGTTTGTATCTTTGTGCACATAATTTCAGCAGGTTCAGTGTAATCACTATGGGAATATGGCCCTTTGTGCCATATGCCTAGTGCCCAGGTCGCCTTAAACTCCCTACGTCTTTCTCGTTTCTGTCTATTAATCTCTCATGAAGGTGTGCATTGAGAGGCAGTGTGATCTGGAGGTGTTTTCTAGGTATTAGTAACAGGTCTCGTTCTTCCCTCCCCCAAAACAAAAATACACTGTGTCCTCCTTCACTAGCTGGCTAACCGCTAACCCTGGCATTATCACATTACTGCCAGGCCCTTTTGTTAAGGTGTGTGTGGGTGTGTGTGCGTGCGCGTGCATGTTGGTGTGTATAAAAGTAATCGTTCATGCCGTGCGTCGGTCTCCAGAAGCAGAGTCCTGATAACACCCCCCTACCACCCCATATTGTACACCCCACACCTCTGTCAATGCATGTGTATGCAACCTGCAATATACACACACGTGCACACCCCCCCCACTACCCATCCCCCACAACAAACACACACATGCACAACCACATACACATCGCCCTGGTCCAGTGGGCTAAGCTGGAGAAGGGAGAGTGGGGGGCGTTGGAGGGGGGGTAAACTAATCCGGCCCACAGAAAGTGGTTTTTGATTATTGCTGACCAGCAAACGCCAGCAGAAAAAAGACTAGAAGAGGGAAGAGATGGGTAGGGATGGAGGGGGCATGCAGGGGGTAGAGATAGAGTGTGTTATTAACCCCAGTGATTTTCAGATTTTCTTTTTTTTTCTTCTTTCCCATTTCTAATCTGTCAGTGATCTCCCGTTCAGCTGTTTGGGGCAACTCTTTGTTCCTTTTATCATCAGATGCTCTTCCATCATTTTAATTTGTCTCTGTATTTGTGTCCAAAGCAAATATCATCCCAAGGGGGCAAAAAGGGCAGACATGGACCACTGAACCTCAAATCTGTTCCACTGATACAGTACTGCTTGTCAATTAACTAATTTCTGCATGTTTCTGTACTTTAAACCATTTTTTGTACTGAGCAGTGTGTTGTTTTTTTTTTAATCTAAATTTGTTGAGAGATAAACAGGTATTCCTGCTTTTTCAATATGCTTTTCCGTCAGGCCTTAGCCACTCCTCTGCACTGTGACAAAGGTCATGGACACATGTCGTGTGCATGTGCGTGTGTGTGTGTGTTTGTGTGTCTGTGTGTTTGTGTGTGTGTGTGTGTTACCCATTGACTCTTGTAGCTCTGATGGTTCATTGTGTTAGTGAGTCATGTTAGTGTGAGTGGAGATATAGAATCATAAAAGGCCTTTAAGATTATGGGACTGTGCGTGCGCGTGTGTGTGAAGAAGGAATGAACTGTGGTGTACATAAAAGGCAGGGTCACAATGTAAGACCTGCAATTTCACCTGCTTAAAAGTGCTTCTGGATCGATCACTGTGTGTTTAATGGTGTGTGTGCGTGTGGGTATGTGTGTAAATATATGTGTTAATATACACTTTTTACATCAGTACCCCCACATGTATGTACATGTGTATTTGTGTGCATACATGCATGCATTCATGTATGTGTGTGTGTTTCTGTGCGAGTGTGTGCACCCCTCCCTCCCCCCCAAGCACCACGAGAGCTCATTACTGTGCGTCTCTTTGTTGTGGCCCGTAGAGCGTGGCGGACCTTCCCAAAAATATGCACATCACTAAAACAACAAGCCCGACAGAACAAAACACACATACAAGCATTAATAATGGAAGATAAAAAACAACCTTAGACACCAACAAAACCAGGATGGGGGAAGGACAGGATGGGGATATGTGGGACTACATGTGAAAGTTTCAGAGCCCTCCGGCCAGGCAGGTGAATCCTAATGGATGAATCACTAAGAGACTCCGATAGCTTCCCCTTCTTCATAAGACATGTTTTAACGCTGTGGGTCTATCAGACTGCACTGCTCATTCTGACTCTCTTCCCAGAGCGTACATGACATTCATGTGTGTGTTTTCATGTCCAGGTGGTGTGCGTGGACATGAGCGGGCGGGGCCGTAGGCTCCACAGACATGTGGGTCTCAACCGTCTCCAGGATGTGGCACTTTGCTGGTGGAACCTGGACGAGCCCGGTGAGGAGCTGTGGCCCTGGACTCCCACAAACACACACAGGAACAACTTGGTCCTGGTCAGCTGCTCACCTACTGAAGGCCTCAGGGTACACACACCCACACACACAGAACAAATCAGACAGTGAGTGACAATCAATTACCAGGTCAATACTCGCAAATGCTGCTTCATCATTTCAGAGTCTATTCATACAAGAACAAATATAAAAGAAGCCATTCCTCTTGCTTTAAAGGCAAATTAAATCATTATGTAGAACACAAAGAGAGTATGCACCACTGAATGCTGCATTTATAAAATAGAGCAGGGTAAAAGTTGTGGAGTGCAAGCAACATGCTCCTCAAAATGCCATAAGGTAAGATAATTAAACCTGTATCGGACCATCCCTTTACCTGTGCAAGTATTCAGAGAGGGGAAGCTGGGGGTGGTCATCGATGGAGTTTGACCATCCAGTGTTTGGTTGACTTGACTTTTCTGTGAGTGTTAGATTGTGTTTGTGATTCTCTAGCCACTGACTAGGAGTGAAAAGAGTCCTGATCGGTGACCTTCACCAGCAATCCACCAGTTTATGGAAAATGGTGGATTCTGAATTGCCTTAAATGAAGGAATTCAAGTATTGATCATAAGTTACTAAGATGGAGTGTTGTGTGCTGTGTTGGTGGTGTTGCAGGTGTTGTACCGAGCTGTCACAGTGATGAGGAAGCTGAGGCTGACAGTCAAGCTCTAACTTTACCAGTTAAACCACAACATATTTAAAGAAATTGAAGCTCAGACATCCAGAACGAGCTCGGACTAGAACCGTTGCTTCTTTACATTGAAAGTGATCTGATGTGGATGCAGGCTAAACACCTTTTATGGAGGTATTTTGGTCACTCCCAGCTGGGGCGAGACCTTAGGGCAGACCCAGAACACGCTGTATGGCTTACATATCCCACCTGGCCCGAGACCACCTTGAGATCACCCAGGATCAGGATATGGCTGCTAAGCCTGCTGACAGAGCAACATTGACCCAGATAAGTGACAGAAACCAGGTGGATGGATAAATGTAGAATTAAATAGGGATCATTGAAATGTGTGTCTCTCTTGACTTCAATTGAAGCCTTTGTTGAGACTTTTTAACCCATCGCTTTCACACTAAAGTGTCTTGCTCACCGAACGAAACTTACTTGTTCCAAACAGAAAGCAGAGCTTTTTTTTTCCAAATTTCTTACTAATCCTAGCTAATTTAGGAATTTAAAGATTATACACAGGTCATGGATGCAGCATACAGTAGGGTCTAATAGAAGTATAAAATCAATGCTTACATTGTAGAAAATTGCATTGTTGGATAATTATTGTCTTTTAGTATGAGACACTGAAAATCTGGCTCTTTCAAATTAAATCAGCTCTCATTATAAGCATGTCTCCCAAATTTTCAAGACTGCAAGCTAAGCTAAATCCACTTGTTTTATTTACTGTATTTAATCATTACAGTCATTAGTTAGATTTAGTTAAAGAAATGAGACAGAACAAAGCGTAAAAACACCCATGACAAAAGTTCTTTACCTTAAAGCTTTTTTACTACCTTTTAGAGCAGTTTGAAGCCTTAAAATCAGTACACAAATCATAACTCCAGCTGTTTATTTTTGTACTTTCTCACACACGCTCGCTCTCTCAGGCACACACACACACAGTGAGGTCACTTAGTAAAAGGCAACAAAGCTGCTGTTTTGAGTGGAGACCTGTGTTGTTGTGGATGGGATTGGGGATGGTGTGTTAGTCACCTCAAGGGTGGCACCTCTGTGTTGCACCTCCATGCATCACCATATGAAATAAGCAGGAGAGCTAAGCTGTGGTACAGCGTGAAGGAGAACGCCTACACACACACACACACACACAAACACACACACGTGCATGCTGAGACACGCATCCTCATGGCCTCTGGCAAAACCCTACCCGTGACCCGATTCTATGTCAACGTAGGATTGGCCTCATGCCGAAAGCAGATGAAAGATCCCAAATTACCGAACCGAGCTTAACTCTACTCCTCATACCGTGTACCTCGGTAAGCATATGCAAAATATTCACCACACCAGAGAGACAAGGGAGAGAGTCTGCGAGAGGGAGGAAAGATGAGCGTTACCAATTGCATGCTAGGAAAACAAATTCACACAGGAGAGAGTGAGGGAGGGATGGGAGCTAGGGGGGCACTTGAATATTGAAATAAGCAAAGCAGATGTTGTTCGCTGCTTTTTCCGCTTCTTGTTTTTGGAACGCTCTCTACATTTATCACCTAGTTTATTCTCTCTGTCTCCTTCAACCCCCCCCCCCCCCCCTCCACCTCTCCTCCTTCCTTCCTCCACGCTTCAAGAACATTAAAGTCTCTTCGTGGGGCTGCGGCATCGTGCTCTAATGAAAGCGTTTGTTGTCATTTTTCAGATGCGCGGTGTGAAATTAAGCGAGCAGTTTATGTAAGAGCCGTGGCGGGAATCAAACGCCGGGCACACATCGGGAGACGCCAGCTACTTCAATCACTTCAAGCTCATATATATGTTCCTTTTGTTCAGTTCGCTATCTGCCGCACTAAGCCAATTTTCTAGCCAGTCTCTCGGCATTTAAAAAAGTCTGATTTCTTTCCCTATGTGGTCTTAATTCATATGCCCCCCCTCCTCATGCTGATAAGTGGAGCCACAGCACGCAGGGGGTGGAGGGTGGGAAGGAGAGAAAAACACATACATAGTTTGTTTTTATGCAGCCAGTTAACATTTTTAATTATCCTTCCTTCATGCTTCCCTCCCTTAACCCCCCCACAAACACACACAAACCATTTTCTTGAATTTAATAATCTTAATGAAAAGAAAACACCAGATAAATGCTTTTGCTTTTTTTTTTGTCATATTTGATTTTGTTTGTATGTGTGTCTATGTTTGTGAAGACTTTTACTTTTTTTTTCTTCTTTTTTTTTTTGCTTTTTTTAAAAGCGTATGACTATCCTGTTATCTGTCACCAAACAGTTTCTCTGCAGTTGTTTGATCTGCGTTTGAGTGATTTCTGTTGTCTTTTAATTATTATTGACTTTAGCACTGTGCTGCTTGGCATTTTTCCTCTTGCAAAACAAGAAAAGCCTAAACATATTGTCAATGGAAGACCATAAATGAAATCAACTGTATAGAAAGAATGTATAATTCTATAGAAATTGAATAATTCAAAACTGCTAGAACACTGCACCTAAGAGTGTATTAGGAGCTAAATTAACAGTGTAAAATGGCCTCTAGAACATAAAAGCTGCAGTCTTAAGCACGTGCAGTAGAAAGCATATTTTCAGCAATGCGCCACAATCAATAATTTGGACCATGAAAGGGTCGGGTGTGGAATCCAAAGTGCAGAATTACCCCAAGCTCCATTGCTTTATAAAAATCACAGAGGAAACACTGCTTCTACAGTTTCAGGTCTTGTGAACAATGTTCCCGCTGCACTACAATTATGTTCAGTGGCACCAATTATGACAGTTAAGGTGTGAGGAATATTTTGGTTCGTAATCCCACTGTGCCTGTGCATTTTCTCACATCAGTACTTCAACACTAACCCTAATTCACACACCTAAAACCAGTCCCCCCCCCCCCCCCCCCAAAAAAAAAAAACACCCCTCATCCCTTCATCCCTCGACTCTCCTCCGAGTCCCTCCGTCTCTCTCTACCCGTCTCTCCCTGTCTTTCTCTGCTCCGTGAGCTGGAAAATTGGCTTCAAAAGGCCACTGCTGTGAACAAGGGCCAGCCACACAGTTGGGCCCGTCCGCTTTATCTTTCACGCCACGGAGGGGAAAAAAAGGTGCTGGCAAGAGGGAGACAAGAAGAATGGAGAAGAATAGTTTTGACCAGTCACTGAAACCAATAACCAGGAGAAAGCTACTTACTAGAGGCCTCTCTCTGCCTCTCTCTCTCTCTCTCTGCCCCTCTCTCTGTCTCTCTCTCTCTCTCTGCCCCTCTCTCTGTCTCTCTCTCTCTTTGCATCTGTCTCTCCACCCCCCCTTTCTCTCTCCTCTCTTCCTCTGTCTCCTTACTCACTTCCATTCTCACTCTTTACCATCATCTTTTGTGCATATTTCTCTCTGTCTGAATCCCCCTCTGCCAGTCTCTCTTGCATGTTCTTTCACTCACTTGCTCACTCCCTCTCTTGACCTTATTCGTCATTTTTCTATTTTATGCCCTCAGAACCAGGCAATACAGTATGCTCACATGCCACAATATATTCTGGAGAGTTCACAGGCACACAAAGCTTTGCTTTTATGAATATGTTAAAATGACACATGCATACTGTATTTCAGAAGTCCTTTCTCTACATGTCTGGCTTTTGTTTTGAGTTCCAAAATGTATTTTCATTAGACTTTATTCATGCAGCACCCTGTAAAACGGATTCAAATTGTTACTTTAAAAGTAACAAAAGAATTGCAAAAGTACTGAACATCCACAGCCAGTATTGTAAGATCAATGCCCAGAAAACTGCCCTCTCACCTGCTTTTTGTGAATGTTTATATTTAACATGCATGGTCACATTAGTGCTCCCAAAAAATCACTCAGCCAGCTGAGTTTTTCACTAGTCTATCTTCAGATGACGTCTTCTTAGCTACACAGCTGACCATGAGAGTTCGTACAGCTGCAGATAAATCTATATGTCATCATTCATCTGATGTTCATGTCTCATCATGCTTACTGTAGCAGAGTGTTTGCAGTTTAAGAGTTTATGTTTTTAAAGGTTCAAACCCCATGACCCTGAAGGTCTCGAGTGCAATGCTCTAATCTCCTAATCAGCTGTGTTGCCTTCAGGGGCCTTTTGCTTGCCTTTGCCCAGTCCAGATGGTATATAAAACGACTCACAGCGCAGCCTTAAAAAATGACCCAGGGTCAAAATGCTGCTGTGCTGACTGTAATAAATGTTGTGACTGTAAATGCATGACTGAGTATGAGAATTTTCTGTGTTCCACTGTAGCTCTATTGAGATTTGTAGACTCCACCTTTTCTAAATATTGCACGTTTGTGAAATACTCAGAAGGCTCAAAAGTTCAGGTCCAGTTTAGCTCAAAGGCATAAATCATGTAGCTGGAGTTTAGGTGCTGAATATTGGTTATAGATATCTACAGTCTGAAGGCCTTTAAATCATTAAATCATTAAAAGTATCTTAAACTGAACCCTAAAATATCTTGGAAATCCTGGCCACTCTTGGACTAATACTTCTTTCAGTGCTGGTCCGAGATGCCTTCATGAAATAATGAGTATATGATTACGACATTTCTGATTTCTTCTCAGTATAGCTGTGAATCAGTTGTATTGTGTACTGTTTCTTCAAGGATCCACTTAATATTATAAAGTTGTTTGAGGCCCATAGATTTTGTGTAAGATTGAGTAAATACCTAATATTGGTCCGAGGCAAGACCATGGCATGATTTATCAGTGAACTGAACAACCGCTGCAGACATGGGTTGAACGTGTGCTCACTCTCCCACATCATAGTTTTGGTCTTTGTATGTGTCAAAATGAAAAACAAGACCTAACACCAATTGTTCTTGAACTCTCTGAAATATTGGCCGTCACAGGTTGAACAAGGCCATGCAGTATTTACTGTAGCTGACACTGCCCTCCTCCTTCTTTCCTTGGAGGGTCACCTATCGGGGGAGGCAGAGCTGAATCAGCTGCACCTCATCCTTGATGGTGCCACGGTGGCATGCTGGCACAGCGGGCAGCGGGCACTGGCAAGCCGGGCACAGGATGAAAAGCTGAGAGGATGAGATGTGGTTGGGGGGTCAGAGTCTGTGGAATTGAAGTAGGTCCTGTGATTCCTGTGACAGCATTCTGTGGGATGGACTCGACAGATCCTCGTCTGCCATGTGTTTGTGTGCAAGTTTATTTAATGCTTGTGTCACTTTGTCCCTGCAGAAATGCAGCTATCCAAGGAACCACACCCTCCCAAGGATACCCCACCCCTTACATGAGCTGAGCCCCTCTTGCCTGCTGCCTCAAATAAACCCACACACACACACACATACAGCACCCACCCCCTGGGGAGCAGCAGGAGCTAGCTCTGGGGGATTATGGAGAGGAAAAAAAGCTTTCAGGAGGACAGTCATCTGCTTCTCTCCTGCTGTAGACCATGGGCAGGCAAAAAAAACTCCTGTCTTCCTCCCTCTAAGTCCCTTTTTGGCTATGCCTGCCAAAAAACTGGGCCGGGCAGCTTTGTGAAAGGAAAGGAAGGCAGGCAGGCAGCAGATCCCTCTTTCTGTCTGCATGGCGAAAAGAAATGGGCTCATTTAGCCAAAGCTGCCACGGTCAATGCAGGGCTCTGATAGAGGCTTTGGTAAGGTGAAATCCCTCCTAAAAAGCTCTGTTAGTGACTGGAACTGTTGGACTGCTATTTAGTACGGGCTGTTGTCTGCTGTCATCCACCTACTGTTCCTGGTTCCTTGTGGGTGTTTTATCGACAGTACCACCCGTGACATGTCCTATCTCCCTTAATGTCAATGCTTGCTTGCTTAGCAGGGCCATTGTGCCCTCTCCCACCAACTGGTTGTGGTTCAGGAGCAAATAATCTAAATTCTGGATTTGACCATCGGTCAAATAATTCCAAGCTTTCTCCATGTATCATCCTCTTAATATTGAAAGGGGCTCATTTCTTGTCATTCACCACGTCTTGTGTTGAGCTCTTGGCTCCTCATACAGGTAAACAGAGGGGGTTGTTTATCGCTGGGTGCTGGGTGCCAAGCCGTGGCACGCTCAGGGAGAAGATGTTGTTGACCTTGAGTTAAAATGGAGCTCTTATCATTAGCTGTCTTGATTGACAGCCGTGTGTTTATGAGCAAAGTGGAGGGCTCTATTTCTTCCATCTCCAGGGGGTTTGGGGTTGCTGCCATGTTGTGACTCATTTCTCTGTCTCCATCTTCCCCTCACATGTTCTCTCTCCCTTTCCTTATCCTTCTTTTATCCCAAAACAGGTTAGTTCACTAACAATATTGGCACAAGTCAGTGTCTTCCAATCCCTAAATAGAAGAACGTATTAAAACAACAATATTATGAGACGAGGTTCCTGTTGTGTCGCTTATACTATTTTTAGTGAAACTTAACTACTGAAGGGGTAGTGGGTCAGTCCTCCGTCTAACCACTCCAGTATCAGTAGGGAAATCTGGTCACTGACAACCAAAGACCAATACAGACAGAAGTAAAAACAAAACATATAAATTAGTCAAAACTAATCCCGTTCTGTACATGGACTTGAACATGGTGAAGTAGCACTAAACACAAAATAGGCTGATGGGGAATTTTTTACTAGATGAAAAGTCAAGGGGTGACCAAAGTTATCACAGTTCTTCCTAAGGTGACATGAATGTGTGTAGCAAATTAAATGGAAGTGGATAGTATGGCAGTGCATTATACTTGCTAATCTAAAGTCAATGTAGAATCTAGAACGTTGTGTTATAACTTTTACAGCCTCTAATTTGAGCCTGTAATTAGTGTTGCAGTCAACAGGACTGAACAACTAGTCTGGCGTGAATGAGAGAAGAAGAAGAGAAGAGAAAACAGTTCATGCAGGATATGTTATTGTGTGTTGTCGAATCAGATCAGAATCAGAGGGAGGATCTTTAAATGTGTCTCATGTGAACACTCTGTAATTGTTCTCTCCTCCTCTCTACATTTACTCCCTCTGACAGGTCCTCAGCTCTGTCCGGACAGAAGGCAATCCCTTGGACTGCCGCTTCAGCCTGCTCCAGCCCTACCAGCTGCTAACAGTGGAGCTACCTCCAGGACCCCAAGGATTCAGAGACGGGTCCTGGGCAGACACCTGTATGTACGAATGCACACGAGACCGCCTGCACCGCCTGTCTGTCACCCGCATCCCGCTACCATCCCATCCTGTGTCCTGCTCACGTCACCCCTCCGAGACCACACTTCTCCTGGGCTTAAGTGACTCCTCCCTGGTCCTGTATGACCAGCGACGGGGCGTCTCTCTCCTGGCCTCCTGCCCAGTGCCACCCACCCTCCTCGCCTGGCACCCTGCTGGGGCTGTGGTCACAGTAGGGGGAGGACAGGGGGAGCTGATGTGCTTTGATGTAGGCTTGGCACCTGTAAACATGGCACTGGTAGCAGAGGAGGTAGTTTCAGCTGCCACGCTAAGACTAGTGCAGCACCTGCGCTGCAGCGGAGGCCTAGAGGGACTGCAGTGGGGGACGGGCCTTGAAGGAGGCCCAGAGGGGACAGACACACTGATGTTGGCCTTTCATGGGGGGCCACTAGCAGCCTTGAGATTCAGACTAGGTGGGTAAAACAAAACAAATGACGACACTCTTACTAATAGCAAAAACTATGGTTGTTGGAATATGGTAAATGAACTGTACTTGTATAGTGCCATTCTAGTTTTGACCATTTAAAGCGCTTTAACACATTCACTCATTCACACACCGTCCATACTACGATGGCTCTGCTTATCAGACTGCAACTAACTTTTATTTCCTTTGTTGATTAATGTGTTGATTCTTCTTCAATTAACTAGTTAACCGTTTTGTCCCAAATCCCAAAAAGTTCCCAAATCCAAAATTAGGTTTTCAGATTTTTTCAAACCAACACTTTAAAACCAGAGATGTCCGATTTGTAGTGATGTAAAACAGAGAGTCCTCACTCTTGAACCATCGGTTAATTTTCATAATTTCAGGAGTCCCCCACAGTGTTTTATGCACAAAGTACTAGAAGTTAAATATGTTGAGCAAACACTGCTTTAAACAAAATTTATATTTCATACACAAGGCTCCCTACACTACACCACTATGCTGGTGGTGACATAGTAATATACACTACTCACAAAAAGTTAGGGATATTCGACTTTCAGGTGAAATATATGGAAAATGTAAAAAGTGAATGCTACAGTGATATTATATCATGAAAGTAGGGCATTTAAGTAGAAGCATGCAATGGTCATTTTATTCATCTTAAATAATTTATTGAAAGAAAATCTAACAACAGTGGTGGGTATACCACAACAAAAATTTTTCGGTGCCTCAATAAATTGGGATGTGGCCAAAGGACGTCCACTCCTCTCCTTTCTGTGACTCTTCCAGTCTCTGTATCACTGTTACAACCTCCTGATGACACTCTGTGACCCTCTAAGCTCAGTGAACACCTCCGTCTGAGGACTTCCTGTTTGAAGCCTCCAGTGTTGAGGTGCTGCTGATCAACTGTTAGGTGTCGTCTTGGTCTCATGATGTCAGAATGTGAACAGCATGATGAGGAGGACTGTTTAAATACCAATTCTAACTGAAGCAGGAAATGTATTGGTAGATTCATGGATCAAACCTGTTGTGAATTTTGCTGTTAAGCTTCTTGTTAGAGAACAGCAACTTGTGCAAAAAGTACTGAAACACTGAACAGTTGGACATGTGCATTCAAAAGTTTAGAGAAGGTCACATTAAGTTCACCTGGAAAGTTTAGAATGCATTTTAGGTTCATCCTGAAATTTCACCTGAGAGCCGAATATCCCTAACTTTTTGTGAGTAGTGTATGTGTGACGTATGAATTTCTGTAAAAGCAGCTGTAAAACGAGCCTTTAATATGCTGTTTTAGAGCGATGCAGTCACACCACTTTGATTCAGGAAATGAACAGGTGCCTCCGGGGGACAGGCTGCACTGGTAGAAAATAGATAGAAAATAATTTACAAACCTCCCACACCATCATAGTCATCTGTTCCTAATGAAGGTGCCCTCCTCCCTTCAGAGACTCACTCTCTGTTTTGGATCTGACACTGTATATGAACCCCACTGTGTAAATATGGCTGCTGAACGGGTCGACCTCTTCACTGCTGAGGGAAGTTAATTTGTTGACAGGCGGGAAGGTTAGCAGGAGTCACGCTCTCAGAGGTCATTCAATAATCGCCCCGGGGCAAGAGCCCCCCAGGTGCATTCTGGGATGCATTTTTCCGATAAATCGTTTACAGTGGCTGCGCAGTCCCTCAGGGACTTGGCAGATAAAGTTTGCCAATCAAAATTTTTCCGAAGCAGCCACCTCACCCTCTAACGTACGCTTACACAAACACTCTCATACGGCCTCATACACACTCACACATAAACACATTCAGTGTCTTTAATTGTGACTTTGGAAAGAAGATGTGACAGTGGCACGCAGCTCTCTGCTGAAGTTTGAAAGCAGGAGTGTGGGGGTGGATGGAGGAAGGTAGGAGATTGTGTGCATTTGAGTTTGTGTGTGTGTTTGAGGGTGTGTGCTCGACTCTGTGTATTCAACTGCGTTTGCCTGTGTGCGCAGAGAAAGGGGAGGGTGTCTTCCAACAATAGCTTCCCCTCCTCTGATCGTCTGCCAAGGTTTTGATGAAGAAAGTCACTGCACGTCTTTCCTCCATGATAATTCTTCCCCCCACACAGACGTGAATGTGTGTGTGTGTGTGTGTGTGTGTGTGTGTGTGTATTCTTCTATTTCTGTGCTCCTATGCACACACACACACACACTCAAGCTCATTTGTTTGTTTGCTTGCACTCCTCCTCTGTATTGAGTTATTTCATAAGGCCCGCTACATGACAGAAGGAGTGAGT
Source organism: Pempheris klunzingeri (assembly GCF_042242105.1). Classification (NCBI taxonomy): domain Eukaryota; kingdom Metazoa; phylum Chordata; class Actinopteri; order Acropomatiformes; family Pempheridae; genus Pempheris; species Pempheris klunzingeri. Next base: position 12,764,080 of record NC_092023.1, read on the forward strand.
CGGGAGGCGGCGAGGAAGAAAGACTTGGCCAAGCTCCAAATTCTCTTTTTTCCATAGGAGGCAGCCCTCCCTGGTGCCCCCCACCCCCACCCTCCTGCCTGCACCGAGTTATCTCATCTGGGCACACGTTGGCCACGGCTGGGCTTGCACCGGTACAGGCTGTGGAAGGGCAGACCAGGGAATGTGTGCACGACTCGCAAGGAAAACATTTTCATTTTTTTTGAGGGGATGGGAATGTAGTGAAATATTCTTGATGTTTAGGGAAGAATTATGTAACTGGGGTAAAAAGAGAGTGAGATGGAGAGCAGAAGCCATTGTATCTTTATTTGATGTTTATTTTGGTTCCCTACTAAAGATGTGCTCAGCAGGCATTGAGGTAACATTAAGGTGTGTTCTGTCCTCCACTGCACAAGCTGGTGCTTGTTCATTTGGAGGCAGTGCTCATTAATAAAGCACTGTTATTATGTCAAGTTTGAATGACAACAGTTTGAATTTGAACCATCATGCGTTTAATCAAATAGTTTGGAAGCTTATATCAATTATCAAAAGTATTGCTTGATTTCATCTCTATATTTTTTGCATTTCTCAAAAGGAGATTGTTGTGATTTACTGAACATTGGTCACAATATAACAGCCTTAATGGCTAATTCTTTCATATTTCAGCTATATATTATACCTCGTTTCTCATTGTTTTGTCTCAGAGGTCTCCTTGTTGCATCTGGTGCAGAGTGAGAGTTCTCATTCGTCACTGCTGCTTATTCGTGCTGCGGCTGATCTTGTGCTGCTTAGTGTTGTTTTGTGCCCAAAAGAGTGACGCTGTACTGAGCTGGCGAAAAAAGTTGGAGGAGACAGGAGTGGGACGGAACTGACTTGTCTTTGCCACCACAATGATCGATTGTCTGTGCTCTGAGGTAGCTTAGAGCAGACGTTGATGCCTGACTCAAGGACCCCCACACATACTATCTCTCACACACACACACACACAAACATAGACGCACACAAACTGCACTACTGCACATGTATTAGCCACATTAGCCCACTCTTTAGGGGATTTAGGGCTTGCTAATTGCCAGCTTGTCATTTTAATTGCCCGTACACCCCCTCACACACATGGACGTACACACACAACTTCTTCAATTAATTAGACAAGAGTCGGTGGTGAGTTTGCCTGACTGCTGCCTGGCCCACTGACAGTACCGCTGTCAGTGATCACCTACGCTGTCCAGAGCTGTGCCACTAGCTATGTCCAAATAAGGTTTATTGACTATATAAGCCTAAATACACCATAGCACAATGACATGTAGCACTGATGTGAAAAACGTCAGCATTTTATACAGCACTTCAAATTCAAGTATGAATTTACGGAGAAGTAAAGCTACAGTTTCAGTCAGGACATATAGCTGCACTGTGCACAATTGTGATCAAATAACAATAGACCATAATCACCCCTGGCATTCAACACCTGAACTCCCCGTATGTGTCCTCTATAAAGCCACAAACACCCACCATTGCCCTTTTACGCACAGAACGAGACACCTGCACTCCCGGTAAGGGTACAAAACCATGTCCTTCCATTATTTAGTAGAGTCCCAATGTACACACGCACACACAAACAAAAGCATAATCAATCAAGTCTGGTGTGGCCTAATCAGTTGTAGCATTCCTCTCATCTTCTCTCATTAAAAACCAATAGACAGTAGTTAAACGTCTTACACACATTCACACACAGCATACATTTTAATACAATTTAGACATATTATTGATGTTGGTGATTTTATTTTGCATTTACACACACAAATACAGATACACCAGGGATTAAATAGACTCCCCAGCTAGTTGATTGACAAGTCAATGCCCTACTAACCAATGCAGTGCTGCTTCAGAGTTCAGACAGATCCACTGGACACTTACTTAGCTTAAGTGCTCCAGGATGTTCTGCATGGTCACACGCAGCTTTTTTTTCCACAGAAATGAGGGGAAACATTATTTTGTTGTTTCAGCAGCTGCATTTTTGCACATTTAAACCCATATGTCAGTAAATGGGAATATACTTTATCAATGCTGCACAGGTGTTTAAATATAACAAAAAAGCATAACTAAAGAAATTGTGTCAACTCATGCTAAGCAAAATTCTCCAAAATAAACCAGCGTAATACAAAGAAACAAAGAAAATAAATATTAAGTAAATAAAACACACTTCTAAATGATGATCACAATGACTGACATGGATGGATGGACACAATTTAAAAGATTTTTGCCAGATTTGTTCCAATAAAGATATACTCAGTGCTAGACATTTTGATCTTATAGCACAGCTGTTGCACAATATTTTTTTCGAAATTGTCCTTTTGTCATTGATGGTAGACGTGTCTGAGTTCGTGCTGCTCTGACGTATGTTGTTTTTGGCCTTCAAACAATAGAAAAGTCAAAAAAAATTTGGGTAAGGTGTTAGAAAATCTACAATAACTTAGTTATTATTAGTGCTAAAGATTTATTTATTTATTTCTACAGACCAGACATGATAGTCTGATTTATTAATGTTATATCATGTCATCAAAATATACGTTTGATGTGTCACAGAGATGAACAACATCGCTCTGGTGCATTTAACTCTTGATAATAAGCTAAAACCAATCTGTGGGTGTGACAGGGGCTCTGACTGGGGGCCAGATGGGTCCTGGGGAGCTGCTGCAGCAGTGGCTGCGTTGTGGCCAGGTCAGAGAGGCGCTGGGCATCCTGGAGGCCATGGATTGGAGCATCATGGGAGACGAGTGCTGTCGAGGCTTGAGCTCAATCATCAACCACCTGCTGAGGCTGGAGCTGAATGCAGAGAGAGAGGGTGGGTCTCTGGGTCAAACTCTTCACATTAGATTTCTGTGAATTAAAACCGTGTGAATCCAGCTACAGTAGTCAAAGTACAGTTTTCTTTTTCTGGATTTGTAACATTACACTTAATCCCAAAGAGGAAGAAGCTAATATTTTTAAGCTTATCACTGTTCCTGCTAAGAGAAATTATTATGTAAGCTAGGCAGATAACAGACCGCCAAAGTTCATGAGCCATATTAGTGTTAATACAAGCCATTCCTTTTAAATTTTTGTTTACATTTCATTTTCTGTCATAATTTGCTGTTAATTATAACTTTGTGAGTAATAGTTTAATTTCTTGAGGGAAGCCATATACATTATTTGCTGAAGTTAATGTATAAAAAGAAGCTCACGAATATTCAAAGGATTTAACTGCTAGTTACATAATCCTTAAAAATAGAAATGGAAAACTTTTCTGTATTTCACTGCTAGGCAAAACTGTTTGCTGATATATTTACAAAAACACTGTGAATGTTACTTCTATTCATTCATTTATTTATTCATTCATTTCATGTTACTGTGTGTGTATGTGTGTGTGTGTGTGTTTCTGTTTGGTCTGTAGCCCAACTAGAAGCAGCCCTGGGTGTGTTTTATGCCCCACCTGCCCCTCTCTCTGATATGGTGATACTTGAGTACAGGGAGCCAGTCAGCAAGTACGCCCGCCGCTTTTTTCACCACCTCCTCAGGTAACGCCACCTACTCCGTGCTGTTGCTTTGGTTCTAATTTGATGTTCTGAGAGAAATTTGTTTAGCATAACTTTTCAGTGAGGTGCGGGTCAAAGGTCAACGTCAGCTGTATTTGAGCAGTCTTGGAGCTAAATGCATTTAAGTACATCGACAGTATGTTCCTTCATCAGGTTACAGATCAGTCATTAAAATATAAATCAAAAAGTAAAATGACATCTGTCCTCATAAGACATCTGATCAGTGATTGTAAATTTGTTTATGCAGAGTTACATGACCGAAGGCAGCAGCTTTCAAACTATTCTTAAGGCATTAGCAGAGTATTTTAGTTTATCATCATAGGGTTCAGAATCACAATAACAAACACTGTCCAAAAAAGGTCTTTTTAGGAAATAGCATCCAATGGAACACAATCAATTGATCAATTGAAACATGATTTTCCTATGTTACTCTTCTATATTTTTAACAAATTATTTTTTTTAGAAAATAGCATCCATTGAAGATACAATTTAATACTGCTTATTTGCTGCTCACTATTGCTATTTTAAAAATTCTAAAAAGGAAATCGCTTTTGAATTTCATCTCACACACACTAATGCAGCTTTGAGTCATTCATAAGGCAAAGCACCTCACATGCACCTGTTTAGACTGTTGTTTCATTTTCCCTTCTGCCATGAGAGCCTTTTGAAATGCCTGTTTGACTGAAATAGACCCTGTTGTTCCCACATACTGCTGCTTACTGCTCTCCATCCTGCAATTACCTCCTGTTTCCTCTCTCTTTCTTTCTCTTCTTCTGTGGCAGAGCCGGAGCGGTGTTTGGCATCCCTCCTCCTCTCCTCTCTTATCACCTACCTCCATTCTTTTTCTCTCCATCGACATCAAATGAAGGAAGCCCCCCACACCTCCTCCCTCTGCTTGTGTTTGTTTGTTTCATGTTGGCTCTAGACAGGGAAAGTTGAGGTGTTTTGTGCTGGGAGATGCAGCTCTCTCTCCCCCAGCTTTAATTCTGGATAATAGGAAGAGGACTCGCTACTCTCAGTTCAATTATTGACAGTTTTGTTTGCAGACGCATATGTGGATGTGTGTTGATCGAGGTGTGAGTCTATTTGTAGACTGAAGGAAGAGTACTACTACTCACCTTTCTATTGATACGTTTTCACACAAAATATGCATTTTTAGATTGTTAGTTGTTTTTTGTTCCACTCTTCCGCTCTGCACTTTAACTGCTTTCACTTTCTCTGCAGATACCAGCGCTTTGAGAAGGCCTTCCTCCTCGCTGTAGATTTAGAGGACAGAGATTTATTCATGGTGAGTGGAAACCTTTTTTCCATTTCAATTGCTTTTTTTTTTTTGAAAAATTACACAGAAAGTGTTAAGAAATGTTTGCTGCCAATCCAATTTCTCAGACCTAAGCAGATATCACAATTTGTGATCATCGTGGCCCATTAAATGACATGCAGCATCTCTGCAACATTTTCCAACAGCCAGTGGTATCGTTAAGAATGGCATCACCTACATTTTAGATATTAACTCATGGATCATGAGGAGCAATTCGTTTTTATGTAATAGTGCTGCTGCGTCTCTAATACCATATAACCTATTTTAATTGTTCATTAAATGTTGTACTGTTGTTACTTTCATTTGCACATGACTTATACAATTGTGTGAGTGTGTGTGAGTGTGTGTGAGTGTGTGTGAGTGTGTGTGTGTGTGTGTGTGTGTGATGTATGTCAGAAAGCAGGTGTGATCTCAGTATGGGCCCCTATCTTTTCACAACCTCCATGGCCCCAGCTCAGCCTTTTCCTCTCCTCTCATCTTCCCTCTAACTCGCTCTTTCTTCCACTCACACGCTGAAATGCTCTTCTATGTGTTTGACCCCCTTTTTCATGGGGCCCCCTTTGCTCCATGCTTCACCAACACCCTAGACATTAATACAGACCCCCATACACACTCACACGCACGCACACACATACACACACACACTCCTCTTGCTCCCTCAATCACACTGATAGCACTGGTTCCAATTACCTCCCCACTAAGTAGTGCTGCTGGGAAGCCGAATTGAAAAGGTGGAGTCGAGCCTGTGGACCTTGAAAGAGCGCAAAGGAAGGGAGGGGAGACGGAGAGGAGTGGAGGGGGTGGTGCTGCAGATGGAAAGCTATATGACATATGAAAACAAAAAAGAGAGAGAGAGAGAAGGTGAGAGAGGAAAGAAGGTCTTGCTCTGTCACTTTGGAGGCGTTGCAGGATGACTGAGCAGGGAAAGAAAGAAACAGAAGATGAGCACGGAGATGAAAGCGGAATAGTATTTGCAAATAATTCTCAGCATTGGGTTTGAACTGACTACGATGGATGGAGTCAGCCACATCAGGACAAACGAGCCTGAGCTGTCAACAAAACATGCTCCAGTCACAGAGATTATTCCCATAGAGAAACGTATATAATTATATGCTTGTACACTACCATGTCAAAATCCCTGTCTTTATGTAAATTATCAGCACTTTCTCAAACTTAGTGGAGCATAGTTAAGAAACATTTGTTCTTATAGATGTGTGTATGCTGAATATGAAATAGGAAATGATGTGCAATTGACAAAGTGATCTTAAAGCCTGACAGTGTGCAGTTTGCATGATTTTATCCACAGCTGAAGCACTGCGCAGTGGTTCTTCACACTGTATGTTCAGATGTTCAGAACTACAAAGCCTCTCCAGTTATGAAGCCAATTCACTCACACCCCCTCCTCCTGTGGCTCTAAAACTCCACCTGACGGCCAGCATTTTTTAATATATTCCTTTTTTAATCAAATCAATGTGTAGCATTAATGCTGTACAGGTACAATCTTTCCAAGCTCTTTAAATATATATGATGTCATAAGTAGTAGTTATTAGCAATAGCATGATGAAGATGAATTGGTTGGAATCAATTGATCAATTGAAACATGATTGATTTTCCTATGTTACTCTTCTATATTTTTAACAAATAAATTTAAGAAGCATACTTAGAAAGCATTTGAGCCCTTTTGTAGTGGCCAGTATGGCAGGAAATCAGGCTCACCAAACACAACATAGAACAGCACATAGTGTACTCCTTACCATAGATCTCTAACAAAGTAAATCCTCACTCACAACAAGCGTTTTCAAGCACTTTTTTGCCTCAGCGACCAAGAGAGCAGCAACTCATGTGAAAAGAGCGATAGAGAGAAAGAGTGAGAAAAAGAGGACGTTGACATTTCACCCCTCTGCTCTGTCCTTCGCTCTAATTAGGTCGTGTTGTTGCTTTAACCTGCTGATTGGCTGATTGAGTTGGGGTGAAGGGGGTTAATGAGGGCAACCCCCATCTTCACCAAACTCTTTCTAACTTCTAACAAACTTGCCCACAGAACTCAATAACGCCCCATCGACTTAATAAAATGCACACCCTCACCTCTTCTAGAAATGCCCAGCATGACTTACCCCCCTCTATCACCAGACCCCTACCCCTTCAAGGCCCATTGTTTCCCACCTAACAATAGAGGCCCTCCAAGCCTTTTTGTCTAAAAAAGAAACCTTTTGTTAAAATGAAACACTTTAGTGTCGGGATAAATTGAGGGGGAGGAGGAATCAGTGGTAGGGGGGTGTTCTGGCAGAGGTGGAGGCTGGGGGATGTCTATAGAGGTGGTAGTAGTAGGGGGTTACTGAGTCTTTTGCATCTTTTTTCATAATTGGCGCTGTTCTGTAGCTCCCTAATTAGCCTTTGATAATGAGTTGATAATGTAACCAATTAGGTCATTCGTCAGCCAAGTCAAGCCGATGACAAGTTTTTTTTTCCACCTCCCTCCCCTTTTTCTTCCTCTTCTTCCTTGGTCTTCAGCTCTTGATGTAGCTTGTTAATTAAATCAAATTGTGTGATAGCTGAATCTGATGCCGGCTCTTTTGTTCCCCAATGAGGTCTTGTACTGTTTCTTGTTAGATACGCTAGCAGTAAGGCAAGCTGTGTCTGTTGGGTTCACCTCCTATCTTCCTCCCTGATCTGACGCTGGGCTTGGCAGCACTGGAGGTATCGCACGTCTTCGGCAGTAAGCTCATTGTTGTTGCTCAGATGACTAATTAGCATTATTAAAACGTTAAGTCCTTAACACCTATCTGATAGAAGTGTTAGTCAAACACAAGGCTTCTGGGTAACAGGTGTGTAAGAAAATAAGTGTGTGTGTCTGTGTCTGTGTGTGTGTGCAGGTTCAGCAAATGTGCTCATGTCCAGGGATTATGCCTATGTTAATTAGTGAATATGTGTTTTTGTTTACATGCTTGTGCCCGTGTGTCACGTTTCCAAAAACATACAAAGTCCAACCAAAATACTGACAGAAGGAAAATTCAACCCTAAAACACACAACAATACCTAAATTGTAATTTGTGTATATTTCTTATTTTTGGGTTTAACTGGCTAAATGCAGATGATGTGACATTTGCATGAGATGTTTCCAGGGGTTACAGTGGAGCCTGAAAGCTTCTAAAGTAATTATTAGGATTTGATGTCCTTCCCTCACAATCAAAGAGCAGAAAGCTTCTCTCTAGAGCTGCCTTTTGATGCTGATATTTTAAAATCACACAGGGAGAAATGCATCTTGAGAAACACAGAGACTGTGTCCGAAATCCCTCCATCGCTTGCTCATCCACTATTCCCAGCATATTGATTTTCAGACATTTATAAATTATCACTTAAAGTCGTTACATTGCTTTGCTGCATTTTAAACAAAAGTATGGTGGTATAAAAATGTCTTGCAGTTTTTTACTCACCAAAAAGATGATAGAAATATTTTGAATAGGAGTTAATTGCCCTTTTGTTGCATTACACCTGAGCATAATCCCAGATAAAATCACTTTAGACTGATGTGTAAATGTCTGCAGATAAATCCTCCAACAAAGGATGACTGGACTGCAGTTGTCAATGAAATAAAACACATGGACTGGAGAAATGGCCCTTTGCTTTAAGTAAAGACTACAATTCCAAAAAATATGTTAAATACTGGAATAATTGGACAGTATAACATATATGTGCCTATTGTGTTGCCCATGACACTCGTTCACTTGTTTTCTTTGAAGCAGGCAATGAAAATAAAGTTAAAAAGGAGATTCCAGATAATCAAGTAAACGACAGCCAATAAATGTAGTAATATCAGATACAGAATACATCTCTACAGACACAATAAGACGTACTGGATAAGACTGTTTTATAGCCACAAGATGTGTGATTTTCTAAGCAAGGAAATACTTTGATGTTATTGCCATAACACTAATCCTGTTAGTCTTTGCACCTCGACCTCTCTGTACCAAATGCAACAAGCTGTTTCACATTATCTGTGAGGTGTTAACAGGCATTGTCAGAAATGTATGTGCAGATTTATATATCAAAATCATAAATAATAATAACAAAATAGCTCTGGGGATGCTCTAAACATTACATATGAATGAAGTATTAGATTCTGCAATAAGATTTCTTCCTTAAAACTTTTCCCCAATCACTTGCATTTCTCGTTGTCAGAACTCAAAAAGGTCAAACTTTCAGTCTCTGCAGATGGTCCACATGCTGACTTTGTTTGACCTTGTTCTTCTATTACTTAGTAATACGTTTCTCTGTGCACAAACAGTAATGCTTGAAAAGAATGTAAACCCTCACTGAACGTTCATTTATGTACACCCCATCGATCCTGTTTGACAGTAACCCACAGACTGCAAACATACAGACATGAGCCCGTCTATCAATGTGTTGTAAAGTGCTGCTGTGTGCCAGTTAACCTAATCCCTCATTTATTTGGTAGTAACCCAAATATCAGTCAATATCGGGCTCTTAGCGTCCACCCCCCTCCCCCCTTTGCTCGCCAAAAATGGCCCACTAAAACGCCCCTCTTTATCAGGCGCTGCAACCCCTAAAGCTCTTATATAAATAAGATTAGTGTCGCGTTTGAGCGTCGGGGAATAAGAGGTGTAATATCTGATGGTTTTATATGCAGTATTATTGTTATCCCTTCTTAGTCGAGCTGATACTCCTCTCTCTCTTAGTTCTCAGTTTGTCTCTCTCTCTCTCACATTTCACGTTTGTTCATTCGTTTATTCTTTCTCTGGGTCCCTCTCTCCAGATTCAGACAGTATTATGAGGAGCTAAGCTGGAATAAAGCGCCCCGGCATCAAATGTTCATATTGTTCTGTTCTGTCTGTCATACAATCTCTCTCTCCCTGCTGCTCTCTCTCCTTTTCACTCTCGCTTGAAAACCCTTGTTGTGAATTTTGCCTTCTTCACGTCTTTTATGTCTTCTTCACCGTCTCTCTCTGCTCTTTCCTTTTTCTCTCTCACTCACTCACCTCACTGTTGTTTCACTGAAATGCCTCCTTTCCTCCTCGCCTGTTCTAATCTTCCGCTGCTCTGTTTGTTATCAATTAGGAAGCCTCACTCATATCTAATTGAGGGGCCATGTCCTCGTTCACAGCGGCTGAATTAGCCACCTCAGTCCTGGGAGCCGATTTATGTTCTTTTGAGGCCATTTTGTTGTCAGCCATTTTCACATTTCCTCCTACCTCCTCGCCACAGAGGGCAGGCACCACACTATAATTACCCAATCTGTTCCCATTCATACTCTTCAATTTCAGCACCTCTCTCTCTCTCATTCTCTTTTACTCCCCCTCTTTCCCTGCCTCAATCCCTCTTTGCTCCCCACCTCTTTTGGAAACCAGCACCCCCCTCTTTTTTTCCCTCTCGGGGTACAAAAGCTGGGTTACAATATGGGGGTATTAGGGCCGGGTGCAGGCTCAGCTGGGGGCTGGCTTTAGCCAGCTGAGGGTTATCCATGGCAAGCCCTGAGTCACGGCACTGATGTCCTGTGATGTCGCTGAGGCGGAAGACTTCCCTTAACACGCTGTACCCTTTGATGGGCCCTCAGGCCCTGCACGAGGAAACCCTGCAACCCTGAGCAGTGAATTCACTCTCTGTTCAATCAATTTAAGAGGGTTGGTTTAGCAGGAATTCTGTACTTTTCCCTCTTTTCTAATTTAAAATGCTGCCTCAGTTAATGTTTTACAATGTATAGTTTACATTTTTCTCACGTCATTATGCATATTTTGTTCCTTCAGCAACATTGTGCTTTCCATTCACAGCAAAACATTCACACTGGGAGCTGAACATTACATTTTCAGCTCTTATTGTTGGTCAATGATGGGCTCCACTGGGGCGACTGGAGCAACATGTTGATTGTTGTCAAGGCTGTTTTTTATTTACTTCACCTGGGAGAGTCAAATTAGTGAACTTTCTGCACAAGAACAAGTTTACACCATCATGCTGCTGCCCCTGCTTGTTTCTCAGACTAAGAAATTTGAAACTATTGGTGGTCACTTTTCTCTCTTTTACTCCAAACCTGCTTAGAATTAGCACATAGTATGAATTTTGGACATGTCCCTCATGGGACAATCAGGATTTGAACTGAACTGAATCTGATTTATTAAGACCACAGTTTGAGAATTGATTTTTCAGGTATTTAAATAGATGAACTGACCTCAGCCTTTCTTGTAGCCCAGAGAAATAGGAACAGCTGTCTGATGCAGTGTGGTTATTAATGAATAGTATGGTGTTGAGCTTCAAATCAGCCACCCTCAGACATCATTTAGCAATATTATCTCTCTTTATAGCCCTGCAAGACTCAAACAGAGAGATACAGAGGATACACGCTGTTTCCAATATTGTTGCCGCCTGATATAGTAATGTGCTCGGCTGGATATGTTTCTCCGCAAAGAGAGAATACCAGCGTTTCTGAAAGGTGAACAGTTCCTCGCCTCCTCTCCCACCTTTGAAATGTGACAGATAACATCCTCCCTAGTTCAAAACCGAAGAGACGAGGGTGGGTGGGGGGCTGATTTCAAAGTTTTTGGAGGAACCGGCATTTCATCCAACCGGTGCTCTTTCTGATGTTGGGCTTCAAACGGCTCATTTTTTTCTGTCATTTCATCTGTTTCTTCCTTCTCCCGCCAAAACACCGCCCCCACCCATCCAAAAAAAAACCCTATTGTCATCGGAGCCTAGATTCATTTTAGATTAACGTTCACGTTTCTTTCTTTCTTGCATTACCTTCAAAGGACCTCCATTATGTTGCCAGCGATAAGGGCGAGGTGGTGCTAGCGGATGTGGCCAAGAGGAAAGCTAATGAAATCGAGGCCCAGGCCATCACAGGCAGCGGTAAGAAAATAATCATAATGTCTAACCAAAAAGACACCAGATGTGACTCGTTATTCCTCCTTATATCTGAAATAAGAGGTGGACTCCTGATAATCTCAGTAACTCGCCCACTCCGACACACTTTTCTGACATCTAACACCAGGTCTTTTCTCAGGCTCTCACCTTCGTTTAATAACACAAAAGAAAATTAAATCAGATCATGTTTGACAGAGAAATATTAATGTTTTAAATGTTTAAAAGACGATATCATCTACAGTTTTATTACATGTTTGTAAAATGAAAAATAAGTGTATGAAAAGTGACATCAACCTTTACATAATTACAACCAGCAAAAATTCTCTCTCAAGTCTTTTTCAAGAGTAGTGGTAACTTGCAGTTCCACCTTAAGATTCCTTGTTTTTAATGCAGATGGTTCTAGATGAAGATTTTCTTTCCCCACAAATTGAATGAAACATGTTGCAATATAAAGTATAATATTGGGAAAAACAAAGTCTTTAACATCAGACTGATTAAATAAATTACTCAGAAGTTTTTTGGAGTAACCAGCAAGGGGAGGTAAACTCGTGAAGGCCCATTTTTTTGTCATTACTTCAGGCTGTGCTGCTGCCCTTTGACAAACACTCCCAAAAGCACATACCAGAGGGGATCAAGCCGAGTTCCTGATTACACACACACACACACACACACTCACACACACACACACACACACAATTCCTCACAGAGGCTTCAAGGGCCAACGGGTGAGCAGAAAACATTCAAATTTGTGAGGGAACTAGATGAACATGTCTGATGAGTCCTTCATTGGCGCTTAAAACACACCAGAAGGCAATGTGCTTGAGTGTGTGTGTGTGTGTTATTGTGTGTTCTCGCACATAACCAAATGAGGCAAGAGAGGTATTTAACTCCACTGTATAAGGTCAAACCCCTAAGGCTGAGTGTCTGTGTGTTTGTCTGTGAATGAAAATGAGCGTTTGTGTAAGTATGAGGCCTGTTTGCATGCAGTTTTTTTTTCCTAATGTGATGCGTAACACGAACACTCCTCCTCATAAGCCTCTTAATTATGTCCTCGATGATTTACCTCCATCACCTGCAGCACGTCCTATCCTTGGACAACAGCACTGCAGAGAAAGAAGGAAGGAAGGGACAGAGGAGAGAAAGGAAAAATTAGGAATGACAGAAGGGAAAGAGGAAAGACATGAAGAGAGGGGAGGAAGGAAGGGGGGGAGAAGAAAAAGATAAAATAAAAATTAGGGAAGCAACAAGGTTACAGGGAAACAAATAAATAACCAAAGAAAGGGAAAAATGAAAGAATATGAATGAGTAAAGAATTAAATAAAAATCAAAAGATGCAAGAATATAAACCTTATGCAGCCATTTGTTCCAATACAAGTTCTGACTTTCACCTCTTATGATTTCATAGTTTTAATGCAGCCACAATCAATATCTTTATAATAATAGCATATCAAGTGGCAATGTGAAGGACTTCTCATAGTAATGAACCTACACAGAATTCTCACCTGAATCTGCAGCTTACCGTGGTTTTGCAGAGCTTTATAAAGAGATTACAGAGACATCCAGTTGATCGTTCAGCTGTTCAGCCCGTAACTTTACTGTTTCTGCTCAGTCTCACCGCTCTGATAGTGTTGTTTTCAGTTTTCAGAGAAGTAGCACAAGAAACTTACTGTGTCCAAATGGACCTAACTTCTAGGTCTGAAAAGTGAAGCCAATGTGGAAGTGGCTTAACCGTGCATTCTTGCCGTTATACTGTAAAATGGCAATTCGGTTACAATTCTTTTCAGTTTTCATTGCAAACGTGTGGACTTGTAAAGCCCCTTAAGATGATATATTGTGATTCAAGACTGTAAATGGCTAAACGTGAACTGGAATTAGCCACAGGCTTTGGCTACGGTTAGCAAAAGGCTAAACTACTAGTTTAGCCTTTTTTTCATGGTAAGTCTACATACACAACCTAACAAACCACTGCAGAACATTTAGATATTTGAGGAAAATGAAGTTAGCAGCTTCAGTCATCTTGTCATCTTGTGTATTATAGTTTTAAAGGCCTTTTTCAGGTCTAAAAGATGTCCAAATGCTAAAAAAATTAAAAACTAAACTAAAAAAAGATATGTTTATCTCTCTCTCTCACACACACACACACACACCCACACACACACACACACACACACACACACAGCCAAACATTAGCCAACAGCCTGTTACATGGTAGATAGTTTGACTGAAAGTGTGTTTGGATACACTCAAGAGGAGGATATCCATGTCACCATCAGCAGTGATGATGGTTTAACAGATCACTCCCTCTTAAGTGCCCGTGTGTTTCAGTGTGTGTACATCAGTTGGTGTGTGTGTGTGTGTGTGTGTCCTGTACAATTGTGTGTCAACGTTCATGCAACCAGGCAGACCATATTAACAGAGAAAAAAAGCCAGGTCATCAATAATAAGTGACTCGCTTCAAGCAGAGGGGGCTCGCTTTACATTCGCACACACACACACACACACACACACACACACCCATACATACATATACGCACACATATATACACAGCCCCTGACATGGCCGTCACACACCAGTGGATCAGCTCTGGCCCCCAAGAACACACACACGTGCATGTACTGTTTTGTCTTTTCTGGTTAGCATACGTTTATAATTAGAATACAAATGCTCATAAAACGGGAATAGACTGACTAACCACCGGTTTCCCTTTGTGAATTCTCATAAAAAGCACTTGGAGCAGCACATCACGTTTCAAATGTCTATGAGTCGTTAGTAGTTCCACCACAGAGAGATTCTCCTATAAACCTCATAAATGGACTATTTGAGGGCCAAAACGGCAAAATTATCTACAGTGTCACAAAAAAGCAAATATTAAAGAAAAAATATAATACATACTATCTATCCATTGCCTATACCGCTTATCCTTCAGGGTTGCGAGGCTAATACAAAGTAGTACACAGAATTTGTTATTTCCTCCTCTCCCATTAATCATCTCATGACCCCTCACATTTATCTTTGGAGGGGCCGACCCCTAGGCTGGGGTTCTCTGCCACTGTTTGCAAATGTGAATTTTCAATTAGTGACTTAGTTTTGTTCCACAGTGATAATGTAAGCAAATGATGATATTGTTGTTTTTAATTACAGAAAATATTTAGTAAAAATTGTAAAATAATGAATAATGAATTCCATTATCAAAACAATTACAGCGGCTTATTAAACTTGTCTCCTGAAAGCAGAACAAAAAACTAATATTTGTCTAATATCTGTTTCAGTCAGTGTCAGGATTATATTGTTATTATCACATGATTTAATCTGAATGATACCTGCTGTCAAAGCACAACTAACATTTACAACTCATACCTGTATTTTGTAACGTGGCAGTCCTTGTCAAATGTATATACAGTCTATGATTTGAAAACATAAAGTCACTAAACACAGACTTGTGTCAAGTTCTCACATTGTAGCTAGAGACAAATTTTCCATTTGAACACACACAAGTCTGAAATTTGTTTGTTCTCAGTCAGTCACACACTACAGATCAAATTCAAAATGGCCCTGGGAGACATATGTGTTTGTGTAAATATGTGTACAGTATGTGTGCAGTTGGGTGTGACATGGGAGGCAGGTCATACTGAATCTGGCTTGAACAGAACATCTGAAAGCAGACTGTTTTGTTCATGTAAAGCAGGTGTTCCCTACAGTGAGGGAACAGAGACGTGACACATCCTGCTGTTTTCTTATACAAACAGTGAATGGCCTGTATCAGGTCAACTTCTTGTTACAAAGGCAAATACGGCACTTAACTGGCATTTACTGCACATGCACACACACAAACTTAACCACACTGTAAATTCTACACTCTTAACGTAGATGTAGAGATATTTTTCACCGGTATGTTAAACTGAATTTGCTTGCAGTATTATAAGACTGTGACAGCACTGAAAGCTTATTTAAAATGCAGAGTAATTATATTGTAATGTAAGGTAATTACTTTGCAACCGTCACAAGAAAATGTTGACAAAGCTCAGTTTGATCCCCTGCTTAAAGGCTGAAACAGGCTTCTTTGGGCTGCAGGAGAGGGGAACATGCACAGAGGTTGTTCTGAGACGTTTTGGCATGGCTGTCTCTGTAACACTTGTACCTTAACTCGTTCCGTTTACTGATTGTTTGCATTTTCAGTTTCAAACCTGCTGACTGACAGGAGTTGGAGCAACCAAAAGGTTTGGTTGGGGTAATGGGTGGATTACTGCTTCATGTTCACACAGTTTGACACTTCAGCACTAATAAACTCCTCTGCTGAGGCAGTTGGGGGTTTAAGTTGCTCAAAGGCAGCTTGACGGTAGTAGCTGTGAAAGAGGAAAACGTGCATCATTTGATTTATCCAGCTTACAGTTTTCCAGTAAGTCAGTGAAAAGAAGCAGCAGCCACTGCCATTTTCACACTCCAGTCTTTGTACAAATTAACAGATGAGATATAATATCTTAATTGCTGATTTTTAAAGGTGAACATATGCAAAATCCACTTTTCAACATAAATATGTGCCCCCAGTAAACTTGGAGACCTTCAAACCTCAAACAACCCTAATGCTCCATTTAGATTTAGTCCTGCTTATGACGTCACTTATGACCTCCATCAGCCCTTCAGTAAGTCGGCAGGCCCGCCCATTGAGAACCTGACTCCAACTTGCTGTCCACCATTGTTATGGGGCTAACGCTAGCTCTGGATAATAAGATGTCAAAGTTACAAGCAAAGCACACCGATTGTGCTGTTGTTGGCTGAAAAAACCCACACGGCATCTGTGTCCTCATGTCCTCCCACCATCTGAGGAAGTGAAGACCCAGCAGATTTACTTTATTTTGGATGAACCTGTGATGGTAATGTCCTCAAAACAACTTTTTAACGAGGTCTGTAAAAAATATGAGCTCAAGGTGGATCAATACCAGCTGTCCATGACGCAACTTCAGACTTTAGCTGTATGTCGTGCAGGTTAATCAGTTGAACTTGGTGTTAACATGCTGTTCGGCTAATGTGGATCCCCATCGGAGCGGAGACTGTGCTCTGGAGACTGCAGAGCTGATGTAGAGGCTGGTGGGCGGTGCTTGTTTGTCTCTGGGCAGTTGACCAATCATAGCAGATTGGTCTCCTCTGGAGGGGGGCCATAAAGAGACCGGAGCTAAACCAGAGTGCTCAGAAAGAGGCTTAAAGGACCATATGAGACAAATAACGTGATTTTTGAACATTATAACTTGTAAACATATTGGAGTAGGACCCCCCATATAAGAGTATGAACCTGAGAATTTGCATAATATGTCTCCTTTAAAGGTGGACAGAGTAAGGCTAGGTGTTCCCCCCTGTTTCTAGTCTTTATGCTAGCTAATTGAGTTTAACTAACTGTGTGGTAACACAGATAACCAACCAGCTGTGCTTTTCTTGAGGAGCATGAGTGAGATCAGCTGTCCTGGGCCTATCACCACCCTCGATTACTTCATTTCACTTTAAGAAAATCATAGAAAGGACTTGATTTATAGTGGAAAGAAGAACACATTGTGTGCTATTGTTCAGATAATACCAGATATACCAGATCGGGTGATTCTTTTAAGGTGGATGTCTTTTGAGATGCACCAGCGTCAGTCTTGGAGTCTTGGAATCAGATTGGGCAGAGGCACCTTATTTCTATGCATCTCTTCTCATCTTTATGTGCATCCATTGTAAATCCTGGTGTACAGAGAATCTGCCTTCGCTTGTTCACTCACACATACACGTAAACATACAATGGAGCACACGCATTTCAGCTTAGAAATGCTCCCTTTCATAACAGCATTGGAAATCGCTTATAGCTGTCTGGCTGACAAGTGTGTTGATTTGGATAGATACGGCTTTGTGAGAGGCAGAGTAGCGAATAAGTGCGAGGGAAGGCCTCTTTCTCTTCGTCTCTATCTCTTTTTCCGTGGAGTAGCGTTTTGCCAAGAGGAGAAGCCAAGTTGGTTGCCTGATCGTTCTGTCTCCCCCTCACAAAGACTGCTGTGGCTGCAGGGCCTTTCAATGGGCACAGAGACAAGAGCTTTATCTGAAGATCCACTTCTCCTCCTCCTCTCTGTCCTTTCTTGGTCGTTATGGTAAAACCCTGTTAGCTCCGCTGTTTGTTGATGGAAAGCAGCGTTTGTTTCTCTTCCCCTCTCAGCTCTGTTGGTTGCTATGCTCACACAACTTCCATTACTTCTCGACTTCTCGTCTCATTCAGAAGCTTTACTAGCATGACATGTTTATCAGAAACAAGACTGTGGAGGCGTAACGTCCAAATTAGCAAAACCTTACACTTGTAAAAAGATCATACTTTTGACAGAAATCTGAGAAAATATCCACACTAGCTACTAATCACTGCCAATAAATGTAATGGGCTATTATTTTAATCTCTCAGAAATCATCATCCGGCTCTGTCAGGTAAATAATGTGGAACATGCAATATAGAGATGGATGATGAATGACTGATGATTTTATTTGCTTTTATTTACACTTACCAACAGGAAAAGATCATGTCAGATTACGAACATGAAACATGAAACACAAAATACTTGTTAGAATAAGTTCTCTGTATAATAGACACACCTAAATCATCATGTGCAGCCAATCAGTTTAATAGCAAATAGTGATGATATTAGAACAAACTGGGTTGTGCTTCTGTTCTATTCTCAGGTAAAAGAAAACTGTTGCTCATCCTTATCCCTGTGTGTGTGTGTGTGTGTGTGTGTGTGTGTGTGTGTGTGTGTGTGTGTGTGTGTGTGTGTGTGTGTGTGTGTGTGTGTGTGTGTGTGTGTGTGTGTGTGTGTGTGTGTGTGTGTGTGTGTGTGTGTGTGTGTGTGTGTGTGTGTCCCCTAGAAGATCCTCTGAGAGGCAGAAACAATGTGTTGTCCGGTTCCAGTCTCAGGGACGGACAGGTGGAAAGGAACCAGGGTGCAGCAGGACCTTCATACCCCAGCACTCGCATAACTCAGTGAGTTACATGTACTTTGTGTGTGTTTGTTTAAGCTTTCTACAGATCAGTGTGTCTGTTTTCAATCAATAACTGAACGAAAACGAGATGTAAACCAAACACTGACATTTCATCAGGCTGATGTGACCTGTTCAGTAAACACTTGTTGATTCGGACAACCAGCAGTTACAGAACGACATTACAATTTATTTGTTTGTGTCCACCTGATGATGAAAGTCCTTCTCCTTCTCTCTTTTAGCTCTGTTTTTGGTCTGTACCAATTCCTGAGGGAAATATGTGGCTCTTAAGCTGCTGAATGCTCCACTGTGTTCACCAGCGAGTCACTAACTGTGTGTGTCTGCTGTATGGTGCTCAGCAGGTATTGCACAATGGGTTTTAGGGTGCTATGTGCTAACCTGTGGTCCTAAACAGATAAACAAAAAGCTGAAACTCTTTAAGCAGAGAGGAGCTGCACTGTTTTCTTTGTTGTTATGAAAATATTGAATATTGCCGAAGTCAATATTGGGTTCAACTTGTTATAGCTAAAGCCCGGGACAGATTTTGTGTGCAGATGGTTCACTTTTTTACTCTCAGTTGTATATGTCATATCCTCTCCCACAGTGATTCACTATTGTCTGTATGTGAATTGCATGAGAGCGTCTGTGGCCAAATGACCCAGCTGCAGCCTAAAAGCCTTCATTCCCTGTGACATTTCAAATGTCAAAGCCACATCAGTTCCGGGTCTTACGCTCGCAGCGATCCCAACGCTGAACCCGGAGCCACATTTAAAACTCCACCGGAGTCCATTTTCACCATGGTTCAGTCTCCGGAGTGCAGACGAAACTCACTGTTTCAGAGTGATTGTTTAATACACTCGTCTACATGAATGACGTGTTGAAACAGTGTGACTAAAGACACACTGAAAGCATCCCTGTCTTTGTCCGTCTCTTTCTCTCGCACACACATGCACAAACAGATACATACAAATATAGCTATCCACGTCTCTATTATTGTGGGATGGGGTGGTGGGAGGAAGTGATGGTGGGGCATTCCTTGTCATACCCCAACTAACATATTGGAGTATTTATATGGGATTTGTGTGCATTAGATAAAAAGGCGCTCTTGTTCTTTTCATCCTCATAGGCTTTTCATGGCTGTTTGACTGTAACAGTGATGACTCTCTACACCCCTCCACCTCCAACCCCTCCACTCTGCGTTTCTCTAAGCCCCCTCCATCCATCCCAAATCCCTTCCTATCAGCCAATTTAAACAAGCTGGGTCCAGAGAGAGAGAAGGGAAGAGACAGAGAGAGATGCTCTGTCCTAAGCTCTTTTTAAAAACAGTAAAAGGAACAAGGGGAGAAAAAAAAAAAGAGTGGTAAAGAGGGTTAGGGCAATTTGGCAGCCAAAAGCCCGGTCGTACTACCCCAGGTCTTCCCTTGCACTGCTGACAGAGGCTAAGAAAGCAGATCCTCAAACCTCCCAAAAGATAATAGCCACAGAGAGAAAGAGACAAAAACCTCTGCCTTTTTTATTCCACAATTTCCCCCCTCCTTTAGAACAATTTTTTATATTGAACCCCCCCCCTTTTTTTTGTAATCTGGTCTCCGATGAAGTTTCATTGTTTCTCATGTGAAGCCAATGACAGCTTAGCTGAGATGGAGTAGGGGAGGCATTGTAGCGCGGGCGTTCTCCCGTTTGGCTCGCTGAGAAAAGAGCAGAAAGAGAGAGGCAGGCGAGCACAATGGCAGTTTGGGGGCTCCTCGCCGATTCCCGCGTTCCCCAAATCCGACTGTGTGCTCGGAGAAGTGAGAGAGAACGAGACGGGAATCTGGGAAGCTTCCCAATGTTCCTTTGATGGCTGCTGGCCTCTCTCGCTCATCACAAACTCCTCTGTCAGCACAGTTAGGAGAACACAGGCCATTTCTATTTTTGCTTAGCGGAGGCCAAAATTAATGTAACACAAGTCAGGAGAAATGCAGAGATTTGACAAATTGATTTTCACTTTCTTAAAATTTATTTGATATTCATGTCTGGGAAATGGTTCAGTATCTCGCTGCATTTGCTGGTGAGAGGACAGATTAACAAAACTGATGCTGAAGCCCCAAACAGAGCCACTACACCTCTGCAGTGGTTCATATCAAAGTTATGAGTTCAGATCAATGAAGATCAGATATCTGCCTGTCAGTGATGTCCATTGCCACATATGATGGAGGTGAGAATATGAGAAAGAAATCTGTCTCACATGACCGAGAATAACCTTATAAATATTGAATTCCATAGTATCATTTTAATTAGGTTGTCTCTGAAGTGTTTGTAGGGGCAGAACCTGGATGGAGATATTATTATCACTCCCACAAAACTGAAGGAGAAGTCAGCTCAGAAGGCACAATAGACATGAGAGTGTGAATATATACACTGCATGCATCTGAAAAAATGAGATGAGAAGAGTTTTCTGCATTTTGAGGTTTGACTTAAATGGAAAGTACTTTGTTATCCCTGTGTTTCTTTGCCACAACACACAGTGGACAGCACAGAAAGAAATCCCCACACATGTTGTCTAAACATATTAAGGGAATCACTAACTAAGGTACCCACACCCCAACATGGACCCCGACAGAAAGCCGCCAACCTCTGAGCCAGGGACTGACTGAGGTTTCTTCCTGTTAAAGGGGAGTTTTTCCTCGCCATTCTTGAATCCTTACTTTTGAATTCTTGAATCGTTGGGACTCTCTTTGTAAAAGAGTTTGGTCTAGAGCTGCTCTTTTATGGAAGCAGCTTGAAGCGTCTTGAGATAACATTTGTTATGGATTGGCAAAAGAAAAGCAGATTTATGGGCAAATGCACCTCTATGAAATATATATAATGTTAATTTTTGGTGTTTTTGGATATATTTTAACCGTTAATCATTAAACAAATTGCAACAGATGGTTCTCAGTTTTCTTTTTGTCCCTCAGTGCTGATGGAGGAGCCAATCAGAGGAGACCACAGGCAGAGAGCATACGTGTGACCGTGAGCCCAGACGTGTTCAGGACACTGAGACAAACAGGTTTGTCTGTCTGTCTGTCTGTCTGTCTGTCTGTCGTACTTGAAGCACCTGTGTTATGCCTGTGAAGAGTTATCTAATGCTGGAGCTTAACCTTTCTGGGTTAAAGAATCACAGGAATATAGATAAGCAGCATTTAACCTGAAGATTAATGGCCGCTGCTTCTCTGCGATCTGTAGAGCAATCTGATAAACAAGAGAAATGAAGAGGTTTATTGGTCAAACTTCACATGTCCTTGAAGTAAATCACGAGCCAAAACATTAGGTCTCTTTTCATCTGATTATAAAACCTTCAGTGTTTCCAGAGGGAGCTGCAAATGTCCACAAGTGATGTCACTTGAGTTAGCATTGAGGCTGACGAGTTTGAAAATGAAAATAGTCTGGCTAGTTAGAAAGACGAGCTCACCACACCTCTGTAGCCGGCTCCTCATCACCGTTTGAGGCTCAAGGCTACACTAGCCGCTGCTAGCTTAACACGCCCACATCTCTTACTGAACTGTTGGTGGTCGAGCGGCATTGTGGGTAATGTGGGCACCAGTTTTTGTAAAGGATGAAGAACACATGGGATAAGAAAGACAATAAATTTTGTTCCACTGAATCAGTTTTTATCCTGTCCATCACAAGTTAAGCAATGTTATAGAAAGTAGTTTTCTACTTTTTTAAAGAAGTCACTTTTGCATGAAAAATGTCTTTCACACCTTGTTGTTGTCATTGTGTATAGCATATTCAGCAATAAGTGTCGTAGAGCCATATTTATATATTCATTCATTTAAAAATCTGAAAGATTTGACTTGGTAGGAAACAGTGGGCCTTTGGTGGTAACCTTGCAGCGTGCCAGAAGACGAACGTTAAAAAAGACACAATGGTCATACAAGTTCATTTCCTCTCAAAAATCCAACTTTAAACATTCGCACTCGCCCCAACTGGACATACTTCCTTTCCATTTGACTATAAGCAAAACCAGCTCCACCTTTTGCTCTTAATTCTCCCCAAACTACCTAAACTAGTAGGCATCTTCGTCCAGCCATCAGTAACAGTCGACAGAGAGAGAGTCAGCCCATTATATTAAAACTCACCATGTTCAACATGTTGGTTTCAGGTCACGTTTTAAGCCCTGCAGCAATTCTCCAGTGACATTCAGCTTGTTTTATTCTCTAAACGTAGCCTGAGTGCTCTCCTCTGCTGGTCTCAGATGTCTGGGATGACTAACGGGTCATTTAGGAAAAACACCCATTAAGAAAACATCACTGTTCCTTCATCTTCTTCACTTCCTCCTCTCCTCCTTCTTGCTCTCTCCATTTTAATAATTCCATTTTCGGGTGATTAGCAATTGTCTCGCTATCAAATCGCTCTGTCATTTGATAATCCGTACTGTAGGCTATTGGGGAGGAATTTGCATCAGCTTTTTAAATATCAGTATAAGGCACGCCGGGGTTTTAATGTCAATCAGAACCTTATTAACGCAGGGCTCAGAGCAAGAGAGATCGCCATGAGTGACAACGGTTTACGTTCGTTAAAACCCAGAAAAGGCGACATGTCCGACCCACTGAGTGAGCATGTAACCTGTTCAGGCATTCAGCTGTGTGTGTGTGTGTGTGTGTTTCTGTGTTTATGTGCTGTAGGGCTGCTGTGTGTGATTATGCATGTCTAATGTTTGGTGGTTGTACTTGTTTAAAGTGTCACGGCTGGTTTACAGGGATGTCTAACATCCTCAAACATCTCCTGTCATTCCAGTTTGTTCTGCAGGAAGCACTGAAGGTGACAGAGACAACATGAATGTGAGTTGATTGACCGCAAATTGATTTTTTATTTTATTTCTGTTGACAGAAGGCTGTATCACGTCTCTCTGTGGATCAGACAGAAATACAATCAAGTGTAATATTGTTGTGGCGGAGTTATAACAGTGGAAAACTAGAAAAAAACTAAATTATCTCGCACAATATTATGGTAACACTTTCCTTAAATACCCTATTTAGTATTTACAAGCATTACATAAACATTTATTAATGGTTTATACCACACTAATGTAGTTATTAGCAACTATAAAAACATTTAAAGTGTATATTTATCTATGATGTTTGTCATCATAATCATGTAATGATTATAGGTATCATAAAGGTAGACTTTATGGCAGAGCTGTTGTATTGGATTGCATTAGACTGTGCAGGTGTACCTAATAAAGTGGCCACTGAGTGTATATTGTCATTCATTATCTGTTTATACACAAGCCTCCACTTATGAGTGCGCACAGAAGGAATTGTAGTTGTTGCAAACACATTAATATGCTTATAATTAGATTATAGTGTGTTATAAACATGTATTAAATGTTTATGTACTGCTTACACAACGCTAAATGTGGTGGTTGAATAAAATGTTAATTAGAATTAAAGGATCTATTCTGCATCATAGTGTTTTACAGGATATTATAGTGTACTACAGTATGCAGTGTAGAGCCATTATTTTGACAAAGGATTCATCATCACTTCTCCAAAATTTCTAGTTCCAGCTTCTCAAATTTGAGGATTTATTGTGTATTTTTATCATACGATAAAAAAAAAAAAGAGATATTTCTTAGTCTTGAACTATTTGTTGGATAAAACAAGCAATTTTAGCAATAGGGATATTAGCTTTGGCTCTGGGAAGTTGAGACAGGTGTTTTCACTGCTTTTTGATAAACTAAACAATTAAATCAATCATCAATAATCAATAAAATCAATAAAATGAGATTAATCAACAATGAACGTAGTCATTAGCTGAAGGCTTCAAGAGAGTTTCAACTGGTGAATAGGAGGCCTCTAAAAGCTCTATGCACTGTCGACCAGCTGGCTTAATATTCACACACTGTTCAGGTTTATAATATGTAACATTTCTGTTTGTTCTCTCTCAGGACGATGACGACCCCGGGATGCTTCATGTGGTCCATTTAGGAATGGTTTGAAAAAAGTGAAGACGTGGTGAGAGTAAGAGAAAATGAAGAGACACAACAGGTCTTGTTTGTCTGTATTTCACATGAAGTAGTTACTTACCTGTGAAGTTGCCTGGATAGGGACTCAAATATCATTACACAGAACAGAATATGGTTATGTAGATCTCTGACTATTATGTGTAAATACACTAGTTTTGTATTACCAGTTTTGTTGTTAATTGTACATTTTATACAGAAAAAACTGTTTGTTAAACCAAAAGCTTTTATTTTTTAGACCTGTATATCATAGTATATTGTTGAAAGTCAGAAAGGGTTTTTTTTCTGTCTTAGTGAAGTCTAAAGCAAATGAGCCTTAAAAGAAAACAGTTACACCGAGTTCTCCCTTTAAAAACATGACAGAAAATGTTTTAAACCTTGCCATTAATCAGCCTGAAAAATAAAGACTTCTATTATACTTCCATCACCACTGATATTGAATGTTCCAGGCTTCCTCTGTGTGTGTGTGTGTGTGTGTGTGTGTGTGTGTGTGTGTGTGTGTGTGTGTGTGTGTGTGTGTGTGTGTGTGTGTCGGCCGAGATTACGGGCCACAGTTTTTATTCATGAATAGGAGCCAACCAGCGTCTTTAAAGCATCGCGCGGAGCCCCTTTCCTGAACAGCAGCCATAGCCGTGTCAGAGCTGTCGACGCGCTGCGCTCACCGACTAATCTGACAGCGCCGCGCGAGCCCTAATCCCTCACTGTATCGTAATCTATTTACTTTGCATTCTAAGAGGATTTCCACCAAAAAATATACAAGAAGCGATGTTGGAAATGGACAGAAGATCAGCGAGGATGCTTTTCTGCTCCTTTTTTTTTGTTTTGTTAGCTTAAAAAAAATCATTGTATGTTTTTTGGGGAGTCAATCCCCTGCGAGAGGAATGGGTGAAAGGAATTACATTTCTGACTGATACTAATACTTCTCTTATGTAAACATCAAAATGTTATATTTCCCTTCTGATGATACAGTCACACTGCAGAGGCTGCTGGAGATAAGTGGCATCTGTCGATGCCTTTAGTGCATCTCTTGACACGTTTATAATTTACAAACCAAGGCTGCATTATCTCCTGATTGTTTGACTTGACAGCTTGAATAAAAGCTGAAAAATTGCTTAACAGGCGAGCACGAGTTCCTCCCATCTCACTGATGGCCTACACAGTAGCCTTTTTGACATGCAAACAGTGAAATCTCCTCTTTCATAATGCAGGAAACAAAGTACAAAGACCAAATGCTCTCCTCAGTTACCCTTTAAGCAATTATGTCAGCTTTGTTAAATCATAAATAGTTATGCTTCATTTAAAATGTGGCCAGCAGCTTTATTGTAGAACAGCCTCGCGTTCAAATCTCTGCCATCCGAGATGACTCGCAGAGATAGGCTTATTAGTGGTATTAACATACTGCGCGGCATGCTGGAGCTGTGAAACGGCCTTGTTAACATTTGGAAATGAATCAAGCCTCCGGCACTTGCTATTATCCAGGTTATCTGTTTTTTTTTCCTCTCCTCTGTGCAACAGCTGTGCAGTGTTTCTGCGGAGGCCTTATCGCATCTAATGATGGCTCTGATTGGACTGATACTGTTCCCCCTCAGGGGGAGTTTGTATGTTTTACAGGTTTGTTTCACTGATCTCCACAAGCCAGATCCCCAAAATATTATAGACAAATATGTCAGGACCATTAAAGACATCAAAGAGACTAAAGTACTTACAACTGAGAGCAATTAGAATGATTTTATTCCCCGGAAAAATGACAGAATAGACTCAAGTTTCTCTTAGTTATTGGTTCTCAGATCAGTGAATGAGATGTACTTTGCATGAAGATCATGAAGCCAATCTGTATTGAATATCTTCCTGAACTGCTTCCTGAAAAAGCCTAAAGACAAAAAAAAACATTATGATTTGATACTGTGATTAAAAGAGAAACAAAAGGACTCTGTTGAGACTGAAGTTAAGATAAATGTTATATTCATGGTCAACTTTTGATCAGATATCCTCAACACTAATGTTCTGCAGGGAGTCCTGGAGACCCCGGGCCCTTTTTAACAGCTAAAAAAAAACACATTCAACGTTACTTTATCAGGCTGATGCTTCCTCACTTTGACTCATTTTAATGGTTTTTGATGAGCTGCACGTCTGTGATTGGTGTTGACAACAACTTTGTACCCCAAAAACTCTGAGGATTCACGTGATTGGATTTTTATAGCTGATCATAAGAAGTAGGTCCAGCTTCGTGTTAGACGGTCTGTATTACTTATTTTTGGATGCAATCAGAAGACAATGGATAATACACTGTGCATTTCTCTGTCTGGTTTAAAAGAAATGTATAGTTGGTCCTGCATAGCTGGTAGTTGGTCTTCATATGACTTAAAAAACACCCCATATTACCTGGAATAACGATGCTTTATGGTAATTTCACAGTTATGTTCATAATTTTCATTGTTGTTTTTATATATACATATATACTTCTAACTACTATTTGTAAATAGTAGTTTAATATATATGTTAACCCATGTTCAGCTTTATTGTTTGTTTGTCTATTTCTATGTAAGTGAGAGCAGCAGATAAACCGGAGTCAAACTCGTGTGTGTCTCGTGTTTTTTCATCTTCATCAAATGTGCAAGTCCAGTTAAGGTAAAAGTCACTGGCTCAGTACTTTTCTACATATTGGGTTTTAGTAAGGTCATAAGAAAAGCAGATAAGTATGTAAAGGGGGCGCTTGGTAATTTTGCAATTGTTTTTTTTTTTTTACTATTTTTACGCATAATACCGTGAGAGTTATTTCCTTTTCCCCCCAGATTCAAACATGTTTTAAAGGTCAAAGTTCACGAGGAAGGTTTAGATTTTGCAACAATAACCACACTGCATGTTCTCTTAACATGTTACACATCAGTTGGCATAGTTTTTCTGAGTTGCTGCCCTCTGGCTCCATATGCAGAGAGAAATTTGTCAGTGACGAACAAACTAAATAAATGAGGAGATGTGGCCAACACGTCAGACAGCAGTCTGTTGCACACTGAGACGACGTCCTCGGTGGGAAACACTAAAGCCTGCAGGCCAACAAGCCTCCATTAGGCTTTCCCATGTCTGGAGGGCTTAAGGGAAAAGACAAGTTGTGACCTGGGACGAGGGTCTGCTGCATCCTTTCCAGATGAGATAATACAAGCCCTCTTCAAATACCTCTCTACTCCATGCCTCCTCACCCTGACGCTACTGATTCACAAGGAACAGGAAACAGGATGTCATCAGGAGGAGAAAAAAAAGCATCTAAAGTCAGATATGAAGGGAGTTGTTCTGTCCAGAAAAGCCCTGAGCTGCTTTCATCAGGCCAGTCTTGTCTGATTTCCCATCAGCTACTTCAAAGAAGAAAAGAAAGTAAGAAGGAAGTGATTGGCTGCTCCGCTGACCTCAGAACAGCTTTCTCTGCAGGAGAAAAGCCTCATTCTTTAATTTACTGATAAACTGCCCAAGAACGTCATTGAATTTTGGGAGTTTGGCCAACTGATAATTATATTCAGTAGCTCACGAGAGGATTGATGCCAACAGCATCTGTGTGTCTCAGGGAGGTGGCTCTGTTTAGTGAGCATGCTTAAACTTCAGCAGGTAATGTGATTAGTGATAACCTTAAAATATGGAAATAAACACTTTCTGTTTGTATTATTTTTGGCCTTGCTTGTGGCTCGTCCCTAAGCATGGTAACGTTGGTCAGTTTCTCCACCACTTTGGTCCAGACTGAAATATAACTGAGGGTTGATCACCATGTTTTATAGACATTCATGGTCTCAAGAGGATGAAATCTAATAACTCCCTATTGATCCCCTGACTTTTCATGTTACACCACCATCAATTTTAATTTGTCCAATACTTTGCAAATGCAAACATAATAACAGTCTCGGCCCTGCTTTATGTTTATCACTAATTAGCAAATGTTAGCATGCTAACACGCTACAATAAGATATTGAACATGGTCACAGATGTTTTAACATTGTCATTAGGGCTGGAACCAATGACTCTATTCATTACTTGGCCTATATATCATCATAAAACAATTTAAATGCTCACCGCAAAGTCCTAGAGCCCAAAGTAATGTTAGCAAATGTCTTGTTCGGTCTAAAAATATTTAATTTACTTTCTGAGTGTTAAGATAAGGAAAAGCAGCAAATTTTCACATTTGAGAAGCTTAAGCAAGAGACTTTACTTTTAAAATAACTGAAATATTCATTGATCGAAATAATTGGCAATTAGTTTTCTGACGATCAATTAATTTCTTTGCTTGTTACTTGTTTTTGTTAGCATGTTAGCGGCTATTGTTAGCATTTGCGTTTGCATTTACCTGCCTCACAGCGCGGCTGGCGTGGCTGTAGACTGTTTTTTATTCCTACAGCTTGTAGATTCATTACTTGTAACAACTGAACCTCGGCCTTCAATATAATTTCAGTAATTTTCAAAGCAGCAGAGTAAAAAAACATCTGCTTTGTGGCGAAGTTAGCTCAAATTTTCTGTGAAAATGTATCCTGTTCTGCCTCTGAAAGTGCTCTGCTCTTAAAGTGTTTGTCTAATTTATCACATTTCTTTCACTTCATTCAGTCGTGTATTTGACATGCAGAGAAGAGTCCGAACCTCCCAGCACATCCCAGTTAGTTCTGGTGAGCAAAGACCCAAATTCCCTAGAAGTCATCAGTGTGCTGGAGTTGGCCTGAAGGAAAGAAGCTCGACCTTAGAGAGAAGACGGTGCGTCGTCCTGACAGTGTCCTCTGCTCAACTTCGATCTACAGTGTGTAAACCACAGGAGGAATTTCATGAATGCTCTCGGTGCCTTGTGTCATGGGGGAGACTAAGCTGCTTTCACTCTTCGCCACCTGGACTCAGCTGTGAAATCCCCTCATAGGAACCAACGGTGCTCTCACCTTCTTTGAGTTTGGCTGACGGATTCAAGAGGTTGTTGGTGGCTTCATTGGATTCAAGACCAACCTTTATATCTCAGACTCTGAAACACTTCAAAATGACCAAACAGCTGCTGGTTTTACGTGTTGCATTAAACAAAACAAGATGCAAGAAGAAAAAAGGGGAAAACATGAAGGCCTTTTCTGACAAAGCAGAGAAACCAGAGACGGCGGCCTGGACTCCACCCATGTTGGTGTACAGTTGACCCCAGATTAACCCCCCCAGGTAAATATAATCCTCCTCTGTATCACCTCTCACTCCTCATACTGGCCTATGAACACACCGGGATGCTAAGGTCTAGCGACAGTCGACAGCCAATGAAAGACAAGTGTGAGTGTTTTTTCTTTCCTGTCCTGCATAGAAATGGAAGACTAGAAAACAGTCCCAGCATGCAGGCTGCTATCAGTGCATCTCCTGGTCCTTCGAATCTCTTTCTCTCACACACACTTTGACATATCGAGGCCTGTAAAAAATACAGGAGGTTTCTGTCTCGCACTCATCTTTATCTGTCCGCCTGTCTCTGTTTCTCCTTCCCAGATACGAATCAACAGCCACTCATGCAAAAAAATAAAGAAAAAAACAGTCCGGCTGGTTCCAGTTCATTTCCTGGACAAGTGTGAACAAAATGTCAACAGCTTCCAGTCCACCCACATTCAGACACCTTCAGTGGAGCAGGCGAGAGGCCAAAAGGTCGACGGCTGACAGCAGGCGACGTGGTGCAATCGATCGTCCTATTGAACAGAGTATGAAGGCTCAAACATCACACACACACACACACACACGCATTATGATTGTGATAAACTGGCCCAATAATGTGCTTTTTAAAATTAAGTATCAGATATCAATCAGTCGTGACAGACTTTTTTTGATAGAAAATTGCAGGAAAATCTTGTGACATTTATTTTCTTTGCAAATGTTATATTTTCCTGTTTAATTGGTTTTAAATTCAAATTCTCTGACAACATTTTAGAGGCTTTTCCAACCTGGAAATAATGAAATCATTCGCTTTGCTTTAAAGATGATAGTGTCCTCATTTGGGTTGTGACCCTTGTGTTAACCTAAAATCCTCTCAAAGCGCTCCAAGAATGTGGATCTAAAAAAAAAAAAAAAAAGGTGTGTTTAAACAGACAGGTCAACTATTTGACTATTAGATTATATCATCACCTTAATCGCTCGTAAAGCTTTTCTGAGGTGAATGTGGAGCCACACCTCTCACTGCTGCTCAGGACAAGACAAACACTTTGGTACCAACATGTTTGGCTTTTCTACTTTCTTTTTGTTTTTCTACATGATCAAATGTTTAGTGTGTTCATTCATTACCTCTGACCTTGTTTTTCTAATAATTTCCATCAGAGGATTGATAATTATGCCCACACTGTGTGTTCATGGTGGTTTATCAGTCAGGATTAGTGTCGGATCATTTTAGGACACTTGTTGATTCGGACTGTGTTTAAATACATTTAATACACCGTAGGTTCTTGTGGTGTTAAAAGCTTCACTTAAAAACTCACCAAGCTGATGTGTGTGTTTGGTTTGCACTGTCTAAACTCAACATTAATCAGTCAAAATAATTTCTACGCAGTCACACATAACAATATATATTTAGCTGGCTTCTGATTTTTTTTTATTGTTTTAGAAAACACTAAATCTTGATTGTTAAAATGTGGGTTTTTTTGGTTGCTTTTTTAAACATGAATGTTATTCAAGTTTTTATTTTTTGGCCTAATTTAAATCTTTCTATGTGCTTTCATCCCCATCAAACTCATGACATGTTTACCACAGATTTCTGCTTTTTTTTTTTTTAATGGTCCATATTATATATAATCTTTTTTTAAGTGCTGTTTTTGTGTCACTAAAAAGACAAGTTCCTTAATGTAACGCTGGAAAAAACCGTCAGCAGACTGTAAGTTACTAAAAACACACAGAACAATATAATAAATATTCTGATGTCTTTTGGGGCACGTTTGAAAAGATCTGAATAAAGACTGGAGGAGGATTTTTTTGCTCCATAAACAGCCGCAGGAAACAATTTACATGTTGAAATTCACGTGTTATTTTTCTCACTCGACCAGCAGACGAACCCACACAAATCTACGGATCATACACGTTATATTTTCTCCTGTTTTTTCTCCCACAATAACACGTTTGTCATTTTGTACCGTCTCCTCCTGCATGCTGGGAAACAAACCCGCACTTTCACCGAAACAGTGTGCAGGATTAAACAAATTTCCAGGAGTATTTCAGCCTTGAAGTGCCGTTAATGCGGAGGCCACAGCTGCTCTCATCCCGCCTTTATTCGTTCTGTATCTTTATGCAAGCAGCTTCTTTGTGTTTGCTTCTTTAATTTCACATTTTTATAGTTAACTTGGGTCCTGAAGGCTGCAGAGAAACGTCTCCTGCACGTCTGCCATGTGGCCGCAGCCTCACATCCTCAGAGGGGACATTAAACAGCGGATCTCTAACGCTTTTCTTTTCTGCGCGTGTTTGAAGGTGAGCAGCTGTCTCACGCGGGACCTGTGGCTCTCCCGGACTCCTTAAACAATCCCACAAGATTGGCCGCAAATGTTTGTTTGATGCAAATCCGAACAAATCCGCCGCTGTTCGTGGACGCTCGCTGCGCTGTTTGCGCGTCTTGGCGCAAACATGTTTAATGTCCTGGTCTGCAGATATTTATTCAGCTGCTGCCAGCTTCATTTACATAAAGAGGGAGAGAAGGGGGAAGGGGGTGGGGGTGGCTGCAGCTGAAACATGTTCTGCACAGGCAGGGGGACACCCACAGCATGTATCGATCAGGTCGATAATCTGATCAGGGTGGATTATCGGTTCCTAGCATTTTAGGCCTCTGAGCTTTTAAAACGAAGCTGTCCGATTAGTCACCTGAAACAGAGCGAACATCGGAGGAAAAATCCCACATGAATGAACTTAATTTTGTGCATCTCTGCTCACATCTTATTGATCATCTTGAGACGCACGATCTCTGGCTCGCGACCCTTCAAAACAAAAGCACAGGATCAGCTGAGCCTTCAAAAACGTTCCCATTTTTCTATCACGAGCTGTGAGCTTTTCCACCAAAGAGTGATTTCTGTATTGTCGGATTATTAATCATGTGGTTTTACGTCTTCAGGCCCCTAAAAGTATTCAAAAAATCCAAAGCAAAGATACCAGAAACATGTCAGAAATGTTCGTCTCTCTCTTCCGGACTTGTTGATCATCTTGTGAGCCCCTTTAAGACTTTTCTGACAACCAGTTTTATTAATAAATTCAAATATTAGCGTCGAAATGTAAGAATTCTGCTGCTTATGTCTTATATGATAACACTAAATATCTTTGGGTTTTCTGCTGGAAAAAAAGGCAACATGAAGGTGGGCATAATTAATAGACAGAGCAATTGTATTAATCAATGAAATAATCAGGAGATTAATGATAACAATAATAATGATGATAATAATAATAAGCTGCAGTCCTGACTGTCACCGGACCCTGAACAGGCCTCAGGAAAAACTCTGTTTTATTCTTAATGGGGGGGGGGGGCTCATTTGTCTCAATTAAAACAGGAGACGGAGGGGCAGAAAAGTGCGCACAACCTGCCCTACTGGGGGGTAATTTCTCTGCACAAGGACGGTGTTTTTATTTGGGGCAATTAATTAGCATTAAAGCCTGTTCTGCTTTCATTTTATTGCCTCCTGAGCTCTCAGTGCGGCCTTCAAACACACTCGTCCAAAACAACCTTGCCAGAGAACTAACGCGATATTTTCTCTTACAACCCTCCTCCTCCTCCTCCTCCTCCTCCTCTTCTTCCTTTTTTATAATGCGTTTATGCTCGCAGGCATCACACACACACACACACACACACACACACACACACACACACACACTCTCTCTCTCTCTCTCTCTTACATCTGACCCCCTAACCTGGCCCCACCCACGTAATTACCGCATCAGAGGCGGTGAAATTCCTGCAGGTTATTTTGGAGAAACCAACTCAGGGCGCAGGAGTAATTATCACGCCATTACAGCGCTGCATTCAATTACGCCTCGATCAAATGTCTCCCGGCTCAATATTTAGGGCTTTTTAACGCCGCAGTTTAAAAAGACACTTGGTCTCCCTAAAGCGAGGGGAGATGTTAGTGTTTCAATTTAAAGACGGAGACAGAGAGGATTAAAACTGGCTGCTCTCTAAAATGGAAATGCGGGCCTACACGCGTTCATGGCTTGTATTAATTATGGGCCAATTTGCATTTACCCGGTTATAATTAGGAAAAAACAAAATCAACAAGCTTTTGAATAAAAGTATGACTAACTCAAATGAGAAAACAGGAATCCTGAGTTTGTAATTTGCTCGTGTACATGCATCTAAAAAAAAACAAAAAAAAAAAAAAAAAAAACTTGACTCCCTGTTGGGACTCAAACTGAGACAGACTCCACTGAGGAAAATAAATGTGACTTAACGGATCTTTATTAGATGAACATGTATGTAAGGGTGGTCGCCTTAAAGATACATTCAACATCTCACTGTCATTTTGGAGCTATAAATCCACATTTCCTCTCCAAAAATAATAAAAAAAAATGCTCTGACTCCAGCATCAAGCCAAGTGCTGCGGTTCAAACATGTCCAATATCACGACAATGCCCAAGAGAGGAGGTCTGCTCTGAAAATGTAGAGGCTTAATAATATCCGGAAAACAGACTGTAACCTGGACAAATGGCCTGAAGAGTTCTGCATCTATATTTTAGATTTAGAGTTTTCCAAGACATTTCAAATAGCCAAAACATTTTTTTTCTGAGTAAAACAATGTATATAAAAGCTGAACTTTATGGCCAATTTGTTCTCTTTGGAATATTTGGAAAGATTTACATACAGGCTTTTTTTTTTCTTTTTTTTCTCCCAAAGTGGTAATAAACAATTTCAAATTCGGAAAAACACCAACTAAACATGGTCACTGTAACTGACCCAAATACATATTTACATATTTCAGCTCCTCAACGTCGCTGACTAAAAATCTCTGTTGTCCTAAAATAACAAATTTCAGAAATAAAAACTTTACAGGATTTGATTGGGTTGGAGGTAAAGAGGGCACTGCAGGCAGTTCCTGTCGGTGCACCAGAGGGGAAAATATTCCTCCCATCCAGAGAGCTGGTGGTCAAAGGAGTTTGGTTGAAATGACTTTTTTTTGTTGTTGTTGTGAAAAACAGTTCATCCAGGAAGGAGGGCGTCTTTAAAACCCCCCACTCTTCATGGTAAGGACTCTGCTCCTGATGTTTTCTCTTCACAGGACTAGAGGGACTGCTTCTCTTCTTTTTTTTTCTTTTTTTTTAATTTTAAATTTTTAAAAAGACGTGGAGGATGAGAGGGAGAAGAAACGAAGTCCGATTGCTGAGCATTCCTGCTGCTATCTTGTTGTCTTACGGTTCATAAACTCTTTTTGTCTTTAAAAACAAGCAATATGCTAATCTGGAAAGTAAAAGAGGAGGGAGCAGACGAACACGGAGGGAAGGAGGGGAAAAAAAAAGCCCGATCACAAGACTTGGAACCTCCAGGAGGCCTGGTCTTTGTAGTCCAAGCAGTCTGTGGTGTTAAAGTTGAGCTTCCACGAGGAGGCTGCAGTCTGCTCTTTGTAATCCAGGCAGTCAGAGGAGTTGAAGGCCAGGCTGGAGCCGCCGTAGGCCTGGTGGTGGTGGTGATGGTGGTGGTGGCCTGACGACTGGCTGATGTGGTGGTGCGGGTGGCCCGACATGGAGGAGGCCGTCATGGGGCTGAGCTGGTGGGGGTGGTGGTGGGAGTGCATGGGGGCCAGGTAGGAGCCGCAGTCCACGCCGCTGAAGTAAGAGCTGGACGGGGTGGGGTAGCCCTGGCCGTAGCCTGGCGTCTGGTTGTAGGACATGGGGTAGGAGGTGGCGGCGGCGGCAGAGCCCGACATCGAACGCTGCATACAGGAGGCATTAGAAGGGGGTCCGGGCTCAGGGAGCGGGGCCACGGCGGGAGCAGGAGCATTTCCGGGGGAGATAGCGGGGCTCCAGATGGAGGAGACGGTGCTGATGGAGGTAGAGGTGCTGCTGAGCGCCGCCGGGCCGGTGTGATTGGTGGAAGAGGATGAGGACGAGGATGAGCCCGTGCTGGAGACGGCAGGAGGTGTGAACTGGCCGCTGCTCTCGGAGCCGGTGCTCTCCCGGGCCGGAGAGGACTTCTTCTTGGGCGGCCTGGCTTTGGCACTGCTGCCGCTCTGCTGCTGCTGGCGACACTTGGCCCTCCGGTTCTTGAACCACACCTACAAGCGAGAACACACAAACAACCTCAGCATTTCATACAAAAAAAGAAAAAGAAAAAAAAAGATCCTCCCAGGCCATGCTGGGAGTACATTATGGAGGAAAATTGGGGGTTATTAGCCATCAAGGTTCATTTCCACCCTGGCCCCTTGGCTCGGACCAGCCAGGGGTCTAATTTCATACCTGGTAGACGGCTCTAAGATAACAGGCTATTGGGTTTCACCACACAGTAGGGTAACTCTAGAGCACCGAGAGGGTAGGATCATGTAGAGCATTTTGTTTCACACACACATTCTGAGAATAACTCAAATTGTGTGAGAGAGGCCGCTTGGTTTTCCCCTAATGCCTTTCAAGAGTAGTATTTGTTCAACATGGTCGTACAGCAGAGGGTTGTTTGTGGAGTATTTGCTGGCGTACTGCTCTCCTCTTCATTAGAGATCCCATATTTCAGATCAAATTACACATCTGCATCAAATAATAATGAAACAGTCAACTGATTCAGCTTTTCCCATCTGAAATGAAGTTTTGTTTCTGTCACTGTGTGCAGACTGAGAGGTCTGGGTGACTGAGGAAGGCCAATGAAGTGAGCTACAGAGGTGGGGAAGAGAAGATTATACAAATAACCACAACACTTGAACGCATCCCCTGCTCACCAGTTTAATGGTAATAAACTTTACTTTTTCTTCCTCAGTAACATATTAACAAACCAGTGTGTTTATTTTTAATCCCAGTCGTAATCTCACCATTATCGACCCATATGTCCCTTATTAAGGTCTTTAAAAAGGATCTTAAATCACTGAGCTCTTAGGTTAATTGATCCTAATGTTATATTACAGGAAAAATGTGGCTTTTGGAGAGTATTTACTGATATAAATACAACAACAAAACCTGACTAACTGGTCAATATTGGACACCCATGTCATTATTAACAGCAGCTAGCTAGCTAGCTAACCGCTAACCAACCATTAGTTTTAAACACAATCATCAACGACCAGCTTCATTAATATGTTAATAAGTTACATTAAACTAAGATTTATCGGTGTTAAAAGCTCTCAAATAGCGACAAAACTTGAAACAGCTATCAACCAGTCTACCTTTTGAATAAATAACAGGTGATCATTACTTTGAGCTCAAGCTGTTAGCTTAAAGAAACTTTAGGTCCTGGTTTGACACTTTGACACACCGACAGTTAAAGGCTTTTAGAAACAGCTGATATTAAGTTTATATTATTGTAAAGTCGAGCCGAAGCCGAGTACTGTAGTGATGTGCAGCATATTAAGTGTCAGCTTGTAAAAATATGGCTTGTTAAATGTTGGCTAATATGACCAGTTTACAGACAGCTATTAGCATAAAGCGCCATTGGTCACTGCGTTAATTAGCTTAGCCGCTCCGCTCCCAGTAAAACGCCTCGTTTCTCACCTGGACTCTGGACTCCGGCAGGTTGATTTTCAGGGCGACCTCCTCCCGCATGAAGATGTCCGGGTAGCGGGTCTTCCCGAACAGAGCCTCCAGGATGTCGAGCTGGGAGCGGGTGAAGGTTGTCCGCTCCCGCCGCTGCTTCCTGGGAGTCGCTGCGGAGGAGAAAACACACCGGAGGACCGTGAACACAACGTGGATATATTTATTCAACAACAATAATAATAATAATAATAATATTTATAATATTAATAATAATAATAACTCCCACAACATTACATCTTTTGAGGGGATCTCTTTACTGCACTTATATTTTTTATTTTTATCTTTTTTGTCATTATTTAAGCTAAAGCTGTATTTCTGTTTTATTACGTTCTTTTTATTTTATTTTATAAAAACACTTAATTGTTGCTCTCTTAATTTACAGACCTGCAGAGGTTAAAACAGTTTAACCTTTATTTATTTCACATTGTCAAAGAGCACCCGTGTTACACTGAAGGCATGCTTAATGTTTCCATTTATAGGCAGAGTAAGAATTTTAAAATCACTTCATGCCATCGGTCATATTTGCTGAATACACATAATACACAATACTTCAGTTAGTCAGAGTGGTTTGAAAAGATACAAAGATTTTATTTTACATGGTGGAAATTTTGTTTGTTTTAGAAACTCTTTAGAAATTCTTATTTTTTTTACACTAGTCCTATATTTTTATTATTAATAACACTTTTTTGTAATGTCCTTACGGATCCAGAGTGGGTGCAGGTGGCTCTTCTCTGGTGCATCCATCTTTTAAAGAGGTGTGTGTGTGTGTGTGTGTGTGTGTGTGTGTGTGTGTGTGTGTGTACCTGGGTAGCCCACTGACGGGTGCAGCAGGTCCATGGCAGCGCCGCTGAGCCCCAGGCCGTTGACGCCGTAGGGGGGCTGTTTGAGGTAGGACATCATGCTACAGGCGGTCACTGCTCCACCCAGCTCAGGCCAGTGGTTCGGTTTCCCCCGATGCTGCAGCTTGGCGGAACAGGGGGCCGATCCAAGTCACTGCGCACACCAAACATTAGAAACAGTTTGAGAAAGGAGGAAAATCAAAGCGAGGCGTCTCTACTTTCTCTACTTTTCTCCTGTTTAATCAAACTGGGATTTTAGGGAGAAAATAAATCAGGCTACTAAAAAAAAGGTGAATTAATCCTGATTTAGAGGCAGAGAAGCACATTAAGTCCCTTCAGGAATATTGGATTTTTGCTGAGAGGATAACTGGGCTCAAACCCGCAAAATGATTTTTCATTTCCAAACCAGACTTTTATTTCAAGCTGACAAACCTGAAGCTTTGACTAAAAGCGTCTGATGAGATGAAGGAACACTGGATGGATACAGCTCGTAAACTTTTACCCTGTGAATCGTCGCTTTGCTGGAAATATTTGTTTACATCGGTGTTTATTTATTTGTCTGAGCACATACCTGCAGAGTGTTTATAGTTTTATCATTTATTTCCTCGTGTCCTATAAAGTGAGCGGACTTTGATCTAAATCCTCTTTCCTCAACCAGCAGCCTGATTAAAGATTCAGTCGAAATTATTTGTTGACCTTTATTATGTAACACGTTATTTTATAGATCTGAACTATTCAGTGTCAGCCCGCAAAATTTTATATCTTTCTTAAACTTTTGTCACTTTAAAAACGATGCAAAAGGAGTTTAATAAGGAATCCAATTTAAAATTTTCTAATTTAACAATGCAATTTTTTTTTTTATTGTTCTGTCACTAGTTGACCTGTTGGTGTGTTGAATTTATTTCATGGTGAGAATAAATAAGTTGTAGTCTCCTGAGTGAAGTGTGTGTGTGTGTGTGTGAGAGAGAGAGTGTGTAGGCCTACACACACTCACACACACACGTAAAAACTGGATTATGGATGTGGTTTGATAATCTATAAAAATCACAGCTGTGTCTGTCTAAGGTCTTTCTGTTCTCGGTCATTCTGTTTGTTTCGGGTCGTCAAACTTTGTGTGTGTTTTGACCACAGCGAGGCTCCTGTGGCTGAAATCAAATGAATCCACAACGGAATAAAAATCCACCAAAATCAACCATTTTGCCCGGAATCATTTTACTCTTTTTGGAGACAGATGTGATTAATCAATTCTACTCGTTTCTGAGATAAATCAACTTTGGTCTCGCTTTTATTTTTCTAGAAATTATCTTTTTTTTTTGCACCAGTTTTCTCCTTCAGCCTGTTTTGACGCTCAGGGGAAAAGAACCAAACTTCATTGAAAAAAAAGTCAAATTATTTCTCCACTTCTTGATTTTCACCTGATTAAAAGGCGAAGGGTAAAATTATATTTTCTGAAAACCACAACTATACATTTAGCCCATTTCCGTGGTTTTAAAATGCCATCTTGTTAAATTACAGCCAATCTTAAATGGATTTATTAGTTTCTCTCAGTAAATGCCATCGGATTAAAGGTTACATTTGGGGGGAAATAAACACATTTTCTCAGCAGACCGCCTCTAAAACTTAAAAGCAGAAAAAAAGAACAAGTTTATCTTAAATCAAAAACAACTTAAAACATTAAACTAACCTGCATTCACACTCTGATCATCCTGATGGAGGCTTGAAAGCGTAAAACCTATTTTCTTTTTACACAGATGATAAAGTCAGATTTCACCTCTGAGTGAAGAATGATCTAAAAACAAAGAGAGCACCTCCAGGTTTGAGCTGTGTGAATTAAATTAGTGGCTCTTAAAGGGGGAGATTATTTTAACAAAGAGCCCCTAACTGACCAAACCAAACCAAACTAACCAAACGTGTATTCCGGCAGGCCTGAGTGAGAGGAGGCGAGATCTCGGTGCAAATGAACTCAATTAGAATTTAGATTAGACCTCCGGGGAGAGAGCGTTTCAGAAGGGCTCTTATCTGCAAAATAAATTAACAAAAACCAAAACACGCCTCTCCAATTATCTACTAAGTGCTTCAAACGTTTTAATGGCCAATTGCTCTCAAAAAAACTCGCAGGAATGACTCAGAATAGAAATATGAAAATTATCTACTCTGGAGGAAGTTCACTCAGTTCTCCAGTTCAAGTCGGAGTCCTCACGGTGCCGATTAATAGATATCTCCGCAAAAAAAGAAAGAGCCCATAAACGTGCGGCGGTGCAAATTGAAATCATGCGCACCACATGTCACAGTTTAATGTTTTATAAAGTTTAAAAAAAGTGACTTTTCTGACGCTTTTTACTCTTCTCGCGTTAATGATGCAGAGTTTTGGAGCTCGAAACAAAATGCGCACAAACTTAAAGAATCCGCAGTGAATTAGCGGCAGAAAAGTGAAGTGTGGTTGTTACCTGGTTGTTCTCCTTCCCTTCTCCCGAGCTCTCGGGCCACCGGAGGCGAGCAGCAGTAAAATTATCCAGCAGGAGGAAGTCTGCAGGGCACCAAACTCAAACAGCGGCAGACTCGCTCGGAAACGAACAACAGCGCGCAAAACCGAGCAGCATCACGGAGAAACGCGCAGCTGTCAGCACGCGGGCGTCACCGCGTCCTCGGTGCGGTTCCGGGTGTTTTTACAGCCAAATAAATCAAACTCATTTGCTTTCAGGGGGCTTGTCGTTGTCTGTCAGAGTGTTAAGGTGATTTCTAATGGAGACGGATGGAGATTGATCACCTTCTCTCCGCCCTGCGCCTCTATGAGTGAGGGACACCTGCGGATCCGCCTCCCGCAGCCAATCATCGCGCGTCCCCGCGCTGACGGACGGCCCTGGCGGCCTATGGGCGCGCACAGGCCGCCGGGAGAGCCCACTCCCACTTACCCCCCCGCCCCCTCCCCTCCTCTCGGTCCCGGTCCCGAGACCGGACTGACCAAAGAGAGGTTTTTAGAAAAGATGGAAATGATCCACAGGCCTGCAGCAGGAAGCTACCGAGAGCTCCACACTTTAGAACATATTCACATTTACAGGAGGAGGCTCTCGTTTTGTTATTTGGGTGCAGTTCAGAAGAAGAAGAGGACGAAGAAGAGGAGGTGCTGGAAGCATCTCTGGAGCGACCAGCGAGAGATCTGGTCCGGTCAAACAACTAAATCTGGGGACTTTTTCCTCCATCTGTGACTTATTTTCTTCCGAAAACCTGACAGTGTTCTTGCGTCTCTGATTGACCTCAAAGTGCTTAGAAATGACAGAAAATCGTGAGTCTGAGAAATAAAATGAGGGGAAATGTTTCTTTTGGGGCTTAAATGTTTCAAATAGTGTTTTAGTTTGACAGAAAGCTGCATTTTGTTTGTCACCACAACAAAACACATTTCCTGAAAGGGCCGGAAACCTCGCCAGCTTATTATTAATTCTTTTATTATCGCTGCTAATTCCTCTGTGGCCATACGTGTCCCCTCTGTGGCCCCAAAACGTGAACGTGAGAATTAAAAAAAAAAAAAAGGAGCAAACAAGTTAAATTCATCCATTTTGATTTTATTGTGATACACACCCCCCCCCCCCCCCCCCCCTCCACACACACACACACACACACACACACACACCAGTCTCATGAATATTAATGAGGTCTAATCCCCATTTAGAATTACATTTGAGGATGGTTGACGTAAAGTTTAATAGGGATAGACCTCAAACTCACTGCGGAGGGAAAGAAAAGAAGAAGAATCCGCAGAAGAAGAAAAATCAGCAGCAGAAGCTGCGGTCACTGAATCAAACCCTGCGCTAAATATGTCCATGTTTTTAATGCGCCTTTAACCCATCACACACACACACACACACACACACACACACAAACAAACTATATTTTCATTCATTTTTTTCTGGCCTGTGAGGGGGTTAGTGAGGATGCAGCTCAGCTCAGCACGGCTCGGCTCGGCTCGGCTCGGCTCTCCTTTGTGGATCTCTACAAAAAAACATCAACTTCTGTAAATGAGGCCTGAGCTGAAAGCGAGCTAATGTTCACAGAGAGAGAGAGTGAGTGAGAGAGAGGGAGAGAGAGAGGGAGAGAGAGAGAGAGAGGCTGCAGGGATGGAAATTACATTTTTATGTGTGTGTGTGTGTGTGTGAGGAGGGGGAGTATCAAAGTGGAGGCTTAAAAGTCATCCACGAGAGCACTTTGACAGAGAAACTTAGACATCAATGGTCGACCAAAAAAGGGAACAGAACAATGTTGGAGGCCTGCAGTGATGCTGCTTGTTACAGCGCAGGATAAGGGCACCTGAACGCACCTTAACGCACGGGAATGAAGCCTGTTCATGTTTTTACGCACAAAAGGCCAAAGTGAAACATTCTAAAACCCAGACAGGCTGAGATGGTGAGTGTGGTCACATGTATGAATGAGGTGCGGAGCGGAGAGACGTAAAGTGACATTTTTCTCACATATTTATTTATTTATTTTTTTTGGGGGGGGGGGGTGAACTGATTTGGGCTCCTGCTGCCTGGCTGAGGTCAAACACTTTTACGCACCTTTTTTTTTATTTCCATCTGAAGTCCGAGCAGTCAGAGGGCCCGTGGAGGGTCCGACTGAAATACCATCACCCCTCCTCTCCTCTCCTCTCCTCTCCTCTCCACACACACACACACACACACACACACACACACAGGCCCCGTTAAATTATGCAAAAAGGCCATTCAACAAATATGGCCCTCACAACACAAAAGAGACGGGTTATTCTGACATTTCCCCGACATTTCTTGTTTTTTTCTCCTCTCTCGATGTGAGTAAGACCCCGAGATAAACCCCTGAACAAGTATCAAGTTATCAAGTTGCACCAACCTTTTGTAATAAGAGTATTTTGTCTAATCCCAAATTGCGGTTGAATTTTCTTAATGCTGAGCTGGTAAAGCCTGGGATTAGGCGGCGAGGAGAGGAGGGGGAAAAGTTTTCTCCCTTCAGCCGGCAGGATTGGAAGCGGGGATCTGCGGGGATGTTGTCGGTGCTTATTAAAACGATGATGCATAAAACACAGTGCTGTAGGAGCCCCGGCGCTGCACGCAGAGACCTGGGCTCCCTCAGGTGCAGGTTTTTGGACGGCGGCGGGGAAAGGAAGTAATGCAGAGGGCCGAGCGGCGCTCAGCACCTGTGAGGTGAGGCCAGGAGACATCAAAGCTCAGGAGATAATCCATTCAGCGGAAGGATCCTCAGCTGCACAGCAGCGCAGAGCCACCGCCGAGTTTTACGCAGCGCGTCGCCCTCATTCACAGAAAAATAGGAAACTGACTCCAAATGTTTTTCACTGCTCCAACAGGAAACTTAAAGAAACCAGAGCCCCGCTGCAGAGGTAAGACACGACTGTTTCTGCCATTTTATTCTCTCTTAATTCGAAAAAAAAAACAAAAC
This sequence comes from Pempheris klunzingeri, assembly GCF_042242105.1. NCBI lineage: Eukaryota > Metazoa > Chordata > Actinopteri > Acropomatiformes > Pempheridae > Pempheris > Pempheris klunzingeri. The sequence continues at coordinate 12,807,740 of NC_092023.1, forward strand.
CATGCAGATAAAACAGTGAAATATTAGATTTATCACATGAAGTGATCTCTTCCATTGGGCCTTGAAGTAATTTCCACTAAAGCTGGACTGGTTTTAGATGAGGAGGGGGGGGTGTGATTTTAATGAATTTAAATCTGACATTAAAAGGAAGAAACAGCAAAACTTTAAGTCAAATTCGGGGGTAAAAGTTAAGTTTTACGCATCAATATTTCTGTCCGGATAAAATCAAACAGCTTTTTTAAAAAAAACAAAAAAAACCCAGAAAATCTGTTAACAGTTTATATAATAGGGTTAAATCACGTAGAGGCAGTTATTGTGAATACTTTTTTCAGGTTGTCTACACACACACACACACACACACACACACTCACAGCCACATGCAGTAAAACGTCCTTCACCGCTTTGGCTCTTTGCTTTATTCACCACATTTCAGACGCTGGCGATAAACGCGGCGTAATACAAACTAAAACAAAGCGCCTCCGGGGACGTAAAGTGCGTAATGTGCACGTAGAGTCGGTCCCAAGCAGAGAAGAAACGAATCAGCAAATTAATTTGAAAGTAGCAGAAAGGCCGGGGAGGACGTCTGCTGTCACAACCTATTTTGCTGCTTTAATCGGGGATGGGAGGCTGCCTGCAGGGATGGTGAGGAGGGTTCAGCCACACACTCTTCATCATCCTGATGTTTTTTTTTTTTTTTTTTTTAACCGCAGGGACATTTTTTACGATTTATTTTAGTTTGACCCAAGACTGCATTCAGAAAAGTTTTTACAAACAGAGATTTAAAGCGACATTTTTTCTACATTTAAAAATGTATATTGATAGTTTCTGCAGCCTTCCAGTGTTTATTCCCCTCTCCATCCCTGGCTGCGGCTCACCGAGCCTCTCCAGCTCTGCTCCCGTCTCCAGCGCGCACACAAGCGGCCCAGAGACAGAAAGAGAGGGAGAGAGGGGAAAAAAAACCCCAAACATCTGCTCGGTACAAAGTGATTTCTCTAATCTTCCACGGAGGAACCTGCTCAGCTCCGACCTCAAACAAAAAAAAATCCCAACGCCAATTTTAATTTATAAACACGCGCAAGTCGCAGGGGAATTGAACAGAGCGCCGAATAATAAGCATTGCTAAACGCGACGCTCGCTGGTGAATGCAGTGATAGGGGCCACTTATGAGCAGCGCTGCAGCCAAAGGCGTGAATGCATTTCAATAACTTTTTGTGATATGGAAGGAAAGAAAGGAGAGAGAGAAAAAAGCAGGAATATGTTGTGGATCATGTGGTAAAATGGACAAACTGATAGAGAAATGAAGAAAGAGCTAGTTTCAAGTTTTAGAGTGTGTGTGCAATTATGAAAAATAAGTAATATTAAAAAAACAACTTTAAAGACACAGATTCTATTAAGATGTACCATCAGAATATGAAAACAATTATAAAAGTGTGTTTAAATGCTTGTAGATTAAATGAACACAGGTTTTAAATATCTGAGTTGTTTTCCAGAGGGGTAAAAACAGGCCACACTGCCTCTGTGGAATATGAAATCATAAGGACTTTATTATTGAAGACTCGGGTTATGACACTGGAATAAATAAACAGATAAATGTTCAACATGTAAAGGACAAACTGCACCAGATGTGGAGCTCTAAGTGATGCATGTGGAAGCATATTTCTCTTCTTCAGAATACAATAAATAGAAACCAAAAGTTATTGAGCAAAACGCACATGAAATGTGATGGTAGACTCACTTACAAGCAGCTTAAAGGACAAACGGCAATAAATAATATATATACTTTTTGTTTTTGACTGCATGAATCCTGACAGGATTTTGGAAGCTATTGGTCAGAGCAGTGATGAAAATATACAACAAGAGATTTATTTTTCTTAAACATCTTTCTTTTGGTAAACTGCTTTCAAGCCAAGACAATTAAAAAAAAGCAATAGGAAAGTTAAGATTTATGCAAGATTTATGAAGTGTAATGCGTCTTAACCCTTTAAGATATTTTACAGGTAAAAACTTTGAAGTGAAATAATTAAAACGTACAAGTCAAGTAATGAAGTAGCTTGAAAAGACTGATATTATAGCGACTTTTTTTTCCTTTTAAAAGTCCAACTGAAGCTTCAACCCCCTCATCATCTCTTCAACACCACAAAAAAAAAAAAATACAATCCCCCCATTAAACCCAGTTGTACCTCAAACCTACTGGTCTCCACATTCAGACTGAGGAGGCTGTGCTGCTGCATCATTACATGCAAATATCACAACGTCTGACAGGGGTTGCACTGCTCTCGTCACATATTTATATTACATACAAGTACCGTTCTTGGTAAAGCAAAGGAGAGTTAAAATAAAAAATATTGTATAGAAGTGGGACAGTTTGAGTCCGTATAAAGTTGGTGCAAAGGCATCGCAGGGCCTCTTAATCCAGCTGAGTCTCTGCGGTTAATTTGACCAAAACAACAACCACGTCAGGATTCTGGTAACTGATAGAAATGTCTAGGAAAGTCACTATCAAATAATAATAATAATTATAATAATAATAATAATGACGATGATGATACATTTCTTTTATCGGCTACATTTGTTGGTTGTGTTTTTCTGAACTGACAATCATTGAAGCACACACTTCTCCTCTTTCTTGGCCATCTTTCCTTTGTTCTGCTCCAGCGTCCTCTCCAGGTGCTCGTCCTCCTCCTCGGCCCTGTGGAGGGCAAAGGTCAAAAGGTCAGATGTGTCTCAGGGAAGCGGGGAGGAGGTGGAGGTGGGGATACATGCACACACACACACGCACACAGGTAACATAGTTGGTGCCACGGCAACCGTCGCCGGGCCGCCTGTGGAGTGGCCTTGCGCCAGGGACAGAGCTCCGACCTTTCACCCGCCTGGCACCCTGTTGGTGGACGGCGTCGCCAATCTGGATGGGATCCTGCCCATGCAGGTGTGCTGCTGCTGCTGCTTTTGCTGAGCATGCAGGCTGACTGCAGGCTGACTGCAGGCTGACTGCAGGCTGACTGCAGGCTGACTGCAGGCTGGCCGGAGCGCAGGGCGCCCGGCACTGCGCTCTCACTGTGTCCACCGTTTCTGGGGGACCTCTGGAAACGCAAAGATAGGCAGCAGACGCTCTCGCACAGACTCACCAAGGGCGGTTGGATGTTCCCAGACTGAGAGGAGAGACTAGCTCTGTGGGGCTGCAGCGTATTTCTGCCTTTCACGTTTTCAGACTGTGACTTGTTCCGTGTCTGGTGTTGGAGGATTGTGGGTAACTTACTGTTTCTCCTGGGCGTCCAGGTCCCTGACCAGCGCGTCCCGTTTGTTGACCAGTATGACCAGCTCATCCAGCAGCAGCTGCTCTCGTCTCTTCTGGGCCTCCGTCTTCTGCCAGTCTGAAACGACACCAGAGGAACAAACCCCCTCAGTCCAGGAGACACTGACAACTGTCTTAATTCATCCTAAAAACCTCAGGACACTTTCCAATATGGATGAAACGTTTTCATTCTCTGTCCTGCTACCTCACAGCGCACTTCAGGATAAGTGTCCTCCTGGAATAGAAACGTTCCTCCTGGGCACTTCTAATGAAACTGTTTTTAAAAACTGCTTTTCAGACTCTGTGGATGTGGAGTCACATAACAGGACGATCAGATCCTCCTGAGGACTACAGAGCTTCAAACATGACAGACATGTTCTCTCAGTTTGGCCAAAGTTCATCTTCTTATTTACCTGCTGGTCTGTGTCGAGGTGGACCAGCTCCACTTATGGACAAGCATGTAGATATGATGTGTAAACACACTCTGTCAGGTTGTGTGTGTGTGTGCACAGTGACTGTGTGTCCACCAGAGCAAATACACTTGAGGGACATTGTCATGTTAATCTACGGCCTTATGATGCACACATGTGATATGTTCAAAAACACATAGGATTGTTTTGTATGTTTAAAAAAGGATTTCTGGGAGCAAAGGACTCATAAAGGAACTTCATGTGGTGTCTCACCTGTTTGTATTCAAAGCTTCATCTTAATGACTTTCTAGAAAAACACTAAATTTCATGATGCCCAATTAAAAGAATGGAAGCTTAAAGTCTTGAGTCTATTTTGGGGGTTGAAGTTTAGTATAATTATCCTGATATTGAAATTACGTTTAATTAAGTAATGAAAATTTAAAAAAGACCTGGTTGAGTCTTCACATTATGTAGAAGTCATCTCAGAACCAAACACTCAGTTTGTTCCTCAGCTAAACAAACAACCAATAAACAAACAAACAGGTGAGCCCCTCAGTTCTCCGGGGTCTTTGCAGGAAGGGGCCCCACAGGGCCCAGGTGGGACTCCGATCCAAATCCCCTCAGCCTCAGGGGGGATGCTCACAGGAGAGCACTCACTCCCCCTGGGGCTCAAATATCCGCCTGGCGCCCTTGGCTCCACATTCAGCCAACACCAGGGCAGCACTCCTCCCTCCCTCACCCCTAAAAAAAACTCACCCCTAAACACTGAGCAGTGCAACAATCTTTAACCTCCTTTTTGTACAATTAAAACATCAATCCAGCGTCTACTTGTTATGTAAAAACAGGACAACTTGTGCCGTAAATGAACTTTAGCATCACGTTAAATCCAACTGATCTCTGCATTGAAACACGCTCAGACACAGAAATATCTCAGGCTGACAAACAAACAGTCCCTCTGAGGATTTTCTGCACTGTCCAACAGCTAAAGGAAGGCAGGAAATCTCCAGCTACTCCTCAGCTCAGTGTGAGAACGCGTCCCCCTCAAAAACCCTCCATCCTTTCATATTAAAAAAAAAAAAAAAAAAAATCCGCTCCATCTCAGAGAGGATTCAAACACAGCGGAGACGTGTGCAACTTCTGTAGCGTGCAACTTCAGCCCTCTATCAATATTTAACCGCCTATTGATTGGAGAATAAAAGGAATGTTGTAAAATGTCAGTCCCAAAATAAGTGTGGCTTTATTAAAAATAAATATTCCCCCCTCATTGAGTCAAATTGCAGCAGTCGGACTGTGTGTGAGTGTGAGTGTGTGTGTGTGTGTGTGTGTGTGTGAGTGTGTGTGTGTGTGAGTGAGTGTGTGTGTCACGCTGGGCCCAGTGTGTTTGTCCTGAAAGGTCTGTGCTCTCTTCATTGGCCTCGCTCGTCCCTTTGAAGTCGACCACAGAGCGAAATGAACACAGTCCCAATATTTGGCTCTCTACCTTCTCTTCTTCCTCTCTCTCTCTCCCTTCCTTGTTCTTTCTTTCTCAGGGGAGCAAATTTGCTCTCCTCCGGGTTTTGTGGGGGAGTCGACAAACACTTCATAACTGTCAAAAACGTCCTGCAGACCTGAATCTGAAGAGCGTTTTTGAGGCGGTTTGGGACACCGAGGAACCGAGACAAATTGTGTCAAGTGTAGATACATAAAAGCAGATGAGTCATCGTGTGAGTCATCAACCTTAGATAATTATGAGACAGGAATGTGTGTTTCCATATCTGCCATAACTCCCACGATCCTCTCTCGACAAGTCCGGCCCACAAGAGGAGGGATTCAGGAAGAAGGGGGAAAAACCATCCACACAAAAACACAGAGAAAAAAAAAAAAATCCTTCCTCCTCCTTCACAGCACATCTACGCCAAAAAGCCAAAGTCCTGGTCGACCCGGGGAGGAGTGTGGGGGCTACTGAGGGGCGAGCACACTGCTGTCAATCACATGTCTCAGAGTCCCGCCCCCCTCATTAGGAAGGTAAACAATAAAGAGAGCCGATGAGAGACGTGACCAGGCAACACCAGAGCAGGGCAGGCTGGGTAACCAGACACCCAGGAACAAACAAAACACCCTGCAGCCACTCAGCAACCCCCCCCTCCTCCACGTAAATCCCGCCTCCCCCATATATGAGAGAGAGAGAGAGAGAGAGAGAGAGGTTAAAGACTTAGAGGAGTGTGTACAACTAACATGGTGGGTGCGTATTCAGATAACCCTCGGTGTGCACGCCAACGGTAACCATGTGAGTCTGCACAAGGCACACAAGAATGCGCTAGTTCAAATCCCCATGAACCCCTCCCTGCCCAGTCTCTCTGACGCTAAATTTATTCAAGAGAGCAAACTGGTCCAAAGCCCTGTTCTCTCACAGTGAGGAGAGACCGTCCTACATGCATCTGTCTGTCTGCCTGCCTCATTTTCTGTCTCATACACAGTACGACATGTCATCAGAAGATTTGATCCTTAGATGTTGAGACCCAACGTTCTCCGAATCTTTTAGGACTACAAATGCCATCTACAAACTTATTCCCCTTCCTTTCTTTTGTTTTTTCTCTCCTCGTCCTCTCGGCTCTGCTCTCTCTGCCTCCTTTTCTTGTCTAAAAGGCCTCCAAAAGCTAGCTTTGGCCAAAGTCCAAGTGGAGTCAAGAGACAAAAAGTGTCACCAGAGTAGAAGGAAGTCGACAGGCTGGGGCTGATAAATACAAACTATCTCATCAGGAACCAGGAGATTGATCCTCTGTCACGTCACATGCAAACGCAGAGAACTGAAATAGAAAAGTTTGGTGATTTAATTCTTGATTAGCTTAGCTCAGCTCCATCTTAACAAACAACTGAAAACACAACAGTGAGCCACACCGGTGCACTGGGAGACATGTTGCTTCTGTTGGATGAAAGTGAGCACTTTTCAGTCAATCCTACAAACGTTTTCCTGGAAAAACTCACCGGAGCACAAAATGTGTGTAAATCTGCAGCTGAAAATAGTCCCTAAAATGCACAACTTAGTCCTGTTTGAGTAACATTTGCTACAAGCTACAGCACCCAGCGTACTAAAGCTAAGCTAGTTAAAGAAGTTACTGACCATTTTTATGAATGAAACTATCTGTGACCTGATAAACACATGAAGATTTATAACATCAGTAAGAGCCGATGAGCAGCGGACAGACTTAGAAAACACTGAGATGCACTGAGGCTTTGTTCCACTTGGAAATTTGACGGGATTTTTTGTAAATAGGAACATTTTTATAAGAAAAACATAGACTATCAACAAACTGTTTCATTTCAGGACACTGAAGTTTACAGACAACAGCTTGAAATCTTCAATGTTCAGGAACAATTTGGAAAAATTACTGTTGATCACTTCTGACTCACAAACATGTGAGACAGTGCAGCTCCTAAAAACTGACACAAGTTAGAGTATGGGACATTAAGAGAGCACGAAACATATTTCTAGCTCTTTGAATCACAGGCAGATCAGACAACGATCCAGAAACTGAAGCATGAATCTGAACAGAATCTGTTCCACCATATGTTACAACAACCAGCATATCATATCATGTTAGCTACACCACAGGACGCACGTCTTCCAACATCGTGGAAAATACCTAAAGTCACATCTTGTCACATGATGAACATTTGTACATTTCAATAAAATAAATTACAAATTGTTTTCCTAAATTCTCCAAAACTCAAATCCGACGTCTCGTGGAACGAAGCTACTTGTTATCGGCCGTTCCAGTCAACTAGCAACCCTGAAAGAGTTGGCGACATCATCAAAAGTCGCCCATGTGATAGGATTCCACAGTGCACCTAATCAATCAGGGTCTGTGGCGTGCCGCCCCGATGTGTTACAAAGCCCAAATAGATTTACAAATGGGAAGTGTGTGTGTGTGTGTGTGTGTGTGTATGTGTGTGTCGGGGGTGTGGAGAGGGATAAGCTCCTGCATAGGATTACATATTGATTTTAAACATATAAAAAAGCTTATCATATCAAACCGTAACAGGAAAAACTCTGGGACCCGGCTATGCATAAATCCCTTTTAGATGGCGAGAGGGCGTCCACTTTAAAACATGCACACACACACACACAAACAGGCCCTCGAAGGGAGCCAAGACACAGTTGTGTGTGTGTGTGTGTGTGTGTGTCTGTGTGTGCGCATACATAGGTGCGAATTGGTAAGCAGATAAAGAGGGCATAGTGGATCAATTTTGTGGCAGGGAGATGAGAGTATGGCATACAGATGGCATTTTCCCGCCTGGCATCACACCAAGAAGGTACAAGGAGGTGGTTATCACTGAGCATGCTCAAAAACAACATCAATGCCGGCCTGAGAGCCTCCGCCGGTGCCCCAACTGTTCTGCAACAGCTGCACACTTAATCAAACTCTGAAAAGTCTTTGTAACATTGTTCTGCTTTAAGCATCATGATGTGACCAGCTAAAAACACGCCACTGTGTGTTGCGAATACTTCTTTTATCTTTCTATCTGTTTTTATCCGTAGTGTGATGCTCAGAACCTTTAATGAAGTGGGCCAGAAAATGGAGTCGTGATCTCTCTGGTTTAATGTAATATGTTGCCCATTACTATATTTCTATTATCATTTGCTCTCTATTAGTGGGACTGAACCTCCATCTTGCTGATTTGTTCATTTTCTACACAGGCCTCTAGTCAGTGCCTCTCTGTGTATCATTACATGCAACGCTAAACCGCTATTTCAGTTAATATTTCCACTGTAGTTGATTTTGATTGTTGAGATCAAAACTACAAGAAAATAACCCGAATTATACTGCCATTTAGTAATCATGATAAAGTTATGCAGCAATAAAATTGAGATTGTAACTGCAGCTGTGTTCACGCAGGCTTCCTGTCTGCTCCTGCACCTCCACCTCTGAAGTATTCTCTAAATTTGCTTTCCTTCTCTGACTTCAGTATGTTTGAAATATGAGTTTTATCACTGCACCAAAATGACTTAAGATCTATTAGCTCTAAGAAAAGCTTTAAAGAATTTGTCCTTTAGCAGAATAACAGCGTCAGAGTGGATTTCAGGGGAATCCCTGTCTTTCGTCTCATCCTCCCTCTCATGTGTCATGCAGCTCAAGTCAGTGACACAAACATAGAAAAAAAAAAGCATCATGAGTCAAGCATCAACAGAGACTGGGCCACGCAGCTAAACCCGAATCTTGACAAAATCTATCATGTTTACATTTTTATACGGACTGTTTATTTCTTTATTGGTGTTTACAAAGTCATCCAAATCTGTTGCAGCTGGACAGAAAATATTTTATGCTAATAATGTTCATGCTAATAGGCATAGACACGAGCTGTAAACGTTGATGGCCAGTTAGCTGTAGCACATATTGATTTGAACAGTGTGTGTGTGTGTGTGTGTGTGTGTGTGTGTGTGTGTGTGTGTACAAGATGAAGACTGAGGTCTGACATGCAACTATGTGGGTTGACTGAGAGGAAGAGATAGAGGGAAGAGTGGTGTTCATTGCAGGTATATATTTTTCTCAGCAGGGTGTGTGTGTGTGTGTGTGTGTGTGTGTGTGTGTGTGTGTGTGTGTGTGTCAGGACAGGTGTATCTTAGTGATGTGTGTTTTTTTCCCTTTCTGCTTGGACTCACGATGCATCTCTCTCTCTCTGTCATCGACTGGCCAACCAAATCAGCAATTACTCGCACGCCCGACCATCGCTCAATGGACCTGCCCAAGCACCAAATAAGAGCTGGGGAGATGGGCGCCCAACACACACACACACACACACACACAAATATCCTCACACAGAAAAAGACACACACAAACACACCTGTGAGATGTGGACAAACAGGGACCAACAGATCCGCTCTCTCTTACACACTCACACATGTGCTGCGCTCTCCCCAGCAGCTCAGAACTATCTGTGGCTGCTACAGAAAGGTAGAGCCTGTGAATGTTAAGTGCCTCCCTTAGGGAGGAAAATAAGGCCGGCTGATAAGTTAGTCAGCTGCAAATCCAACAAGTCCACATGAAGGCAGAGAGGAGCGCGGTGACACGACACACACCACCTCTCCACCTCACCTCACACACTATCTCTGCTCTCTCACCTCCACAAGCATACGCACACATCCGATGTATGAAGAAATATGCCCTCATAGGAGCCCCATGAGAAAAAGACGAGGCCTGCGCACACACTTCAGCTCAGCACAATGAACAGACAAAAAAATACCTAAAACAGATGCACTAAGCGGAAGCAAACTCTCTAATACAATCACACTCTGCAGCAACCTGGAAACCTGAAATCCTCCCATTTGACTCGAGCAACAGTGCATCTGCAGCTCGATAAATAGAAATAAATAAAATGGCTGGTAGAAGACAGAGGAAATCAACCTGGACGCAGGCGGAATGGCACTCTCTGCTGCTCCTGCTTGACTACGCATGTCTCCCCCCCCCCCCGCCTGGCCCACCTCCTTTCTTGCTAATTACAATTGATTTATTATGGACCAGGTAGCTTATCAGGTGCCCGGTGAAATTACAATGGGTGTCCGAAGGCTGTGAGGAATGGGGGGGCTGGGGAAGAGGGTGGTGCTGGTCAATGTCGAATGACAAAATCAATTAGCATTGATTGGCAAAAGGTTCATTTTGCCAAAGAGGACACAGTCGAAGGGGATTAAACTTCCCTGGCCCCCTGACAACTTTGATACGACACAATGGCTGCTTTTCTGGCTGCGGTATAGTTAACAAGCTTTCAATAATATAACTGCATCTTTTTTTTAACCTCGCAAAGCGTCCCTCAATGTGGCTGTGGCTAGATTTCAAATCAGGCATCGGCTAGTCGGGGTCTAGCTAGGAAACAGATAGCATTGATCAAGTATCAGGGAGTGAAATCCCTTGCAAGCTCGCATCTTAATCCTCATCAAGAAGCTGACGCTGAATTCAAATCGTCCTGCTTTGGGCTCTTGATGAAAACTGGTCAACAGCTGGACCAAACACAAGAAAGACTCAAAAGCCAATCAGGTGGAGGGCGATGGATCACTTTACTTGAACTTTTGCACCCCTGCCAGTAGCTTCATGTTCTCTTTTGCAGCAGGAAATGAAATATAAACTTCAACTGTTGCCGTTTGTCTTCTCGAGCAGCCATTTTGGCTGCTAAAAAACTGAGAAAATGAGTGTCAAAACCCAACTCCAACTACTTCATGAAAATGGAGTCCTTGATGTAGCTTCCCATGTGCAATCAGTAGCATAATCGAGTACGTTATCTAAGTCGGTGGCGGTTCTTGATTAATTTAAGTGGAAGTATTGGTTGTTGAACGGTATCTAGTGATACAGAGTTGAAAAAACTATAAGTTTGAAATTTTAACACAATTTACATTCTGCAAGAATAATGTTGCAAAGTAAAGCAGAGAGAGGAGTAATGACACATCTCTTCAGCAGACGTCATATTAAATCCTGAGACCTTTCGAATGTGTATATGTGTGTGTTTCTGTGTGTGTCTTACCCTCGATGGCCAGCATGGCTCTCAGCTCTCTGTTCAGCAGTTCGAAGCGTCTCTCCAGATCGTGCTCTTTCTCCCTGTGGCAAGTTAGAAAGAGACAGTGAGGAAAAAACACACACACCCAACAAAGTTCATCAATATGTTAATGACTAAATCATTAAGCACTTAAAGAAACCTGCAATAAACATCGATTCAGCCACTCGCCTGAACCCTCTCTGGCTTCGCATTAATCTACTGCACATAACTGATACACATACTGCGCTACCACAGCCCTAGCTGACTGTGTGTGTGTGTGTGTGTGTGTGTGTGTGTGTGTCAGGAAAGAACAGGCCATATAAAGGCAGAGGAGAGGTGGTTAAAATGTATAAAACAACTGAATGACATGAAGGATAAAGGAAGATGAAAAACAAAGAAATAAACGTGTATCTATGGATATGAGTGTGTGCGGTCTGCATGTGCGTATATATGGGTATATGTGGTGTGTGTGTGTGTGTGTGTGTGTGTGTGTGTGTGTATGCAGCACAAATTGAATTCTTTCCTCTTTCAGCCATATTAAAAAATGAGCTTATTCGGTCCCTAATAGAATTTGTCCTTCACAGGCGTCTTTTCTCTTCGCCTCCACAAAGAGAGAACAGAAAGGGCTAATAATCAGCCCTTCTGTCAATTGGCCACTTTAAAAGCCTCCCCTTTCCCACGACATAATGTGATTATGAATACTTCAATCTCTCCTCCACTTGCACACTCTGAAATCCCAAAAACCGCAAATGAAGAAAAAAGGCAGCGGGTATGTGTGCACATCTCCACCTGTCGCAGTTGACCACATACAAGCAGACTAGAGATAGAGTGATGATCGCCACATTTCTATTGATTTCATATCCCGTCCACATGTAAATCAATGAGCGGGCAGACGGGGGGGTGAATGGACTGGAGAGTACACTCACATCCCGTGTAGCGTTTGATCTAAGGCTTGAGTAAAAACCTGATGTTTCCAGGTTTTTAATGATTATCTGTGCATGTAAAACTAAAGAAAAACAAACGGGTGTAAAAGGTGTCTACTGGGCTCACCAGTAGTTTATAGTTGATAAAATAAAACTGCAGACTGCATGACCTGCATGGGGAGGCCACGGGTTAAACACGTCAACAGACACCAAGTTAGTTTTCGGATACGTACAGCAGAGAGAGCTGGTTCTGTCTTCTGATGAGTGCGTTCTTCTTGTTGACCAACATGAACCATTCCTGCATCATGGCCTCCTCCTCCTCCTTGTTGTTGCCTGGAAAATACAGACACACAGGAAAAAGTGTTACACACATGATAGTGTACCATTTTAATACACCACAAGCCGTTACTGTTCATTCCTCAGATCTTTCCTCGCACCCTTTAAAAGACATAAAGATGAGTGTTATGCTGACTGTTAAATATACAGTGAGCCTGATATATAGATCTTCTGTGTCTGAGCACAGGTATACACACATGACAGAGATGATGTAGATAAGTTAAGTCTTTTTGCAACTGCAGAGTCAGTATGTCCACCAGATATTAATGTGTGTGTGCGTGTGTGAGTACACTGCTCGTTTATGTTCCTTGTGTAAACATTCACATACTTCACACCATGTCTTCACAACGTCAATACAGCTTCAACTGGGGCGGGATTAACTCAGCGATTACCGTCGCCTTTACAGAGTGGAGCCTCTCACTGTAGGGCAATACATATCCCACCAATCACTCAGCGGGCCTTCAAAAAGAAAAAACACGTCTCTGGTACTCTGCGACGCTTAGTGTAATACCTGCTCAACACACAGAGAGCTAGCGAGTCTCAGATGCATGGCTAATGTAAGCTTCACCCACACCTGGAGCTAAAGCTCTGTGCTGTAACTTACTTACAGGGTACAATGGGATGTGCACAGCTGATACTGACAAAGCACATTGAATGGAAACTTCCAAATGTTAGCCACATAACGGCAACAAGGTCAGTTTCCAACGGCCGTGTTTGACCTGGACTAAAGACAAGAAGTGGACATGTCTGTTTGACATTAACTGGGCATCTGTTGCCTGTCCGAGTGTACTGTAATCAGACAATCTTAATGATTTCAAAATAATAATTTAGATTGTAGTTTCAGTGATTTGAATTTCAATTATTAAGGAGTTATTCTGCAGTGGTTTTGCATCTTAATGTGATCTAAATGCAATCACAATGGTCCACCACCAAAATACATTGTAAAGGGCCTGTTATCATTCCAAAACAAATTTACAGGTCTCTCACTGCGGAGACTTGCACAAGACGTCAATTAACTAAGTTGGTTTTCCGTTGATGTCAAATGCTTTTTTTTCCAATTATGATCTGTTGACAAAGACAAAAGTGTCGGTTTGTTATCATTAAGACAAAATCTTCAATTACATACATGAATTTACATTAAATTTATATAGTTAGAGTAACTGGATTGTGCCTTTAATATACTCCTACAGCTAATTATAGTAAGTGATACTGGTATATGGGAATTTACCAGATTAGTATAAAATTACAGTAAATTACAGAATGAACAGCGGCCATAATTAGTAGAGCAAATACCTGGTAGGAGATGTAAGTGTTTAGAGTTCAGTGTGATTGTGCATTAAAGCTTGTAGACTGTTCGAAAACATGATCAAATTCAGTTTTTGTTTTTGGTGTTTTTCTTTTTTTCTGTCATTGCGTAAATAAACTGCTGTGGTCAGTTCATTTAGCACCGTTTATGTCTAGAATTGGGATATAAGCTTTGTGGCACTGGAGGCCATTTAAACAGTGACAGCAGCGTTAATCTGACACTTAGTACGTCTGTGAAGAGAAGAAACGGATGAAAACAGGGGACACAAGATGAAAGATCGTCTTAGGGCTTATGTTATTATCTCTCTCTGTTTTTTTTCTCCCTTTCTCAAGAGGGAGGTTTAATAGCTGGGAAGCTACGACAGGCATCATAACAGAATTAACACTAAGAAGATATTTCATACCACTTATTTATTAATTGGGGGCCCTCTGAATATATGAGAGGTACTGGTGTGCTGTGCAGTGGAAGAAAAACGTGCATGCGTAGTTTTGATGTTTTAAATTCTTTCATTCTTTTCAACATGGAGAGATCTGAACATTTCTTTCATTTATTGGCTGGAAAATGTTGCTTTTTCCACTCCTTCTGGATGCATTCAGACATCAGTGATGTACTGTTTGAAGCTCATTATATCCGTGCTTTTATTGCAAGACTTTCTACAAGTGTCAGCCAGAAACCTTCAATACAGTATAAACTTAAAAACAAGGAGTTTGGTGGTTTATTGGTACTTCAATATGATGACAATCTGTATCATAACAGTCATAAATGACTGATTCTGGTGCTCAGGATGGCAGAAAACTGAGAGAAATGTGTCGTCTTCAGTCAAACACACACACACAGCACTGCGTCATTGACGACAAAAGGCAGGCACGTGGGTGTGTGCGCGGACACCGGTGAGTGTGTGGACATTTGTGATACTCTGAGCCAGCAGATGTATGTAATTTCATTTAGGAGGGATGGAGCGGGGAGGGGGGGGGAGCTAGAGAGGGAGAGAGAGAAAGGGGGAAAAAAAGAACGAGCGAATGAAAGAAAGCTCCAGGATTTAGCGGAATCGGGGGCTCGTGGATTACTGTAGTCAACTTTGAAACGGACGACACTCGGAGGGGGGATAAAGCCGGCGCTGACAGGTCATTGTGCTGCCTCGAAGTCAAATAAAACAAGCAAATAATAATGGCAAATATTAAGCTCCTGTGACATTGTGGCGAGGCGGGCTGGAAGACGAGGAGGGATTATAAAGCTATATCCCCCACCGCTACCCAGCCAGCAGCTACCAGCCAACCACCAGCCGCATTTTATGAAAGGAGGGAGGGGAGGGGAAGGGAGGGAGAGAAAGGAAAGGAGGAGAGGAAAGATAGAAAGGCAGGGAGGTCAGAGAAAAGGTAGGGGGGTAGGATAAAGGACAGGAGGGAGGAGAAAAGGAGGGAAGAAAGGGTAGAAGGAAGGAGAAGGGGAGAGATGAGGCAGGGGTGGTCAGAGGAGAAAATGGTGAATGTGGAAGGGAAATGGGATGACTGGAGGAGGGAGGGAGCGAAGGAGGAAATAAGGGCAAGCAGGTGAGCCATTTCAAAGCAGAGAAAGAAAGGAGGGGATGGAGGGATATAGGCAGGACACTCGACAGCTGCTCAGCATCCTCCTCCCTTCACTAAATCTCTCCAGAGTTGAACTCTGACCGCCAGATACTACCTGACTCTTAAAGAGACGGAGGGGTGTCTGCAGGTTTCTCATTTACTGGGTACTTACTATTAAAGATAGTCCCCGCTGTATTTAATAATGAGGCCATTTGCTACGTTTACGCAGACTGCAACAAACCATTACATTCATAATCGATTATTCTATCTTTTCTTTGACTAATTTGTCTCTTATTAAGTCTGAGAAATTGCAGTACACAGTAAGAAATGGCAATCTCAGTTTCCCCACAGTTTTATATATGTAGAAGATTACTGAGGAGATGCTCAATGCATAAATTAAGGCTTTAACGCAGGGTTGAGGGTTTGGTTTCTGAGACAACCACTTTTCTAAAATCTCGCCATAATGGAATGAGTGTTGCTATCAAATGGCATATGTTAAGAGTGACAACAACAGAGAAAAAAAACTGGTGAATGATGTGTTGTATGAAGACAAATGGTGTAAATATCCCTGGCAAGCACCACTGACACTGTGTCTGTGAATCCAGTCTTGGCTCTGTGAAGCTGTGGATCCTTGCTGGCTCTCAGGGGGCCATCTTGGATCAAAGCATCTGGCGGTTTGGCAGGTTGCATTCTGGGTCTTGCTGCTTGCCTTACACGCCATTTCTCAGTGCTCAACACAGAGCAGGGCAGAGCAAAAACAGGCCAAAATCTACTGAGACCGGAGCAGTAAGTTTGGCATCGGTACAATGTTTGATCAGGACATCAAAGGATTAGTGAAATATGTCTGATGCAGATACACGGGGCTTCCCCACCTACAGGAAACTTTATTGTCATTAATATCACGTTTGGTGTTACCTCGGCTATCAATGTGGCTGCGATGGTGAGAAACACACAAGATACAATCAACTCAGACACACATATACACACATACAGCCAAGATACAACTGATACACACATCCCGACAACCCCTCTATCTGATTGCCTGTCTCCCTCTTCTCTTGTTTCACTTTCTCTGTCTCACTCACACAAACACCACCAGGGTACAATGACGTGAACTGCTGTGTGTGGAGGGAGAGTACTATCCTTCAGGTATGACGAAAGGCTGGTTATTAAGGGTCAATGTGCGTTTGGATGCATCCATAAGAGAGAGAGAGAGAGAGAGAGAGAGAGAGAGAAATAAAGCAAGAAGGAAGGAAAGATTGGGTGAAAAAACAGAGTGAGCCTCTATAGCCAAATAAGATTAAGATAGCTATCTTGGCCACTGTTCCATTCAGTGTAGATAGGAATAATGAAACCCACCCTGAGGTGGTCAAACTGCTGCTGCAGCTGGTGGCCTGTGCTGGTTTTTAATTAAGCGCCTAATGCTGCTATGCTAGGTCTAAATGCATGCAAGGAGTAGTTTTGGTGAGTAAATACTGATTGATTCGACTTTATTTTCAGTGAACTGTTCTGATCCTTCAATGCTTCAAGCTCCCTGGAATACAACCAGCAATTTTATTCATATAATTTGGCACATTTCATTTGTCTTTTTTCACACAGGAGCTTGACTACATGTATGAAGGGTTTGATTGTCTCTTGGGGCAACAGTTCAAACGACCCAAAGATATTCAATTTACAATTATATCAAACAGAGAAAATAATCATATTCAAAATTTTTGCTTAATAAATTATTTAAACGATAAACTGATTATAAAAATTGTTGTTTTTGTTGTCAAAAAGGTTTTCTGTTCACCTAATCGATAAATTGCCTAACTAAGCTCTTTCACAGGGGTCAGTAATTTGACCTTCCAGTTACAGGACAGCCCTTTGACCATTTGATCAGGCCACTTACGAACTACATAGATTTGTTTAAACATTATGAAATACAGTCACTGGATATGCAGGAAATCCTACATTTGTCTTTGATAGAAAAACTTCTCTCGGTGCCTTGAAGGAGGGAGCTTGGATAACAGGGGAAATGAATGAGAAAGAAAGAGAAAAACATTAAAAGCTGTGATCACAGCACGTTCATCTCATTTCTTATCCCACCATTTTGCCATTTAATCCAATAGCTGCTAATCCAATTTGTCTATCGGACATGTAAAAAGACAGGGAGGAGGAGGAAAAAGAAGGAGAGGAGGAGGAGGGAAAGGGAGGAGATAGAGCCGAACTTCTCTTCTGTGTCCAAGTCACTTTCTGAATTGCGGTTTATTTAGGGACGAGCCTCTCGCATCGTTCTCTCCATCCGACCGTCAAGCCCGCCTAATATCAGCGGGGATCAAGGAAGATGAAAGCCAAAGACGCATGAAAGGAAATGAGGAAAGAAGGAATAAAAAGAACAGGATGAACATTGTTTCCTGTGATTAGGTAAGAGCTCGTTAAAAGGCTGTCACTGCAGCGATGTGAATATGCATGACAGGGGCCGGCCTAATCAGAGAGGTCTGTGGCGAAGACCGGAGGGGGGATTGTGCCTAAGTAGCCTACTGAAGACTTGATTTAATTAATGTGAGTAGAGGAGTGTCTTGTTAGGAAGGAGACGCAGACAGCCTGAGAGTGTATCTTTTAGGCAAGACAGGTTAGGGTGCTCGTAATAATAAAGAATCTAAAGCCTGCACTAGTTTTGTTTCTTTCATGGTGTATTATGGCAAAATGAGTCGAACTAAACTGTAAGTTTAAATCTAATCAGTAGGTTTGACAGCTGCTTCCTTTTCTGTCTTCTTCACCTTTCTTCCACTGTTATACTATAGGAAGCAGAATCACACGTTTTATGGTTCGGTTGAGGCTTTTATTCAGAGCAATGTACACTGAGTGCAACAGTTGCTGCAATTTCTAACTAAACAACATTACAACACTAGTGATATGTGTAAGAATCAACCCCCTCACCACCTCAAGCCCACCAATCTTCTCTACATTGCACATGTGATTTCTCGTGCTTTCTCCTATTCTATTCTGCTCTCTACTGGAGTGGTGCTGAGGGCTATTTTTTCCAGGGAGGCTTGTACGAGGCCTTTTTAGCCGCCCTCAATGGTACAATGGTGCCAGCGTATAGAGCAGATTCCTGCTTTATTGAACCTGTGTATAATGTCTGGTGAATGGAACACATTAACCGATTCACACTCACCTCTTTCCTTCCCTCCCTCCGGATAGAAAAAGGAGAAAAGTAAAATAAGAAAAAAAAAAAGAAAAGAAAAAAAAAAACCCTCCTCTCACACTGAGGCACAATGACTGCCTTTTCCACCAGTGTCATTTGTCAACCACTGCTTGCTTTCCAACTTACAAAAGAGGCGGAGGTAGGGGAGAGAGCAAGAGAAGGAGGAGTGGGGTGTGACAGATGAATTGGGTCTTTTCCATAATCATAAGTGGACCTCCATAATTTTTTATTGAGGTCCAATGTTAAAGTGTTAAACTGTATTAACGGTGGAGGTTCATCTTTCAGTCCGTATGGAGATGTTGGGAAAGAAGCTGCCCAACATGCAGAGCTGCTGGATTAATTATGTATGATCTTGTGTAATGATTTTGGTTTCCACAATCAATAATTGCAGGAAATCTGCATGAGTCAAATGTTGAAATATTGAAGTGGAATAATGATGTAAAATGCAAGTTCAATACAAAAAAAAAAATCCCTGCCACTACTAAGATTTTGAAATTGGCACCTGTTGAGTTGTAAACTATAAACTGATTGTGAGTCAGTCAAATCAAAGCACAGCTGAGTCTAAATATCTGCAAAACTGTGCTTGTGTTTCTCCACTAACTTTGATGGTTAGTCTGATGGTGGTACAGATTATACATCATAAAATTTACTAATTTATGATGCTGCATCTACTACATATAATCTAAAACATGAAAAAAACAGATATAGATAACACATGTCTAAGAAACAACTTTAACAATTACCATGGCTGGTAGATACAGAATGACTATTGGTAATTGTTTCACACTGCTTCTAGAAGTAACATTTAATGCAGGGTTGAGGGTTTGGTAACAAATTTCTTTCAAACGTTCTTGAGCTGCATGGATGTCGTAGGGAAGGTCAATGTGGATGGTGGACTTACAAATTTGGCATCAAATGCACTCAGGTAAAGGTTAGGGAAAGATTGGGACTTCAGTAAAAATACAAACAATAATGAAATGAAATTTCATGAACATTTTGCAGACACATTCATTAAAAATGCTTCATCATTGCCAACTGTATTGGCACTGTGTTTCTCTCTAAATGTATTTCCTGTTGTGCATAAGTAGCATAGAAGCTTAATTTCAAAGAGTTGGACAAAACACCTGTATTTTTGTCTGTATTTTCTTAGTTAAGGGTTAAGACTTAATTTCAGGCTGAGACCAATAATTAGGATCTTCATTTGTAATATCTTACAAAGTTAAGTGCAATTACAATTTTAACTGATATACAGCCCTGATCAAGAGTACCATTTCAAAGGGAGATGAACTATGGACGGCATTAAGCAGCACTGCCAAAGCCTTTTTTAATGAGCAAGAGAGTGTACATACGCAGCTCCTATCATGTCACTGTTTGAACATTTGTGTTCAGAGACCATGTTAAACACAGACGATAGGTTTGTCCAGCTAATATGTTTCCTCCTCTAATACTCCTCTCCCTTAAACACACACGCCTCCTTGCTCTCCTCTGTACACAGAAACACACACACACACACATCCTTGGGCAAACACATGTGACCTCAGAGCTAACAGTAGACCAACCTCCAGACACCTCTCATTCCTCCACCTTAGAGGTTAAGAAGAGGTGGGAGCTCTGGCAAACAGAGTTCACATAATAGACTCACTCTAGAGATGAAATGTTCATATTAGGACTCCTCTCTCTGCACACAGACAGACAGACAGACACACTCTTGCTTGTGCAGAAGGGTGAAGAGTGTATTTGCAAAGAAGTCATTTATGCAGCGTTTTCCCTAATTTAGCTCTTCTCCTCTTTCTACCCTCTTATTTTAATTATTCAAATTAAATTAGTGATTATGAGTTAAAGTTAAGCGTTCGATTCAATTGACTATTACACAAAATGGTTTAAACAGGGTCAGATTTGAACAAAACAAATGCCATTTCTGACATATTTTTCTATTTGTCTAGCAGAACCAGCCAAGCTGTGACAATCACACAAATACAATCCTCTCCATCCTAAACTCAACCCCCACATCTCCTCCCCACCCTTCCTCCCTCGCCCCACTCCATCAAATTGTGTTTTTGCCACAAATCAATAAACATTATCAGAGAGTGGCAGACTATGGGCTGATGGAGGCAGCCTCTGTCTGTTAAAGCCCATCCCCGTCTCTATCACAGCTTGGAAGAGAAGGCCAGGAGGAAACAGAAACACACGTACACACACACACACACACACACACACACACGGACAAGAAACGTTGACAACATGAGTCCACAAATGCACACGCAAATACATGTAACAGAGACTTATAGTGAACATAATATGGAAGCAGAATACAGACAGAGCCACAAATACACAGACATGCTCAAAGACCAAACAGCAAGTCTTTGATGCATGTGCAGGCTTTCAGGGAGCGATTTCTCGTACGTATAGACACACAGACAGTTGAAAACAAAGTGAGCAGAGTGGAAGAGAAAAGAACAGCAGTGAAGCATTAAGGTGTTTAACAATAATCCTTACAGTGCAGCACGGGCTGTTTTGACCCTGCCACTCAAAGTCAATAAGAAATTAAAAGAAGGAATCACAGGCTATGACACAGCGACTTTAAACATTCCCTAACCCATTAGGCATCTGTATCCCCACTCTATGCTTGTCAGCTCTCTTTAACATCACAAATCCCACCTTTCCCAGAACCATTTAACTGAGCTCTAAATAGCATGATTTTCAACCTGTCCCCACTTAGCTTGGGGCTGGAAAAGGAAAATCAGGGGGCCTGCCATACACCATTTCTCAATTACCTTTCTCATTATTGTCACCCGTGTTCATTACTACTATTATCATCCTCCCCTTTCTGTTGCACCCCCCACTTTAGGCTAGCTTAGGCCGTTGTGGCTGTCGTGTTGGATGAAAAGAAGGAGGAGAGCAGCAGAATCGAGGGCTTTTTGCAAGGCCAGAGCACTTCAGGTAATTAATATAGCAAGAGGGGGCAGATGAGAGGAGACGGAGAATATATGAGTGTATGTACGCCTGTGTGTGTTTTTGCTGAAATGCCTGATTGGGGAGCTCACCTGCCGATACCCCCTAAAAGGTATTTCATTAGTGAGTCTTTTACCATACAAGCAGAGGAACAAAGCCTCGGTTACGCCTGTCTCCACTCCAACTCAACGGGGCCCTCCAGGACGCCTGTAGCTGTGTGTGGGAAGAGTAAAGAACAGTGGAGGAGCAGAGAGGAGAGGCGAGGAGAGGCCATCCCTGTTCATAATCTCATGACAAAAGGCAAAAAGGCATCATCCTATTAACAGCGTGATCTTCACCAGCTCATGCTAGCTCCTTTCCACGGGGGGCTCTCTTTTATTATTAAGGTGAGAGGGTGATAGGGAGCAGGAAAGGCGCCCGGCACCTCCCTATAGCCCTGGGACAAGAGAAGGCATGCAGCGGGAGAGGAGAGACCCCATGCTTGGGTCTTGCTTGGTGCCTTTTTCTACTCTTCAGAATGAGAGCCTTTGCTTGGACCTTTGGGGGTTGACTTCTATTAGGCTTCAGTGATACAACACAAAGTGAGATAGATTTTTTCATCAACCACCTTAACAGCAGTGGTGATGCTCACTGCGAAAAACATCTTCAGCTGCGTCTGTTAGAACTCATTTGAAGGTGATTCACATTGCTCCTCAGCACCACTACAGCCATGAACAAACATGTGAAAGCTGTGGTATGACCTGCTCTACACTCATATTGTGTTTGTATTCTGTTTTTTTTATGCTTGTTTATAACTGAGGAATCTGTGCTATCAAGACATTCAATTAAATCTGACAAAAGCTATTACATGTGTCATTACATCTCTTCATTTCAACGGCCGTTTGAGTTGAGTAAAGAAACCTGAAGTATTTAAAAGGGTGGGTTGAAGGAAAATTTTTGTATTAAAGCTGGGTATCCAACAGCAGGACTGCTAAAATAGTCAGTGTGTGTATGTCAGAGCGAGAGAGAGAGAAACTAATGAGAGGAAGAGAGATTAGTCTGTTTTTCTATTTGAGTGTTTTGTCTTCTGCTCAGTGGGAGAGTTTGCCTCTAGCCTCAGGTTACACAGGGGAATTGTGGGAAAAAAGTAGCCTCAGTATGTGAATGACAGCCATGCCAGGCTTGGTGTTAAAGCATGCTGAAGAGGTGAGGGTACTAAATATGCTGCCTTCAAACGGAACGAGAGTTTGTGGTTACGACATGACAAGTGGCGTACACGATATCGTTGGTGTTCAAGCGGTTACATTGTAAGAATACTTTTCCTTGACAACACTGCTAGGCAACATGACGGCCAAAAAAACTCCTTGCTGTCGGCATCTAGAAGTCACAGAGGCTAACAATTTAGCTAGCTAGCAGGTAATGTAACGCTAAACCAGGATATCTGAGGACATTAAATTACAAAGAAAAACTCTATACAACAGAAATTACAAAATATGAACTCATCATCCACTGAATAATTAACTTCTACAATTTCTGAAAATATCAATAACATGGCACAACTCAGGACCTCTGAGCTTTCAGAAAATTTCCAGCTCCAAAGTCCTGAATACCACAGGAGACCTCTTATCGTCAACACGGTAAATACAACCCCATTTGAAGGTACCAGCACTTCCTCCTCCCACTGAATTCCACTTGAAAGAACAGAAAACCATGCACGTTTTCTTCTGCTGTGAGTGTGCAACATCTTACATGATAACTTAACTGGTAAATAGTTCGACCACTTTGACCTTTAACCTTGCGATTGGTTGCCTGTAGCTTTCAGGATGTTGGCAATGTATAGATTGAAGCTTATGCTACAGTTGCACTTACTGCAAGTAAACACACACATGTGTATATATAGACATTGATATAATTTAGATATATTAGATATTAGATTTAGATTATATTTATAATATATGAAGCCCCAAGGCGTTGCTTTGCGTTTCCCAACTATCAAACCGTCATTTCAATAATTTAAATACCACAATAAAAACATTGAAAATTAAAATACTGTACCATCTTTACTACACAAACAAATCGAAGACAGTGTTCATTACTGTGATTATATTATTAGCATTATAAAGCACACAAAACATAACCTCCTCCTACAGGGGCACAATTTAATTTACATATACAATGTTGCATGCTTCAGAGATTCAAGATCACAACACTGCGCTCACACACACACACTTTAGCTAAAAGTCAGAATTTAGCTAATTTAGTGCGATAGAGGGAACTTTGAGGGACCTTCAGAAAAGATACTGAGGAGATGCACTCCTTCAAACTTCACCGGCTTACATCCTGCTACACACACACACACCTCCTCTCATCACCATCATCGTCCTCCATTCTCCTCTGTAGCCCAGTAAAAAGCCTGTGATGACCTGGGTGTGTAGCTTATTAACCTCCCCATCAGTTCTTATCAGCCAATGAATAGCCCATTCATCTGCCCCTCCTCCTGAATCTAAGGGTGAAAATTTTCTCCTCAAGTCGGGGCTATAATTCAATCCACACACAAATCATTTAAAGGTGTGAGGGCGCAAACGCACACACACCCACACAGACAGAAGGGGATCAGTGGTAACATTTTGTCAACCTTGGTCCTGATGGGCTTCCAAGATTGGTGTGGACTAGATGTTACAGAAATTATCAACAATTGGTGGAAACAACAGAAAGGATGTACATGGTGTTTGTATGTGCGTGTTCACATGCATGTACTTGTGTTCTGGCCAGAGAGAGAGAGAGAGAGAGAGTGAGAGTGAGAGTGAGAGTGTGTGTGTGTGTGTGTGTGTGTGTGTGTGTGTGTGTGTGTGAGGGCCAGAATAAATTAATGGCTGATTTCTCCCCTTGCTTTGATGGCATTAAGAGCCCTCTTCTTCTCAATGTGCCGCGTTAAATGCGTTTCTCTCCTTCTCTCTTTCCCTCCATCTCTCCCTTCTTTTTTTGACAAGCAGGGCCACCCAGCAGAAAGCAACTGATGCAAAACGCCGGAGTAATCCCCCCCTCCATCCACCACCGCCACCACCACCACCCCTCCCGCTATCTTTAGTCTTTGACACAGTAGCCATTATCTGTGGGATTTAGTTAAACCAAACCTTCATGTATTTGTTAGGCCCTGGGTTCGTTTTCTCCTCTGACTGCTCTGCTTGAGTGTGGCCACGATGGGGGGAGTTTTGCTTCTTTTTTTTCTTTTTTTACATAATCAGTGCTGCTAGAAGGGGACACATGAAGAGGGGGTCTACAATGCCATCTAGCTGGATTCTGCTCAGAACATTAAATATCTTAAAGCCTGTGTCACATGAGATGTACAAAACTACTTGAAATCAACTCAAACTGAAACCAGGCTGGACGATAAACTGAATTTACCAAGGTATTGACCTAAATTTAATTTCTTCACGGTTATCAGTGAAAAGATTCAACCAAAAAACAGCCCTAGTCATACTGTAATTAATCAAGAAAAACATGAAAAAAGTCAGCACATTCAAGAGAATGTCACATACTGACTTCGTAGTTAGAGATAAATGTGGCATCATTATTATCATAATATATTATATAGTCTGTGTTCTATCCTGAAAGCTAAGAGGGAAAAGTTTTAAGAAGAAAATGTTAAGTCTGTCTTTATGTTCAGAATGGGGCTTGTTTCTACTATCATCTCAGATCTATAAAATCATGCTGAACACTGAGGCCTTCCTCTCTGCCACATGCGGCTACAGAGCTGAAAGCAGTGTTATGGAATCACTGTTGAAATGTGCAGATAAGCTGGAGCTCGGAGGGGCTAAACTAAGGTTAAGCCAGGTGGTTTAGCCCCCTGAGTATATGTTTACACACACACTGAGGTGTGAACCATTTGGGGAGCTTAGAGGGGGCGGAGAAACATGAGTTGATTTAGTGCTAGTGTAAACCTTTGTACCTGTCGATGGCGTTAATTGGGACAGCTTAACAAAAACATCAGCATACATCTGTTGGGTTTCTAATGCAGGCCAGGAATCAGATTTAACATCCTTTAGGGGAATAAACACTGGCATGGTAGGGCTAGCTATAAATCATAACACTTAAAAAGATTTAAAGAAAACTGTCAAGTACAGAGAGTACGCATCGAATGTCTAGCCAGATTCGTAGTCCTGTTAGCTTATTATTTAATAAATCAAGATGTTTCCAATTATAAATTAACTTACGTGGGGATAGTAGGAATTCTTGTAGAGCGTCTTGTGTTTAGACAACATTTAACATTCGCTAATTGTATTTCATTTTGTTGAATGAAGAAAAAGGTTTAGTAGAAAAACATGTTAATATTTCTCAAGTAATGTGTCAGCAGTAGTATTGAGAAAATCTCAATCAATACTAAACCTTGGGTTCATTCCCATTTAGCTTTAAACACGTGTCCACACACAGGTAAAGCCATTTATAGGGCAGTTATATATATTTGCAAAGGACTCCCAGAGAAGGAAGTAGAGAAATTTCTGAATGAAAAAATGTGAGTGTGTGTGAGAGAGAGCAGTGATAACCCCCAATGGAGGACCCCCCCTCGGTCTGCTGACAGACAGCTGCAATCTGTTTAGCATAAGTGGCTCCGCCTGCTCCATTAGCAAAGAGAAGGAGGAGGGTGTGTGTGAGTGCACGTGTGTGTGTGTGTGTGTGTGTGTGTATGTGTGTGTGTGTGTGTGTGTGTGTGGTGTGGAGGGGAGAGCTCGACCCCCCTGGTGTAGATGTTAGAACAAATTTGAGGGGTGTCATATTACACGCCTTGTGACAAGAGGCAGAGGGGAGGTGAATGATGAATTTGCTTGATGAATTAATCTGTGGACCGGTAATGGCTCTGCTAACAACATTAGTCATCCTCCTTACATCTCTGTGCTGCAATTCACTAGTTTTTCCCCTCGTCTTGTTATGCAATCGTTGCATCCTTTTCTTTCTCATCCTTACTCCCCGTCTGTCTCTCCTTCTTCTCAGAGGTTTGCTTAAGGGCAACAGAGCTCAGTGCTTTTCCTTTAATATATCAATAAGTACATTATTTTGGTTAAAAAAAACATTCTGCACTGTTAATTTAGTTAAGAATACAGAAGATTTTGGCTAGTTTAGTAAACGCACTAATTTGTTTGTAAATGTGTCATATAACCCCCCCTCCAAACACACGCACACACACCTTTCAATCAGGAATAGCGTTACATTACAACCAACACCAGGCTGTTACTGCCACCGGCCCTGGCTCAAGCTTTGATTCAATACACAAATGTAAAATTGCCGTGTTTAAATAGATATTTAAATGGAAATGTATGGGAAAGACAGCTGTTGGTATTTGTTGCCTGGAGTGCTCATTACAATGGGAAATGGGGAGGAGTGTGTATGGGGGAGTGATGACAACGGTAGCATGGCGAGCAGCTGTGTTAGCAAGTGAATGGTGTAATTACTGGCCGAACCTCTGTCATTAACCTGCATTGTCGAGTGCCACCACACCCGTTACCATAAGAAAGCCTTGATTAATTGACTGCAAGTTTTAAATTCAATTATGCCGTTTGGCCACAGTTTAACTAAATAATGATCAACTTGCAAACAAAAAAAACATTCCTAGTGAATCTGAGTTACATTAAAATATTTTCCTTTTAATTTTAACTCTGTCCATTTCCTTAAAAACGGAAGCCAGATAAAGTTTACATTAACAAACAAACACAAAAATGTAAGTGGAGGTGGAGCAATACAGGTGGATTAACATGTGACAGCTTCACTTCAAACCAAATTATTAAACCTCAAGATAAATTTGTATGAAAGACGATTTTCAGCTACAGCATATCACTGTGCCTCTTGTTTATTGGACTGTGTGCATCCGTGTGCTGCTTAAGAGCGTCTATAGCTGAGTGTGCAGTACATGCCCTCCGTGTGTGTTGATGTGAAGCTTGTGTGTGGTTTTGTGTGTGTGTGTGTATTCTGTGTTTGCATGTGTGTGTCTGTGACGATGTGCTTGGCAGCTTGTAGCATGGTTTGTTGGACCGGCTGCTGCATGGGGTCTTAGTCAGACAGGCGGCTGATGAAAGCATTGGCGGGATGGCTCCAATAAAGAGCAGATTATCATAAGCGGCCATTGTCCACCTCCCAATTCTCTCCAACAACCCCCCCTCATCCCCACTTACTCACTCCTCTGCTGAAAATGTTAATCGGTCCTATCGCTGGCAGGCTGAGGAAAGGAGGAGTGCCTGGCCCAGTCTGTACAACTTTAACTGATTTAAAGGAAGCGTGGAAAAATTTTGAGAGTAACAAAAAGTAAAAGCAGTGACAAAATCATCAGGGAGAAAGGAAGACATAGGACAAAAATAAAGGGAAATGACCAGTAGCCCACAATAATTTCTGCTCTAGTTTACAAACAAATTTAACTTGTGCGTCTCGGGGACGTGGCGAGGAGCTACACCCCCTTCCCCTTCATCCCAACAAACTCCCTCCCTGCCTCCCGTTGACTCCATCCACCGAGCTCGTTTTATCTGAAGATTCTCAGACAATGCCTAGAGGATCCCGTTCCCTAATCTTCCTAAAAATCCCCCTTTCATCCCCACTGTTAAAGAATGTATGAAAGCCTGACACCGAGCTGGAGAAAAGAAAGGGGGGTGGTGGTGGTGGTTGTGCACATCTGGGAGTGAGGGTGGTGTCACTGTGCTGGACTGAGAGGGGTGGGAGGAAGACAGAAAGCGCAGCGGAGGCAGGAGCTCAGCATTGGTCGCTTGTGCAGAGTCCTTGCAAGTTGACTAATTAAATTGTTTTGCTGCTCAAACATTCAAATGGCCAAGGAGATTAAGGGCATGAGCGGGAATGGGAGTGTATATGTGTGTGTGTGTGGTGGGGGTGTTAATCTGTACTCTGACCCAGTTGAACCTTGGAGTCACACACACACACGCACACACACACACACACGCACACACACACACGCGCACACACACACACACGCACATACACACAAAACAAAAAAACTCAAATCCTTTGTTTTGTTCCCTCAAAGGCAAAAAAAGGCAATGGGTTTTAAAGGAGTGATCCCTAGATTTCTTTTCTTCCCCATAGGGAAGAACGGGCATTTGCTCCTGAAGTGAATCCAAGATGACCACAAACACATTCCACTGTGGTCTGATACAAAACCATTCGATTGAAAGTGAGTGCTCTTTTCGTAACCCTGACAACAACGACGAGAAAATGACCAAAGGCTTCAAAAAGGAACGCATCTTCTCTTGGCTGTGTCTATCTCTGTTGCCATGAGCTTAGCTTACGAATTGGGTCTGTGATTATGGATAAACAATAGTCGCAATCTCTCTGCTCTAAAATTTCAATCACAATTCAAATGGCGGACAAGCCTTCAGCATAGCTGGTCTGTACTTTCAAGTCTACTTTTTTGAAAAGATTCAGGAGGAGGAGAACATTTTTTATACCAGCAAAACACAACAGAGGAAAAGGAGTTGTACAGCGTAGCACCTGAAAAACAAAGCGTACATTGATTAAAGCCAACACCAAAACCTCTCTCCCTCCATCTTTCAGTCTGTGAACTGGGGAGGGTATTATAGTCTAAACACCTTTTCTTCTTTCGGTGCAGAAAGATTAGACTAGTTATCCCATTAAAGTTGGTAAAATGCCATTCTTGTGTCTTTAAGCTGTCGTAAAGGAGGTCAAGATGAGTCTGCCTGCGCTTACAAGGCAGGCAGGGATGTAATCTGCCCAAAGTTACAATAATTAATGTTAAGCTTCTTCAGCAATACGTTTGTGAAAGAACTGGCCCTGATAATATACTTAAAGCTCCACATGCTGTTTGTGTGACTGCAGCAAGACAAGGCAGGGATTCATGTGCACGCGTGTATATGCGAGTGCGAGAGTCCCGATGTCACTCACGCAGCCCAGCTTAAATCTTTTAGTCAAACTATAAACTGATGCTGCCACAATGCTGGATTAGGACGATGGGCATGGGAAAAAAGAGTGAGAGGTCGGCTCAGTTGATGCTGAGGAAATTTAAACATAACACATGATGCCTGCACCCCATCACCATTGGTGTTATGACTACAAGTAGAGGCTCTAGGCGAGATGTGAACGCATTACCAGCCTGGAACACAGCTTCAAAACAAGGAAAAGAAATTCAAAAGCAATCATGATTCCAGATTCCAAATTCACAATATGAGTGTAATATTTCTTCTTCTCTGTAATCCCTAATAATGGCAAAACACAAACAAACAATTTGATGAATCAAAATTTTCCTGCAGGCCTTAGTTTGGATGATGTAGAGCCACAGGTTGATGTTTAAGCCTTTTGCCTTCTGCAGTCCTCCACACAATCATACACCAAGTCAAGGCCAGCAGCCCCTTCCAATGTGAAGGCATTGACAGTCCGGTCTGTCCCTTTCTCAGATACTGAGGGGGATAGGCTGCATGTGTAAAGTACATTAAGCTCTTGCTGGATCCCTCCTTGTGCCATTCTCCTCTCGTCTACTTGCAGACACAAAGGCAGATTAAAGGAGAGCGCGCCATAAAAACCCTGTGTCAATCTTATCGGCTTCGAGTGCAATTTTTAAACATATGTTAATCTGGGAGAGCTAAAACTCATTCTCTCCTCTCTCTGCTTGTTTATCTCTTATCAAATGCGCAGTAGGTGAGAGGCAGCTTTGCGGTGCAGCTAAGTGCCATTATTTGGATAATTGCGTCCATTGTTGCAGGTTATATAGCTATTTGAAATGGGAGGTGTGTGTAAATAGGTGCAGGGGCCAGGTAGGGGGTGGTTGAGATGTATTCAAACAGGGGCCAGGGGATTTTCTGCAAAGGCTACATGACGCATTTGAATGCTTCTTCATACCCCAAGCTGAATTTTCAATAAGGAGGGTTTGATATATTTTTTTGTGTAACAACACCTTTAGAAAACTAACAATGCCAAGGTCAGAAGCATTACATAAATCAGTAGAAACACGCCAAAGTATTCCAATTTTTAGCACGGTAATAAAACACACATTAATGACACCATCAAAAGTTCAAGAAATTCAATCTGAGCAGAGCGCACTGTGTATAAAGGTTATATGGTATGTGAACAAAACATTTATACTATACCTTTAAGACAGCCATGTAATAATATTCAGTCAAAATGAATAATGTCTGTAATGAATACACAGCTTCTGTTGAAATGCACTAATATTCTTCTAATATAATCAATAAACTCCAATAATATTTGGTCTGTTGCAGGAGGTGAACATTCTCCTCATGTTGCATGTGTGAAGGACAGTGCTCCCAGTGGTGCAAGAATAACAAGTTCATTAGTCGAGGGGGGGTGCCGCAGGAATTCAAATTCCCCCCCGGCCCAGGCCTGGCCTCTGATTGGCTGGCTGTGTCGGCATGGCGAGACTCATTAGAGCCCAGCAGTAATTAAGAGTTGTTAGAAAGTGAATTCTCCAACCGCAGATTAGAAAATTAAACTATTTACTGATTACATATTAATAGAAGACAACAATGGCGCTTGCCATAAGCTTGGAAGGCAACCAAGGAATAAATCTGTGTACTTAATTACCATAAACAATGGGGGCATAGAAATGGAGTTTTATGCACACTCCCTCCTGTAATGTGTCTGATATCAGAAGACACTTGACAATTCTTGTTCAATTATCTCTATTATTTAATGTGCTGTGAACTGCCTCTGAGTAAATAAATTAACCACCCCAATTACTTGGGATTCATCTGGGGAGGGCCGCGGCGTAATAGAAAATGCCGCAGAAAGCTGCATTGTGCCCAAACCAGGGGAGAGAGGGGGAGGTGGAGAGATGAGTGGAAACGGAGGGAGAGCAGGGGTGAGAGAAAGGAGAAATAAAATAGATTGGCGGGGATAAAAAGGAACAGGGCAAATAAAAAGTGACGCAGAGAGGGTTGAGAAAGAATGTGTGTGAGATAAAAGGACAAATAACGGTGACATAAAATAACAGAATAAGTTATTTAAAACAGGAAGAATTTTAAAATTAAAGAGTTCGTGCCTCGTGTCAAACATTATACATTCATGCATAAGCAGAACGAGAGACTTTTAACTTCGAGAAGAGAAGGAAAAAAGGACGAGGGAATGACAAAGCAAAAAGCATGTGATATCAAAGAAGGGAATATGGAGGACCAGCAGAGCACAGTGGATCTTCCCAGGCTTTCTGCTGCTGGAGCAGAGAGATGAACAATCAGTCATGGGTCAGTCGGTCTGTCTGTTCACATCTGCCCATCAGTCCTGCAGCGCTGTGCGCTACCACAGCACCACTGCACACTGAGCTCACCCAAACTTACCTCAAGAGGTCTGAATCATATGATGATGTTCACTGCTATGACATCTAGCCTGCTTGGAAAGTCTGCTCTGAGTCTACGAAAGAACGGCACACAGTTCTGGGTATAATTTACACGCATACACATTGTTAAACAGATGGCTAGATGTACAACTGTTAATAAGGGAAGAGGCAATGAAGCACGTTTATACGATACTTCTGAATACACCAAAATCTAAAAGCACTGCAGAACTCTTAGAAGAAACTTTGTGTTATCCAGCCTTCCCTGCTCCTCTGCTTCTTAGTGCAAGCCCAGGTTCCTCTCAAGTCCCACATTTTCAGCTGCGGTCCTCATTATCTTCTCTTTTGTTGACATCACATCTGAACTCCAGCTCAATTAGAAGTGGAAAGTGGTGTCAAATTTTATTTCTGTCCAAGATTTGTCAGGTTCTTAAAAGGTCAGCTGCTGTCTCAAGTTGGTTTTACATAAACACATCCTTTGAATTGCTTAAGGAGAAACTGAAATTGAAGTTAACAGCAGAGTTAGTGAGAGGTTGTTTTTTATGCTGCTAAGAGGATGCAGTCCGGCTTCTCCTATGTTAATAAATGAAGAAGTGTGTGCTTATGTTTGAAGCAGGTTGTCATTGAAAAGAAGTCTGCATGCTCAGTCAGCTTCAAGCAGACAGAAACGAAGACAATGAGGATGTCAAAACATTGAAGTTGAGTTGAGACACACGATTCTGTTTCTACCGAGTTGTTTGATGTCGTTTCAATGCACAAGTAGCGCCAGTATTGACAAGCAGGTAAAGAAGTAAATAAGTTTGTGCTGTGCCAATGGTTAAGCACTTGAAGATTTCATTGTTGAGAGCACAGGAGAAAATAATGGTGTTTTAGTCATGGCTTACTTTGGGCAGAGGCACAAGAGTAGTGCGGGCATTCGATAAAGGTTGACGGTGGATTTCACAATCAGGTATCAGATCACAGAGGTGAGTAACAGGGGAGTGGTATGAGACACTTCACTTCACTTTGCGTACAAGCAAACATAAATACCACAAACATACTTGCATGCCAACAGCTTGCTGTAAATAAGCCTGTGAACTGTGCCAAAAAGACCCATCAGTTTTTATGGCTAATTGGTGACTGTTTATTGGCTTTGTTGCACTTTAATCAGGCTGGTTTATAGCGAGTTCATTATGATAGAGAGGCTCACAAAAAGGACTGCTTGACATTAAAAAATGTGGCTGGCAAAGTAAAAAATATCAACATTTGCTGGCAGCTGGTGGTAAGGCACCACTCAGATGTGATGGATCAATACCGGATGTTTTGCTTACAGCCAATCAGCCACAACTTCAATCAGACATTCTGGGTCCAGAGAAAAATATCTATCATCTATGACAGCCTATAGAAAGGTGACCTCAGTTGCTGAGGTGATAAAGGTTACTTTGGTTACCACCTGTCACTGGCACATCTCGCTCTGATGCCTCCAGACTTTGGCCTAAAGGCACAATCCATAACCTATTGGATGAGTCTCTGGGATAAGTGCTGCAAAATGAGATATGGAAACAGAAATGCACTTTGGGGAAGTGAGGAAGGTGGCAACTTTTTTTTCCTGTTACTTCAATGCAATGCCAGTGTAACTGGACGAACCACTGACCAAATGAGGCGAAATTAAGGAGTTTTATATTATATAATACACATCATATCACCCATATATTTTGCACTATGGACCAGTGGTTAGTGTGCTGACTTGTGGAAAAAAAAAAACACATTTTCTCCATTTCATTCCCTACTGATGTTATAAGGGGGTGAAAAGCAACCAAAGTGAATTTTTCTTTGTGATATCCTTTTATTATTTTGTCCTCGCTCTCGTGTCACCTTCTTCCTTTTCTAGTGAATCATATTTTTCAGGAGGGGGACTGCATATAAAGAGAAATCTTTATGGCTGAAGGTGTTTGGAAGTAAATAACCTGGCGTCTTGCTGGCTAGTGGCTGGTTTATCAGTGGGTGAAGAAGAAGGAAGAAATACAGCCCTTCAGATTGACACAATGGCATGCGCTCCGACAGGGGAAGAGGGCACAGAGGCAGGGAGGGAGGCGAAAAGGAGGAAGGCGAACACAACAAACGGAGGAGAGATAGTTTCGATATCAGGACCCAAATGGGATGAGGAAGGTGAGCGCAAATCCCACCGCCCCAGTTAGCTTTTCTAAAAACCTCCTCTTCTATCCTTCCTTGTGTTGCTTTTTTAGGGTTTTGGGGGATAAATCCACCAAGGTGGGCACTGATATATCAGAAAAAGCATGAGAGCTGCTACTAAATTACAAGGCAAATACTGTAGCTACACTTTCAGAACATTTACAAACACAAAAATTTTACACTTCCTGGAAGCATGTTTTTTTTTTTTTTTTTCTTCCAACAGCATTCTTGGGTGAGGAATGGGATGGTTTAGTGTCACAAATGGGATGCTATTCTCCAATTTCAGTTAGGGACTTAACGGAGCCAAGGCCCCTCTTTTGGCTCGGCACACTGTCTCATGTCTTAACAAGGCTTTACCCTCGGCCAAATCTTAAATAAAAACCTTCCGAATCTGGCTCCATGCGCCAAACCAGATTGCACTTTGTATGCGCGGGTGTGTAAGCATTTGTGTGTGTCTGTTGTGGATTTGTGAACTGTGTCAGTGCTCATGTTGTGTTGCCTCGTGTTTTTATATTTATTTATTTTATTTTATTTTTTTACATTTCTTTGCCTCTCCCTCTCTCCTCCCTTTAACTCACCCCCGTCTTTCCTTATACAGCATATCAATGAAGGCCAGATATGTACTAGGGGAAGGAGGGTGTATGTGTGTAGCCGTGCATGGCTGAGCGCACTGTTCAATAGTGTGGAGGCAGGCTGGCTGGGACTGCGGCTGGCAAACGGTTGCAGCGGAGACTTCGGCTGGGGCTCCGCTATCGCACCCAGTTATCGTTTCCCCCATGAAGGGCTCCCTTATCACCCCAGCCCAGAGAGGTCTCCCTTCTTCTCCCATCCCCGAGACACACTCCCCCTCTCTCCCTCCCAAACCACCCTTCCCCTCCCTTCTCCACCTCCTCCTCTTCCCTTACCCCCGCCATCCCCTCCCTTTCATATCCACCCAGCGCTCCGTCGTGCAACATTCAACCGAGAGGGAGGAGAGAGAGGGGGGGGGCTTCAAAGATTCTCTCTCACACAAACGCACACATAAACACACACACACAAACTCCCTGAGTGTACATGCGTGTGTATGTGCGTGCGAACGCTCAATTTGCCAAAACAGTTTTTCCAGTGTAATTGGGCTTGGGGTACCTGTGTCCATGAGATAGCGCAGCCTCTTCTCCACGCGAGCTGCTCGGGCGTCTATGTGCCTCTGCTCGCTCTCCAGTGCAGACAGCTCCCCAACCACATACTGACTGGTGTCTTTGAACGCCTTCTGTCAACCAGAGAGAGAGAGAGAGAGAGAGAGAGAGAGAGAGAGAGAGAGAGAAAGGGGGAGAGAAAGAGAGTGAGAGAATGTTATGAGAGAAAGGGAAGAGTAGTGCGATATAGCATTAAACAGAGACAGAAAAAAGGATAGGAAGAATAGAGAAATACAGAGATGGAATGAAGCAAAAGGGTAATAGGGAAAGAAGAAAAAGAGAAAAGAGAAAGAAAAAGAAATGAAAAGGGAGGATGTAAAGCAGAGGGAGGAGGAGAGTGGAAATGTGTGAACAGATGTGCGGCGCCTCTACAAATCTTAGAGAATATAAACAGAAAAGAGTTTACTTTCACAATAAATGATGCTACATGGAGCTAATGACTAACTGTTGCTGCATTGTTTGGCATTTCTGAATTCCTCCATTACACTGTCCACTTCATAGCAAAAAGAGCAGCAAAGCTTTAAATACTTAATCAGAATAGTATGAATGAAGACATATTGAAGTAAATCTTAAATCACACCAACACACACGTGAACACATGAATAAATCTCCTTAAATCGTACAGGTCTCTATTCACTGATATGTACGTGTATTGGTTTAGGCATTAGTTGTATGTGTTGTCTGTCTTGTTGATAAAAATGTGATATAATAATCAAATGCAGGTTCGGTAAAATAAGCAGCAGCCACATGAAACACGTCATCAAGGTAAGCAAGAAGTTTAATGTTACAGGTTATTACTGTACAGAAAACCAGCCCTGCCAGCCCTGCATCAAAGGCTTTGATCACGATCGATCACACTACACTGATGCAGTTAATCCCAACTGTGTTTACTGATTGATTAATCATTCAAATCCCCAATAGCACTTTGAACTTCAGATTATTGTCCAGTTATATCTCATACTGGTCACATCCAAGGCTCGATACACAATCAATACTAATATCCAGGGAGACTCCGTCCAATAGCCATCACTCACTGGGATTTGGACTTTTATCTTTGACTGTCAACTTTTCAATAGTGGACATCCCTGAAATAAATTCAAATCAAATATTTACAATCCCTATGTTTGACGTTCTGGCAGGTTTCCTGTTCTGAATATTTAAATGTAAAGAGATTGAGGAAACAGAGATTTAGAGAGACATTAGCATCAGCTGGAGAGGCTTTACTATACTGGGGAAATGTCACGTTAATCGTGTAACAAGTAGTTTAAACTTGTGTTCAGTCTTCAGTACTTATTTTTGGAGTGTTTGATCTTAACCTAAAACTAAAACTTACATTCAGCTTCTTATCCACAAACACACTGACATTTCAGTCTTTCTTTCAATTTCTCAAACACACAAGCCACTCCATGACTATACATACAAACACACAACCAACACTCCATAACCATGTGGACTTATACACACACTCCATTTCTGACCCCTCTTCACCTCTGTCTCCTGACTGCTTGCTATTCTCCAGAGAAACTCCTCTGAGTGAGGAAAATGTTTATTCAAATTCACTACTGAGGATGCATCCGAAAAAATATCTCCATTTTATTGCTGATGCACTTCATTTTTCTTAATGGGAAGGAGAACTAGTGAGCAGGAGAGAGAGAGAGAGAAAGTTTTTTTTTCATTCCACCCAAGCCAGCACTTTTTCCTGTACTCTTTCCAGCATATGAGTGTGTGCCTCTGTCTGGCTCTGTGCACGTGTGATTTTTGCATGTGTGTGTGTGCGTGCGTGTTGATTCCCAGCAGCCCCCCCCCCGTCCCTCCTCCCCCTTGTGCGCTCTCACTCTATCACCATATTTTTCCTTGGCAAATCAATTTTACACATGATCAGCCCACTCCCCTTGCCGCGCTCGGCCCAGCCGTAATTAAGAGGAGGGAAATTACCATATATATTATATTAATGCAAACATCATTCAGCAGGTAATTCTTGGCTGATCGGGATAATGGAAAGGTTGAACACCCATTAACCCTGGGGCCCAGGCGCTGGGAGGAGGAGGGTGTGTGTGTGTGTGTGTGTGTGTCTGTGTGCATGGAACTGGGGTGGTGGGTGCAGGGTCGAGGTAGTTGGGAAGAGAGATTCACCCCATGGTCTCCAGTGGCACACACACTCTCATACACACTTACTGAAATAATAGCTTTCTTATAGACACACTCTTTGTACACACAAGTTCAAACACAGGCCTGAGAAGAGAGACGGTGAGTGTGTGCGTGTGTGTGTGTATATACACTTGAAGGACACGTAGGCACACAACTTCTTTGCACACACACACCTCTAAATGGCAGAGCAGCTGATATCTACCATTGTTATAATTAAAATGGCAGTCTGTTAGATCAATACTTGGATGTCTGTGTGGAGAAGAGAGGACAGCAGAGAGAGAGGGGGGGGGGGGGGGGGAGTGCGTGTATGAGAGGATGAGGGGTGGACAAGGTGAAGAGGAGGAGGGAAACTTGAGCAATGAGGGAGCAGAGAGAAGAGCTCAGTGATAGATTTATCTAAGACAAGACAGGAGAGACAGAAAGAAAGCTGACTAACAGGAAATACAAAAAGGCCAAGGAGGAACAATTAAGGATACAACATCCCACCTCGCTGACAATCCCTGACACCCCTATTTCACCTTGTCAAGCTCACCATAAAGGCTTCATAAAGCTGAAGCTGCAGGCAAAGCAGACCAAAAGGACAGTGATGACCACAGCTGAGCAGAAACAAGAATCAAGAGTTGGGCCTATCACAGCACTAACGTATATCCTGCTAGGTCATTTGTATTTTCCTGATATAGACTATAGACCTCTGCAAAGAGAAGAGAGATTCAGTCGACAGAAAATGACAAACCTCTTCTTCAAATGGTCTGCGAATATCGAGCTCTGTCGGCGAACCTCTATCCTCCTCAGCCTTCCTCAGATCCTCAGGAACAGACTTCTGTCTCTTCACCTCTGGTGGGAGGAAGGGCGGGAAAGAGTTTTATTTTAGATGTGCAATTGATCTGGCAAAGCATATAAATGTTGTTTAGAGATGGATAACGGGGTGAGGTCGAAGTGCCCCTCTAGACCATCAATAAATGAACTGTTATCCCATGACATCATTCATTATTATTACTATTATTATTATTAGTTTGCATGCTCTGGCTTGAATAGGTGTACCAATATGATTTCAAAATGTCTGTGCATATCCCATCAGTTACCTGCTCTCAGGTGATA
Organism: Pempheris klunzingeri; assembly: GCF_042242105.1. Classification (NCBI taxonomy): domain Eukaryota; kingdom Metazoa; phylum Chordata; class Actinopteri; order Acropomatiformes; family Pempheridae; genus Pempheris; species Pempheris klunzingeri. The sequence goes on from NC_092023.1 coordinate 12,846,083, forward strand.
ACTGAATGTATGGAAATGTTGCTGTGTGCAAACATACCTCCCTGGGTACACACCGTTTGCATTGTGTGTGTGTGTGTTGCCCTTGTCACCCACCTGGTCTGCTCTCCACATACTGGCTGAAGGACTTCAGTTGTGTTTTCCGGACTGCAGAATCCTTGTTGAAGACTACTGGGCTACGCAACCTTTCTGTCGCTCTGCGCAGCCGCTCTGCACGCAACTCCTCAGCGTTATTCTGTCAAGCACAGAGAGCATGCAAATTCAGCTTGGACGAGTACCTCTTACTGCTGATGCTATATGTCACAGGAGTACAATGGAGTTCATTCAACAGTGGTTATTTGTAATTATATTGACCAAGAAGTTGAGGCTGCAATATTTCTTGTGTTGCTCTAATAGTTTGGAACACATGAGACGGTTAGGTAAATATGCATTAAGGTAAATATTCTGAGCCTTAACCAACTTTAACACACCATCAAATCATGACATCAAGTCACAAACTGAATAAACAGACAGTTCAGTTCAGTTTTTTCTCAACATGTAAAGCCCAGATGTGACGAGATGGGAGACAGCAACTGATGAACACATGCACCTTGAAGAAGTGCACAGAGAGAGTTCAACTCCAAACAATGGCTGTTCTTAAAAAGCTAAAAGAATACTAAAGTAGACCCTCACACACAAATTGAGTAGTTGATTTAAGATCAAATTATTTACTTTAAAAAACAAACAATATCTGTGATAAGTCTGCTGCCTCTCCACGTCTTGTCTATTATTCTGTCAGCCTTTACCAGCTACTTAGATCGGCTCTCTGGCTTTTATTAGGCAGCTGCATTTCAGCATTTCACAGCTGCTCTGTGATTATTGTGATCAAACACACACACACACTAACACAGTAGACTTCCCCACAACAGCCATGTACACATGTGCATGCAAACTCACCTACTGACAGGCAATGAGAAAGGAAAGTAAAGGAATATTAGCTACATTGTAGTTTGCTTGTTTGCGTGAACACACACACCCCCCCGCATATACACACAGATACACACACACACACTCCCCTCACTCATGAGAGAGACAAAAAGGAGGCAATTAACTTGACTTTCAACAAAACCCCGAGCCAGAAAATATATTCAGATTATGCAAAATGCAAAAAAATGCTATTGTTTTCAAAGTGAACATGTGTTAAAAAGCTACACGCTCACTTCTCCCACTATCAAAAACGGCATGCAGAAATGCTTTATTACCAGGCCTCCAAATATGCCAAGCCGAGTGGAAAAGAAACCGACTCGGGCTAAGATTGACGTTGTGGCAACGTTAATAAGATGGCGAAACGTGTAATAAAGTCGACAATTAGGGCAAACATGTTCCACTGCTTGAGACGGCGGGAGATAGTCAAGCAGGGTGTGCAGAGCGAGGAGAGCTAATAGAGTCTGTGTAGGCGGGGAACAAGCTGTAGATGGGAAGTTGTTAGTTTAGCTTCAGATTATTGACTTTCAAAAACAATGTCAGCAATTAGTCTGTGCTCCTTCGTTTTGTCTATTAGTCTGTCGGCTTCTACCAGCCTCTTCAGACTGTATGCAAATGTTAAATTGAGGCAACTATATTTATGAAGCGCTACATACAAAATGCCCAATTAAACATTTTAAAACATAAGGCCAGGGCTTGCATGTGTGAGGGCCCTACTGTTTGTGCGTGTGCATGTAAACCTGAAGAGCAGCAATCTAGTAGAGAAGAGTGTAAATTTAAATGAATGACTATAAGAAATGTGAGCCGGAGAAAACAGAAAAATTGAGACTCAGTCCACCGTTACTCCAAAATAAAACTTAATTATATATTGTTCTGTGTCAAATTAATGTTTTGTTTCCACTAACATTAAGACTGCATCTTCAAATTTTAGCAGTCCCAAGTGTAAAGTACAGAAGTACAGGCCAAAGTTTTGGTCTTCCAGAGATTGGTGGGGCAAAACAAGTATCTTTATATGAATGTCTCATGTTATGTGCAATGCCAGTGCATGATAAACTACTTAACTTGTTACATAATTTAATGGTCTCTGGCCATTTTATTTCTAAGGCTGATGTGTTTAAGTTATCTTCGTCATCATCATTCTCTTTTTACAGTGATTACACAATCATTCCTAGGTACGTGGCAATGCATTCATTCAAAATGATTATTAGACACCTTTCATCAAAAGAATAGAAAAGTACCATCTGGAGTGTGTATTGTCGGTCACATACGTAGACCAACCAAAATTGGTTTAAAGTACAAAGTACTCATGATGCCATAAATTACTATGGACAGGAGTCCATCAAGTGGCTGCTTTTGTGAATATTTCATGTTTGTTTGCAGGAAAAGTGCAGCAACTACTGATAATTGGATGTCAAAGGATTTATTGGATTAATGTTGCTGTCCTTGTCATATTTTCAGGAGAAGGATTTTTTTTTTTTTTTTTACATTTTTGTGTGTTGAATTGTAAAAACTGCAAGCCCCTGCAATATCTACAGGGAACTGTTGATTTAGCAAAAGAGTAAATCCCTGGGGAGACTGATTAGGACACTGAGGCTGCTGTCTACCCAATTATTACTTATTGTTTAACTGTTGTGAATATGACATGTTCACTGGAATACAGCCAGAGGTTAAGCAGCACTACTTGAAATATAAACTGCTGCAACATTACAAATAGACAAGACTCCTCACATGGACAAACCAACATGATAATGATGATGAAGAGAACAACTCTACTGTCCTTCAACACCCTCTTAAAAACTAACTATATAGGGTCTCTCTCTCTCTCTCTCACACACACACATACACACACACACACTCACACAGAGAACACCTGCCCACTTGGCTACCCCCGTTAAAACTCTGGGACAAGCTGATATTGGGGTGCCCCCTCCCTCCTTACTCCCTTTCTTTCACCCTGCCTCTTTATCTCTTATCGCTGCTATCATCGCCGTGGCAGTGGTGACTCAGTGCTTTCAGTGTGCGAGTCTGTGAATGTGCATGCAGGGGGCTGCGTGACTAACGTTGCAGTCTGCTGAGCGTCGCATGCCCTTATCGTGAGCTACCAAGGCTGCGCATATACACAATCATTAATGAGAGGGAGAAAGTGTGTGTGTGTGAGTGATGTTTCTGCAGGTCGTTCCACCCGCCTGAAGGACTTTTGGGACGCCCAATCCTCTTGGGACAAGATGGTTGATCCTTTTTTTAAAGGACAGAGGAAACAAACTCATACAGCTGCACGTACACACACAAGACATAACTTTACTTTAGTATATGAGGTTTGTGCTATTTCACATTTATTGGTGACAATAAATAGCTACAACATAGAGTTACATTAGAGAAGCACTTGAGATCAAATAATGGCCAAATATACCAATAGGGTTTCAAACTTAAATTGACTTCCAAGAAAAATGAGTCCTTGTGTGGAAGCAATACTCACAGCAATAGAGTTAAACCTAAAATAAAATGGTCTAATATGGAAAACGTAGTGGTAGTTTGAGCTACTGTGACAAAAGAAAATGTATACAGTAGTTATTGTACCTCTAGCTGTTATCTTCAATTTCAAAGCAAATTACTGTTTGAATAGTACATGAAATAGAGCTGTCTCAGACATAAAAATCTTACCTGTTGCACCTTCAGTCCTAAAATGCAACAGCTAGTCAGCTCCTGTGCAGACCATACATATTAATAACATAGTAGTAATAACTGGTTTATTAGATGTCATCAACTAGCTAATATTTTGATACTATTCTAAATAGAAACCCAAACAAATGCACCACTAACAAAATCTCTAATTCTACCTTAAAAATGTTTAGAAATTCTACTGAATTCTGTTGAAATGGCCAGTTGTGTGTTGAGATTGCGGTGAAGCTGCTGACTGTTGACTCAGTAGAGGTTTGTATTTCATTGGAATCAAAAGTCAAATATCAGGTAGAATACAGTGCTGAATACACAGACTTTTGGGAAAGGGGGTTTGGATAGAGTTAAGTCAACCAAATGATGACTCTGCTTCTGTGAGGGTCACATGGTAATAGGCACACATACACACTCCTTTGGCCATAAAGGACTAAGCCTTTTAGGCTTTGAACACAAGAGGGTGTTTATGTGAATCGATGATCAAAGACATCCCGTACTGCCATAAACACGCAGGGATTCACTTGTACTGACAGCCACACATATACACACACACACTCTCACCTTATTCCACTTGACATTCAAAGTCAATTAAACAGATGTTAAGACCAGCTGACGACTACTTCACTCAATATTCACATCAGAATATACAGACACATGCAGCAGCAGCAGCAACAACGACAACCCCCCAATCCACACACACACACACACACACACACACACACACAAAACAACTGTCTGAAAAGGTCATAGTCAATAGAGGGGGACTGCTACATGTTATGTAGAGCATTATGATGTCAGTGTGTGCGTGTCTCATGGCTTCAGACAGACTTATATGGACACAAGAGGGATAAACAATGGTCTTACATGAAGTGGTCCAACTGACTGATGTGCACACAGGGTCAGCTAGTTGACACCCAGGGTCAATCGGACCTGATTGATTGGACTGACCCTTTGATGGTGTTGGTGAGCGGGGGCAGTAACAGACAGAAAGAGAGAGAGAGAGAGAGAAACACAGAGAGAGAGAGACAGAGAGAGATAAAAGGAAAAGGATAGAAAAGAAGAAAAATATATATACCCGGGGTGTGTTTTGAGGTGAATGTGTGCGTACCTCCAGTCCTTCTGCAGGACTGAGTGGGGAGGTGGTGGAGGCAGTGGGTGAGGATGAGGAGGAGGTGGAGGACGGGGATGAAGGGGAGGTGACTCTTCTTGGGTTGACCTCCACCAGCTTCTTCAGCTTCAGGTCCACATGCTTACTGTTTGTACCTGGAGAGAGACGGAGACCAAGAGGACCATGAGAACAAACAGGGTAACTATGCGTCAAAAATACAGCAAAACATAAAAGTGTAAAACAAAACACTTTAAATTAAAGACATTTGAACTGAACAAAAGCACCAAATGTCACACACACACAGACCAGCACTCATCCAAAGTTAAAAAGACGAGAGGCGAGACAACTTTGCATTCTTGTACACACACACACTTGGGCAAAGCGATTGATAAGGAACATACACACACAAACACATGAGTGGGAAGAGATATACGGTACACCGTATATATATGATGTGTGAGAACGATAGAGATCTGGACAGACTCGGCAGCCTTAAGTCCTGTTTGTACTGCAGAGAGCTGTTGAGGTACTGGGTGGATATTACTGGGACTATCACCATGGTAACCACAGGGCATGATGGAGGGAATGAGAAAACCAGAGAAAGGCAGGCGAAGGGACCATGTTTCACTTTTGTGTGTTTGTTCTCTCACACTCACTTCCTCAAGATTTCATAATATTTAGTCTTAGTCTTCATTGGGAAAAATTGAGTGAAACCAATTGTTTGAAATACAGCAGTATAATGCAACAATCTACAAAATGACCGTAAACCTTAATGAACACCTATCCAAAACAGTTTCAACAAAATAATGAACATTATAACCTTCATGAAGCAGGACTGTTATATCTGACTACATTAGGTTCAGTTAGGTGTATGTGATAAACAGGAAACTGTGTGTGTTTTGTTAAAACCATGAGCAGCATTGCACAAAATTGAATTTTGTTGTTGATTTGAGGTTAAACACATACCTCAAAATAACAGCTGATGACGGAGTTTTATTTTTACATACATGCTGAAATAAAGGTCCCTTCTGACAATTTTCTTCTTCCCCTTATCAAAAACCTTTGCTAGGGAGGCTGTGGGGTAGTGCATCACGTTCACTAATTGGAAGAATCAGCAGTTCGATTACCGACTCCTCCAGGCCAAATGTTGAAGGTGTGCCTCGCCGTCTGACTGATTTTTAGCCCATCGGTGTATAAATAGTGTGAATGTAGTGTTATAGTGCTTTGAGTGGTCATAATGATTAGAAAGGCGCTATAGAAGTACAGTTCATTTACCATTATGACCAGAAAGTTAAATAAAAAACCTCTCTAAAAAGGTTTCAACAGCTTCCTCAACTACCTCCCTCCTCTCATCTCATCTATCAAACCTAACCTCCCTTCCTTTACCTCATCCATCCCTAATTTGTTTGTTTTATTCTTTCTTCCTCCTTTCTCCTTCATGCCTGCTCCCTCAGTCTCTCTCCCTCTCCCTCTCCCTGCCTTCCAGTAGCTGCGTACAGCTTTATTTTCCAGGGACTGGTAACCACAGCTCCCCTGCCAGGACAGACCACTGCACTGAAGAAGATGAAAGAACAGGAGGGCAACCGTTTCATGTGTCACCTCCCTCTGTGACACACACACACATCCCATGATGCATGCATACAGATGCCAAACATAGACACACTCTCTTGAACTTTGTCACAAACACACACACAAAGACATGCAGAGAAACAGGGTCGTATACAGTTACGGTATACGCCAAATTACAAATGCCCCATATATAAAGAGGATGAGGATCTGGGCTGCAAGAAAGCGATGACAAAAACTGAACATTTAGGGGGAAAACATTTACAGGAAGAAGTGTGGCATCAGCTACTTCAGTGTTACAACTGCCACTATCCGTTTCTTTCAAGACTAAATAAAAATAACCACCAACAAAAAACAAAAAAGAGAAACAAGCTGAAACCAAATAGTGCAGAGATACTGCACTTCAAAGCTGGAGGAAGCATTTGTCCATTTTCATGTTTGTTTCTTCTGGTACCTCACTGTACTCTCACCTATCTCACATCGGCAGGAAATTGAGGAAGCAAATAAAACAAATTAAATGCAAAACAAAGTAATTAGTTTACCTCTGAAGATTTAAGCAAATGCTTTCCTGAAGATATGATTTTATTTTTTTGTCTGGGGAGCACTTTTCTGAGTTTATTAATTACTACTTAACAAAGTTTCTAATGAAAGAAAAATGGGGGAAAAAAACAGCACCAACAACAACATGTCAGAACAAATGTATACTCCAAGTTAGCTCCTTCTATGTAAAAACACCAATGAGCGTGGAGCCTGCAGGATGCAGGGGTCAGAGGGGCAAATAAATAGAGGATAATTCATGATGATGCATTGAAAGATAGACAGCATGCACTTAAATGAGTGACTGAATGAGAAAACAAGGCAGAGTGTCTGAATGGGGGGGGGGACCCCAAAACATTGCCACTTAAGTGCTGTGTGGATGTGAAAAACCATAACACAACAACTTGTCAGGATTGCTTTTAGGTCCTTTTAGGTTTACTGTATCACTGTATTGTTGCTTTTTTGTCTTTGGGAAGTAAACTTTGCAGGATCTTCATCAGAGTCAAATACCTTTTTTCATATGCGTCATGTGTGAAAGTGTTTTAGATTATTCACATGTGAGTAAATGAAAGAGTGAGTGAGACAGAGGATTAGAGAATATGATGTATGAGAAAAAGATGAGAAAGTGACCCCTGAATATAAGTAGCAAAAGCATTGAAGACGGCACAGGCAGGTGAATGAGTTAGTTAGAAAAAAGGCAAACAAAACATGCAACCATGCAGCACCACACAGCTTCAGCCAGTGAGTTTACCCAGAGAAGTTAGCTCAGAGCTGGGGTTAGTAAGCTCCAGGGGCCCCTGGGTGCTGGAGGTGGCTGGAAGAGGGACCTCCAGCGGCAGTGGGTTAGTAACCAGCGCAGACGCAGATGAGGCAGCAGCAACAGTATCATCATCATCACCACCACCACCACCAAAATGGAGCTGCTCCTCCACAGCCCCCTCTTCCTCCTCATCCTCACCCCTTCCACCATCATCCTCATGATGACCTCTCACTCCATCGAAAACATCTGCGGGTACGGAGTAGTACGGAAGGAAAGACAAAGGGAAGGAAATATGAAAGGGGGTGAGTCAGGGAGGCAAGGAAGGAAAGGGAGAAAGGGGAGGAAAGGAATAAAAGGCCAAAACGAAGACACGTGGAGGAGTACAGAGAAAAAAAAATCTTGGTTAGTTTATGTTAACAGTAATCTGTAGTTAAGAGTGACCTGATTCAATTGTCCGCGACTTAAACCCGTCAAAACGTATAATCCACCATAATATGTCATAACATGTCTCCCCTCTGTCCTCTTAAAGACAACAGTACACTTGATGGGATGGTGATCGTCAACTAGATTCATATTATTTAGTGCACTCTTTAGAACTAGGGGACTTGTGCAGAATTATTGCCTTTAAGTTTGTGCAACTAATGAATAAATCATTAAACATCTGACCAAATTCATGGTATGTCAGGGCACCAGACTCCATCTGAGTGACAAAAAGGGACTTTGATTGATTCGTGTCTGTCTGTTTAGGTTTTTTTTCCACACAAATCTCTGACACACAAAGCGAAACTGAGACCTCTGTTTAATTCCCCTCATTCAAAGATCTGTTGCCTGCCTTTCTTGTTCCAGATAAAAGAGGTAGGGCAAACAAAAACCACAAAAACATGAAAGCACATATTCCATTAAGTCTCCTGAGGGGCTCAATAGAAACAACAGTGTCTCCACATACTCCATGTTAGAAGAAACTCAAATGGAGACCTGAGCAGCTCTAGCTGCATGGATAACCCACTATGGATTAAAACAAAACAATCAGTAAACAGCGTCTGACAATTCAAGCTCCCTCCTCTGCTATTTACTACTTCGTGGGTAGAAAGCCCGAGAACAAAGAGAGGGAGAGAGAATCAAAATAACACCATTTCCTGTTTTTTTTCCCTTTTATTTCTAATTTGCTAGCTACGATGCGGAGCGTGCTCGCAAGCGTTGTTCCTGCGTGGCTGGCTGTGGCCTAATTAATGGGAGGCCATGGTGATGGAGTTTGGAAAGTTTCTTTGCGCACAGACACTTGGAGGGGGCAGCCCAAGCTGCATTAAAGGACCGTGAATGGTGTTGAGGGGAGAGAGGGGGAGAGAAAGAGAGTGTGGGGGCTAGGATTAGCCGTTCTGCTCGGCAGGCCTTGTGTATCACAGCCAACAGCATTTCTCTCTTCTCCTCACCTCCTCCTCCTCCTCCTCCTCCTCCTCTCTTGTTCCGTTCTTTCCTCCAACTCCATTTTTAATGAGATCAACAATTAGTACAATTCAGAAAAGCTGAAAGAGCAAATAAATCAAGTGCTACCCTCCCTCTGCCTCGCTGTCTTTCTCCTGTCGCTTTACCTAACAAGTCACTGATCTCACTTCTTGTTGTTTCGGATTTAATAGTTTTCGTTTTGTTTGCTCATCCCTTTTTTCTCAACTTAAAAAAGGAACCCAGCGCCCCACTCAGGCTACTGTTTCTTCTGACCTACCCACTAATCCTTCTTACTGTCTTTCTGTACGTTATCTTGTCAGTAGAGCGGCAACGATTAGTTGATTAACCAATTACTTGATTGCCAGAAGAATAATTGGCAACTAGTTTGATCATCGATTAATCCTTTAAGCCATTTTTCAAGTAAAAATGGCAAATGTTCCCTTACTCTGACTTCTGAATTATGAAGATTTTCTGCTTTTCTCTGTCTTATCCCATAGTATGTCATGAACTGATTATTTTTGAGTTTCTGAGTAAGACATCACCGTCGACATTAGGATACTGAAATGAGTTTTTTGATACTTTTAACCTCTTTCTGACTCTTTATTAAGGAAACAACTGATCGAGAAAATAATTAGAAAATTAACTGATGATAAAAACAATCGTTGGTAGCAGCCCTACTTGTCATTTAAACCTCACTCTTTCATCCCCTCCAATCTCTCCACTCCAAACCAACCACAGGCCGCGTCTCAATGTTCAGCCAACTCTCCATTTCTTCTTATTCATCAGCTGAACCCACATTCTGCTTTCCTTCATCCCTACTTTTAAATTATCAGCGGGCTTCTTTTCTCCTTCTCCTTGATAGCAATTACACTTCTCATATTGCTTTATCAACTTCTCACACTCTTCGTCCTCACCTGTCTACACTCTCACCTTTCATTTGCATGCAGTGCACCTGATCCACCTGAGCAATACAACCAAACGAAGGGTGTAATGTAGAGGAATCTGAAACAAATGACTACAGAGTCCTAATAATGGTCATTATCATAATAACCCCAATTTCAAGGAAATGGAAAGCAGTGGGAAATGTGCATGGCAGCATTTGCTACCCCTGCAAGCCATTATTAGAAGTGTTTGGTATTTTGAGCATAATTTGCCCGCACAATGTGTTGTGTTGATTAACAATTACTGGGCGTACGAGACGAGGGAGGAGTCGCTGGGTAAATTGCTGTTCTGGATATGAGGGTGAAGCATTTTAGACCTGCAGCCTTTGTCAAATGACATTTTGTTTTTCTCTGAGGATTAGGCAGAACCCCTTTAGAGAGCATAATGGAAATGTGTGAGTCATGGCATGTGTGGATGAAGAAAGTGAGTGTATGTCAAAAGCATGCTTGTGTGACTTTTCTTTTGTATTATAGTTAATGAGTATTAGTGAGATCTATCAGTGTAAGCAAGTATGTGTCTTAATATAAAGACCTTTTAATCACACTCTGAAAGGATGCTCATAAAAACACTGTGTGACCATAAAGGTTATGTGTTTAAAAGTCTTTATGTTTGGTTCTGCTGAGGTGTGTGTGTGTGTGTGTGTGTGTGTGTGTGTGTGTTTCTGTATGTGCTGACCTCCAGCAGGGCTAGCCTTGCTGCCCTTGCCTCTGTCAGTGCTGGATGCGTCCAGCAGGCTCATGTCAGACATCTTGACTCCAGATCGAGCCTCGGCTATCAGCTGCCTGGCTCGCTCTCTCAGCTGTCTTCTCCGCTCTGCGTCCCGCTCCTGCACACACAAATATGCAGAAAAACATGAACAAAAGAATTTCAGTGACTCCTGTAGACGTACAGGTAAATGTTACAAGATCCAGAGAAAAATCATTAAGAATGAAATGCCCAATCTTGATGAACAACAACATAATAAGAAATGCTTGTTTGCAGCAGTCACACGCAGATTGTCTTACATAGCATTCAATGATTATCAGTGACGTCCCATTTTTTTGGATCTGGTCCTGATCAGAGTCTTTTAATGTTGTTATTAAATCTAATCCGATAATCATATTTACCTAAATGGTGATTAAAAAGTTGACACATTGAAATAACAGCGGTATCCTTCTAAATTCCACCCACCTTAATCCTCACAAGCTACTTGATCCAAATACTGAAGGACCTGATTAAAAACTATTAAAGTGATGAGAAAAGATTATTGACATGATATGAATAAAAGTTAAACTGGGAGAATGTGATTCCTAAAACTGACGTGACACAATCCCACAGAGAGAAGAGATGCTGTGACCACAGACACACTCATTTTCAGCGTAGAGCTGAGGTGGGCGAAACACAAAGAAAGGTTCGGATTTTGATCTGCTTTATTTTAGCCGTTTCTGATCAATGAAAATTTGCCCAAATCGGCCCTGAAACTGATCATTTGGATCGGCTCACGACATTTTTAATGATTTCATATCATGATTTCATGACTACTTAAAAGAATTCACACTATACTCCTAAATGCACACACACACCCAATACAATAAAACCTCCACACACACACCAACTACAACAAAATACATGGTTAGAAGTTTTGTTATCAAAATGGATGTACACATCTCCTGGTGCATTATAAAGCTGGGAGTGTGTAGAGACACATACACACACTCACATCATCTTGGCACTAGACGTCCAGTATTGAGCAGTCACCATCAGAGTAATGGCAGAAATGCCATTTTCAGGCTGATCCAATCTGATCCTTCTGATAACACAGGCCACCACACACACACACACACACTTACAGCACAAACAGCAAAACGTTGGAGATGTCAACTGACTAACACTTAACCGATGACGCCCCATCCAAGCACAAACACACACTTAATGCACAGGCCATTAGTGCTTTCTGTAAAAGATGGTGTACCTTCATTTGCTTGTCATCACTTTCATACCAATGAATGTAGAAAGAAGGAAGCTATTTTATATTCATTAAACAAAGTTGATTTAATAAAAAAAAAAAGATTAACTCAAGACATCATCAGACAACATTTAAGTCTCTATAGAAGTTTAAAATGTAAAAAAATAAAAAAGGATTTTCGGTACAGACTTGTGAGTGATTCAAAGCTGCTCTGAAATGCAGATGGGGCAAAGTTATTAGAGAGCACACTGATTCAAAAGTATTGAGGCTGCTGAGTTGTGACATTTTTAAGACTGCAATTGCGGCAGCCAGTCACTGCAGAAGTCAATTCTGGGTGAGACTACGGTGAAAAAGTGCTGTTTAGAATCCTGCCCCCATGATGACAAAAACAACAGAAGTCAAGAGGCACGCTAACAAACATAAAACTCCACCTTGCGCTCACATGCATTAACTTGTCTACTAACACAACTCAACCCAAGCACAAACACACAAAACACCTACAGTCTAAAACTCCACCTTGAACCCCCCTCTCCCAAACATACACAACCACATATGACCCAAGGGAGAGTGAAGCTGCATTTCTCTGTCACTGTTCTCCCTCCCTGTGGTTTCCTGTTAATCAGGCTTCTCCATATTGAGTCAGGGGTTTTAGGGCTGGCCTATTGAAGCCGCCCATTTATCCATTAACAAAACAAGCAGCGCCCGCTAATGAGCTACATCTCTCCATTTCCATGTCAATTGTTTGTTTGTAGCCATTGTTAGGCCGGGACAATGGGGCTGTATTGTCAAAGACAGCAACCCTAATGCACTCTGTGTATGTGTGTGTGAGAGAGAGAGAGCCCAAGGGAATGCCCACAGGGAGAAGGGAACACACCTTAGAGAGACTGATAAAAGAGAGAGAGAGAGGAAAAATGGGTGTTATACTGTAAATTTGTATTAAAATAGTTAACAGCACTTCTATCCCAGCTGTCCTTCAGCACAGTTTCTGTCAACAAAGCAACGAGTTATGATTTCTAATCAAAAAAAAGAAAAAAAAGAAAATGGGAGTTTGCATCCCCATACCTGGAAACTATTTTTGTTTAGTACTTACAAGACACAAGAAAATCTCCTGAAATTTTTAAGGTACTTTTGTGCTTCTTTTGGGTACTTCTGTAGGGCGTTTAAGCTATGCCAGTAGTTTGAATAGCTCTGTTCCTTTACATCATAGTTTTTATACAAAACCAAAGTCCGCAGCTCAACAAAATTGGTTAGGATGTTAAACGAAGATAGGTGCCAGTTCTCTGGATTTATCTCATATTAAACTAATATTAGTCGGCAGAACTCATTTAGTATTTTCTGGGGGTAAAGCACCAATCACCAAGTCAAATGCCTGCAATGGTATTGCTGGATTGCGGCACTTTGTCATGACATTAAAATGAATTATTTCTTTCCTTCTTTACACTTGCTGGGTTGTTTTCTTCCAACATTTCTTTCTTTCCATCCTCACTTGCTTCTTTCTTACTGTGTTTTCTATGCAGGCGACTCCCTGCTTTGATAAATGTAATATGATAACCAGTAAAGTCACTGTTGGCCTTGCGGCTATGTACTAGTTCTGATATCCAATCTGGCCTTTACAGATATGGATACAACTACCAATTTAAGTGTGCCTGTGTGTGTGTGTGTGTGTGTGTGTGTGTGTGTGTGTGTGTGTATGTGTATGTGTATGTGTATATATACATACAGCTTGGGCCCCAACTCACTCCAAAACATCCAACTGCATTATTGTTGTCGGCCATTTTGGGGACAGGAAATGGGAAATTGACTTTGCCTATCCAGAGGCTAGGATTAACGCTATAGAAAAATGCATCTGACTAGCGCCTAGCTTGGTCAGCTACAGTCGCTGATTAGAAAATATGAGACTGTGTTTGCAAACAGAGGAGAGGAGAGGAGAGGAGAGGAGAGGAGAGGAGAGGAGAGGAGAGGAGAGGAGAGGAGATGCTTTTTATTGTGAAAAGGACAGTGCATGACATGATCTAGGGTCAAATTTTCATGTGGCCGAGTATACTTGTGTCTGTGTTTGAGGATTGATCTGTGTTCACAGACTCAGCTTTAGGAACTGAGAGGACTTAAGGTAGATAAAATGTTTTGGACTTCATTACCAAACAAAAACCACATCATTACACATTTTACAAGTTTACAAGAGGGTCACCCATGGAAGCAGTTGGACATAAAGCAGAGAAGGATACCTCCCATACATTATTTAGGGCACTCTAAAATCCCAGCTCTTTGTTGGACCTATTGAGCTTTGATTTCCGTAAACCATTTGTTACCAACGCTGACATCTAAGTTACAATTCTGTGTTCTGTAGGGACGCGATATGCCAGAGTGTTTTTTTTTCATTTATAGGGGAGACAGGGAAAATAAACACATACAGCCATTTTATTTGGCAACACAGGACACTAACAACCCATGGCTATTACATAGCCATGGGGACGCAACTCTGAAAAAAAGCAGAACGCACAAACCCAACCAGCCGCATCGTTGCATGATCAAAGCCAGGATGAAAAAAAAGAAGTAGAAAAGAGGAGAGAAAGCGTGTCAGCCGCTGGTCAGTGGGTAGCACAACTTCAAGAATGGAGACTCTGGAGGAGAAGAGACTTTTCTTCTTTAAATGGCGACAGCAAGAACAATTGTGTACTGTGTCTTCCATTGACTGGTGGGAACCTCCAGGGGAAGAGAGGCTAAACGGTTGAGTGCGAGGCTGAGACAGAGGGCTTCTCTGTGGGCTTGGCGTCGGGGTGAGGACCCCTCTCCGCTCTGGAAGCTCTTTTTGAGTAGGGGGAGCAGGTTGTCGCCTTGGTTGCTCTTTTCTGGGCAAGGAGAAAGAGGGAGGGAGGACACGCACCACTGGTCATGTACAGAGACCTGGCGTGGGCACAGAGTGATGCCACACAAACACACACACACACACACACACAGGGATGCGCACACAATCACTATCTAAAAAGGTTTGCCAACCTCCCAGATAGCCAGCCAGTCTGGCAGCCAGTCATGCAGTTCCAGACATTTGTCATGACAGGCTAATTCACAGTCAAGAGGTGCTTTAGGTCTCTATCTTGTCCAGGCACACACACACACACACACGCTAAAGAGCTACAGAACACAAACACGTAGACACACACACACAAAAACAATCACATAGTAATGTAACCACACACTTGAAAACATTGTTTCCAGTGACAGAAAGATGATCCAGACATGATGCAGGCGCAGGTAGAACTCTGTCACTTATTCAAAGTCATTTACCACAACAACAAATACACAGTAGACACAAATACACTACCTTGATATAGATATATAGTATATTGCTTTATTCGTTGTTTAATTGTGCTCTATAAAAAGATTGACTTGACCTATTACAGGGTTAATATTCTAAAATATCTGATCAGAAAATTAAGTGCTAACAGTATCACTAGAGGGCTTCATATAGCTGATTTGAGACTGACCGCATTTCTATTACACTGCACTGTACTGATTATCACTGTACTGTATTGATTATCTGATTATCATTATCATTAAAAAGAAAGAGGATTGGTAATTTGGGGTAGAGGAACAAACAGCCACTTGTTCTTTGTGGCAGCAAGCAACGTGATTTATGGGAAATGTGGTCTTCATTATGAAAACCAATACAGAGGTTTCCAATAGGCTCAATTATTTGTGTACTATAATTATACCACAAGGTATTGAAATTAATTCAACAACAATATAAACATATTTAAAAACTTCACGTGTACCAAATTTTTTTTTGTTTTACTTTCAAAACCCCTTATTGTTGAAATTTGGGGGGAAAGGGAGAGAGAGAGAGAGCGAGGGAGAGAGAGTGAGAGAGAGAGAGAGAGAGAGCTTATCGGCACGCTCCAGACGGAGTGCGCGGATCAATGGGCATGCAAGGCCCACAGCGATCAATGCATTTGATAAAGAATTAAAGAAGAGCCACTGTACATGGCTATCAAAGAACCAGGACACGGCCTAATTATGATTCGACGGGTGCGTGCCCATGATAGGGGTCTGTGTGTGTGTGTGTGTTATATGTACATAAATATAAATCTCTGAGATGTCAGCGTGGAAGTGGTGTGGAGGTGCAGACTGTGTGTCAGTGTATACATGTATGTCTGTATGAGTGATGGTTTAAACATTAGTGTGTGTGGATGTGCGCGTGTCTTTCAGGCAGAAGTGTCATGTTGCTGTGGTCTGTGACTGTAAAACCAAACTGTAGTTTCTAAACAATATGTGTGAATCTTTATGACTGTGTTTGTTTGTGTGTGTGATGTGTTAAATGACTGGGATTATTCTAAGTTCAAGTTTGAACAGTTTTTAAAAAGGGGGTCAGTCATATGGTCATAAATGATTATGTGCTGTGTTCTATTGTTGTTCTATTGTATTTTTATTGTATAGTTGTTTGTTTTGTAATGGTGTGTATGTGTTTAACTGTTTATTGTCCTGTATGTATTAGCCATGGCATTAGTCCACACTGTGTACTTGTCCCTGTAAAAACAAATATGAAGAAATAATATTTTGACACAGCTGCTACAGCACATGGGTGCACATGTAAAAGGAACAGTGCAAAACACTTCAAATAGTGCATATTTTACAGTGAATATCATTTGTATTTGTGGGAATAAAACAAATATTGGTGTGCTGATAGTGTGTTACAAATGCACAGAACAAAGGTGTGTATGTGTGCGCAATATGAAACTGAGTTTTTTTGAGCAAATACATTTGCATGTGCTTGATATCTGAGGTTGTGTTTAGGTTGGTTTCACATTTGAATTGTCTGTTTGTATTCAGTACTGTGTTTGTGTGTGTGCGCGCTTAACAAGGGCACTTGTACAGTAGGACAGGTAGAACAGGTAGAGTGGGAGCAGGGTGACTACTCAACATGCACACACACACAAGTCAGAGAAGCTCGTCAACTGTGACAGGAGAGTAAGATGGGAAGGTTTTGCCCTTTAAACAGACAGGATAATTACTGTGAGGGAGAGGGGGCCAGAGAAAAGGTAGACAGAAAGAGAAGGAGAACATGAGCTGAACCCTGTGATGGTGGGTGAAAGAAAAACTCAGGTAACCTGTAACTGCACAAGATCCTTTACAAGCAAAAAGGGGCCGTCAGCGTGTTTGAAAGGCTGCACTCCGAAATAAGTTTGCTCCATTTTGAAAAAGCAGGCGCTGACGTTGATATTTAGGTGCTATATGGATGAATGTCAAGATCAGAATCATCCACAGGACTTTTCTCAACCAAGAGTTACTACTTTTAAAGATAGTTTTGTCTGTTTAGAAAGCATGACTGAGTGTGTGAGACCAATAACTTTATAGTAATTTTTTTAATAAACTGCATACCATAACACTTCCAGATGTAACAAATGCAAACAGAATCCATTTTGTAGCAAGTTCAACTTAAATCAGCTTGCTTTTATTAAAGCACAAAAATGGTGTCACATTTATCCGTTATTTATCTTTTCTAATTTTCTCCTATTGTTTTCCCTAATGTTCAGTTCTTCAAGTGCAATGCGATGCGATGAAACTCAAATATAAATGTACAATGGGGGTGATTAAGTTTCTAAGACTTCCAAAGTGAAGTTTTCAGGACTTTTCAGTCGACGAAGCCCACCAGTTAATTCAGAGATGTGGAAAGTTGCACATTCACAATACCACATTAAGGAAGGCAGAGTATTATGGACACATATCCGCGCACACACACGCACACACACGCACACACACACACACTTGTGAACACATTTGAAAATAAAATCAAGGCTAAACTCTTTCTCACAAAGGAACACGCATGGATAGAGTAATTTAAACTTTCCATTCAAGCTAAAATAAATTCTTAAGGCACTTAGTAAAGTGGTAGGATTACTGTAATTTCATATGCAATGAACATTTAATATTCTCATCTGAGGACTTCATCCTTCATATTTTACGCATACAAAGCAGGTTTTATAAAAAGAGAGAGAAATTGAGGCTGCAGGGTGGATGTGAAAAACATTTGGGACTTCCAGTTGGTCAAACGTGAACATGAGGCATGTGATAACTTGACAAAGAGAGAGAGGAGAGAGAGAGAAAGAGAGGTGCATGTGTTCAAAAGAGGTATGTAAGTGTGTGTGTGTGTATTATAGCTTTCCTCTCTGATGGCTTGATCAGCTCTTGTGATGCAATTGAGAGAGCTGTCTTTCTCCTGCTCGTTAACACACTCGCGCACACACACACACACACACACACACACACACGGACACACACACTCAATTTAGAGACTGCCTTTGATCTCCACTCCAGCCAATTCAGCCACGACACATACCCTCACACACCAACACAAGCACGCACACACAGTCCAAAGAAAGTGCCCACCAAACTATTTAGTTTCATTAGGGGCATATTCTTCAAACAGAAGAGAGAGAGAGAGAAAAGGAGGGAGGGGGTTGAAGGAAGAGAGAAAAGAGGAGAGGAAAAAAAGGGAGAGCCGGGAGAAGAAAGGGACGGCAGCCACATTAAAATGAGACCTGGAGAAAAACTATTACTGCTGGAAGAAAGTTGAAAAGGAGAGAGGACAGGAGGAGGAGGGGAGTAAAGGACAAAGTCTGGACAAAAATGGAGAGTGCACAAGGCCATATTTGCATTTTCCAAATAGACATCTTTTTTCTACATTTGCTGTAAAGACAGCCCTTCACTAGTGGGCTGTTTAAAAGTTGAACCCAAGAGAGGAAAATTGTGGCTTAAAGCTTTTAACACAAATATTCTGCAATTACAGTATTTGTATTCGGGAGTTGTAATCATATGATTACAGGATTAAGTTAGATTAGATGCATTTATTGTAAGTCTAAGGATAAGGAAGTAAGTATGCTCTCAGTGTTCTGATATTTGTTGTGGACAAAATGCCTCCTCAGTTGGCTATAATATGAGGACATTCCACTATTAGCAAATATGCCCAACTCTCAACACATTAACTCCTGTGCCTTTGTCCTAGGCTGTCTAAATGTGCCATGCATAGGATCTTTCAAAAGTTCACAAAGTTCACATTTCCACAATCAGGGCCAACAGACAGGTACCAAGTAGCCTGTTATAATGAACCTTTGGAAAACAAACATATGTTTTATAATCACTGGGATCAAATACGGTACAACCAGAATAACTTAGACACAATGTGTTACCCACTTTTTGGAACTTTTAGGAATGCCTAAAGGAAATGAATTTTAATTGAATGAATAGAAATACTTTTTTTGGCCACCAGTGACAGAAATGAAAGAAAGAGGGAGCATAAAGGAGAAAATAAGGACATGAATGCAGTCAAATCAAGATCAGAGGGCAGACAGCAGATGACAACACCCACAGGTCACAACAGCAGAGACCCAGGAGTCCCCTCTGCTCCTGAGAGGAGGGGTGGGAGCAGCAGAGGAGAAGGGGGAGGAGGGGGAGGCTTGGGGTGCTGGTCGGCAAAAATCAAACGGGACCCAATTATAGGAATCACAACGAGTCAGTGAGCAGGGGAAGTCTCTTACCTGGAAAACACCAAGGCATTTGCGCGCACTCTCAGACGCATACCACAAGCACACACACACACACTCATGCACAAAAAAAGAGTGCAAAAGTGCACAGGTGCTATATACTTGCACACACATATTTTTGCTTTACAGTTTACAAAGAAAACACACACAGGAGCATATGCTTGTGGGAACATATGCACACAAACACACACACACACACACTTCTCCCAAACCTAGTGTGGATCCTGATAATTAGCCTGGCCAGGCCGGTGTGAAATTACTGTTCTCATCTGCTAATGGATGAGAAGACCTGAAGCGAATAGACACACACAGACACACATGCACTCTTCTCCATTAAAATAATAACAGAGGGAAAGACTAAGAGAGCAAAAGAAAGACAAACAAAAATTGGGACGTCTGCAACAAGGATAAAATGAGAGAATCAAGTCCTTGGCCTCGACATTTTTAGGAAAGCTCATTAATTACCCATCTGGCCACTGTGTGGGCAGGGGGCGGTGACATTACAACATTACAAGACATCTCCACAGTGACTACTGATATGTTGTGAAGGCCACCTGTGAGGAGGAGGAGGCGGTGGTAGTGGGCTAAAAACTATTAGTGGTACTGCTCGTCCATCAAAGACCACAGAGTAGCACAGACAACAAGACAAGATGGAGAGGCTAAGAGATGTGGCAGAGAAAAGTACAAAAGTACAAAGAAAGACAGACACAGAGGAAAAGAGTGAGTGAAAACAGAAAGAAAATGGGGCTGAAATTAGATGGACACAAAAAGAGGGACAGAGTGAGAGAGAGAGAGAAAGTGACTGAGAAGACAGAGAGGGAGAGAAACAGACAAAACTGAACCTGTGACCTTAGATCAAAGAACCAGTCACTGTGGGCTACAATTAAGGATGGCAGGAGGGAGAGCATAGGTCAAGAGAACAGGGCTACACACACACACACACACACACACACACACACACACACACACACACAATTCTGCACTGACTCTCACGTTGCTGGCAGTCACTGTAGCTGTGGACTAGTAGGAATTATACATAACAAATGTACTCATCCACACATTTAACTCCATTTTCACTCACCTTGTACAGACATATAAGAGATGTTGATATTAGTGTGGAACAACTAACGTAGTCAAACTTTATAAATGTTTTTGATTTATCACAGTTAACGTGAGCATTTACTGTGGTGAGCTGCAATGTCTTAAACAATAGTAAAAGCTTCGGTTCTTAATAAATATTATAAAAAAGCAAAGACTGAAGCAACAAAGACCTGGTGTTCTTACTGTAATAATAACAGAAAGACGGTGTAAGAAATAAGCAGAGTAAAGTTATTATCCTAACACCTCTCCTCTGTAATCTGTATTGTTGCAACTTCCTTGCAACACATTTTTAAAAAGGTTTTTAAAAAGTTGAAATAACAGTGTGCATTATTACCTCAGTTGTACGGCATACCACGGATAAATAAACTGAGAAATTAAATTGGAAAACAGAGCGAGGTGGGAGCCGTTTTTAATGAGAACCAGCACAGGTGTATGATGGGAGAGAGGGTCTATGTTTAGACTGGTGACAGTTATATGAAGCATCTCATCTAAAGTCTAAAGTCATCTAAAATAATCTTTTGCAGAAGGACACAGATTGTGCACTAACTGCTGTTCACGAGACTTTTGGAAAAGTTTTGTATTTAATGAAAAGTTCCCGGTTCCCCCCAGTGATAATGCCTGACCGAAATGACTTCGGTAAAAGAGTCCAAACCTAATTAATCTCAGTTAGAAAATATTCTATTATTCTGTTTGAACAATCAGTGCTGCAAGTAAGGCTGCAACTGACTATTATTTTCACTGACAATTAATCTGCTGATTATTTTCTCAATTATTGATTAGTTGTTTGCTCTATAAAATGTCAGAAAATTGTGAAAAAGGTCGACCATTATTTCCCAAAGCCCAAGATGACATCCGTGTTTTTTCCTCAAAAGACTTTCAGTCATAGTCATAGTCAAGAAACCAGACTTTTTTTTATTAGTGTCTTTAAGAAACTAAATCGATTAACAAATCACATGTCAATTAATGCAATATTAATAACTAATCAATTAATTGATCAATTGCTGCATCTTTAACTGCAAGTAACGATTATTTTGAATATCAAATAATCTTTCAATATCTTTTTGACTGATCTATTATTTCAGCAGTGCAGATAGATGTTTTCTGCAGCTTTCAGTAGGAGATGATTTTTGTTAACAGACATAAGTATCTAAACTTATCTGGTTCGTCTTTTGTGCTTTGAATTCTACGTCCCAAAAACAGCTAATGCAGCCCCCTCCTCTCCTTCAGCCCAAATCATTCTGCTGCCCCCACATTAGCCACTTCCCTGGAAGAATGAAGCCTGCTTTAATTGAATTAAATTATACCTTATGCATGCTAAACCGCAAAGCACCTACTTAGACAGATGGAGAGTTAAATGGGAAAGGCTTGGGCCTCTCCAGCTGATAACATGGACGGACACATACACACACACACACACTAATCAAAACAAGACATCAAGTAATCTAATCTGAATCACTAACAATTATCAGCACATTGACCTCGAGGCCAGTCGTATTCCTTTGATCAATGTTTTCTATTAAAAAAAGTGTAAACAATTCAATATCTCCCTCTCGCCCCACCTCCTTTCCCCACTTCCCTTTCGCATGGGAGCAGTGTGTGCGCTTGTATGAGCGTGTGTGTCAGAGACGGTTATTAACCAATTGTCCTTGGAAATGAGTAAGGAAATCAGGAGGAGAGGGAGAGAGAAAGAGCGGAGGGTTGGGTCTGGCTACTTTAAGGAGCTAATCTAAGTGAAGTCAGCCATCTTGCCGCACAACAAGGGACAGAAGAGGACCTTTTTTTTGTCGCTAAGGAAATATATCGGCACTGCAACTGCTTTGAAAAACTCTTTTAATTTGCTTTCTTCCTCTGAAGACTTTTAACGCCACCAGTCCTTGGAAGTTCCTCATTTATTTTCTCAGAGTATGCTGAAATAGTTATTCCTGTGGCCTGCACACAGACAAACACTGGCAACACACTTGTGTACATGAGCAGGCACACACACACAAACACACACTTTAAAAACCATCTAATTCAAGGGCATATATCTCTTTAAGGATTCAGGCAGCAAATGCAGGGGCATGTGGCTGCTGCCTTTTAGATATTTCATTACCAAAGGGTATTTATTTCATTTTACCCTCAAATCCGTTGTCGTCAAAATTCTCACAAGACCTTTTTTTTTTCCCTTCCCTCGCTTTCGTTTCTCTGAAACATTTGGAAACGTCACTGAGGCTCTGACCACAGTGCTTTCCCGGGGTAACTCCTGGTCCATCAGTCTGCCCCCCCCCCTCATCCAGTATATTATGTTCAGTGGAGCGTGCTCAGTTCAGAGTTGGCAATTTCACTCACGTCTTCTCTAGTCTAGTTTGCTTCGGTACACCGATTCTCACCCCCTTTTACCATGAATGTACTTTTGCTGACAGGTGTTTGTGTACAACATTTACTCAGTGTTCAGGGGAAATTGAGGGGGCAGCAAATTTGGTCGGGATGTCATAAAAATTGTGCAGAGTCTAGATGACCAAGGAGAGAGAGTCTGAAAGAGTGAGAGAGAAAAGAGGGAGTGAGGGAGTCCATCCACATTTCGGTTTATTCTTACTGACATGTTCAGGTTGTGACGTTCAGCAGTCCATAAGAGCAGAAGTTAATAAGGAAAAGTCTTCTCTCCTTCTCAAAGCCTTTTCATAAAGTGTTCAACAAAGTGGACTGCCAGAGGATGAGACAGTCTGGACAGGCTGTTCCAGCATGTTGGAAGTGTACTGAGCAGCGAATAGAGCTGTGGAAGAGACACGAGGAAGTTGAAGAGGCTGGTGGTCACTCTATTAGCTGTTCCAGCACACTGAGGTGATGCTGTAAAACTCTCTAGTGCATGGTGGAAAGAGGCAGGGACGGACGATTCACACTCAGGACAGCCTTAACTCATCACACACAGAAGAGGTCAGACAAACTAGAAAACTCCTCCTCAGAAACCTGAAGACCCAGGCTGACCCAAACTGAGCCTGAGGTAGAGACTTAAGTCTTCCTCAGTTGTTATTCTGGCCTGATTCTGTTTCAATATGTCGCATCATAAAATGACCTCCCTGATGGCATCAGAGTGAGCAGTGTCAGCGCGTACACGTGTACACACACACACACACACACACACACACACACACACACACACACACACACACACACACACTCCACTTTGACTTACATCGCAGACATTTGTGGCCCTGTTTGGTGCAGCGACGGCTGAGTTGGGGACACTCTTGTTGCCGGCCTTCATTGCAGCATCTCTGCGGGCCTGCTCCAGGAGCAGCCTGGCTCTCTCTTTCAGCTCCTCCTGACGGGACAGCACCCTCTGTGTGCAGCACATCACATTGATGTAGAAAATAAGCGCTTATAGACTCTCACACATTCTTCTTTGCAAGTGTATATTATCATATTTTTCCCTGTATAAGTGAAAATATAAGATAAAATCTAAGAATATAAGTATGCTTTTTCAACATATGTAGGCTCTTACTCTCATCAAAAATTTTACTCACCTTCTCAGCAAGGGGACTTGACACAGGGGCAGGCGTAGGCTCCTTTGAAAGAGAAAATACAACATTAACTCCAAGTGCAAAGTCAATTAGCAAACAGCTTTCACATTTCTTCCTTGTACAGTAAGCAGGTGGCTGGCAGAAAAGAATTAAGATCAGTGGACTCGAAGGTACGCGCAGGGTATCTCCCCCACGTTATGCAAGGCCTGCACTTTGGCAGTAGAGGGCCAGCCTACAGCGGGGCTCACAGCCCTGTCTGGGTCCAGCGGTGTGGAGAGCATGACGGCTTCGACAAGAGAGCAAAACACACACCTAGCTTAGAATTTTATCTACAAGGTAATCCTGGCTGTATTATAAGGTGATGCAAACATGGCAAACAGAGCTTTTACATTTGGCTTAGACAGAGGAACATTACAACCAAGCTGTTTATAACACTGAAACATGTTTATCCTTTCAACAAGTCAAATCTGGTGTGGATGGAGGCGAGGATGCATCCCGCTAACTAGATAACAGTAGATCAAAATGGGGTGTCATAGCTGTCATAACCCCCCTGCTGCCCCCACCTGCCCCGTGACCTTTCGACTTGTAAACAGGAAGCGGTAATCTGGGGTTAACAAACGCAGGCAGCAATGTATTCAGAGTGCGTTTGTGTGTGTGACTGTGTGCGCACACGCGTACAGGTGCGTGCCAGTGCGTGTGTGAGACGAGATGAGTTGTGCTCTGCGCAAAGCGTCGCCACGCCTGAGTAGTCACAGCGCCAACTGCCATCAACCGAAGGGATGAGAAATATAATGAAAAATATAATGAAATGTCAAAGCAGGGGGTTCTCCTGGGTGCCTTCTATAGTCGCCACATGTTAAGGGCCCGGCCTCGATGCGTCTGGGTCTCTGCAAAGAGACAGGCGACGACAACATCTAATGCAGAACGGGAGCGTTTCAGTACGGTCATCTCTGAAATGGCATCAATGAGGTCGGGATTTGAAGCTTAGTGAGCCAGGAGGGAATGAATGTTCACCGCATCCTCTGTCTTATGACTGATGTAGCTGTGAAAGTTTCAATCAAAGCCAGGGTGCAAGGATAAAAACCTGAACAATCCATTTAGGGGCCGGGCAGGTAGCTGCAGGTAAATGCTGTCAGAATCTTAATACTTGACTTAAGACGCAAGATGTGAATTAGTCTGCATCATACGGACAGATCTAGAGGTTGTTTAAGGTACAGGATTAATAACTAGCTATGACATATTTTAATGTAACCCTTACTAACCTGTGAAGAATGTTATATTCAAAACACTTGTTGAAAACAGAAAATATTCCTGTTTCTACATCCCAGCAATTAGTTAAAACCAGGGGATTAAACAAACATAAGAAAAAGTTCCTCTTTGACAAATTTGCAACATTTTTCCAGAGAGGACCTTCTAAATTTTAGAAATATCCACTCTGGATTCTTCTCATGTTTATTTACACATTCAGTGTGTGTTTACCGTAATGCTGTTGTTTGTCTGGGTGTGTACCTGTTTGGGAAGCGTGTCTGTGTGGTTGACTGGAGGGGAGCTGGTGTCCGAGGCAGGCTCAGACTCCGAGTGACGCAGGCTGGCCCTCTTCTTCTTGATGAGGTCAGCGTCCCTGTTATAGGAGAAGCCCAGTTTCTGGTGGGATGGGGACGAAGAAGAAGAGGCCCCTCTCCTGGTGGGGGACCCTGGTTCTGTACTTCCATCCCTGCTGTCATCTCCCACTTCATCCTTCTGCTGTCTTTCCTTCTCCATCTCTCTGTCCACTCTCTGTGGTAACTCGCTAAGGTCTAAAGTGTTGGCTTTGAGCAGATTCCCCCTGTCCTCAGAGCTTGATGGTGCCACGTGGGTCGAGTCTGTTGTTGAGGGTGCTAATGCTGTGCGTGGTGATGGGACAGGGGGGGAGGACTGCAAAGGTCCAGCTGCTGGCAGGCCGACAGCTCCTAATTCTGACTTCCAACTCGACTCAAACACCTCTTCCTCAGCGGCCTTAGTGCCATTAGAGTCTCCACCAGCTGATTCAACAGGCTTGGAGTCAGCCTGGCGGTGCTGCACGTCGTTGAGTTCAGCATAGAACTTGTCCTGGCCTATGGAGGCATTTGTATCGGTTTCAAAGTCACCCACCTTATAGGTGCTGCGACTGCTGTTGGCCTCTATCTGCACCACGTTGAGCTCTTCTCCAGAGAAGTGGGCCCTGATCTGGTACAGGTAGGTCATTACTGTTAGCTTGTCAGGAATGGCCAGCAGCACCATGTCTGATGGTTCCAGGAGACGGGAGATGCCTAGGCTTGCAAAGCCATCATATGCCTGCCAAGAAAGGATACATAAGTAAACACACTTTCAATTACTGATCTATACAACACCACAGAGCCACTGTCATGTTACGAGTCATTTATACTGTGAATATATGGAAAAAAACAGAATAAACTGTGTAAATGTTGAATAAAGGAAAGAACATGCCAAGTACAACAAGGATTGAGAGGGATGGAAGGGTGACAATGGTTGATGAGATAGGGGAAGTCTGGTTTCTTTTTCAGACAGAGGCCATTTTGTGCATTGCATGCATGACCCACGTGTGTGTATGTGCGCATGTGTGTTTGTGCATGAGAGACACCTTTGGCATGACTGCTGACAGGTCATGTCAGGGATGGTTGTCCCCGATAACAGACGCAGATACCCCAAGACGGGCCGCGTAATCCCAAAGTGTGTGTGCGAGTGTGTGTGTGTGTCGTTATCGCTCCCCTACATCAACCTGCCCATGCTCTCCGTCACGCGTGTAATTGGTCTGATTAGAGTCTGATGAGAAAATACAGGTTTGATTATCAAGCGACACACGAAACCCAATCCCCCATCACCAGATAGACTGAGACAGAGAGACAGAGAGAGGGAGAAGGGATGAAAACCATTATCGCAGCCAATGACAGGTAAATAAATAGATTAACGGCACACACACAGACACTGCCTCCATTCCTCCGCACACACTCACACACACACAACCTCCCCATCCATCTCTCCCAGGTATCACAGCTTGTATCTGGCCTGCTTGATAGTGTTGATCTAATTCCAACCTGTTGCAGCGCCCGTTTGTTTCACTGCCTCCGTAGATCTCCCCAGTCTATCAATCTCTCCCTCTTTCTCTCCGTCTCCCTCTCTGACTTCCAAACCCTTCTCCGTGTTTTTTTTAACCTTTATTTACCCCAGAGATTGTTTTGAAGAGCCTGCTTACTCTTTTTCAGCCCTGTCCTGCTTCAATGTAAGTCCCCTTCTTCTTCCCCACCACATTTTCTTATCGTTATTTATCCAGAAAAGAGGGACTACTGAGCACGTATGATTTTGCCTGCTTTGCATTCATCAATTACATCCGGGAGCTTTGTTGTCAAACTAATGGCCCCAGAGCAGTTTTAACATTAAGGATGGGTTTAGTGATTTGCTCAAGGGTATCTTGGGTAACTGTAGCTTATACAGACATTATTTCCTGTGTGAGCTGTTATTGTTTATCATTTTATTTGAATGTCTGAAATCTAAGTGCAAAATGAATGACTTTAATATTCCCCCCATTGGAAAAAAAAACAAAAAACAGTTGTGTCCACAGCATGTAGACAAATATTTTCATAAAAATTGACCTCAAGAACAGTCAGCACAGGTTGCTTTGGCTTGCCTCTACAAGTTTCTGATACAAATGTAGATTTCAGAGAGTGAAGGCAACATTAGTTGGATAAAAAGTCAGCGGTCTTGTGCTTTTCAGTAACACACATTTACACAGTGTCTTATTCAGTGGTAAGACTAGATGGAATTAAAGTTACTGAGATGAAATTCCAGTTATTTAAGCACATATGAAAGCCTCCGTTGCTCTAAATTCAAAAGTGACTAAAAGAACGTAGACTAAGCCTGAGGCTTAATACAATCAGATCAAGTATGATACATTGATCTAATTTTGTGGTGGTGCTATCAACAGGAGATCCCACATTGAACTATTCAGCAGAACCTACTTTACAGGCATGTACAGCAGGACGGATATAAACCCCTTGTGTCAAGTATAATCGAGCTTTATGCAACACTACAGCGGCCAGTGATGACACAAAATCAATACTTTTTAAGTGTTAGAAATCCTAATTTACCACTCCTTACAGAGTTTTCTGGTGAGTGTTTACTATGTGGAAAGTGAGATTAAGAAGGTGGTTTAACTGAGAGATGTTTCTCAATTTACAATCAATTATGATGCCTTTTGTTAGGGGGAGTCTCTTTCACTCTCACCTCTTTTGTCCCTTTCCATTGACGGAAAGTATGTGTTTGTGCTTGCAAAGACAAGGCAGGAAGAAAGAACTGGCGGCGGGAAAAAAGAAAAGGGAGAACAGAGAGGAGTTTGCCTTTACAGCGAGCCTGTTTAAGTTCCCCCCTCCTTCCACTGGCAGAAAGGGAGTGTGAAAGAAAAAAGAAAGAGAGAAAAGAAAGAAAAAGAATATGGGGAATAAGAGGGCCTGATTGGGTTTCTAACAAGTATTCAGGGGAGCAAAGTGTGCTTACATTGTTCCCCTCTCGCCCAGGGTAGGCTGTGAAAGAGAGCGACAACTTTGCTGCTCAATAGGGACAGAATGAAAGAATGAAAGAGAGGAGAGTGAGAGAGGCTGAACGTGAGAGCTGTATGAGGAGGAAGAGGGGAGGGAGGCTCTCGAGCTGGGTTTTGTTTCAGGGTCGATGTTAGTCTTGACATGCGCTACAGTCTTTTTGACCCCAGTGTCATGATTTATTCTCTCTGCGTCTTCTCTCATAGCTTGACGAGCGCTGGTCATGTCGTACTGAGACACTGATGACTACTGTGGGAGGACCTGTTGTTTTTAGGTGAATTGTTTTTTTTTTTGTGGTGATAGCCTGCAGTATGAGCCCACTGCAGCTAAAGGATAAGGCTGGTGATATTCTTTATCTTTGTCATTGTCAACAAATCTCAAGAAAACAGCAAAGTCAACAATGGGCTGGTCTCCAAACTTTTTCATTTCCCTATCCAGAAAAACACAAATTCTTCAAAAGAACAACAATGGAGCACTATGGCATACAGACATTAAGATTTATCAGGCTATACAGACTGTGCTTGTTAGTGGGACCATTTCATTGTTGGTTTTGGCCTTTTTGTGGGATTTGTTGACAATAAGAAAAATATAGTATATCAACCAGATGTACGCCTATAAGCTCCAGATATTGAAAATCTTATATCTGTTTTCATCATGTCAAACAGGTCAGGCTTTTTCTCCTTATAAAAAGAAAATTAAACTTGACATTTTATGCCATTTAAAACCACGTTCTGTCTGAAGATGATCTCCGAAATCTGTAAAGAGGAGAGCATATATTGTACGGCTGGGCAATAACTCAATATTGTTGTTTACGGTGTTCTAATGGAGCCATATCATGATTTTTCGCTTCTAAATGTTCTATTTAGCACCATTATAACACTATTATATGGGTTGTGGATGTATGTATGTATGAGAAGTTTTATCTGCTGTAATATGTCAGAGTGAAACACAACTTATTGCAATGAATTTGTTATTATATCTGTGATTTCCCCCAAAATATTCCCCATATCGTGATGTCTGACCTTAAAAAATAATAATAATAATTTCAAGCCCTTATGGTTGTTAATTATGTTTGAAACAAGCCTTTTAATACACTTCTGTATTCCTCAGTACTACCGTGTCCCCATGTGAATATCATGTATTTTAGAAAACAGCTGGTTTTCTCACTTTCCATCATCCATCTGACAAAGCTTTTGGTCTGGACTAAATGTCACCGTCGCCTGCCCCAGGCCGCTGCTCCCTGCTCCCCCTCCACTCCCTCTCAGTGACTGACAGCTATCTATCGTTGTCAATCATCGACACCCCCTCCCTTCAGCCCAACCCCTCACGGTTGTGCTCAGGGAGCTTTAGCCTGGTGCTTGGTGCTACACTATCAGATGGCATGACAAATGACTTCTCCTTGGCCTCATTACACTTACACACACACACACACACACACACACACACACACACACACACACACACACACACACACACACACACACACACACACACACACAGACACACAGACACACAGACACACACACACACACACACACACACACACACACACACACACACACACACAGACACACAGACTAAACAGACAAGACGATGGAGCAAGCGGTCCAAACGCACAGGCGACCTCGACATGCGAGTTCCTCTAACAAACCAATGAGCACGTAGACATGTGCACGATCATCCACAGACCATCATACGTACACATGTCCTTTGATAATGGATTATTTCAAAGGCCGTAAGTGTTCTAAATATTCATTTCACTCTTTTTTTTCTACCCACCCCCAATATTGATTGTCCTTATCTGTCATAATTCAGCACAGTCTGAGCTCATTGCAATCACTCTTCACAGATAGACTGTGAAAGGAGGAGGGGGCACGTCTATCAACTGGTCATGAAAATTAGAGATAGTTGTCGTTTTTACACATTTCCATTTCTGTTGTCCATTCAATAAATTCTATACATTCTAATAACGCCACATGAAGCAAATCTATTCAACATGTGGATGAGAAAGAAGTCTCTTTTCATTGCCCTCTTTTATTCTGTTCTTCACACATTTTGATTTCCTCTTAAAACATTTCATTTCTTTCGTGCCTCCTCTTTCTCTCAGTCCTTTTTTCTTCGCTTGCTCTTTGGGGTCCTTAACCTGGCACACCATTCTGTCCTTGCCTGTGCCTCATCTTTTCTCACAGGCCATATCATGACCCCTTCACTTGTTCAACACCTTCGGGGTGCTACATGAAGCCACATGATGCATTACTCCTCTTTCCTTTCGCCTGAACCCACTGGCTTTCACAATCCCAGTCACCTACAACACCAAGTGTGATTCATGTACAATTTCTGGATGCGGCGCTGCTAGAAACAAACCAGCAGCTTCCACGATACAGAAGCCTAAAGAGATCGCATTTCACATACAGCACAAATTAGTTTACATGCAGGTGACACTTGTCAAACACAAAGTGCGAATGATATTTGTTTTTGGTTGAACAATCAATGAACCAGCCACTTCAATGACTGTTAACAGTCCGGACTGATAATATTATAATTCATTGCTTATCTCAGATCCTTCACCTCCTCTCAAACATCGTCCGTGTTGAAGGACACACTTGACTGTCAATGCCACATTCGGCCAGTACACCACACATTCATTTCATGTGTGAGACCAATGAACAGGACAAATGACGTGAGCAGCTTTTTCTTTTGGATTTCCTTAGTCAACATTTCACAAAATATGTTCTACATATGAAACACCAAGTGGTAGAGTCAAGTGCTTCTATGAAATGTGTAAATGTGTTCCCTGGCCAACTTCTCTGGGGGGTACGTTTTTGGTTTGCTTACCACTTGTGCTTGGTAAAGCCAACAAGATAAACAAAGACATATTTCATACTTTCTGTACATACATTAAACCCATTTTAAAATGTGGAAATGCAGCACAAAGACACATTTCACATTCTGACAAATTTCTGACAAACTTTTAAGGATATTTTAAGACTTTAGGGATGGCTGGACAATAAGTAGACGTACATTTACTGGCTGATGCCTTATATCGCTATATTATTACCTTACTGTATCCCCAATGTTGCTTGTATACGTATGTACCCAGATTCTGGCAGTTAGCTGATATCTATCTGTCGCTCCTCTGTGCACTGCGAAGGAACAGCTCGCTTGGCCAAATGTACATCAGCAGCTGTTGTAGATATTCACAGAGAAGCTGGTCGCAGGGCGCTGGGTACAGTGCTGCAGCTATTCACCAGGTATCACCTTCTACGGCATATTCCCATATTACTTATATCTAACCAATTTCTTCAGGGCTACTTGAGCACCTGGAGGGGGGTGAGGGGCAGTTAGCAGATATGGGATTGGGTCTCTCCCTCTCCCTCCACTGTGGTTATTGTCAACAGGGTAGCATTCATGCCTAACAGGGCCACCAGAGGTTATCGCTGAGCCAGAGTGTGTATGAGAAGAGGAAATCAAGCTGCAGGAGCCTGACGCATATCGTTCTGTGTAGCCCTCGGGGCCAAAAAAGGGACAGGGCGTCTGTGTGTATATATGTGTGTGAGTGTGTAGTAACACAGCAAAAAGGAAAAACAGCAGTGTGCATCTGTGTGTTTTGCAAGTGTGTACGAAAAAAAGTAAAAGTGCACGTGAAGAGCCGGAGGGGAAATGGTGATGTGTGCGAGTGTGTACCTCCAGCTGTGAATGTGCAGATATGATGACATAGGGCAAGGAGAAAAATAGGTGTGAATGGGTTATTCAGTTTAGCTTTAGGAGTGAGTGTATATGTGTGGGTTGTAATTTGTTAGGAGAGGAAAGAAACCAAGGATCACAGTTAGTACGCATACATAGACACATGCATACTTTACATGTGCAAACAGTCTAATCAACACAAATATGCTCTTATTATATACGCAATGACATCAACGCACACATAAGCAGAGGCAGTATAGTAAGCTCCCAGCAGGCAGCCGAGTTAAGATACCATCTCACCTCGGTCAGGTTGACTAAGTTTTGCTTTGGGCACACATAGCCACGTACACACATCACAGCAGGGGGAACATCTCAGAAAGACTGTCATTATAACATTGTGGCTGATGTGCTTACGTGCGATTGTGAGTACACACACTTCCCTGCCTTCATAGGTGTTTCCACCCTCCCCCTTCAAACCATGAAACACGCATACACACTGCATCCGAGGATTAATGGCAGATCTCTAAATAAGGCCAAATGGAGATGTGGATGGGAGGGAGCTAAGTGGTGTGAAGGGCCCAGCGGTGGCTGCCTCTTACCTTTTTGTTGTTTTCTTTAATATCCTGAGGATTGAGCGACTTGTAGTCTCTGGAAGAACAGTGGGGAGGGTCGCAGAGGAGGCAAGAAGAGAAAAAAAAAAAGAGAGAGAGACAGAAGAGCACACAGAGAGAGATAGCGGAGAAAGAGTTGTGTTTAAATATGCATCACATGTAATGGCATTAGAACTGTAACATGCAATTTCATAGCAGTGCAATCAAGAGAACTAATAGAGTGGAAAATATGTAAAAATAACACACCGGAGTGCAAAAGCACACAAGCATAAACACACACACGTAAAGACACATGTGTCTACAGAGCAAGGTTTTGATAAATTATCTTCACGTCTGCTCTCTTGATGGGCCTGCAGGTCTCCTATATGGTATATTCTTGAGTGTTAACCACACATTTCATATTTAAAAAGTCTCTCACAAACACAGTATGAATACTTAAGTGTTCACAAAAAATTTGGATCACACACACAACAACAGTCTGTAATCTCCATCAAACACACCGACAGGAATGATGGATACAAGAATACGGCCTGATGACAGCTTAACTACGATGATGATGATGATACCAAATTACCAAAAGGGACGACTGAGCAAAGTCTTCATCTGACCTTTGACCTGACCTTCCTTGATTTAAACTTGAACTTCTTCATTATTCTTATCCAGTCTTGTTTTTTTCTCAACAGTCTGGTTTCCACCCATATTTGACTTGCTGGTCTTAATTCATACCCTAATATTGGGAGAGAAACAGTTTCTTAGTGTGTGTGTTGTTGTGTTTCATACATTATGTCAGGTCTGAAGTGGTGCAGCAGGGCGCAAAAGGCCAGCCCATTCCTCCAGGAGGTGGTGAAGTTCGTTATCTTCACCCCGCGGTAGTTCTTGGTGACCTCGCGGCACCAGACCAGCAGAGACTGGCTTGCGTTGGGCTTCCCTCCCAGAACCGGGCTCGGGACGGGGCTGGGCTGCAGGCAGAGAGGAGGAGGAGGGGGGTGGGGGTGGGTTAAAGTTTCAAGAAGAGAGAAAAAGAAAAAGGGTTTTGAATTCAATCACTTGAATTATTTACCAATTTGGGCGATTCATTTCCTTATAAAAACTAAACAACATAATTACTTTAATGAGTTTTTCAACTGGTATCAGAGGATAATACACCTGTTCTCCAAACCTTAGCATAAAATATTAGAGGTTGTAGTAAAGCTTTTACATGGTTATATTTCTACGATCATTCACATTACCGAAATCCCTTCCTTCACATCTGCACTCCTTTCATTATTTATTTCTAAATAAAATGTTTTACTTAGCAGCCTCCACCCAATCAATTAGTTTGTTCTACTAGCGTACAATGAGCCCACGTATACACTCACACACACACTCACACACCATAATAAAGGGTCACGCACAAAGCAGTGTACGACCGTGGATAATGTAAACATCTTATTAATTAGCTCCGCCTTTGAAGTCTTATCTGGGTTGAAAGCTTTAACCATTAGGAGCCTCTCCACTTCCAGACTCCAAATCCCACAAATCCTTGGTGGCGTGGAGACACTGGTCTTCCTCTGACGGCCAGCAGAACCAATGCTATTCTCATTATTCATCTGGCTATTCACTAATCTGGTTATGGAGCTACAGATATGGCTAATTCTCTCTCAGATCATTTTGGAGAGAAATGGCAAAAATGTCACCAAGATTTGATTAAATTCATTAGAGGCCAGTGATCAAAAAGACTATGAAATTTGTTCAAAATCCAAGTGCATATTACTAGCGTATGCAAGACAATGACATTAACGTGATCTATTAGTCACAGACAAATTTCCTTAATTACATGAGATGATGCATTAAAGCAGGGTACAGTTTCATCAAGCATAATTTGAGTTTTAAAGGCTTTATTATCGATACACAAAATATGAGAACATTTTCAAAAGTAGTAAATGTGAAAATTTAGGAAAATATACATTGTAACTTTGTTAAATGTCATTTAGGAGACAATTTGCTTTACTGAACCATACTAAGAACTTTTTAGGGATAACACGACTGAACACACATCCAGGCTGCAGACTTCAGACCCTGCAAACAAAGCTCCATGTCTATTCTGTTTTGATTGTGTACCTCCTTGTTCAACAGCAACATGCAAATTTTGTCATGATGCTGATCTCATCGCCAGGTGATGTTTAATCTAGATGCACAAGATGGTTGTCAAAACCTTTACTTAACCTTTAGCAGTGAAAAGTGAATGAAGACGTGTTGTTTAACACAACCTGATATCGACCACCACAACAAGTTAACCCAGTTTTGAAGACAAACAGTGAAGGCCTGGAGAAAACACAGCTCACTACAATGAGACGACCTGAGTCTCAGCCCACTAACGAGGCTTGTGGTGGCCGACCAGCCCCCTCTGTTGGTGGCTTTCTGCTGCTGCAAGAACAGGAGAGCGACAGACCTGATGGGAGCCCTGACAAATTTGTCATTACAAATTGGGGGAAGCAGTGTTATTAGGTAATGCTGTGCTGACTAAAACATGTTTAAGCCTCTTAAAGAACCCATGACAACGTGCATAAGGTTACTCAGGGGCGTAGAGAAGAAAAGAAAGAGACTTATGGAAGGTTATGGAAAAGACTGGCTTGATGACAAAGAGATGTTTCAAAGAGAGATGTGTGCAAGCTAGAAGTGTACCAACCCTCTGAATTCCCATCCTAATGCTATTTTAGGATTGTCTGACCCAAAACTTAACATCAACTTTGTATGCTTGTGAATCTGTGACGAGAGCCTGTCACCATTTCACTATTCTGTCGTCTTTGCTGTTGACAGATTTTAAGACACTAAAAAAATAACTGATTTGTAATGTCAATGGGAATAAACAAAAGAGTAGTGCTAAATCAATACGTGTCTGTTAGCAGTAGTCTAAAAGCATCTGGATGCCTCTTACTCTTCTATTGTCAGGTTGTAGTTTAACCTGTGACCACGAGCCTGGAGCCTGCTGAGATGCCACAAGGGCCAAATCAGATGAAAGAGACTGGAGGCCATCTCTAATAGCAACTCCTAACCTTTGTACTTGTGTGTGAGTGTGTCTGTGTGTGTGTGTGTATGTGAGTCATACAGGCCCCTATGGCAGTCTCAGTACAGGGAGACGGTAGCGGGAGCCTAAGGGGCGGACACTTGACATTTCCGGCTTTAAAAGAGGGCCTTAACCTTTCTCCACAGCTTCTCCAGACACGTTTTAGGCAGCCACGACAATGCCTTCGTGCCACTCAAACAAATGGAAGAGGAAAAAATAAGAGGACGAGTAAGGAACAGATAAAAAGTCAGAAAGTCAATACCGATTATAAGAGGGTCGCAATTACTGTGTGTGGATAAGGAGCGAGGTCAATATAAACAAGGAAGTGTTTTTTGACCCCATCAAATAATTTTGTCGCTCAACACAAATACGTCAGTAACTAATCCAACATAATGTAAGATTAAAAGACCTTAAAATAAATTACATTTAACATACACAAGCACATACTCCTCTTGGCTGATTGAGCTAAACTTGTTTCTCTAGTTGTCCTCCGCCTTTGTCATCGTTTTTGTGCGTGTCAGTAAGTGTATGTGTGTGTGTGTGTGTGTGTGAGTGTGTGGAGTGGTCTTCCTCCAGGCCTTCCTGTTCTGCTTTTTCAAGTGACGGTTGAAAGTAGCTGTCTAATTTGAACGCCCTAATTACCTTGGATTAGAGACCAGGTGCTATTAAAGCAATTAGACACACAGCACACTCCAGTGCCGCAGACCCTGCACCCTTGCCGGCAGAAAACACACACATAAAAACATACCTGTGTAATACAGCCACCGGTAAAAAACATACATTAGCCAGTGGGACACAAAGAGACTCTCTCATAGGCACCCCCCCACCTATCGACATACACGTGTCTGAGCCAACAGAAAGCAAACACAAACACAAGCATGCAACATGATTTGCACTTAAAAATAAAAGAAAGAAAAAATAAAAACATATATTATTCAATTCAATTACATATGGAAGAGAGGTTGGGGATAGTGTGTTATTGAAAACTGAATGGTTAAGAGTCAACTTTAGGTGCCTTTAATACCTCTGTTGAACCAAGCGAATGTCTTATTTCAAAAATGAATGTGCATCAATGAGAGTGATTCGTTTCTTCATTCCAGCTTTTGTAACAGCGACATGGAGTTCATCTGAGCGGGCGACAAGCAGAGCTGACCAGACGTTCATCACAACCCAAACTGATGTAATTTTCTCAATCTGCAGCCCACACTGTTCCATTACGCCCTTTCCAGATAAAGGTTTGCCAATGCATCTACGCACTCAAGCTTTCATATCCATCACATTTTGAACAAATACCATATCTTCTCTTACAGGAACTGGCTTCATTTCCTTAAGACACAAACACGGGAGGAGTGAAATTTTCATGAGGAGCAGAAATGCACCCTGACTTATCAAACAGTTTGCCGTCTTGCCTAAAGGAAGGTGTGCACATATATGTATTGTGTGTGTTTGTGTGTGTGTTTGTCTTTTATCTGTCTGTGTGAATGTCACTGGATGTGTGTGTGCAACACTGACACAGCCATGTAGCTAGCTCGGCTTGAGGGTAGGATTAGCGGAGAGCATTGCCTCGGCCCACAAACATTCCATATTAAAAAATGAAAAGGCAACCTTCATTACTATCAGTGGCACATAACCTCCCCTCTTCCTCCTCCTCTGCTACTATTATACACAGCCCTAACAGCCTGGGTGAAAAATACAAGCCACTGACAAGAGATTCCATTATTCCTGATGCCTCAGTGTCAACAACATACATCCGACAGGGCAAAGAAAGAAAAAAAATGGAATAAGGGAAAAGGATGTGAGAGAGAAAGAAGGGGGGTTAAGCTCACTACAATGCCTGAATGACAAGATAGGAGGAAACCTGGGAATGGAAGCATCCAGATTCCTGTTGGTGTTGGTGTCAGGAGGAGGATTTTTGGTGTCAGCAATGTGATTTTGGGAGGGCAGGATGTGATTCGAGATCTGGAATGAATGGTAAAGTGGATGAACCATGATATGGAAAATTAGAAAATTGTCACAGGTCGATCTTAAGTCTTAAGCATAAGAACAATTCTGTAGTGAGGTTAGAAATTGTATCTTTTAGATGTGGGCAATATGCCAATATCTACTGTATGGCATCTGGGTAGAAGTAATTTAAAATACCTTTTAGAGCAACTTAGCAAACATTTGCTGGCTCACTGCGAGTTGAACAGTTCTACACTAAATATGTGCTGAGGATGGGTTAGGGAACATAACTTTACTAAGTTTAAAATATTCTGAGATGGTTTCACCCTCTGCATATGTGGATCACAATACTAACAACCATTATCTTAATGATTTCTTGGACAAACATTTTAGACAGGGCCTTGCTGCTTTTTCGTATCTCATATCAAAACTACTAATACTCTTTTAGGTGTAAGACAGATGGTTTAACAATGTGGATGATTGCAAACTTTGGGGTAAAAATACAAAAAATGGTCTACTAGTGGGTCACCTAGTTGACCTGAATGAAGATGGACAAATGTAAACAAAGTCAGACAGCATTTAAGAGTATAGAGGCCATTAAAACTGGCCTTTCAGGGTCATAAAAAAGATACAAGTGAAACGCTTTAAGTGGCAGCTTTGTCTCTCCCGCTGGGGCATAACGCTTCAATGGAAACTTAACTGGCCTCAACCCAATGACATAAACCCACGACTCTGTGGAAAGAAAAGAGCTTCCATGTCTTTCCAATCTCACTTTCATGGCTTCAAAGCAGTGTCAGAGAGTGTCAGATTTGAGGAGGTGTTGAATCTCATACTCTTTAAAACTTGTAATCCGCTCAAGGAGCCTACGGCAAAAAAAAAAAAAGTCCATGCACACAGACACATTGCAAAGCACACATAAACACACAGACTCAGTTCCAATGACAACAGGGCCTCTACTGTAAATGCACACGTACAGTATATGGATACACACTCAGATTTTACTATACTGATACTGAACAGTGGGCTCATACACACAGATAGACAAACCATATAGCACAGGCAAAAACTTGCAGACACACAGTATAAATAGACAGTTTATAAAAGGCAAACACACAGCAACACTCAGCTCTTTCTTATCCAAGATGTACACACACTTGAAAGACATTAATACCTGCTCACATTTAAGAGGATCAAGGTTAGTACACTTAAGTGGCCTGTCCATCCTGCTACTGCAAGCCCTCATCTGTTGGCTGAGCTCCAGCTACCAACATGCTCAATTATTTAATTGCACCTTCAATCTAAACAAGCAATTTGTTTAATCTGGGCTTTCTACGTCCGACGTCATCACATTAGAAAAAGGGAGAGAGTGAAAAAGAGAATGATCACCTCGCATCATCTTACCCATGAAATTATGCTTTGGATTTCAAACGTAGCCTGCATGAGAGCAGAAGGGAGGGAGCAAAGTCCAATCAAAAGTTCAATTATGTAAATGGAGATGTGGAGTGGATGGAACAATAGGGAAAGGAGGGGGAGGACAAAAGGCTGGAACAGGCGAGGAGAGCGAATGTAGCGTGAAAAATAATACACATTAACATACAAAGGAAATATCGCATTACTGTTGTAATCACACCGAGGAGGGGGCTCCTTCCAAAGAGAGCCGTGTGAGAAAGTCTGCGCACGTGTGTGACTGTATATGTAGACACTGTTCAGTCAGGCTTCATCTTATGTGTGTGAACAGGTGGAGAGAGAATGATAACCCTTTACACCTGAGAGCTCGCAGGGAGATTGAATATATGACAGACTGAACCTGCTACTTTTGAGCTACCATTTGTTCCACAATGTTTGCACAAATTTTGTGTAATATCACAAAGCAGGAAAATATGTAAATACGTCTATCATGATGATGATGGGGGTTTGCTGGTGATTTGCTCAGAAGCAGATATGCTTCCCATCTCGCAGAGAACCTGCAGGCCAAGACAGAGGGCCTTGCAGCAGTTGGCTACTGAGATGTAAAATGCAAAAATCAGGAAAAGCGGTTTCCTTTTCCAGGACCATTTTGCTTCCAAGGCCTATTCTGCTCCAAAGGCATAACCATGCAAAGCAGCAAAAAAAACAGAACAGGAGAGGACAGACAAGGCTTTGAAATTGAAATAAAACCCATTCACTGAAAAAAAAAAACATCATGAAATAACACAGTTTGGCGGAGGCAGCAGACAGCAAGTGACTGTGCCAGCTTGCAGTGTGCCCACCCGCCCGCTTACTCGCCTAACGTGTAACACAGGGGCATAATGTGGTGTAAGCGCTGGCTTTAGCTTGTCATGGAAACGGCAGTAGCATTACCCACACTCACGCCTCTGCAAATTAGCTTTGGCTGGGGGAAAAAAAGGCACGCAGGGTGGGTAGGTTTGGGATTGAATGTGTGTGTATCTGTGTGTGCGGTAAGGGGGTGGGGTGGTGGGGGTCGACTGTACGGAAGCCGGAACCAGTTAAAAAAACAAAACAACATCACTGATGGTACCGATCGTGGGTCCGTCTCCATCATTTCCCTTCTATGGACTACACATATCCAGCAGAGGATACTACAAACTCGTCATCCACAACTCACAGCAGGAGGTCTCAACCACCTTTTTAAAAAACTATATTGTCAACAGAGTGAGAGCTCAAAGCCTGCCTTGTTCTTCTTCTCTTCCTGTATCCTTTTTTATGGTGTCACTCTGTAACTTGCATTTATAATATGCAGAAATAACAAAGTTTGTTTGAGTTTACTTGGTTGGTTACACGAATAAAAACAATAACTGTCAAGTAAACTATTGTGGCGCTCAATGATTGTGCTTAGAGCGAGACCAATAAATCAGCCAAAACCGGCTTTCTGTGCATGGGTCAATAACATATGAATAACAAGAGATTGCAGTACAGAAATGCCAAAGATTTGTTTGAGGTTATTTAGAAACACTGTCACTACAACCACAACAGAGAGCACTGACGGAGAACACTGGCAAGTTTATGTTTCAACTGCAAAATGTCAGACTCTGAGTATGTACATACTAATCTGACGATATATGATTATCTCATGTTTCAAGGAGCAGCCAAATTATGTGAAAAAAAAGCATGATGTCTTCGAACACCATTTACCAAGGTTGTCAACTAATGAACATTTTGCATGTTGCGATGTTACATACTGCTAGACTAGCAAATGAACTCTTCTTAAAATCATGACTATGCATTTTTAAAATCTAGGTTTTAGAATATACACATTAAAGTATCCAGGAAAAGAATCCAAAGTCAACCCATCTCTTCGCTCTTCCTCCATCTTCTCCAGATAAATAAATAAGCTTTGGGAGAAGGAAGAGAAGGTGGAAGAAAAGGAGGGGGGGGCTCTTATAAATCTATAACGTATTAATCTCCTTTAACTGCCATGTTCAACAAACAAATTACTGGTGCAATGGATTCAGAGATCAGCCTTGCTGATAACGCCACCATTTATCAATTAATCTAAGCCTGGGCAGGGAAAACTCATTAAGGAGGCCACTTTAGGAATTATGTTGTGCAGGTAAAGAGGCTGACTGCGTGTGAGCGTGTGTGAGTACGCGCAGGGGGAGATCTTGACACAGCAGTTGTGCACCCCCCCCACCCCTCTACAACAGACTGCCATTGTCCAGCGCCGAGTGGGCTCCTAAGTGATGAGAGGGGTGATAGCACAGCCAATTAAAATGAACATAATTACAAAGTCACCCCTTTGACTCCTGATCAGAATACACATGCATCAACACACACATACTGAAGTAGCAAGAGTGTGGTGGGGGAAATGCTACACAAGCGACATCCATGAAGAGTGACAAGAATGATGTGACAAAACTAAAGAGACAAAAAGAAAGAAAAGAATATGTGAATAACTGTGAGGCAACTGTGAGGTTTATGGTGTAACGCTGGTACTTAATAGTGGGTCCTATCTTTAGCAGAAAAGGCCACCCTAATGTTACCACTAATGTGAGTAACATTAGTCAGCTACATTCTACCATTTGCCTCAAGCAATTTCTCTTGTGTTGTTTAGTATGTTAACAAGCCAACGTTAGCTCGTGGTTGCCTAAGGCTGACAGGCAATCAGGCATCTGATTTAGAAGTATTTTGTCATGCACTAAATTGATAGCTAAGTAGGTCAAAAGTTCCATTTGTCTAAAAGTTACAGGATCACAAAAGAAAAAGAAAGAAATTTACAGACATCACAGCTCTTACAACCATTTTGCCAATTTAGATAAAATTTAAACATTTAATTTTAACATAAAAAGATATTGAGGTTTGTGTTTTATTAGGCTCTTTTCCCTTTTATGGTGAATAAAAATTGGGTGTTACAGCAGAATATTCCTCAATTTTAAGTAGCAGCTTCCCAACACTAGCTCCTAGCTGAGTTCACCATTGCTGAAAAAGATCCAACCAATATGAGGACATTTCTGAGTGTGCTGTATGTATGTTCTGACTGCAGACAAGACAGGACTGCATGATCAAATCTTGTCGAGGTCAACTAAGCTTTGACGAGAGTGCTCAATTAAAAGCTAAGGGAATGATCCCACACAGTGATCTACAAGTTAAGCACTGAGAATGCCACTTAGTATTTCCTATAGCACGTAAGAGCACACACCTGCATACCATAACAGTCAAAAAAGAGGGGGTGCTGGAGGGCTTTATACAGAGGCAATTAAAGCCTTATCATTTCCACACTCGCTCTTCTTTCCTCAAACACCGACACACGAGTGCACATGTGTGCACACACACACACACACACAATTTGAAAGACAAATCACTCAAACTAATTCATAAGGTACTTCTAAGGTCCTTTTTAAATTATGGAGAACGGTTGGTTTAATTCAATTAAAATGTAGCAGGGGCCACTTAAGGATGACAGGAGTAAGGTATGGCATGACTAAGTGAGCGCAGTTTTCAAGAGTGTGCGGGGGGTCTTAGGCCTTTTGGGGGTTGAAGTAGTTTTCAAGTGCATTGGACTTCTATCTCCTCACCCGAAGCCCCCTTAAACCTCACCCCAAAACCTTGGATCCGTCTGGGTTTAAGCCCACACACACCTGGAGGACTGGGGCAGATTAAGACCAGATTAAGATAAAGTTACCCCTTCTTCGGCCGCTATGTCATTCAAACCCTTGGCCTCTATGACCACTGGATACAAGGACACACAAGACAAAAAGGTTTGGTTCATTCAGATATATACACACACAGGCACGCACACACAAAGGACTTTCTGGTCATCCTCATAAGCCCTATTAGTCTGCTATAGAGCCTCTCATAGCAGACATCAATCATGGAGGGATTAGTCAATTCCCTCTCTAAATGAGTGGCGAGGGAAACTTCCCTTCAACTCTAAAGCAGGTCTCTCTCTTTCAGAGATTACACAGCGATTTGTTTTCATTTTGTTCCATCTTCATCGTTTTCTGTTTGACTTGCTTTTCATTTCTCTCTCTCTTGCTCTGCGTCTCCCTCGTTCTCTCCTGCTTGCAGCTTGTGAGGTAATCCTTGGCAGATAAAACTAAGGAGGACTTACCAAAGGCAGATTACAAGCGGCGCTTTGCGGAAGGCCCTTTTACACCAGTCGGCGCGGGTATTGAGGAGAGTGAGCTCTTCGCAGTGCTTAACTTGTGAACTCGACATGCACCCAACAGAGGAAGAGGTGGAAAAATGATAGCCGCATTACAGTAACTGGATCAAAATATATCCCACGCAACACACACAAGATTGCATATTAGTACACACAACGCACAAGCTTGTTCTTTCATAGCAACAGTATATGAAACAGAATTTAGCATAGTCGCTGCCTGAATACATATTATCATTCACTTTTTATCTATTCACTTAATATGATTAAACACATCAACGTCTGCCCTGTGAGACTTTGTCTTGTCAGGAGATCAGCACCCCGATGAG
The DNA here is from genome assembly GCF_042242105.1 of Pempheris klunzingeri. Taxonomy (NCBI): domain Eukaryota; kingdom Metazoa; phylum Chordata; class Actinopteri; order Acropomatiformes; family Pempheridae; genus Pempheris; species Pempheris klunzingeri. The sequence goes on from NC_092023.1 coordinate 12,889,937, forward strand.
CAGGCACAACCTATTCAAAAGTCTTTGAAACACGCTCTAACTTTTTAAACACAAAGTTAGTTGATTCAAAGATTTAGGTATCGTTCAACCATGTCCAGTTCATATCGCAAACCTAAAACTGACCCTCAAACAACGTAACCCAGAACATTTATCTAAACATTCCCTTAACATTTCTCAACTTTTGAGAAGGGATACAAACAGTTGAGTTGTTCAGTAGTCAGTAATGTCTTATACCTTTCTAGCTAACTTGATGACAGCGATGCCCTGCAGCATGAAACGACAACAGGAAGCCCAATGATCGGACCTAAACTGCATGACAGAAGAAACTGGGTCTCCTCTCTCCCACAAGATCCAATGACAGACCACTCAGAGACTGCAAATAAGAGTTGGGGAGGGGTCTACACTGGGAAAAGGCAGACATTGAGAGGTACTGACTTAGCCTTACTGCTCTCGAGGATTATTCTCCTAATATTACACAGCTTATGGAAAGGCCAATGTGGCCAAGGGGAGCAACTGAGTCTTCAATGCCTTGGCCTCAGAAATGGACCGCTATGACCGCTTCCCTGCTAATATTGAATCCAGGTTCTGAAATTTAAGAGACACGGCTCTCTTCTGATCCTTTACTTTAACCCAACAATATACAGTAGCTATACAAATCACACTCACACTAGAATTAATGTGGGGTGGCGACTATTTAAACGTCTGTGGTGAAGATGTCAAAATTTGATATTTACTTCTAACTTAATCTTTTTACCTATAACAATTAACCTTTATCAAGCAAAAAAGGACAACACTGACATAAATTTAGTAACTTGTATTTGATTTTTGGCAATTACACTCTTAATATTGGCCCCATTTTAAATTTGGCTTTACTTATTATTCACATACTAGGAATTTGAAACGCTTGTCGAAAGATGTGTATTATGTATTTTAAAAAAATTTATAAATTCACTCATTCCTATACAAAACATCATCACAGGCAAGAAATACTATACACTCACATTGGTAGAAGTGCCTTTAAACACGGGAGTGTAGGATTCATTCATTCTGCATTCTTTCTTTTAATGCAAGCGAATGACACACATAGTGCTGGTGAGAACTGAGAAATCCTGCACACACCATTTTCAAAACATTAGGCCTTAAGTCTTACTTTCTTTATGCACCCCTTATGTCTGAGACTCTTTGTTTAAGGTATGTCAAAGTTATCAGAGAAGATAGAATAACTTTGGACCGGATATAATGATAACGAGACGAGAGACCTTGGAACGGGCAAAGATCAGAAGACCAGAGAAGACTGTCCTTGTCTCTTGGGCTCCCCTCTGTCCTCCAAAACCTTCCCTCAGTCGTCACGTCAACCTCAGTAAGACTTCACTGTGTGGATGTGCCCCTCTCCTGCCGCGAACCCCGGTGAAAGCTAATTAAGAAATATCGCAGCCTTCTGCGAACTCAATTAAATAATGTTAATTTATTCTAATTTCAATTTGGAGGTAGTCTGAACTGAAGGAGGGGCTGTGAAAACAAAGTCTGGGAAAGGAAGGAGAGCTCTGGCCTCTGCCTCCCCCCGGCACAGGAGCTCTCACAACCTGCAAAACTCCATTTAATTTGAACCCTTTGATTAACATAAGTAATCACACAAGCCCTTCACCTGAAGGGGAGAAAGAAAACATACCTCCAGTGTTCGTTCACTGTCTCACCATCAGACAGAATAAATGTAAAAATGAATGGGGAAAAGTGGTAAACACACCATGTTGATTATGGCTAAAACTCATTTTTTACTATGACACACACATTTTGTCCTATGACACACATGAAATTAGGTGATATTAACAAAGGGCTCATTAAAGTAATAGCCAAGCATATACATGAATTGTCAGATCCAATAATTGTTAAAAACTTTAAGTTGAGGATGCATTACTTTTTCTAAGATTCTTGGAGTAAATATTAAGATAATATAGAACTTCTTTGTTCAAAGTTTTGCCCCCAGACAAATGCCGGCTTACAACTTTTCTTTATATGAAAATAAGGCAAATAATTCATGAAGCGGAAACTTGATGAAAATCCAAAGATCAGAGCATCTAAGTGTAGAGCGGCCTGACTATGGAATAGAGATGGAGATGAAACAAAAGGAGGAGCAGGGGATCACTGAATTACTGGGAGGGTTGAAATCAGCCCCAGGGAAAAGAGATGGACTGAATCAGACCAGACGAAGCTCACAACCCGCCCAACAGGAACTCCCTCTGTTCATTTACATTAATCCCACAGACGTTTCCATCCTTCCAGCTCCTTCACAGATGCTAAACTTAAACTTGACGCCTTTGAGGATCTATATCTCCCACACAGGACAATGGACAGATACAATGGCATGAGAGACATGAAGTGTCTGATGAGAGACTGAGGTGAAGACAAGCTTCAGATACTAACAAAAATAACTAAAGGTAGCCAACATGGCTGTGAGTCAAGGTAAAGACATACTTGACCTTTTCTTTACAACCCCCACCAGAGAGTGACCCAAAGAGGGAATCAAAGTGCTTGTTTTCATGCAAACACTGCATTATTTGTATGCTCTCAACAATAACTGCTTGGTTTTGCATGGGCCTGCAGTCTACTAGGCATCAAGGAAATGAAAACAAAATGCTTTTTAAGCATCCATGAATGTTGCGGGCTTTACATCTACATTTACATCTCCATCAACTCACCCTTGCATACCTAATGTAAATTTGCTCAGCATTGGTCTCGCAGGTCCCCATGGATGGTCTAAAGATGGAAAAACCTCAACAACTGTTGTTGAACATGTGTTCCCAGGGCTCTGAGCTCTTGTTAGAGCTTAATATGAATCCAATCCATATGTGTAATACCTGTGTATAGAGCAAGTGGGTGCACACCATATGTCCCGGAGATGTCCTGATTTTTCACAGGCTGGCAGTGAAGTGGGTGGTTTAAATGCAATGACAAGGAGGATAAAATCACATCCAAGACAAAGTTTTATCTAAATCTCCCCAAATGAAATAATGCATGACAAGGACGTCTTCTCAACTGCTGTCCTTGCTCTCATCTTGGGAGAAAACTCTTGGCATCTTTATTTTTTTAGGAATATTTTCCCCTTATCTTTAAAATAATGCATATATACACACACACAGAGAAATATTTGAGCAGGGAGGCTCTGGCCCTTAGCCTCTTAAATATTTTTTGGGTGTGACTATGGTGATCAGACAGTGAAAAACTTGTTCAGCTGCTGCACTTATGTTACCTTTGTTCTGAGTAAAGTTGTAAAATGTAAATGAGATACAAGACATGCTAATCTCGCTCGCGAAGACAAGATTTCATTTAATAAAAACGCATACGACACATTTCATACCCTTCGGGGTATGTTGTAAATGAATAACAGCTTTCAACAAATCAATTTCTATTCACATTGTGAGATTAGACCTAGTTGTCTATGTGTGTGTGTGTGTGTGTTTATCTTGGTCAGACACACCAATTGCCCACATGAATAGTTGGTAGAAATAAATATAAATGGAGAATACACACCTTGAAACGTCTTATATGAGAGGTAGAGGTTAGCTGTGTTTTGGGGGAAGGTTATAACTGCCTGAGAACCTACTCACTGAACTGAGCCTGAGGGAAAATGGAAACTATAAGAACAGATACATACATGCATGCCAGCACAAGCACACATCTATACTCTGTACACGTTCATAGTGTGATGATGTGTTGGTTTCTTCTTGGCCTCTCATAGAGGGAATGTCTCCTCTTAATCCTCTCTGACTTCATACATTCAAAGGTCATCTCGCAGCCTACACATGGCTGAGGCGTGCGTGTGTGTCATAGTGCTTGGTGTGAATAAGAAAGAGAAACCTATTCACACTAGCTGTATATGTCAACAAACCCTGTAGGCCTATCCCTGTTTACTGTGAACATCCTATCTCTCTTTCTACTATTCCCTGGCCATCTTCCCTCTCTTCCCCCCACTGTTCTCCTTTCCTCTACCCTTCACTATCTCCCACCTCTTCTCCTTCACTGCACCACCCCCCTCTTCAGTCCTCACCCACAATTCATTCTTTGCATCCCTCCCTCCCTCTGTCCCAAGCTCCAGAGGCAGGGGCATCTCTTGGCGAAGTGTGGCCCACCACAGGCCACTGGCTTTGGGTAATTAAAGTGGTTTAGGCCCCCTCACCCACAGTCACAGGCAACTGCAGCTGGGTGATAAAGGCACTGTGCCATAATTACATGGACGGCCAGCATCACCGCCCAGCTACACTAAAACAGTTAGCTAGCCAGCTGCATGGGGAGGAGGGACCCTTGTGTGTCTCTGTGTGTAGAAGTAACTGTATAGAGTGTGTTTGTGTGTTTGTGTGTGTGTGTGTGTGTGTGTGTGTGTGTGTGTGTGTGTGTGTGTGCGTGCGCACAGGGGGTCAACACCCCCTTGTGATCGCTCTGCTGTAGTTAAGCCCCCTGTGTTTAAGCCCCACATAGGCTCATTGAGCCACCCATGCACGCACATGCACGCACGCAGACAGACACACACACACACACACACACACACACACACACCCTCAGCCAATCATTCCCCACCACTGGTCTGACTCCTGCCGTGAGTGTGTGTGACCATCAGCCATTTAATTAGACCCAACCATGATTTACCTAATTTAAATAAATAAATAAACATACGAAAACACCCCAATAAACAAATACCTATATTCAAATGAGCAGCTAGTGAGTTTCATGAGCATAAAGAATGGGGCAGAAGATGGGATTGTGCAGGCGGAAAAAAAAGCTAATGTAAGGACCACTGGATGTGGACACACAAGTGCAAACACACACACACACACACACACACACATATATATACAAACTGCTTCAAGTCACTCACTTATAATAACACATGCTACAAAGAATGAATTAGAATGAAGACTTTTGCCTACAGTTGTGGAAAAGATGTACTCTGCGTGTTACTATCTGAATAAAATTACATCACTTTTATTAGATTTGGTCATCATACAAACATTCTAGCTAATAAAAAAAAAAATGAATAAATAAATAAATGAAATAAATAATATAAATAAAATAAATCATTGTACATCTATGTGATAGTGAGTTCATTTAGGGCTGGTACTGAATAATTTAGCAATGAGTGTAGATATACGGTCAACTGTAGAAACTAGCATCTCTTTGCAGTTATTTTTTGATCTGACTGTTATAAATGGACTGATATAAATCATAATTTTGCCAGTGGCAGGTCGTTGTGAATACTTGCATAAGAAAGCCAAGTTAACCCACTGACATTACATAACAGACTGCAACACTGCTCAACTGTATTTCTTTTAAGCATTTATCACATAAATTTTTTTGTTGCCACAAACGTCTTTGTATCTGTCAAGGGGATCAAGTTTCTAACATTCAAGTGAAGTCCGGTTACCTTGGGGGAAGAGGAGGCCAGCTCTCTCCCCATAACTGCTGCGACTGGGCTGGGCCCGACTGGCTGGACCCGCTCCCTGTCTGGGCCAGAGTTGGGTTTGGGAGCTGGTGGACTGGGACCGAGGCCAGCGCTGGCACTTGGGGGCGGGGGAGCCCTCCTCTTCTGGCCCACATCGAGGGAGGGGCCGCCAGCAGGGGGCCGCACGGGGCTCGATGTCCTTGGTTCGTAGAATGGGTTTGATCTGAGAATGGAGGGAAAGTGACAGATGCGAGAGACGAGACAAAGAGTTTTCGTGTTAGACGGTGCACGGATCTTGCACAGACAGCAGATTTTCTTTTAAACTGAAGGTCTCGGAAGATGCACAGGTGGAAGAGTGTGAATTATTACAATTCATATGACCTTTTGCATCAAACACCAGCCATGTAAACAAAACACTAAAACAAAACCATCAACACTGCAAGAAATAACAAACCGCCGTGGCGATTCATACAAAACAAAATACATAAATACAACAACAATTAGGTATTCCTTTCATGTGGCTATGGTTATTACAGGAATGTGAATCAGAGGCAAAGGCACACGGGAGACAGAAGAGCACAAGAAACTGTAGATCCCTATTTGGCAAAATGTCTCCTTATCGAACTCCAATGAATTATTACAATTATCAGCACTATTTGAAGCCATCGGCAGCTCAAACTGCCACTTGCTTGGTTAAACATAAGGAAATTGCTGCATGAAAATGAGAGATTGGTCCAAAACAATGGACAACACACACAAGTAATAGAAGATGCAGGTGCACTGAGGTCAGGTCTGCGTGACCTCATATCCTTGCTGCCCAAGGTGGACCACTGACAGACAGACAGGCAGGCAGGAGCATGAAGGCGCACACACACACGCAAGCAAGCACTAAAACACACACACATAGAGGCGCTCTTACACACATACCAGAGTGTTATCAATATACAGGCATGCTTGTGGCACTGAAAGCAAGGGCACAGTCTTGAGACATTCACTCAACATGCAACAAGCAATCCTAAACAAACAAGAGAACTGGATGGAGAAGGTGGGGGTGAGAGCGGGAGTGAGAATGAGAAAGAAAAAAGCTGAATGATGAGGTATCTGTCTGAAAGAGAAGGTTAGAGCTACTCTGTGTCTATCTAACCGCAGAGCGATACAGTGAGGGGAAAAAGGAAGGAAAGAGAAGAAAAGAAAAGCAGGCAGGCCCATAGAGCAGCTTTAACAGACCAGCACTGGCTAAAAGACATGTGAAAGGGCTCCAGTCAAAACACTGCGCTGCCCTCTTGAACCTTCTATTCTGCAGGGAGCTGCTCCTGGTGTAAGAGACAGAGCAAAAGAAACATGCCAGTCAATAACCTGTCTGCCTTTAGACAGCCAAGAGGACTAAAACACGCAGCTATCTGTGTGACAGCTTCGCTCAACAGCCAAAACCCACAAGTTTGCATTTACAATTTTGGCACGGCCACTCGTCTGCAGAGGTCACACACAATCAATGAAACATTTGACTGTGCAGAGTACTACAGAAGGATCCCCACAGACTGAAATTTCATTCCAGCTCTTAGTCATTGATTAAATATTATCATGAAAACTTTCTAGGGTGGTATTAGATGTCCTCTCTTTGACTGCATGGTTTCTTACTATAAACCCACACGTGTGCGCAGTGAGTACCAAAAATCAGTTCTTTATTTCTCAGTGTCACTACCAGTTGAAATATAATATAGTTGAAGATAAATGTACACACATGATCCGTTTTTTGGGCAGGAGAACATGTGGTATCTCAAGTGCTAATACTGACTAAACATGATCTTGCTTATGAGTAACTGAACTGAACTGAACTGAACTGAATGTGCAACAAAAGGAAAGAATAGAATGAAGCACGGTAGGATGAAAGAGGTGAAATAAAAATTAGCAGAGTCTGGGGGGGGGGGGGGGGGGGTGAGGATGGCAAGAAGGGAAAGTATGGAGCAACAAGTTGATAGGGAGGAGAGAAGGAGGGAGGAGGTGTAAGGAGGGAGGGAAGGAAAGAAAGGGGGGGGACAAGGTTAAAGAATGCAGTGAAACAACAGGGCCCTTGTTCCCCTTGAAAGAGCTGCCTCGTTACTCAGCCCTGATGGGGGGGGGCTCCACAAGTGCCCCTCTATAAGGAGGGGTCTTACACGACTTGGCCTGCCAACAGTTACCAAGTTGGGAAGCCTGGATCCTCCCAGACTGCCACTAGTATGGGCTTCTCATGTAAACCATGTCAGCAGGCTACTGTGCTCAACAGTTTAGGAAAGTGTGTAGCAAACTGTATAAAACAGACTGCTCTACTCTGTGTAAAAGGAGGGTTCAGTGCACTGTAAACATAATGAAAGGGGTTTCAGGTCCAGTGCAAGTGTAACTAATGCAAATTTAAGTGAACAAATATAACATGAAAAAACATGCAAGGTGGACACTCACTGTCAGTTGAAAATAATGCACCTCCAAAATGTCAGTGTATCAGTAACTAAGGACCAAACAGTCATGATATTTGCCAATATTTCACCATTTCCCATTCAGCTGATTGAAAACATCAGAAGATGAAGAAACAACATAATGAAGAAATAAAGTCTTACTCATCAAGCTCCTCATCCTCGTTGTGAGCAGTGTCGGCGTACAAGTACTTGCTCATGTCAACGGGCCGTACACCTTTTCTCTGCCTGGGCTTGGGGGGCTCTGGCTCTGGCTCCAGATCCAGATCCATGTCCATGTCTTGGTTGGGGTCATCGAAGGGGTTTCCTGGGGTTGTTTGCAACTCGGGGTCATCCGACTCATTGAACGGATTTGTGGAGTCGTGGTCATAGAAAGAGTCATCATCAACCCGCTGCCTCAAGACCGGCTGGGCAGGGGGCTCTGTTAAACAGAGGAGAGAGAGCACTGACTGCATATACAACACATACTATACATAATCACGGTAACTGGCTAGTATCCTCTTCATTTGACAAGCCCTTTGGTAGAGCTGGGCAGCACAGGGGAGTCAAAATAATTGTAACTGTAGCCCTGATAACTAGCAAAGCATTTTGGACCATTTTGGCCTATTTTCCTCTCATATTGTCGTCCAGGATTGTTTTATTATGCTATTATGTCATGAGTATTTACCTCAGGTCAGACGTCGATCATTCATCATTTTATTACCATAAATGTTTGCAATTAGCAATTCATTCAGTCATATTTCATATACTTTGACAAGACTTGCATTTTCAGGCACTCGTAATGTGATTGTTTTCTACAGCCTGAGTTTTATGAAAGTTCCACTATATCCAGCGATCACATTAGCAAACAAAGACAAGAGGGAAATTTTGCAAACAAAATATCCAAACATCCTTTTTGTGCGATAAGATCCACAAGAACTGACAATATCAGACAAACCTACATTCCTACTAACTGTGCTAAAACATAGTGAAAGTGCACAAACAAATCAAACTAGTATACCTGTGTTAAGTTTCAATTGTGGTGTAATACAATTAGGATGTCATACAAGAAATGTGTATGAATATATAAAAAAAAAACGTGCAGAAGAAAGCAAAATCTTACACTCACGGACGATAAGGTTCAGATTAAAGACAACTTAGACGAGCAAACAAGCAAGCAAATCATTCTGGGGGCTTTGTGTGTGTGGGAGCATGCCATTCAAAAACAAACAATCCACACTAATACACCTGTCCACTCGGGTGGCCAGACAAAAATATTGGTTTAGCTGTCTGACTGAGAGCACTGAAGCCTACCTGCTATAGTTACACCTGACCACACATATTCAAGGTATGTGAACTTCCAAACCTTAAACTTGCATCACCTGTCACTCTACCGACTCTCCCCAAAATTAACAACTTCACCTTGATTTCTTGATAAAAAAATTAAAAACTAAAAACTCTTGACAATACCCTCCACCACAATAAAACGAAGAGACTGAATATGTTTTTGTCACGTACCTTCTTCATCAGGATCACCAAATGGGTTGAGGTGGTTAGGATGAAGGTCGTCCTCAGGCTCATCGAAGGGATTGGTGCTCATGGCAGGAGGCACGTCCTGATCCTCGTCTTCCAGGAAGTTCAACTTGTTGATCAGCTCTGTTGCCACATAGTCCAACACAAAGTCATACAAAGGAACCACAATGACGAAGAACAGTTACACCAACAAAAATTACAGCTACAGAACAACACATGTCCCAAAATGATATGAGCACATTCACAAACCCAGATACACCAATATCTGCACTTTGGAGTGAACCATGAGCATAAAGACCATTCAGTCTTGTATTAGTAATCCCTCTTACTGGGGAGCGCTGCCTAAACTTCTGTGCTACTCTTCAGCCCACTTCACCGCATGGACAGCAGTGGCATACTGGGAAAATTCATGTGGTATGGAGGGTTACTGTGTGAGACAGTGAAGGCAGTGTGGAGTTGCTATGGAGATCCAAGTTGTATAGGCTGAGAATTGTCCAATTTATCTTCATCATCCTCACCGTAGCTCAATCGCATGCTGCCAGGGTGTGGGTCAGCTTGAAAAGAGTGTAAATGTGTGTGAGGCAGATGCCAAGAAACGCTGCTGAGCACTAACAATCTGAGTGAAGAGAAAAGGCGCTGTGTGTATGCGAGCGTGAATCTCTTGGTCTATATGTAGGCTGGCTACGTTAAGTGGTGGCTGCTGATAAGAGGTACGGCACTTTTCCTTGCCTCTTACTGATGACATTCATGACCCATTTTAGGCCATGGCAAGTGTATGTGTGTATATTTACGTCTGTGTGGGTGCCACTGTGTAGCAAAGTTTGTCAATGTTCACCATCCAAGCAGAAGAACTGGAGGGCGCAAGTAGAGTGTATAACCTTTGTGTAAAATGTGAGGGTCCTGAATAAAGCTTTGGCTTTGTCATGCACTACAGAAATCCAACAGTGTGTAGATTTCATAATAATAAGCAAGGATTAGTTATTTCAGTGAATACTTAACAATTAAATACTGATAAGCGAGTAGAATTTAATCATATACTTTAGTCTTTGTGGCAAGAATGAAAACTTATACTGACTACCCCAACGGGACTACATCTAACTTAGCAACAGATTACACTGTCGCTCTGAAGCGTCTCACCAGCTTGAGGCCCTATTAAAACACCACAGATCCAATACACAGAAATTCACATAACTCGTCTTCCTGAAAAGAATTTTTTTTCGTGTGTAAGAACAATTCATTTGGATACCATTTACCTGATTTGGTTCACTACCAATTGCAGTAAAAGAATGGGGCGGACCACACGGTCAAAAAACAAAGAATAGGAACCAAAAGGGTGACCACCAACTGATGTGTTCACAACACTTAGTACAGCACATCACCACATGGACCAAGGTAAATTATAAGACCACATGACCACAACACGATCACAATACCAATGTCAAGGTGGATCAGGAGAATGGGGGGGGCAAAGAGAGAGGAAAGCTAGAAAAGGAGAGATTAAGAAAAATGAATATATGGGAACTGCAGTAATGAAGTGTAGTGAAGAGGTGACATAATGTTCACAAGACAATGGAAGGAGAGTCAGGAACACAGGATAAGAGGGGTGAAAGAAAGGTGAAAAGAGACCTTGGGAGGAAGCGGCAGGCTTAGCGGTTGCTTTGCGTGCTCGCTTAAGGACACCACCATCATCATCATCATCATCCCCATGTAAGCAGCTGAGGGCATTCAACTGGTTTACTATCTCTGTAAACGACAGGGCCATACAGGAAGGGAGGAAGGAAGAATAGCAGTGAACAAGGCAAAATAAGACAACCAGTCGTGAATGTCCACACACACTTACACATACAATCTCCATTTAATAACACATAGATATCAGTATATAGATTTGAAAACAGTGTATATATATTTCATTAAACTTTTTTTTTTTTTTTTTTACTTTTGTCAAAGTAGCTCACTGCATTTTAAACTGCATGCTTTTGTTAATTGAGTAATAGCATGGCGAGAATTGCTGCAGTCTTGAGATGCTGAACTGACTTGATAGTGTGTACACACTACAACAGGTAAAAGTAGAAAAAAGTAAATCTTTACTTTAACATTAAATTTTTTTTCAATAAGCTTTAATAGCTGAGGATTCTGGCTGGTTACCTTAATGGGTAAAAAATCTGACATTCACACAAGACAGACAATCACATATATATTCAAACACACAAACAAAACACCCACAAAATATATATTCATGAAGATGTACAATACATCTTTCTAAGTGTAATATATTCTCTTTTCATACCGTGTGTAAAAGGTAAAAAGAGAACATATGTTTTGCAGGGTATGCATTGGACTGCATAGTGTTAGTGCTGCTAGTGTAGCTTGCTGGCTTGTTGGGTAGGTAGCATCCAGGGGAGGAATATGACAATGGGGAGTTTTTGGCAGCTTGGCCAGACGTTTGATTCACTAGTGAAGCATTGCTGTAGGCGCTCAATGCATATACATATAAATGTGGCAAAGAGCAGGGAAGGGAAAAGAAAGGAAAGAAAGCATGAAGCTTAACATGAAAAGATGCTGCTTTGAAAAGTTGGATTAAGCAAAGCAGGAAGCAGCAGGGCCCATACATTAGACCATAGAATGAATCCTCAACATGTATGTATGGAAGGAGGTAAGCCACCGTCAGTCGACTGGTCCTCCAACACAGGAAGACAGCAACGGGTAAAGCCTGGTAATAGAGGATACCTGATGCTAAAAAACATTGTGTTACTTTTTCTTCTGTATGCAAGCATGCACGTGCGCACACACACACACACACACACACACGCAGTTAGAGAAGGAAAAACAAAAGAAACTGAGAAAGAAACGAAGTTGATGCCCCACTGAAAACTTGGTCCTGGTTATCCTTGTCTGGGTGATTTATTCAGGAGATATTTTGTCTGTCAAATAGCCAGTTTTGGAAGATGCCAAAATCTACCAGGACATTTTGCGCATTTTACCTGTAAAGTTGATTTGCAAACTGCCAAAACAGCTGGTAGAACAGACTGGCTTACTATTAATGAAGCTTTGACTGACAGGCACAGGCACAGGAATGAAAGTGGATCACTGAAAAGCTTAGTTTCTGACCAGTAGGAAGCAGTTTACTGTGCTAATGTCTTATGGCAGATTCCAGCAAAGCAGCAATCTGGGTGACTTTGATCAGCTTCAGCGAATGTATCTCTGATCTTACAAAAAAACAAACATCTGTTACCTGACCAAGAAATAAAGAGAACTTTTTGCCAGGTTTTACCTGTGATCTTGGCCGCCTTCTCCTCCTGGTTGACTCTGTTCTCCTCGTCCTCCTCATTCTCCTCCTCAAAGTCATCCAGGTTGCCGATGTCAGCCTGCTTCATGCTCATCAGGCTGGCCAGGCTTTGCATGTCTTCATCACTGAACCATAAAAACACACACACAATTCCAACACAACATTTGACATGTTTATAAGTAGGAAGGAAAAGCATGCAAAACAGATAGGACCATTCATATAATTCGAATATTATGGTTTAAAAAATAAAAGGAAAAAAAGAGAGAGGAAATAATATATGAATGAATAAATGAAAGCACGACACTAATTCATTTTCATTTATTCAATGTGCCCACTACAAGATAGAGGAACACACATAATTCAGGCCACAGCTCTCATTAACACGTTAGATCACATTTAAGGATCATCATAGCTCTCCATCCTTCTTTCGTCTCTACGTCTTTCACCAGTCATTCATTTCTTCACTTCAGACCTCCATCTTTACGCCTTGCTATCATCTTCACCTCGAGACTTAAACGTCACTCCTCAAATCTCAAGCTTTTGCCTCTCATTCCTACTCAGCCACCCTCACCATCACTTTATTCACGGATGCATCAACTTCTACAGTATTCCTTGTATTTTATGCCTTGTGTACGCCCCCACCCCCAGACCCCCGATACCACCGCTCCATCATAATCAATGCATTCTCCTCTCTGTTCTTTGTGTTTGGTGTTTCCCTGGCCCAGAGGCTCATTTGAACTGGTGTGATTGAGTTTGTTTGTGTGGTTGACATCATTCCCCGAAGGGTTAACAAGGGTTACGCGCCATCGACCCGCCGTCCGCGCCACAACAAAGGCCTTGTTGCTCTGCTCTCGCTCAGTATGTGTCTGTGCCTGTCTTTAAATTAAAGTTGCTGCTATCAAATTAGAATGAATAACAAAAAACACCATGGCTGAGTGTGTGTGTGTCCTCAAATGAAAGTTGTTCATATCAAAGAGGAATATGTGAGAATGAACGAGAAGCTACACTTTGTGTCTGTCTGTAAATTAAACTTTGTGTAATCAAAGACTGTAAAACTGAATAACAAATGGATGTACATTTATATGTACATATATTATATGTCTGTGTATATTCCTATACATCTTTAATATTAAGGTTTAAAGGTTCAGTAGAACAATACAAATACCCTGACATATTAGCTTGATGTGATTCCCTACTTTCTTCCTTCCTTTTAGGGATTAAACCCTGTCTGGTATAATTCTATAAGACTTGCAATCAAAATTTAAATACCAGCATTTTTAAAATGTCACTGGTTTGAACTGACATGAAAAAGAGCTACAACTTTAAAGGGTAACAACACCCCCAAATTCTGCTAGAACTTTCCCTCTCAGCATGTTTAAAAAAACACAACAGAGAAGTGAGGAGAAAATGACTGTAGCCCTCTGATGCACAGGGTCAGGGACACGTGGAAGACTGACTGACTGGCAGTGTAGCATTAACAGTGACACAACCATTCTGAGCCACTCTCTGTTTGTCTGTTGGAGACAGAGGTCCAGCAGAGCTTCGACAGTTAGTAGGAGCACATTTATGACCCTTTGAGAGACTCACTGTGCAGGTATGTGTGTTGTGGCTGTGCTAGTAGCTTACTATAAGAGGCTCTTCGGTGTGTGTGTCTGTGTGTCTGTGAGGAAGTGTAAGAACATGATGTTAAGAATATTACATTATGGTTATGTCAGTCTTAAATATCTTGTTCACAATATATATACTGTATGGTGAAAATATGAGGCTATGGCACTGCTATCAGTGGGTCTTGTTCTGTATTTATTCTGAGGAATAAATATCGTTTTTTGGCGCATGCTACCATCAGCTATAGGCACAAAGGCACAAACTGGGGCAACGATTAGACAGCATTCTGCTATACTTGTTCCATCAATCACTGTTATCTGTGCTGGTTAATGCAAATGACAACAGTATCAAAATAGTGTTGGTGAGGGTCTTCTTTGAGGTCTCTTTGTATCCTTTCTGTACTGAGTAAAGGATGCTACATGGCATAACCAAGTGGTGATCAAATAAGGCCATCCAGAAGAGGATACACCTCAGAAAAGCCAAAAGCCAAACACATTTTGTTTGTTATTCTAATCAAGTCTGATAAAGAATCTGTTTAGAGCTGTAATCAATAAGTAGGGAATGAGAATTCAACTTGTTAAAATCTAAACAATACCCTGAACCGTAACGAAGATGTTGCATGGGAAGACCAAGACTTACGTGGCCTTTCCCTCACGGAGGAAGATGCAGGAGAGGGAGAACTGCAGCGTGGCCGACACTACTTTCTTCGACAGGGGCTTAAACTTGAGTTTGACATCGGTCTGTGTGGGCATGGGGCTGGCGTACTGTTTCATGTTTATACTGCTAGTGGCCAAGGCCTTCCTCCGCCCTGATGGAGACTCCTGGAGAAGGACAGAAAAAGAAAGCACATTTAGGTGAGTACAGGTCCATTGTAATCAGTTGACAGCGCACAGCATTAAGACTGCAGAGGTCAAATGTAAACAGAGGGAAAAAAAAGGCAGGAAAGAAGCACTTCTAATTTAATGTGAAGATATTCTGCAAAACTTTCCATCATCTCTATTGACAGATGATTGTTATGAAAAGAGAAATAAGGGTGTATTTGGTCACTGTTGGTTGGTAAATTTAGAACGAGCTAAAATCTGTGCCTTCCTGCGTTCCTCATTGTGAATTCAGTTGTGAAATCCTTCCTGGTATTTCCTATCAAAGGTCCATGCTGAAGCCATTTTTTGCCATACTTCTTTTCAGAGATGTGCTCTGGGCCAGGGGTTTGCAGTCAAATTGGAATTTGGGAATATGCCACAGACCAGGTGATAAGAGTTATAGAATCAGTGACAGGGGCCTGTGTGTGTGTGTGTGTGTGTGTGTGTGTGTGTGTGTGTGTGTGTGTGTGTGTGTGTGTGTGTGTGTGTGTGTGTGTGTGCGCGCACGAAAGACAACGCTCACCAGAGGACAGTGTGTTAAAATAAGAACTGCCGGAAAGCCTTGTCACTGACTGCTAGATATGGAAACTAAACAGTTGGGGACGTTCCAGCCTTTTGTCTGCCTCCCCTGCCCTCCCTCCTTCCAACAAAAACTGATGTTGCTTGTCTGCTGCAACTCTGGCTATGGAAGCACCACGCTGTCAGTGAACAGCAGACTGGTTGCTGTGTTGATACCACTGATGTACCATGTCCCTCTTTTCTGCTTTTACAGATTCTTCCTTTTCTTGTGATGGGAGGCCACATTTTCCTGGATAACTGATACGTGTTCATTTGCATGATGAGAGACGGATGTTAGAACCCAATCCAACACAAGGATCAGACATCGGTGCACACGTGTCCCTTCACAGGCCATGTTGAAGCAGCAGGCAGTGGTAACACACATACTCTCTCTTTAAATCTGTCCGATTTACTTTGCTGTTCCTTTTTTGTCTATATTTCACTGCATGGACGTCTAAAAACAGCATATACAACTGCACCTACACACACTTACACACATACACTTGTGTTATTATACCACAGAAAAATACCTTCTTGTCTCAGCTGTGAATCGAGCCCCAAGGATTCATCCCCTCATGCGCACAATGCCGAACAAAGCAGAGCAGCTAGCTCTCTTTCACACAACACCAGTTTGAGAGCACATATACATATACACATACACTCTGGTGTGTACGGTAGATAAAGCGATACAAGCTCTTTACATTGCCCGTTTCCTGATGTCTTCACACACACACACACACAAAGAAAAACACACACACATATATCTCAGAGGCTTTGGCTCTGTGGGGAAAACTCAATCTCAGCCTTATCACTGAGGTCCGCAGGGTATTCATTCATACACACATACACACACATATATAGACATACCCACACAGAGTTGGTATCAGCACAAAGTGGTAAAGCCATTGGTAATATAGTGAGAAACTATGTAAGCTCCAAATAGGGACCAGAAATCTGTGGGCCAGCCAACACGTAACCACAAAGCATGTAAATGTGTATGGTGACTTCAGTTCTGACTGTTCATTATCATTAAACATTACTGGCATGTGTTCTACATTCAAAATATGAATATATTTAACTTACAGTGATTCTTCACAGTCAAGAAGTGGACAAAACAAACAGGAGTCACCAGTTCTGTTCCTTGAATCAGGAGAACTCAATTATTAATCAATATCATGATTAATATTGCAAACACAACATAAACAAACCTGGATTAGTGATTGCCAGTTGATGTGTGTTCATTGAGAAAAAAGGCAGAACTGGACACAACCCAAAACGTTCATGGTTGGGTTCTTCCACCAAACCAGGAGGAAAATGTGCTCAGTTTTGTTTAGTCTTTCTTATTTTATCAAAAGGTTTCCTCTCATAACTGCGTTTCATTGTGCTGCACACACACATAGCAGCGTGTCTATATTTGCTAGCGTGCTTTTCTAAATACTGCATATGTATTGGAACATTTTTTTCTTAACCTCCAAGTTGGGCTGTTTTCTCTGCCATAATAATCACATCAAACACGTACAAGTGCAGAAAATGATGTCAGCATCAAATAGATTCTATATAAATATGAGGCCTTAAAAACAACCAGTAAATTAGCTAACTGAAAAACTAATTTATAAATCATTCAAACTATTTGTTCCAACTATTAATTCAAACTAACTATTCAGCCTGTAGTGCTCTTTTTAGTGAGTGCTACAGGCTGAACAGCTCAAGCAGCTCACATGTAGGAGCAATAGGGTCAATATAAGGTTCATAATGTGACACTCACTGAAAATTTCTGCCTTTCCTTACTCAAAAGCTACTTTCCCAGTACATTTGAACAAGGCATAAAACCTAAAATCACTCTGGCAAACAGAATCTGTTTCTCTAACCTCTATCCCTCTGTTTTGATTCTGCATTTCCATCCTTCCATCTCCTACCATCGAACAGCTCATCTAACCCTCCTATCCTTCCATCTCTCCCCATCTCTCCCACCCCGCTCCTCGCCCAGACCAATGATTTAATAAGAAAACACTACACAAGAAACCGACTGACTGCCTAGCGAGGCTACTTGACATTTTGTGCTGACATTTGAGCCATGTCGCTTAGGCTGGAGAACATAATGACATATCATCACCCCACCGGCAACCCCAGCTTGTCCAAAGAACAGCCCATCAGGAGAAGAGGAAGATGGGGAAAAGAAGTCTCCCTTTCTACCCATTATCTCTCTGCAGATTACACCCTGGCTATTATACTAAGCTAATAGCGCATGTAGATGCATTATGAATGAATTTTCCAAATGCACCAAACACTTAAGAAGAGGGGATTTAGTAAAAAGGAGGATGGGGAGGAAAAGGGGGAGAGGGGTCGTGAAAAAATAGAAAATACTTAAGGATATGCAAATACCCCGGCACAAGAATGGAATAACGGTTTCAACAGATTTGAGTAGGGACAGCAAACAATGGAAATCTGCTCCATTTCCCCGGACGCTGCTTGTCAATCAATGTGTGTGTGCATGTGAGTGTGCATTTCAGAGAAGTTCGGGGGGTGGGGGAGTGGGGGTGTAGCTGGGATTAGAGAGACTGGGAGGTTGTGACAATGTGCAAAATGAAAGGGAAGGACAATGCAGAAGTTTAATTTATTACAGGGAGGATACGACTATCAATATGCTCTCTTTCTGAGCCCAGAGAACGACTACATACCTGAGAGTGTGTGTGTGTGTGTGTGTGTGTGTGTAGAGGGAGTGCAGGGGAGAGAGAGAGCGAGAGAGAAAAAGAAGGATGGGGAGAGAGATGGGATAGAAAGAAGGAGGGAGGGGTCATGGCTGTATGCTGCCCCCTAGCTGCATTGCAGCACGACTGCAGAGAATCACTTCAGACCATTAGTCAGACAGCTTTGTAGTAGAATCACACAAACCAGGCCACACGTGACAAGGACTAAAAAAATAAGAGCAATCAAACTTTGAAACAGCCTACAGTTACTCTGCACTGCCTAATTCCCTTCATAGATGACGATGAATGTGCTCAATTCAAGAAGGGTGTGTTTGTGTTAGAGTACCAGTCCTGCCCCTCTCCCCTGGTGCCAGCTGGCCCTGGATCGATCCACAGATGCTCCCCTGGTGGGGGGGCAGGGGTCAGGGCAGGAGGGGTGCCCGGGGGTCCTGCTGAAACCCTCTGCCCCAAAATGCCAATGGGACGGGCCGGAGGAAGGAGGGGTGGGGATCCTTTTGTCACCAAGAGATGGATTAATTAAGCTGAGTGCTAAAAGAAAAAACCTGGTTTCTTTGTGTAGAGCTGGTCTGACGTGAACACACCGACAGTTAGCACATGACGAAACACACACACACACACACACACACACACACTCACACACACACAAATCAGTTAATGGCTTTTTAATACAAGTCACTGGTCAATTTGTTTCTAATTTTAACAAATGATGTTGGTCGATGTTCCATATTGATCCATTTACAATCACCTTTAACAGTTCGCACATCAACATTATCTATTCTAAGACTGACTGTGTTCCCAAATTTCTGGAGTAAATGCAGAGATCTGAGTTGGTACAAATATTGATATATCAATTATAATTACGACCACGTTGTTCTGTTGCACGCACTACCATGACTGGCAATATGTAGGATACAACCGATTTGTCAATAAGAGAAGCGAGTGTGGTGGTGTTTAGTATGTTGTTGAGGGAGACAGAAGATAAAAACATGGCTCTGGTATCACAGCGATGATGATGATGAATCTGGTTCCACATCAAGCAGATGATTATCTACCTTAAGCCTGCTGCCACAAAACAAAACAATCCTAAACTGTAAGAAAGGGACATGCCGAGGTCAGTTACACTCACACTACATCAAAATTGCACATCTGAAAAGTCACGTACGTGAAGTATTTTGCAAAGTATTTGTACACTGATACACTGATGTGCTGATAATAATCAGCACAACTATCGGAAATGGACCAGAAACAGTCGTTATTCTTGACAGTTTCTTGATCATTTTTATGTACCTCTATCTCTTCTTACTCGTTATGAAATTGTAAAGCTATGTGACACAAAACCTCAACCGCAAAATGGATGACATGGACGTAGAGGCTACAAATATTCCAAATATTCCACTCCACATAATACTATGTATTCACACATTTCAGAAAAAAAAAAAAGCCAAACTCAATTTACCCTATGGAGTAACCCTGAGGTAGCACCGATTAGCCCTCCGCCCATACACCCCAAATCAGCTGGCTCTAGTTGAATTCAGCAGTCAGCAGATTGGAGGTGGGGAGGGGGTTGGGGGGGGCACGGTGCTATTCCTCTCGCCTCAAGGTCACAGTTATAGGAAATGGAGACATCCAATGTGCTCACATCTCTCTTTGAATCCGCACACAATGGAGTGATTCCTCTGTGTCAATTTGGCCTCCCCTGATAACTGATAAGGCAGGCCTTTTTACATACCACCTATGAATACCGCACTATAGGCGTTATAGACACACACACGCACACACTCAGATTAAGACCAATTTATTCATCTGCTACTATTATATGTGAGGATTTATTTTTCTTCCCAAGCAGTGTATGTGTGTATTTTTAAAAGGCAACAATGGACATAAAAGGCATGCAATACTATCACCGTGGTTATGTGAATTACAATAACAATGGTCTTAATAATGGAATGAACTGTGGAAATGGCTTTCGTGTGTATTGTCACGTGGACACACACACACACACACACACACACACACACACACACACACTCACTCTCACACACTAACACGAGAAGAAAAATAGACCACAGGATTTGTCTTCATTAGCACCACACTGTGGGTCAGATTTAACTAAAACCCAAAATGGAAACATCTTTTGCTGAACACCACCTCGTCCCCGGACACGTAAACAACAACAAAAACAAACATTCAGGATGACACAGAGTTGAGAGAAAGTGAGAGTGGGAAGTGAGTCAAGAGCGCGAGAGAAGAGCGATTAGTCACAACAAGAGCAGGATTAGGCTTGTTTTAAAGGAAAGGACGGCAGATTACAGTACAGTGTGTGCCATACTTGTGGCTCAATATGGTTTAGAATGACACTGTACAACACTGGATATGGGACAGACTGGTGTGTGGCTGCTGCCAGGTACAGTGGAAAACTAAACTCATGAGACAAGAGGAGTGGTGGTGGTGGAGTAAACATACATAGCCACAAACATTTGGAAACAAAAATTCACAACTGAAGACTCCAAAACTCACAAAGGCTTGATGAAGAGCATGTAAAGACAGGATTCCTTAAGAAAAATGAATAATACCAACTACCAGTAAATTGGCTCACGAGTAGCCATTTTGTAGCTGAGCCTCATCTCTGGCCTAACTGTGGCGAGGGCTACATAAGAGAATTTGGGCACGTTTTTCTCAGGTTAAAAGTGGGTGTATACTTTCATCAAAAGGTAGATTTAAAAGTTATCACTATGAACGCAGTATATTTTTTTTCTAGATGTGATATATTTTTGTATAACATGAACAAAACTGCAACTTTGCCACCTCGCAACAGTCCTTTGCTGAAATGCAATCATAAATGCTATCAAGTAGACAACGGCAGTCCTGCTATTATGCATAATGACACCACATTGACAAATGTAATTCATTTCAGGATATCAAGCAAGGATACCTCTTGCTTCTGAAGCCAATATTTTGTATTGGTCAGGCCGGATACTCCAGTTAACACACACTATTGGCAAATAGTTAACAGAGAAAAAATAACCAAGTCAGTGTTTGTGTATAAAAGTGAAAAAGACAAGAGAGGGAGGGGGTTAGAGAGAGAGAGAGAGAGAGAGAGAGAGAGAGGGAGCAAGGGAAGATAGAGAGAGAGAGGAATGCCTTTAATGCAGGGTTTCCTCTGATGGCAGCAGATGAAAGGAGGAGTCACAAACCAACCAGCCCTTAAAAAGGTCTAATCCTAACTGGGAGAGGAGACTGTTTTATTGGGGACTAATCTCTTGCTGGCTTGTAACATCAAGCCAAGCGCACACAGACATACACTACAGAAAAGCAATATTCCAAAGGTTCAACAACATTAATGAAATCTCCAGATATAAAAGCTATCATTGCTACACTACAACAGCCTGAACACGCTGAAGGATAGTCTTCTAACCACAAAAATCTGGCTTCTACTCCCTGAAGTGTATGTTTATGTCATTACTATGTGCTTTGTTTGATCCCATATTTCTGACCTCACACTTGACACTGCATTGCTGCAGCCACACTGGAGATTCCCCATTGAATTCCAGTCAAGTCTGGGACAGGGAGCACGGGAAAAGCAACACATTATGACATTATGAAACCTCTTTGGGATGAGACCTAAACTACGGTGAAAACAGTAACCTGTGTAAACAATGGGACTTTATCATTGATTCATTTGTTCTTATTAATTGTTTGGTGAGAAAATTGTACAAAGACTCCCATCACAATTTTCAAAAGCCCCAAGTGATGTCTTTTTTGTTCAACAAATAGCCCAAAACCCAAAATATTTTGCAGATTTTACAGTTACATAAAACAAGAAAATCTTCAGTGTTGAGCAGCGAGAACCTGCAAGTGACCATACAGTGTGTTCATTGACAGTCAATTAATTTCTTGTGGATCGACTAATCGGGTGATCGTTTCGACAACAGTAACCGTTCTGCTGAAGTCTGCTGTTTTCATTTAGCTTTTCTAATTAGTTTGCACCATAATTCATAACCAGCAAAAATGCTTAGATGGACACCAAGCCAGTATCTCATATCCTCTCTTTCTCCCTTCATTTCTGTCCCTCCCACCCTGCCTCCCTCTCCCTCTCGTCTTATCAGTGTGTCCAGGGTGCCCTCCTCTCTTCGACTCTCCGGGTCTTTCTTTTGGGTGGCCCTCAGTGCCCCCCCCACACACACACTCAGACCCAGAGCATGCACTTCAGACAGGGGGCTAATGGGAAAATAAATTACCAGCAGGCAAAAGCCCTGGCTCTGCACTTCTGCTGGAGAGAGAGAGAAAGGGACACGGAGGGTTTGAAAAAAAGAAGGGGGGGTGGTCAAGAAATGGAAAGAGAGAAGGGTAGAGAAGGAGAAAATGAAAGACAGAGAGGTGGCTAGCAAGGAGATTGACAGAGAGAAAAGTAAGGAGAAGGGGAAAAAGATGGAGAAAACAGGGGAGAAGGAGTGATGGAGAAAGAAAGACAGAGCCAAGAGGTGGAGGGAGGGAGAGGGAGAGAGAGAGAGAGAGAGAGAGAGAGAGAGAGAGAGAGAGATAGGTCGACAGGATTATAGCAGGAGTTCATCCCTGGTCTATGAAGTGCCTGCTCATCACTTTTCCCACCATTTCACCATCACTGGCCATCGTAGAGGCCTAAAATGGCCAATAACATCGTCACACACACACACTGAGGCAATAGTCCCAGCTTCTGTATCTGGGATTGATTACTCCCCTGCACGAAGCAGCAGTTCAGATATCAAGTCAGGAGATTCACCACAGTGGCGGATTTTAGTGGAGATGTGAGTCCAGAGAAATCTGTTTCCATGGGTGTAGCTGTATTAAGTTGGACAGATTTGAAGCAGTTGTGTGTTTGTATTGATCTGTAACAGAATCCATGATGATAATGGTTGACCACTGATGTTTTTGGAGCTTTTCTCTAATTTTATCGCGCACATTAGGGATGTAACTGGTACATTTTCCCACCTGTTATGTATACATGAAGAAAAGATACATGTTGGTGACGCTCAATATCTGTAAAAGCTTACTTATTTGAATTGTCATTAAAGTTAAAAAATTTTTTAATAGTTTATGCAACTATCGTCTTGTATTAAAGATATATATTTGTCTTGTTTTTACTGATGGCTGGTAGTATCCTCTTCAGGAGCAGTAGCTTGATCTGGGGCATTGAGATGAAACCAGGTCACTGTACAGATGTGGGCACAATCAGTCTGATTGCGACTGGGCATCAGCCTTACGTACAAGCTGGGCTAGCTTCGAAGTTTTAACAAGCACAGCATCTGGATAACACACTTAGCATTTTACATATTTAATTTGTTGAATGTGGATGCTGATTCGTGAAAATTACCTAAATGGGTTTTATTTCAATTTTTAAAAAGTGTGTGCCCATACACCACATATCACTGGTGCTAAATGCTAAACATAGGTGGAAACCATTAGCTACACCTCCACAGGAGTCCTTTCTTCTGACCTTTTACACCATTTTTTCCCATTACATTCTCATTAAAGCATTTGTTTGCATTTCAAGGTTTGATAACACCTACAGACCACAACATGGAGGTGAAATATAATCACATTCCTATTGAAGTACTATGACGGTTGTGTGACGATACTCCTCTCATCTTGTTTTAGTAACACTGCCAGATACCAGAGAAGATGATGCTCAGAAACTGGAGGGTTTGGTTGATAAAACTCAGACTGGGACTTCTATATTTCGGGAGATATCAGCTGATTATTCCCAGGTAAAGACAACACATGGATTTTTGGAACCAGAATCTCCACATCCACTCAATTCTCACTTGAAAGATCTGTTTGTTTTAGCTGTTTTAGGCAGGCTGCTGTGATCTGACAGAGCTATGATAGGGCCCTAATCCAGAGCAAAGCTGATTTGCGTGTGGAGGAGGGGGGGTTAAGATGGCCTGTGACAAGAAACAATTGCCCCAAGTGAGAGTCTTGCCTCTCTCCCACCCTGCTCCATGACAAAGGTGTACTCTCCATGCTAAGTGACAAATCTGGGGAGACAAAGAGCATTAGCAGGGTGATGCTCTGCTTCAGTGCCTCTGATTGTGGCCAACTCAAAGAGAATCTAATATGGATTTTAAAAAGAGGAGAGGGAGAGATTAGAATGAAAGAGAAACAATGAACACCTTCTACCAAGGGGGAATTAGTGGAGGGATTGGATAAGGAGCCTGTGTGCCTTAGTGTGTGTGCATGTGTGTGTGCATGGGTGAGCGCTTGTTCTTTGAAATTCCTTTTCCACGAAACAACAACAATAGGGTTCCCCAATTCTGTTTGTGTGCATCTACATGTGAGACGCACTCACAAAAACATCAAAATGTATAGACTGAGGATGAGCTTTTGGTCTATGATCTTTTTCAGAGTAACTCAGAACCTTCAGGAGAGTAACCTTCAGTTTTCAGATTCATAGAGGACTCCTAACCAATAAGCATTAAGGGGGGTACGAGTCACCTCACTGCATCCACAGGCACTCTTCTTCTGCCAACCAACAACACAAGAGTTGTTTATGACATATGAAAAAAGGAGTGAAATAAAAATGTTGTGGATTTTTTGATTATCTGTAATAATGTTCTGTCCTGTTTCACCTTTACTTGAAGAGAATTAAAGTCAGTTTTGACATCTGACACACCCGATATGAGCACCTCTCTCACGGTGGGAATGTGTCCTTCGCCACATCTCCTAAACACCCGTGGGTATATGCCTTTACTTCAAATCGCCTTCGAATTCCTGACCCTGTCTTCTCTGGGTGCGGTGCTCCAAGTACAGATTTATATCCCAAACAGAGACTGAGACGTGTTTGGGGATCAGTCTAACTGTCAGTGGCTGGCTTAGCAGTGGCATCAGAGCACATCACAAGACCCTATTCATTGCCACTTAGCAGAACAGTCACCGCAGTTTGCCAGTAGAGTGTGTGTGTGTGTGTGTGTGTGTGTGCGCGTGTGTTCACTCCCTAAAAAGCTCACATACAAACATACACGTAGTCGCTGCGAGCGGATCTTGAGGAGATAATGTCAAATGAGTCACCCTACACAAGTTTAACCTAAGTTCATCACAAACCTCTCTGTATGTGCACACACACACATATTCTTTCGCCACCATCACCAACACATACACTGCGCGTATCTACTGAGCGAACGACCCGCCCACGCAGGCCCAGCGGGTCAAGCTTGTGGATAAACAGGGGGATTTGCCACGGGCAGTGTTTTGCGGGCCACACAGGCTTGTCTCCATCGCGAGCAGCCATCTTAAGTCGCACAGAGGAAAAATAAATAACTGAGATTGAGATAATAACTGTTCCGCTGTCGTTGTCCGATTGCGTGCCAAGTCGCACCAGAACTGTCTGACCACCCATCACCGCCATGTAAGACATGACACCAAAAACAAGACGAGAAGAGGATGAAGATGGGGAGGAAGAGTCTGATTAAAGCCGACCAAGGAGGAGGGCGGGTGACAGGATGTGAAGCCATGAAGTGATAGAGGTCGACCGCAGAGATAACTGATAACGGAGGGTGTGGCAGCCAATAGCACACAAGTTAGAGCCTCCAAGGAGATATCAGAACTGTAGCTCTCAGAAATTATCTGAAAAGCAAAAATGGCACCATGAGAGGAAATAATGATTCAATAAACGATTCGGAACTGGAACTTGTGGGTCAACATTTGTCAATGTTTAAACAAATTTTACGAATAATCTGAGCTCAAAACCTCATTTTAATACATGTTCAGTGACTTGAAGGGCAGCGGGTGAACACTCGATGTGCAGTTGCATATCAGGTTTTCCATACATAGAACATTTAAAAAAAAAAAAAACAAGAGAGTCAATGACGCATGGCGTTTACAAATACAAGACAACAAATAACACACCTTGAACAAATAGCATCTCAGTCTGTCTCCTTCCTCATTACTTTGTCTCCCTCACCTCCTCCTTTCGCCTCCCTAGCCTTTCCTCCCCTGTTCACTTCACTGTTGCTGGTTCAGGGCTCATTTTACACCATCCCCCCAAAAAACTTGATACAGTAGACACCTCTGCTGAACCTTGCCAGCATGGGAGTTTGTAGGTGAATGCATGTGTGTGTGTGTGTGTGTGTGTGTGTGTTCGTGAGTGCTAGGTGTGTGTGAGTCAGTGTGTGTCTTCTGGGTCAGCTTGGGGACAGGAGGTAGTAACAGGAGGAGGAGGTACAGCCTGTTTCTTAGACTGGCACAAGCGTGTACACAGTGAGCTGGCAGCCCCTGCAGGGCCCAGGCTGGCTTGGCCATCATCATATTGTAGAAGAAATTAGCTTCCTTTGAGCTAATATTATAGTCATTGAAATAAATATCTTTTGTCGTTTCAAACTTCTGATAGTTGACTGTAGAAGAGAGGGGGTTTGCATGTAACAAAGACAGCTGGAATTTAACCACAGCCATGGAGATATGCGGTATTTGTCATAAATTTCTAGGATACCAGGAGGAGTAGGGAGGCCATTACACAAACAGATCTGGATGCACAGTGAGTATATTGGCGTTAGGTTGCAGAGTGGGCAATCCACTTTGAGCCTAAAGGTCCCCTCTTTAACCAGCCAATCACAATATCTCATCTCAATTTAGGCCTCATACAGTACCAATCCCATTTTATATGTTAAGTGTATATTTCAGAGTGGTGAGATGCATCATCATCCATTAAGGTTTTGCCAAAATATTGGACGCACGGTATGATCCACAGTTTGTAACATCAACAGCTCCAGTCAAAACACACACACACACACACACACACACACTAACCTAGGCTGATGCATCTGTCACGTGAAGGCCACAGAGGTGGGAATACGGATGTTTCCCAGGTGACACTTGTGTTTTGATGTTTATTTTGGGGTCAAACGTCACACTGTATGAGGCAAAACAAAAACCTGTTTGGGTTGGTTTAGACTCTGCATGTGTGTGTATGGACTAGAAATGTATCTATGTGTTTGTGTGTGCGCGAGAGACAGGATGCGAGTGTGTGCGTAGGTATCTGTATGTGTATATATGAAATTGAGACAGTGTATGTAAGAGATAGAGTACATGTGTGCATGAATCTTTGTGTGTGTCTGTGTGTGTGTTGCAGTGTCTGGTGACATCTGCTGCGTTGTTGGCTGGGAGCGGAGCACAGTGGGCCGCAGGAGCCTCAAACTAAGGAGATGAAAGCCGAGGTCACAACCTGGACCAGTGGGATGAGACACGCTCGCTCACACAACACACAAATACAAAGTCACACATGCAAACGTGAAGACATACACACAGACTGTAACCACATGGCACATATACGCACACACACACGCAGCAAACGTATGTCTCTCACACACACAGCATGCAGCAAGGGGGATACAAGAACACAAGGACGAGAGACTAAAAAATAAACAGAGCAAAGATAAAACAGTTAACCAGACAAAACAATGTAAAGAGAGACTGAATACAAAGACACACACACACACTCACACACAAAGAAAGAGGGGGAAAAAACAGTATGAAAAAGATGACGCAAGCACAGAAGCAAAGCCCCACATCATCAGGGGCAACAGTTTAATCAGTTTAATTAACAAACACATGCATGTATGCATGTAAGCAAAAAAACACACACACACACACACACAGAAGATATGGTTTGTGCCAAGCGATAGTGTGCCAAAAGCTGTACAGAGCAGAGTGTGCTTGTGTGTGTATGAGTGCATGTGTGTGTGCAAAAAAAAGACGATTAATAGCATTAATCTGTCAATCTATAGAATATCAATAAATAATCTAAATGCCCCAACACAAGTTCCCCAAGCTCACGTAGAGTCTAAAGTTTTTTTGTTTTGTCTGGCTAATAGTCCAGATCCCAAAGAATGGAAAGAAGCAGAAGATTTTCATTCTGACACACATACACACACCGAAAAAAGAAAACAAATACAGTCTCCCAAATGGACACCCCCATCCTCCCCCCACACATTCAGACACAGATACGGTCACACATAAATACAACACCTGCAGGGAGACGTAGTTACAGACACACACACACACACACACCTCATGGCGGAGGGAGCAGTTAGTCAGCAGACCAGCCATGTGATGGGGTGGTGTGGTGTGGATTAGGGGCCAGTAAGCCTATTAGGGCGACAGGAGGGACCACCCGGCCTCCACAGCCACCTACAAGCCACTGACACACACAGAGCACAGTAACACATAACTGACTGGACACACACCCAAATGTACAATTCACCAGACACAGGGGCAGTTTCTCACCAAGGACACAAAAGACACCAACACACACACAGACATACAGCAAGATACAGACACACACCTTTAATAGTGCTCATGTTTCTGTTGTCAGCTTAATTGTGGAGTAATCTGCTCTATATAGTTGCACAGTGTGTGTGTGTTTGTGCGCATGCTTGTCTTCATTCTCCTATTCAGTCTACGATACTGTCTTTGTACAATGAACGAGAATAACACATTTTAGATGCATAGTGGCTGAAAATGTCACAATTTAGGACTGTGATAGTTATGTGTGTGCACCTCTAGCACACGCTTAGTGTGTGTTTGTGGTCGTGTGTATGTGCCTGCACAGGAAGGGGTCCAGGCATGGGGGGTAATCGCCAGCATCTGTTACCTCTCCTCAGGGCGATTAATTAGATTAAATTAATTTGGAAAGCGTGTGTGAATGTGTGATCCCATACTTCCTACAGTGACACACACACACACACACACACACACACACACACACACACACACACACACACACACACACACACACACACACACACACACACACACACAGAGCTTTTAGCTATAAAGTATATATTATTTAAAATTAGCAGTGTGAGCACACATGGAAAACACGAGTGAACACACACTCTTCTTTCTGACAAAATAAATTAGGCCTTTTGAGTTCCAAAACTATTTAAGAAATGGGAAACGAGCAAAGGTGGAAACTTTGGAGACACACGCGTGCACACGAGCGCAAATTAATCCCAATTTGTCGGCCTCGGCACGGGAGAAACTTTTGGGATTTCATACTTCATACCAGCTTTTGTCACCTTTGCGTGAATAGCCGAGGGCTGAAATAATTGTGTTTTTCTTCCCCCAGGCCCAGTCAGCGCTCACAAGCCACTGGCCTACGTAATGTGTTCCAGACAGAGAGAGGGGAGGGGGATGGGGGGCAGTATACACACCATAGCTATGGGTACAATAGAGAGCAAGAGTGTGTGGGTGTGTGTGTGTGTGTGTGTGTGTGTGTGTGTGTGTGTGTGTGTGTGTGTATAAAGGTGATGGAGGTAGGTTGGCCTGTGTGTCTATGAGTGGTTAAGCATTTTTCACTGTGTGCACAGTGAAATAAGTGTGTGTGTGTGTGTGTGTGTGTGTGTGTCAATACGTGATGGTGTGTGACTGTATGAGTGTGTGTAAGTGGGAGGTATGTGGTGTGGAAATGGCCTTAATGGAGTTGGATTTGGTCCACAATGGACGGGACATCACCTCAGAGACGAGTGAAAGAGACGGAGAGGAAAAGAAAGAGAGAAGGGAAAAGGAAGAGATAGCAACATGGCCGACGGGGTAACAGAAACATTATCATAAGCCATGATAAATAAAATCCCTCAGTAAACAGTACATAGTCAAATAAGTCAAACATTGGTCTAAACATGCTGCACTGAAGCTGACGGTTGCTTTTCCAGGTGTCATGAGTTCAAAAATGTTCACACACCTTTCCTCTGCCAGTCAAAACATTCAGCTAAACCTAACATGTTGAAAAAGATCAGAATTCACCAGTTCTTTTGGTCATCTCCCTCTATGCAATGACTGTGTAGGTTTAGATTTCAGTATTAAAAGAGCCGGTTAAAAGCAGTGTGTTCTTCAAGCGGCAATTTTTAAAATGTGGAAACTTGCAGCAGACAGGCTGTCAAACAGCAGCTATAGATTTTGGAAACTGAGTGACATTGATGTAATGTGAGTGAAAACGGTGAAGTATGACTAGGAGGGAGACGGATGGGGGAGGAGCAGGGAGAGTGGGCCTTGGAGTGTGTATCACTGTATATTCAATGTATTCAAACATGATAGCTTCTCCTGTGTGTGTGTGTGTGTGTGTGTGTGTTATTCAAATCCTCCCACAAAGCTTTGAAGATGAGGGAAGTTGGTCATCTCCAGCTTTAGTTGATATGCAAACGCAGAAAGAATACACACAGACATGCATACACACATTAACGACTGCCACCCCCCCAAAGCATGCGCACACACACACACACACACACACAAAAGAGCCTGTCAGCACAATGCCTTCAAATATAGCCGTCCAATCTTTTGGCTCTCAATTTACCTACCTTTTTGATAATATGCGCCTATTTGAAAAAGGGTGAAAGGCAAGGGTAGCATGCAATTTAGAGATACTACTGTGTAGCCATTTTCAGCCTGCCACCTCTCCCTCTCTCTCCCTCCATCTTCTTTCTTTTCTTCACCCTCTCTCTCTCTCCATCTTTTGATTATGCGATTCGCCTTGGCAGGCGAACAAATAGAGGAGAGAAAAAGGTAGTGTTTGACACTGCCATTTTCAATGACAAAATACAATCTAACCAGGGCCAGTAATTCGACGGCGAGGGATTAGCCCAGCGCGAGGTTGGGCCCCCAGATTAAGACGAAGCCACAGCGCCGGGATCTTGAATTTCATCATCTCCACTGCTCGGGCACAATGGCATATTCTTTCCCTTTCTCCTCCACCGTCTGATGAGGGGTCAGGAGACCTCACCTCTCCTCTTCCTCTGTTCCTCCCTCTCAGAGAAACCCTCACTTCCGCATTCATTCATCACTCCTGACTTTATATTAGGTTAGATACCTAAAATGTGGGGGTGGTGTGTGAGCAGGGGCATCTGAGCTGTCCATACCCTCACGCGCACGCACACACACACACATGCAAAGTCAGGAGAAAATGTGATCATACATATACAAACACTTAATAACTGGATAACTTTAGTCACGTTTACATCAACGCACATACAAGCAAGATGTCTGTCTTTACTATTGAGACACAGACAAACACAAAGATGACATAAGGGGGTGATCCAAGAGATTTAACAGTGAATGTTTGAAAGGGGTTTCAAAGGGTTTTCGCAGGTCTTAGGGTAGACTGCCCTCTTGTGGTCAGTTTATTTAACTCCTTTATTTTTTCCTCATCTAGTGTAACCAGGGGCCAGGAGCACAATTAAAATATAAATACAAGTCTTTTAAACACTGGACTTGGATTGGATTTCTGTAGGTTTCAGTAATGAAATTAGTTGGGCCTGACACATTACTTACACTTACAACTGTGACTGTGTGAGAGCCATTTGTATGATAAAAACACAGTTGAAAATAGTTGAAATTTAGATTTTGCTGTATTTGACCAGCTAAGGATAGGTAGGTCCATAGTTGGTGTGAATGCTGAAAGCATATGTTCTTCTGTTCCAAAAAGTTTATATATTATTCTTATTCTTCCGCCGCATTTTTTGCCGCGATTCAGCCCCCAAACCGCTCAAGGTAGAAACTTCATTCCAATGGAGGACGTGCAGCTCAATCGGGAATCGAGGGCAAAGACTTTTCACATCTCTGACATGTACAGTTTCCATAATATTCAATATTAACTGTCAAAATTCCCCCATAGGAATGAATGGAGAAGAGTTTCACAAGGTGAAATTTCTTCACCCGACTTCTAGCCCTCACAGCTCCTTCATGCTTTTAGCTAGAAACTCCATTGAAGCTTTCAAACGTTCATCATCTCTCCCTCTTTCAGCACATACCTCTACCTCCCTTTGTACCATTTCATCACAGTCGTCTTTTAAAAAAATGAAGTTTCTCCCTCCTTTTTCT
Organism: Pempheris klunzingeri; assembly: GCF_042242105.1. NCBI lineage: Eukaryota > Metazoa > Chordata > Actinopteri > Acropomatiformes > Pempheridae > Pempheris > Pempheris klunzingeri. Next base: position 12,922,192 of record NC_092023.1, read on the forward strand.
CATTTTACATGAGTGTGTATGTGGCCTCGCTAGAGTGGTGACGTCATCGCTAGAGCGTGGAGGAGTGGAAAAATCACATGAAGCTTTTGTCTTTAACTCGCTGCTTTGTCCGAACCATTTCACCCACAGTCACAGTTTATGACTCAAAATGTATCTTAAGTCTTTGGACACGCAGTCATGTGGCTCACAACACACAGAAACGCACGCAGCGCATTCCACGAGCCTCGGAGCGACGGGTGCACCGACCGAACGGCTTATTGACTGCCATGTTAAAATGACAGAGGAGGGAGGGAGAGAGAAAAACTTCTCTTACCTGCTAGCAAACGCTCATTTCACAAGATAGAAACCTTAGCTTACATCTACGTGTTCAGGAGACTCTCTTATGTCCACTGGTCTGCACTTTATGGCTGTGACATGGACTGGTTTGAATAAAACCTGCATTTTCAGAGGTGCATGAATCTCTGTAAGACAGAACTCAGCTGACTGACGGAGCTCAAAGGAACGATGAGGGGTGTTCAGGGACAGTCGGACAGTCCAGCGTTCTCACGGTAAAACTGTCTCCTCACTATTTTTTGAACAGATAAACACAAACTGTGTGTGTTTTAGACTGTTAATTAAGTAATTACTGATGTGATAACTGATATGGAGATCACACATTCAGAACATAGAGCTGTGTAGATACTTTATCACTCTGATAAAAGTAAGACCTACATTTTCAGAGATGTGTCATCTCAATGAAAACAGTACCATCAGTAAGGGAGCACGAGAGGAGCAGCAGCATATTACTGACGTTTGAGCCACCAGGTGGCAGCAGAGCTGCGTGAAAGGAGCAGCGCAACATTAGAGCAGCATCTCAGCGTGACAGTGGCGGAGCGGCATGGCAACAGCAGCAGGCAGCATTCACACCGCAATTTCTCCAGGAATTGCACTTTCTAGTTTCATTTCAGTATGCTTAATAATGATTGCAGTCAGCCGTGGCTTCTGATTGGTTAAATATAAGTAAATATATGCTGCATGTTCTTGTTGAATCATTAATTGAAGCTATTATACTCTATAGCTTAATTGGGCATTTGCAAAAACTAGACAGAGCCACACTAACAGCCACTGTTTTACAAATAAAGAGTTGTAAATAATATCAGTAGTAGCTTTACTGTTATGCATTACATCACAGTTGGTTTCATGTTAAAAGAAATGCTGATGGTATTGAGTGATTCAGCAGGTGTAAGTCACAGCACGTCAATACCAAACAAACAAGGAAACACATTTCTCAAGGGTTTCTTGGCTTTTCTATAAAATGTGCCAGTGCATGTGTACGTTCTGTGAAGATCTCCTTAAAGCTATATATCTATACTGTCTATATGTAGGGCACACAAGCACAATGTAACATTATAAACCCCAAAGTGTACTTTCTAAATAAACAAATGCAAAACAACCATAAAAATCACACCATTAGGCTCTCTCTCATTTTGCTTTTGCCATCATTTCAGCATTGCTCTCCCTCCACATCTGAGTGTGCGAGGGTATAAGGTTGCCTTCTCCCTCTCCTCCCTGCCTCCCTTTATTCTTCCCTCCTCTTTGCTCTCCATTCCTGCTGTCTGGGGACTGGTGTGGCTTTGATCTTTCTGTCATTAGTCAGGTATGCAGAGACACAGGCAAACCCACAAACTTGTCTTTTTCTCTCCCTTTCTTGCTCTCTTTATGCTCTCTCCCACGCTCTGGCCAGAGAACACCGGCTGACCTGCTTGTCTTCTCCGCTTTCTATCAAAAAGAGAAAGGTAGAGCAGTTTCCGCTATCGTTTCTTTGAGCTTGACGTGTACAGAAAGTGACAGTGGCAAAGCACTCAGCCAGCTCCCGTATAAAAAAAAAAAAAAAAAAAAAAGAGGGTTGAAGAGTCTCTGCAGTCTTTCCTTGTTGATCATGAGTGATGCCCACTTGTCTTGACAGTCAAAAGGTTTACACATCAGAGCATTTTAAATTTGGCATCACCTTCGAGTATTCATGAAAGATTTATTTGCTCAACTAAGTCACTCTCACTAATGCCACAACCCCGTGAACATTGCTAAAGTGAAAAGATTTATTCCTGCCAAAATGCCACTTCTTTGACATAACAGTTGATGTTTCTTTAAAATGCACTAAATCGGTTACTAAATCATGTAAAACAGTTATAACTTTATATTATATACACTCTGTAAAACTCTTCTATGTCAGCAAAAACAAACTCAGAACAAGTATCAACATTTTTTCCCATGGTGAATGACATTCTTTACTTCTTACTATTACAGCAGCTGTGGCAAAACATGTCAAAGCTTGAATTTCTCAAGAAACAAGAAACTGGCACAACGTGTGACAATTACTTTGAATGAATAAAACACCTGGAGACTTCATTAGTGATCTTTAAAACTGGGCTTCATCAAACCTTGACCAGCACAAACAAATGTGAGCACCAGACGGGGATATTTGAAGACCTGAAGAGCTTACTAAAAAGGGGGGTCAGGCAGTCCCTGTGATGTGTGTCACAGGACCAGGACGAGCACCTGTGACAACATGTGCTCCACTCTTTTGAGGCAAATCCCTACCAGATAAAAGACACTACTCTGTGGCCACAGTGACCTCTGATCTCGCAGCAACTCATTAGCAGAATGACACTGAGATGTGCTGTCATGCTTTCTTCAATGTAAAAGTGTACAAACTGACTCTAACAGAGAAAATGTTTCATTAAGAGTTTGGGAGGCGCTACACCACAGCACTGCCACAGAAAGCATTAGTCAGACCTTTTTTGAATAACTACACATTTCTACTGAGGGCTAAAAAAACAGAAAGGCCAAATGTGTAAGTACAAAGGCCTCACTTGTCTGGCAGAACTGGCTCTAGCAGATATATGGAACACAGCAAATCACTTTTGAACAGCAAGCTTCCAGTTTCCTAGTATGCCACCGGCACATGTCGAAATAGTCTCTTCATCAATCCCTCCCTCTTTCCTAAATTGCTCAATCGATTCCTCTCCCTTCTCCGCCTTCCCTTAGCTTGGTTATTCATTGTTTTTACCTAAAATTGCATGGCATGCCTTCCAAACAAACAATCATTCTTCCCTCTGCATTTGTTGCCTTGAACAGTCATGTGACCAATGTGACAAAAACCAAGACAAAGGTTAAAAAAGACATTATGAAAATGCAGTTTTTATAAATACGTGGTAATGACAAATTAACATATTTATTTTAAAAAATGGATACGTAGTTAAGTTGCAACTTGATGTTTCACAAGCACGCTTCAGGTTCATGACCTTGGGCTGAGACCTGCAAATATCACTCTATGATAGCTTGTGGCAATGCAGGCTGTTACCACCACAAACACACATACACCTGTGCTAAAGAGTCAATGTGGTCATGCATGTATGCCAACATGATGCGAGTCGGCACTTGTAATTTAATCTGAGGGATAAAAACACTGAAAGAAGCCTGTAATAGCACAGTCTGGCCAGATGGTGGCAGCACCTGCACAGTTATAATGTAAATATGATTTACCTAGAAAATAGCTGAGAATAAGAAATTGATTTATTTGTCTTGTTCTCATCACCAGTCATTGTAAATGACAGTCCTGGTGCCTTTGAGTGAGTCCAGTTATACATTACCCTTATTCCACTCATAAGGTTAAAAAATACAACAACTTAAATGAAAATGCAAAACTTAAATGAAGTGCACTAATACAGACAATAAGAAAGAGATGGTGTCAATGCAATAACAAAGATAACGAGGGGACAAAAGGATATTAGCATAATTTTGTACTTACATTTTCAATGACAAACGTCCACTCTTTGTCTTCAAACTCCTCTGCATGGGGGTCCTGTGAGGGCAATGTAAAAAGAAATTGTCATGTACATAATATCCAAGCTATAAGAGCGCTCACAATATAGCAATAATATACAGCATCAACACTACACTTTAGATGTAATTATTTCATTTATTCAAGAAATATTACAGTGCATCCCATCTTATGCAACATGCAACAATTTTGATACCAATCTTGAAGCAACTGATTTGATTAACTGAAGATTTTCATACTAGTTAATGCTATGTCAGTACACTTAAAACACAAAACTCGCGGACCGCAGAAAATTCATAGTTTATGAGTGACAGCTCATCTGCTCTGCCAACACTGTCTCTATCCACCCACTAACCTCCTTTGTCTGTCCTCATTCCCTTCTCATACATGTGTGGATTTATTAATTAACGAGGTAATGTTTAATCACATGATAATGAGCTGCTGACTCTTTGCCTGGTCGTAATAACCGCTGACTGTGTATGTACACTCAGTTGCCAGTTTATTCGGTACACCTAGCTAACACTAATACAGTCTAATTTAACAGTCCTGGCATGAATCATACCTTCACAAATGTTACTATGTACAGTTCATCTTTAAACTGTTTTAGTGAGGTGTTGATTCTACTGTGTGGTCATTTTGGAGGATGTAGTTTCTGGCACTGTCTGACAGGTATTTCTATTATTTTGTCCATCCCATTTATATCAGAAAGACTAAATCGGGCAAACGGTTGAATCAAAAGCTCTTTAAAACAGCTTCAACTAAACCTGAACATTGCTGTAAATTATTTTAATATGCATGGCGTGTGTGTGTGTCTGTGGTTTAACCATGTGATTTTATCATTTAATTAAGACTTCTCTTGATGGGCAATCAAACTTAACACTCAACAGAAAGGGATCACCACACTAAAACACCAAACATCCACAAATCATTACATGAGAACACAAAAAATACAAAACTATAGAGCTTTCCGTCTTGTCTTTGTGTCAGTCCGATCCAGTTTGTATCTCTGTTGATATACTGTACTTGTGTCTCTAACTTCTTGCATGTCTAGTTGTGAGCTGTGATGAGAGGAGACAGTAACGGAGGCAGCAGGACACCAGGCAGCCCCGTCTTACTGTGCTGGCATAAACAATCTTCATTGCCTTCCAGGAGCACATACACACAACTACAAATCACTGCTGGACATATGCACCCATGCAAGTCTAACCTAATTAACTAATCAACCAATGCAACGTCAAATGATTGACATGTCAGTGCAAAGCTGAAATGACAATTTCATCATTTGTAATTTACCAGGTAATATACAAGACATTTGCTAAATGTGGCTTTGCTTCTTAATTTTGCTGCATTTCTCCAACTCATAATTTGGAGTCAACTATCAAAATCAGCTATTCTAACACATCACTTACGGCTCTGATACTATGAAAAAGGCTTTTGTGTAATAGTGTTCATACTATTACTACACTATTACCTTTTACCTTTCACAGACAAAATGATTAAATCAATAAAATCAGTGCTGAGTCTGAACGTTTGCTGCTGCCCCAGTACTACGTGTGCATATACACACGAGCAAAGACATGCACTGATGGCCTTTCTGTCTGACTGCGCCTGTGACACACCCCAAGAAATCAATATTCCTGCAGTCTGGCACATCGCTGAAACACAACACCCACATGGGCACAAACGCACACAGCGAGTCATACAGCTGCCTTATCCCTAAGTTTTAAATCCTACATTCATTTCAGCCGTCTCAGTCTATTCTCTTTTTATGATGTTGTTGGCAGTGTTTTACTGGTGCTGGTAAACATGTTTTGACATTAACAAGGATCTTCATGGATAGAATACTTAAAACCTCTGTCCTGGCGCAAGCAAACATTTAGCTCTGATTCATTAATGGTAGATTGGTACTAAGTTCCTACTCTACTTTCTGTACAATGGACCACTTCATTGTTTTCTTATTTGGGGTTTGTTCTTCGCTAAGAACTGTACTTAAGCAATATAAGGGGACACTTTCACACATTTGAGTGCTGACAAGTTCATGCAAAATAATAATATTTTTATCACTTGTAATATTTTTCAGTAATATTTTCAATATTTTACTAATCATTATGGTCTATTAAAATAAATAAACACTATACTACCACATTCATTCACATCAATTATTTCAGCACACTCTTTCCAATAACGGCCCAGATGTGCTGGTCCATCTCAGGGTGAGCCTGTTCCCCACCAGTGGTCAGATTCTCTCTTCTGTGTATCGAGATCAAGCCATTTTTTTAACTTCATCAATTGTGGGCTCTTCTCTGGATACAGCAATCACTGAACGGGTAACATGACTTTTTTGGAAACTGGGCTGAGCTGCAGACTGCCCAGGAACAATTTAACTAGATCCTCTTACTTATATTATTCATTAAAGACCTATGGTCATCACACATCAGCAGGACAAATATGTTCATCTCCAAAATCAAAATGGGCACTTTTAAGCATGGTAGAACAGCAGCAGTGACTTCATCCATTATCAATAATTGTTGATTATTGTACAATTATTAATTTTCAACTTACAAGGACAATGGGGTTCATCATTATAAGAACACTGGTACAAGCTGTTAGGTGGTTTCAGAACAAACACAGGAGGATGCTAGGAAATAAGGCCCATTGTCTCTGTGAGGATTGATTGTGTTTACAGAGTGAGCAGCCAGAAGGCTGCTGAGTGAAGTCACTTATTAATTTCAGTATTTTCTCATTGTCTCTAAAGTTCAGCTAAGGCTGTATCTCCCTGAGGTACAGACTGCAATACTGCTTAGCTCAGCTGTTTTCACTGCAGAGCTTCAGGCCAAACAAAGGTATGAGAGCTTCTCCAAACCACCGTTAGCGTTTGCTTTAACCTTCAAATATCTGAATTGTAATTTATTAGGTATTAGACTTTTACAGATTTTGACTGGCATCAAGCACTATTTTTGTTATTAAGGAGGTACTCCAGTAATTTAATACTGCAAGCCCATTTATTTGGGGGACTTGAGAGACAGATTGCCAAAATTGTTGTAGCAGAGGTTGCATTATTCTTCCTTTTAGTCTCTAGTATGCTTCAAAAAACCCTACAAAAAACCCTACATTCACATACATCCTACATTTTCAATAATGGTTGGTAAATGCCTTCCCATGCCTTCATTTTGTTGTGCAGGCTTTCAGGCACAACATGCTAAGTAGGCCTCCCTTTGACAATGAATCATATGACTACAGGTAATGTCCAGGTGTCTCTTTAGTAACAAACCCACTGAGAAATGACACACAAGTTTGCAATTCTATGGCATCTTAAAACTCACTGTGTACCCCCCTCACCCCAAAAGATTGTATGGTCGAGTCTCACCGCTCTCAACCCCTCTATAAAACTGTGGACAGCCCTTTCTAGGAAACAAGCTCACTACCTCAGGCAGCTTGACTGTATTCTACCTGCCAAGCACAAAACAGCAAAGAGAAAAAAAATTAAACTGTGATTGGTGAGGAAAGTCCTTGCAAGCTAAGCAACCACAAATCTCTGTCAAACGCTTGTGCAGCCCAAACCAGAGCAGAAAAGCAGTGAATATTAGACTTCTATTAATAGGTGGCCAGATATACAACTACTACGGCACGCTCCTACATTAGCACTTCCCTCTTAGTATCTTGGCTATAACAACTTGATCAGTAAAAACTTGATAATTCTTTGTCAAGGTTGTGTCTGCGCCTATAGTAGAAGAAACCTGCTCAGACAACAAGCTTTTAGATTGCAGAGTCGATGTTATGTGTTTTGTGGCTTTAGCCAACATAAGTGGGTGAACTGTGCCATCTGTGGCTTTGCTTTGTGTCTCATTACAAAAAACTTTATTACTTCCTCTGGGACAGGAAGTGGAAGTGGGCCCAAAATAGAGAGACACTGACATGAACAGCAGTGCTTAACAAGCAGAGACCTGGAAAACTGAGCCAGCACTCATGAAAGTTGGACTTTTCCACATGTACTTTTAACTAGGAGGCATCACATTGTGCCCAAAGGTCTGTAGATGAATATGACTGTGACTGCTGTCTTTCATTGTTTGCGAGTCCACATGAAGAATTATATGGACATTATGTACCAAGTGCCTGATTGGGATTCACTAAGTTATTGACATATAGTTGCAGCGATGTACACACCCATGACTGAAAACTAAAAAGCTACTACCGCCTAGACGAAGCAGAGGATGGTACAGAGGTATTTATGGCAAGAGGTCTAGTTAAGACATTGAGAAAGGTAACCAGACACTGAGCTCTGAGCTGGCCTGTCAGCACAGAGGCCCAGCATGTTTAAGTAAGCCAGGTACGGTGACAGATACTGTCTGTACATGTGTGCCATTTACAGACACAACTATATTATTATATGTGATTGAAAGAAGGCAAATTTAGAGATTTAAACATTTGGTTTAAATACCCCAACTCTGAGGTAAGGTGAATGTGTGCATCACTTGTATTATTTCTGTAAGTTAGAGTTACTGCTGTTCACTGGCATGAACACCCTCATGTTCCATAACCTACCCTAGTCCACCTTAAACTTGAAAGAATGAAAACTTGAAAGAAATGCTTGTCTTGGTGTTGGTTAACCAGCAGGAGCTTACCTTAAACAGAGTGACAGTGATCTCAATGTTCTCTGGTACAGGCCACACCACCACCCCTCTGTATGGATTTTTGATGCCAGGCTGCCAGCTGTGGGACTGCAGGAGAGAAAGAAAAGATAACAAAGATATATACTTGCAAGCAAGAAACTTTTTTGTTTTATTATTTCATTATTTTCTTCAGAATGCCACTTATCAAACACAAACCTTGGAGGATTTCCGCCGACTCCTGCGTGTCCAAACCACTACCAGTTTGTCTGGTTGCCTGCGAGGAAGGAGAGAAAAGACAGATGAGTTAAGATGAGCTAAAGGGTAACTATTTATCAATTCATCTATCTCTGTGTCTCCATTAACCATTAACCTACACATCAACATCTTAAGACCATCAGTCTGACTCATCAGAGCTTGTATCTTAATGCGTGAACACTGATAAGCCACACAACATATACACACACCTGCAGTCACTCATGATATGAATAAATAATGAGACTCAGCTAAACCCTGGCTTTGTCTCAGTGGACTGCAGCACACGCAACAGGACACACACATGCAGAAACATACACACAAATACACATACAAACACTGGAGTTAGTGTGACAGGAAAAACTGAAGGAGGCTGAGAGTTACGACAGCCGAACCCAATCCAGGTCAGAGTCACACTGCGCTAAACAACTGCCAGGAGATACAGTGTAACCCCACAGTCAAAAATGAATTAAATGAACAGCAGTAAAAGGTGAGAAAAGTGGACAGGTAAAACCCTCAAGTCCAAAATACAAGTGAAATACTCCATGTTACAGAAAATGAGTTAGATATATATCCTGTGTAGATACATACAGTATATGTATAAATGTTTTTTCAAAATGTTTTTCTATTTTGTACTTTCTTGACTGTCAATACCTATTTTTTTACTTCTCCATTCTTATTTATCTCTGTTTTGTTGTATACACCAATATATTAGGGCAAATTCCTCATATTGTGAAAGTTACTTTGCAATAAGCCTGACTCTGCTTCTCATTAGTGAAATACAGTGAAAAAAATGACATAGGCTCCTTAAATTTTTTAAAACACAGGGCACTGTTTTTCCCAGTGTATTGCCTCAAAGTGCATTCAGTGCAACAATGCAATACATCATGATGATGAAACAAGTAACTCTTGAGTGAATATTGAGATGCACAGAGGGCCAATGTTCTTACAGAGCATGAGCCGACTGTCACGCACACACTTTAAAACTCAATAAATTATTTTTATATTATAAATAGAAACCTGATTGGAGCAGCTAAATAAATTACAACTGACTTGCTACTTTGCCTTGATGTGAAAAGAACACCATGATAAATTAGGGACAGTCAAAAGTTCTCCATTACACACACATGCCGAGTGTGAGAAATGAACGAACATAAAACCAAAGCAGTTAGCTTTCTTGCAAGTTGGCAGGTCTGGATGTGTTGCCTGTGATTCCTGATGCATGCGTAAATCATAAAAGTGGGTGTGGTGGGATGGATACAGTAGTTCTGCAGCTAAAATGTTTAGTTTTATATCAAAAGTACTGCTTAATTGTGTTCATGTCTAACAGTAATATTTAGATTTTAGTAGAGATGCCCTGGATTAGTATCTTCCTGATACTGACCTTATTAACTGGATCAGTAATCAGACATGAAATGACCAATCCACATTAAATAGTTTTCTTTGTCAGTGTTGTCAGAAAAATTCTGTTTCCACTTTTGTTTCATTCATTCAGTTTGGACCACCATCACAGTTTTAGTGCAACTGCAACGCCTGGACTTAAGTCACCATACATAAAATTTATCTGAAAGAGAGCGCCTGTATTGGATCAGTACCAAATCAATACCCCAAGATGAGATATTAAAATAAGTGTCTGGAAAGAAAAGTTGGATTAGTACATCCCAATATTTTAGACCAAACCTGAATCAAAAATTGTCAGAACCCAACCCAACCCTGTCTTATCTTGATAAAGTGTCTTCATAAAAATACATATACATGCCAAATCCTGGGATATAGGTCAAGCCATGCTTTGGCTTCTGGTCAAAGATAACAGAGTGGTGCAGTTAGCAGATGCCAATCAACATGACTGTCTGTCAATAGTAGAGTCCAGGTTTAAATCCCTGTATTGGCAACTATCCATCCCATGCTCTGAAGCTCTCCAGCCCCAGCTACTAAACTAATGCTCTGGAACTGAGCCTAACTTCTGACCTCACAATGGTAAAAAGAAAGGGAGCAAACTTCTCTACAGAAATCAATAAAATCACTTTCTTCTGTTCTGTCAGGTTCTGTTAAAACCTGATCAATATACCGGCCAGAATTATGTTAGCTTATCAGATATATATCGGTATCCACATTGGACTTTACGCAACAACAAATTGCAGATGGCAAGGCATCACGACAACTCACCAAAATATAAAGAAAACCTGATTAGATGGAAGTCAACATGTGTGGGGCAATATTTCTGTATCAGTGGGTTTGTGATATAGCTGTCTGTGGTTTGTGTGCACATAGTCCAGTGTCAAGCATGGCAAGCATTACACTGGGTTTGTGTGTGCATGGGCCCTTATGTCAAAGACTCCAGAAGAACAGCAGCAAAGCAGCCATTCTAGGAAAAGAATGACTGACTGTATGGCAGCAGGGGGGAGAAGACACAAAAGAGGGAAGAAAGAAAAAAAAAATCAGAGGGACAGGGAGGGAAGGAAAGAGGGGCAGTGAGAGAGAAAAGAGAGGAGAGGAGAGACAGAATGACAAGCCACAAATTCAGCCTTGAGGAGAGGCCTCACATAGAGAAGCTATTGTCCAACAAAACAGGCCATATCAGAGAGCATGCAGACACACACAACATACAGTCAGTATTGACAGTGCTATGAGAAAAATTTAAACCATTCGCCTGCAGGCTAACTGACTTCTTCGCACTTTCTGGTGTTGTTCTCTTTCATGTTCAGCTTAAAATTCAGGGTTGCATGCTCCTGTGTTTAGCAGCACTCAATGAGCCACCGCAGAGAAATGCAAGAAAATAATGTGATAAAGATGGCCACAGACAGCACTGATGAAAGACATTTTAAATGTCCGCTCAGGGCATGTGCGTCAGCAGCACTCTCTCATACAAAAAGCTATGTAAACATGATGTTTACACTGAATTTGAGGTTTAGTTTAGGTGAGGGTTGGCTATTAGGATGTGAGGAACAGAGGTAATGGAGGTTTATTAAACATGTGGCAATGCACATGTTTCTTTGTAATAATCTGGTAGTACCTTTTTTTGCACTGTTGATGAAAAGGCTTTAACTGTTTCCCATCATTTTATTGGACAGATTTTACCAGATGTAAAACAAACAAAAGTCTTTTTGTATTTCAGTATTTACTTCCACTATCGCATCTAATAAATACCCCAATTAGTATGTATGATACTGTCTGTACAAAAAAACGTATGCAATACTCAGCAGCTGGGTGAGCGAAAACAATGGGAAAAAAAAGAATGACATAACAAGCCTGCATAAGTGTGGATGTGTTTGAAAAGAGGTAATACAAAGGTAATACAACTGACCCAAAAACAGTCTAAAGATAAAAATATAAAAATGATCAACACTTTTTTTGGAAGGAGAAAGACAGATGGAGATGAACAAAGAATCTGTAACAGTGCGAATGTGTGTGGGCTGGAGAGACAGGGCCCATAAGAACTGAAGTGGGTCAGCAAGCTCAGCAGGAGCTGAGATGAGCCTGCTGAGATTGACACAAATGACAAGTAAACCATCCTACATTTACATTTTAGACATTTAGCTGCAGCACTTCTCCAGAGAAACCTGCAATTAGTGAGCATGTTGGTACTCAATGTTTCCCTCAAAGACACTGCTGCATCACAGCAAGTAAGAAACTGTGAAAGCCATTTTCCACCATTCGGTACCGGCTCGACTTGACTCTACTCACTTGTCACTTTTATTGTTATTACTTTTTTAAGTACTTTTTTGGTATCACCTTGGAGGTTCCATCTGAGCTGAGTTGATACTGAAAGGTACCGTGTAAAAAATTGGTCGGAGAGAATGGTCACGAGTGCGACAAAGGATGACCTGCACACCCAAATAGCCAAAGCTCCTGTCACTAGCTACCGCAATGTACAGTGGGGCAAAAAAGTATTTAGTCAGCCACCAATTGTGCAAGTTCTCCCACTTAATATGAAAGATGAGAGGCCTGTAATTTTCATCATAGGTACACTTCAACTATGAGAGACAGAATGGGGGGAAAGAATCCAGGAAATCACATTGTAGGATTTTTAATGAATTAATTGGTAAATTCCTAGGTAAAATAAGTATTAGGTCACCTACAAACAAGCAAGATTTCTGGCTCTCACAGACCTGTAACTTCTTCTTTAAGAGGCTCCTCTGTCCTCCACTCGTTACCTGTATTAATGGCACTTGTTTGAACTTGTTATCAGTATAAAAAACACCTGTCCACAACCTCGAACAGTCACACTCCACTATGGCCAAGACCAAAGAGCTGTCAAAGGACACCAGAAACAAAATTGTAGACCTGCACCAGGCTGGGAAGACTGAATCTGCAATAGGTAAGCAGCTTGGTATGAAGAAATCAACTGTGGGAGCAATTATTAGAAAATGGAAGACATACAAGACCACTGATAATCTCCCTCGATCTGGGGCTCCACGCAAGATCTCCCCCTGTGGGGTCAAAATGATCACAAGAACGGTGAGCAAAAATCCCAGAACCACATGGGGGGACCTATATTTAAGGGCTGGCTCAGGCCTTAGACCAGACCCTAGTTATGCTGCTATAGGCTTAGACTGCCGGGGGACTCCTATGGTGCACTGGGCTCCTCTATTCTCTATCCTCCTCTTCCTCTCCATCGTTATGTCTCATGTCAGTCAAATGTCTGCCTCTAACTTGCTATCTTCCCCAGAACGTTTCTGTGCTTTCTCATCTCTCAGGTTCCTGTTGATCCTGTGGATCCTGGTCCTGGCCCTGCTGATGTGGTTCTCTGGTTCCTGTGGGTCCTGGTCCTGGTCCCGCTGATGTGGTTCTCTGGTTCCTGTGGATCCTGGTCCTGGTTCTGCTGATGTGGTTCCCTGGTTCCTATGGATCCTGGTCCTGGTCCCGCTGATGTGGTTCCCTGGTTCCTATGGATCCTGGTCCTGGTCCCGCTGATGTGGTTCCCTGGTTCCTATGGATCCTGGTCCTGGTCCCGCTGATGTGGTTCTCCATCAGCCAATGGATGTGCGTCTGTCCAAGGCTACAGCCTGTCCGTCCTTGGGAGCTGGATCTCTCCTTCACTGTGGTGCTCCCGGAGGTTTCTCTTTTCCCACTGGGTTTTTTGAGTTTTTCCTTCCCGAAGAAGGAGGGTCATAAAGGGCAGGTGATGCCTCGGACAGGTCCACCGGACTGATCCATTGGCCTCATCAACTGCTGGACTCTTTATAAGATTGTTTGTTCGCTTACACTTGTTTATTTCAGTGAACTTTGTAAAGCACTATGAGACACTCTGTTGTGATATTGGGCTATACAAATAAATTGAATTGAATTGAATTGAATAGTGAATGACCTGCAGAGAGCTGGGACAAAAGTAACAAAGGCTACCATCAGTAACACACTACGCCGCCAGGGACTCAAATCCTGCAGTGTCAGACGTGTCCCCCTGCTTAAGCCAGTACATGTCCAGGCCCGTCTGAAGTTTGCTAGAGAGCATTTGGGTGATCCAGAAGAGGATTGGGAGAATGTCATATGGTCAGATGAAACCAAAATAGAACTTTTTGGTAAAAACTCAACTTGTCGTGTTTGGAGGAGAAAGAATGCTGAGTTGCATCCAAAGAACACCATACCTACTGTGAAGCATGGGGGTGGAAACATCATGCTTTGGGGCTGTTTTTCTGCAAAGGGACCAGGATGACTGATCTGTGTAAAGGAAAGAATAAATGGGGCCATGTATCGTGAGATTTTGAGTGAAAACCTCCTTCCATCAGCAAGGGCATTGAAGATGAAACGTGGCTGGGTCTTTCAGCATGACAATGATCCCAAACACACCGCCCGGGCAACGAAGGAGTGGCTTCGTAAGAAGCATTTCAAGGTCCTGGAGTGGCCTAGCCAGTCTCCAGATCTCAACCCCATAGAAAATCTTTGGAGGGAGTTGAAAGTCCGTGTTGCCCAGCGACAGCCCCAAAACATCACTGCTCTAGAGGAGATCTGCATGGAGGAATGGGCCAAAATACCAGCAACAGTGTGTGAAAACCTTGTGAAGACTTACAGAAAACGTTTGACCTCTGTTATTGCCAACAAAGGGTGTATAACAAAGTATTGAACTTTTGTTATTGACCAAACACTTATTTTCCACCATAATTTGCAAATAAATTCTTTAAAAATCAGACAATGTGATTTTCTGGATTTTTGTTTCTCATTTTGTCTCTCATAGTTGAGGTATACCTATGATGAAAATTACAGGCCTCTCTCATCTTTTTAAGTGGGAGAACTTGCACAATTGGTGGCTGACTAAATACTTTTTTGCCCCACTGTATTTATTTACTGGACTCACATTGTTAAAAAATGGTCAGCTGCAAAACCATGCTGTAGTCAACTGATGAAGTGGTGACGTATCAAGAACATCCCTTCGATATCCTCTGTAAAAAAAGTAGCATTGTTCCTTTGTTGAAAAGGGCAGTATGTGAGCACACGTTGACACACTTGGAAGCATTAGGACAGCACTCACAGAGTGAAGTCCTAATGACAGTGCTTTAGGCTGCAGTTACACACAAAGGTCAAACGTAGCTGTGCATGTGTAGACTGCAGATGTGTACATGCAAATGTGATCTGAGAGATCAGATGGATGTCGGAGCAAACACTGGCTGCAATGGGTCTATACAGTTAACTATTCAGTGAGCTCAGGGGAAGAGATGGATGGTTTCACGAAAGGGAAATCATCCTGAGATCTATAAATCTTAGGACTATATATGCGCACTTTAAACATGAACATAAAAATAATGTTTGCTCATCAAAAAAATTGTGTGGCAGCCTAAATGTGTTTTCGGTAAGACACTCAAGGCTCTGTCCACATGCCTATCTGCCTGCATGGCTGGAAGTAAAGGGTGTGTCAGGTTGTTGCGGCTGCCCTATCTTTCCTGTAGGCAGGAGGAAGGAACCACTTCACATTTGATATGACAGCCACCAGACCAGCAGTGTACACACACACACACACACACACACCTCAGTTTTTAGTTCGGTAGCACAGCGATAAAAAACAGCTGAGTGATGTACAGTGATAAAGTATCATGTATTTTTAAAGCACAACAATTCCAAACCTCCAGAAATCCAGTAAGGGAAAGCTGCACACTTCATATTGATTTTAATTTTTATCCCTGAATCAGCTGAAGGGAAATGCCTACATGGCTGCAATACTTATAGTAATATTTCTTCTAACAGCTGCCCTACACACACATACACAAACTCAGATCTGTGTTCGTAGTGTGCAGAACTCCTGAGCACAAAATGGGCTTGTGACACATTAAGAAATTAAAATTATTACAATGCCTGTGGGTGGTAACACAAAGTATTAAAGCAGTATTTCTGCAACAGATAGGAAAAAGACTGCCATAGGTGTATTAAAAAGTAGGCTGTGGAGGGTTTTCCCTGCCTATTTAACTTAAAGTCAGGTTTTTTTTTCATTCTTGACCAGCATTTTAAAGTCCAAAATTGGTAAACGCCACCACTGACCTCACCAGTAAAGTGTATGCCCAGAAAGAGTGTAGCAGTGCCTAACTGTGGGAAAAGGTAGGAACAGAGACTCATCCTTAAGTGGCTTCCTCTGTAGTGGGTTATTGGAGACTGAGACAGCGTTCAGCCCAGTGCTGTGGCAGCAGCTTTCAAATCATGATGTTATGATGGTAGACACTCAGTGGTCAGTGATAATTGGTAATCGACGATCAGCAGTAAGTACTTACTTTCTGAAACAAATGAGCTACTATAGTTCAGGACTTTACAAGTGCATATAGCACAAATTCACGACAAGTTCATTCATTTCAACTCATTTATAAAGGAAATACTTCCCCAAACAAGACACAGGAGAATAACTCATGACTACATGTGCTGATTTAGCTGGGAGAACATTAAATGAGAAAAGTTGAGCTACAGGAGAATAAATATTTGAAAGCAATACAAAACGCAGAGAGCCTTACTGCATTATATGCGAAGAAATTTTTAACTGTCAACTGGTGCCTGAACTTGTTTACATGAATAAAGAAACTTCCACCATAAATTAAAGCCAAAAGGCACAAATTAGTGCATACATTTTCACAAGAATGCAGGAAACGGTGTTTGACGCTCAAAATTTCCTGGGGAAGGACCACCAACTTACTATGTGTGAAAACAGCCCTTGTGACTCTTGTTCTCAATCCTTTGCCATTATTGTCTCCGAAAAATCCAGAGAAAACAGCAGAATTAATATTATTAAAATATGCTGTTTAACTTTGTATTTAAATGCTAATCAAAGTCTTCACAACACTCTTTATGAACTCACTATTGTAAGAATTTATTCTCCATCTCACCATTCAACTTTCTAAGCTTAAGAGGTCTTTGTGTATGTCTGAGAGAGAGATATATGAGCTGTAAAGGTTGATCAGAAGTAGGACAGTCAGGGTGAGAGGAAAGAGGTAATGGTGTGTGTGTGTGTGTGTGTGTGTGTGTGTGTGTGCGTGCGTAAAAGAGTAAAAGCAGATACCATATCATCCCAACTACATGCTTATATTACTTGGGAGGAAGAGCTTTGACATCTGTCGACAGCCTTCCTATCAGACACTACAGAAGAGGAAAATGTAGATTTGTTTGTGCTGTAATACAGCAGTATTAAAGATAAAAGATCACAGACCACAGTGCTGCGACGCATACTAAAACAGACCACTCTGCTGCAGTACACACAGGCACACGGATATGTAATCTCTCAGGCTAGTACCACAGACTGCAATACATGAAAGGCTATTATCTTGCAGTATATAACGGGACTGAAGACTGCAGTGTGACACACGGCTGTCAAAATGTACACTGCTGGTTTATCAGAGGTTATATAAATAGACAATCAATACACTGTTTTGTGATTTTTCAATACATTGTCCATAAACTCCAATACTGCTTCCTCAGTACATAGTTCTGTATAATGCTGCATTATAGCCTGCTGCACCAATCACAATCACAACCACTACCAAATGCACTTTATTATTACCTAATCATGGACAACTGTGCAATAATCCATATAATGTTTCCATCCCATCCCACCCTGTTGTTGTTTCTTTATAATTATTGTATTACTGTGTATATAATGTTTCTTTTGTGTATATAAGGTTTTTCTGTATATATTATGTTTATTTAATTTTCTATTTCTTTAACTGTGTGCTTTGTCTGTCCCTTGAGCTGCAGTAACAGAAAACTTTCCCGACTGAGGGATCAATAAAAAGTTTTATCTTATCTTTTATCTTATCTCATTCTATCCCACAAATATTTATCTTGATATTGTCCTTATGCCATGAGGACGTAACAATCCAGACATATTTGTGTAGAAAAAAAACTGTTTTGGTTCTCTTTCTCTCTCACTTCACTGAAATAAGAAAATTGTGACTAAACATATATCCAACATACAAAACCTTTCAAATGTGCTGTTCTAAACAGCACATGTATTCTATCTCGCATACAGAAAATAGTGAGTTTTATGTTTCCATCAAAAGCACTGGCAAAATCTTGGATTAAACAGCAGGACATAACCCCTGCACAGACTGTAAACTCAGGTGTCCTGTTGGGGAATCTCTCTTTGGTAGAGATTTTTCTTGTATGGACAGAGGGTCTAGGATTGCTGTCAGGTAAACTTCACTTTGTTAAAAATCTTTTCTAGACTTGCTTGTGATATAGGGGTAAATATACAGTAAAATACACTTAAAAATATCTCCACATGTAGTAATGTTAATGCAAACTGAATAGAAGAAAAAGAGTGTCAGCTACAAAAATTTAAACTTCACCAGAAAAAAGTCACAATAAAAGAAATGACACTGAAAGCTACAAAGCTTTCAAAATACTGTTTACTCAGAAATGTAACAGCACTGTCATGAAAAGCTTTGCTAAAAGTGATTTTTTTTTTTTCTACCTGACCTACTTGGCAATTTCTGATTCAGCACAGACAGCATCAAGAGGTTGGCTGAGAGTGGGAAGAGAAAAATTACAGAAAGGGAAAAGAGGAAGAAAGAAACTGAAAGGGAGGACTGCTCTCACTTTGGTACGCTATCAGTCAGACTGTGGCCATTGCCATCAAGACAGATGTAGCAGTGCAAACAATCTGTGCGACTGTCACAACCCTGACTGGCTGATAAACTGAACACACACCACGTATGCATAAGCCAACACATACTGGGCATGATGTGAAAAGGCAAAGTATTAACTCTGATAACACAGTGCTCACAGGGTGTAACAAGTAACGTAAGAAGCATCTAATTTTATACATTTTCCACCAAGCAAAACTCTGACTTTGTTTCAGTTTCATTGTTCAGTGAGTTTGCATCTGTCTTATTTTTTGTCAGATTCTGACGGTAGTTCATATGCATCACACCGGCAAACATCTCATTTAACGTTTTATTTAGTAAAGCTGTATACTGTAGACTGTATACTGCGCAGAGAGGGATTAATTATGCTGTGGAAATGGTTTGAGCAGCTTCTGTAGGCATTTTTAATCTTTTTGTCTGCCATGAAAACATAATTTAAGCTGGTCATCGAAAACCAAAAAACACTGTCAATATGACCTTTGAGACACTAGGGTCTGCGTGTATTTGCAATATTTTAAAAAAATGCAGATAATTTTAGATGTGTGCGTGTGTGGTGTGTGTGTGTGTGTGTGTCACTGAGTTCTTCTTGTCTGCACTGACAGTCCCTTGCCATTCAGTTATAGAGCAGTCAGTCAGTCAGTTAGTCAAGTGTGTATGAGGCAGCCAGGAGGGGGTCACTGACAGAGTTAACACTGAAGTCAAGCTCAAGTGCCTCCAGTGAAAACTAAAGCAGCTCATTAATCAGCTTGTTTGATTGTACTGTATTTTTGTAACTGTCGTAACTCCAGCAAAAAGTGTAGCAGGGCTCCTTTATGTAACAGTAAAATATTGTCAAATGAGATTCGATTTCCAGGATTAAACAAAAAATATTCTGACTGTGCATGAAGTGTGTGGCCACGGGTGTGTATACGACATTATTCTGTTTACATTACATTACACTGACACTCTGACATCCCTTTATAAAGCTATATAAATATTTGAATTTTCTACACTTTACTACATTTTCCTGGATCCAAACATTTGGGGTGAGCAAGACTGGCACCGAGCATGACCTTTATTGATAAGTTTCTTCCCACTTCTGAACGAACTTGTGTCAATTATTATTTTCCAAAATTTGACCTTTATATTTCTTCTATATGCTTTAAGGACATATTTTTACTGCTGACTAATATTTTACACCAACCCCATTGCCCAGCTGGATTCAGCTGTGTCATATCACTCTTTTGATAAAGACTATTGTCAACATCAGTATAGTATTTGATGTGGCAAATGATCTACAACTACAAAAGCTACATAGTGGGTGTGAACTGGGACTGCACAATATTTTCACAGACATTTGCAGACTTCACTATTCCCAGTGAGGGCCTGAGGACATCAAGCGTGAAGACTCTTTTTGAAGCAGCTGCATTTTACATTCAGTAAGCAGCCTGGCTTGTTTCAAGTCAGCTACATGTTATTTTTGAGAAATTTAACAAGTTTGCTCAAAAGGATAGCTGAGATTTCAACTGCAGGGGTAAACCAACTGGGGGTCAAATGTGGCCAATTATAGATCTACCATGGCTGAGGAGAGACACTTGGTTAGAGCAAGCTACAAACAATGATGCAGTTAGCTTGAACAGATGAAAGTGAAGACTGGAAGCTGCACATGCTCAGAGGAAGGTAGGTCAGGTAAGAGTTATCTAAATTGTAGCCCTGAGGCAGCATATAGTAAGAGGAGAGGAGGAAACTGTCAAAAAAGAGACCTCTGGAGTGGTGATGACTGACAGTCAGGAGAAGAAAATGAAATGCTTCTTTGCTGACATGGCTGGTCTATGGGAGAAGGGTAAAACTCTACACAGACAGATTTTTGGAGCCGCTGGAAAATTTATTTATGAAAAAAAGCTTGTGCTGAGATTAGGAAGCTGACCAAATTCTGGAACGATATCCAAAAAAAAAAAAGAATGCGTAGTGTCTACAGTTTGTGACAAAAATAGCTGATAAATATATGGGTTAGAGGCTACAAGAGTAGTGTACACAACGGGAACGGTATGCATCTTTTCGTCTTGGTGCTTTAGTCTACTGGCTCATCTCCAATGCGCTTTCATTCTTCCCTTATCACTAGATTTCTGCAGTGGCGGGGGACTCATTAACTGTATGTCTGAAAAAGCCTCTGAGGCTCAGAGAGAGCAAACTCAAAGCAATGCATTTTCTATGCAAACTAATTGAATCTTTCCACTGTTTGACTCTCATGAGAAATGTAAATGTAATAAAAATCAGAAGGAACAGCGGAAAAAAGGGATTCAGAAAGCAATTTGATACAAGGCATCGAAATGAGTACAAACAGTAGTCAACATAAGCCTCACTTCCAAACAACAAGATAGCACAATGAAAGCCTCAGGGAGAGATCAGGCACAGTAGGAATCACTTGATAATGTGTTTGGGAGCATCTCCAAAATAAAGAAGGGAATGACAGGATGCTGTCCTTCAGTGGGGTAAAATGAGATAATACAGATCTCCTCGCCCTTAACAACTACTTTCCCTATGCCAGCTTGCTAATAGCTCCAGAGAGGGACTGACACAGTAGGAATCACAACTATCATGTGCTGAAGAGCACAAACAGCAGAGAAACAAGAAGCCCTGGTGAGGACAGCATCCTCCATTTCTTAAGGCAATGGTACATGAGCAGTCATGTGACCATACTAGCAGCATTTCATTACTTATTGAAGTTATTTTGGCTGACAGTAACAAAATATTTTTTACAGAAGAGGAGCTCTTCAGTTTTGAAAGCTGGCAAATGAAAGGGCTTTCTTCATTATGCTTACATTTCTTTCTCTGTTTCTGTTTTCTACACTTAACCACTGAGCCAGAAGCATCATCTGACCTGATGTTTGCTGCTTGTGGCCGGGAGCTTCCACAGAAGGACGTGTGATGTTGACCATTAGCCCACAGAAATGACAGTAATTGGGATAAAGAATGTGGTTGGTCTGCAGTGGGATCATATCACTGTCTTAAACTACTACTGTTATACATTACCACTGCCACAGAGTGATCAACCAAGAGCTCCTAACTTTTCCAAAAGCCCATTCCTTGTCTCATAGAAGGGGGGGGGACTTGTTTAACTACCAGAGAAGAAAACAAAATGTTTGGCCAGCAGCTGCAGCAGATTGTGCATTCTGTACATAAATCTGCAACAACTATATTTTTCAGAACAGGGTTTCCAAAATTTAACACTGGTACCCTTGTGGCTTGTGGTGTTTCTCATTTTGACATACATACAGTATGCATTTATCAGCCTGCAGATGCTGCTGCAGCGCTCTGCAGGCTGATAAATGATGAGCAGTCTCCAGGGCCATGTGTTTCTCTGCCTGACAGCAGCAGAGACAGACACACCAGAAGAGTTTATCACATTTAACACCTCATTGACTGCTTCACAACCCTACAATGTTTCAAGTCTCTTGGTGTGTGGGAGGTGTGTTTGTGTCGATAATTGCAGCACAGAGGAGCTACACTTGGGCAGATTCCTCTGCTAAGCAGTTAAAGTGACATTATCAGAAAGAGAAAACACAGAAATAACTGAGGGGAGGCAGAAAGACGAGAGTAACAAAGACAGGCAGGGAGAAGGAGAGGAAATAACAGGGACAGAGAGAAAGACATAGACAAAAATGGAAAGAGGACTATTAATGGTAGTGTTAAAACTGCCCCAGATGACAGCAGTGGGTTTGATGCGAGGAAACAATTACAATCATGAGAGGAGGAGATGAAAAGCTGCAATCTGTACTGAGAGGACAAAACAAGCTGCAGAGTTAAATCGACAGCAAATGCTATAATTAAGGAAGCGATAAGCCAGCACACCAATTAGAACAACTCAAGTACCAACTATGAAAACACTTGTTTGTGTTTGCCCCAGTTTTTGTATTTTACTGGCATCAGTTCAGTTCAAATTCCCAGAAACAAACAAACAGAAACAAGCAAGAAGTTCAAGGAAAATCAGTGACTGAAACCTTGATGTCAGACTACACTGAAATACTTTGAGAAACCAAAGAAGATGCAAGCAATTAACATTTTTAAACCAGTTTTCTCCAAAATCACATGGCCAATGATAACTCAAATTGTGTGGTTTCATCTAGACCAGAAACGAGTGCACCGTACTATAACCTGGCAGTGAGACCATCTCCTGGTGCCAAACTTAGACTCAGGAATGTGTCAAGGCCTTCGACTTTGAATAGATGGAGAGCCACGTCAGACAAGTTGGCAGGAAGATTTTTTCTCTGGCAGAGACATAATGAACACTTGCCATAATCCACACATGTTCAACAGAGGACTACATGTCACAGCCTGACGCGCGCGGGTCACGCCACTGAAATAGTGAGCCATTGCTCAACTGACAGCCTGATGCTTGCCGTGTGGTTTTCTCGATTCACATTAATTTACACACTTTTGGCATTTAGTAACGCCTTCATTCAGTGAAAACACAAGTAGAGACTCTGTTTTGCTCAAGTACACACTGATGGGATAATGCTGGTTAATGCACAACTTCTGGCAGTTGTGGAAATCAAACCTTTCGAGGTTTTAGCCTTCAAGATAATGCAGTTTGCTGATTTGTTCTAAGTGCCATCTTTATTTATGACAGTCACTCCTTATCACTGAATGAACAAAGAATATAAAAATAAAAACTTTAAATACTCAATAACTGCACAGCTCAGAAATCATCTCCTTTTCAGGAAGCTAAACATTTGTATTTGGAGTTCCAGCTAACAAAGCTATTTCCAGTGGAAAGTTCACACTGAAATTCTATCATCATGAATAAAGCAATTTGGGCTGATACTGTATGACAAATCTGTGCTGTGACGATCCACAGGTTAAAAGCTGAAAAATAAATCCTACCCCACAGGCATCCATAGAGGGACCACTGAACACCTCATAGGAGAAGTGCAAATCCGATTGAGTCTGTATTATGTTTGTCTGGTGAGAGCGAGTGTGTGTTCAGAGTTTCTAAATCCCAATGAAATGACTGCTCTGTGTGTGTGTGTGTGTGTGTGTGTGTGTGTGTGTGTGTGTGTGTGTGTGTGTGTGTGTGTGTGTGTGTGTGTGTGTGTGTGCGCCTCCAGGGTTTCTGCACACTCCTTGATTGATATAAAGACTTCGTCCTCAGAACTCTTGAACCGTCCATGTCTTGTCATGTGGCAGTGGGGGAGGCAGTCTTGATTAGCCACGCTTGCATGTAGCCAGATCGAATTACCATGTAATCAATAGCGTCTCTGTGTTGCTTCCAGTGTATAACTCTCATATCCTCGCCACGCGTGTCAACACGTCTGTCAGGGGCAATGACACTCGTGGCTTTTGACGATGTTTTCAAACTATATTTTACCAGACAGGTTGACTAAGATAACATTCTTAATCAAAAGCACCAGCCTCAGGGGAATAATACCAGAGTAAGTGAGGGTTACATTCATATTTAGGTTCACATTGACTTGCCTTTCGCTGCTGGGGTCACAACCTCTTGGTAGGAGCTGAGGGACAGAAAAATGTGCCTCACTTATTGCAAGCTGCTGTGTGTGGTGCATTCACGAACTAGTGGAAACCTCAGAAAATTGAGAATTTAGCACATTTCTGCACAACCTTTGCCACAGTCAAAGCCATGTTCCTCCAATAACTGTAGTATGAACAACATCCCATCGGCACTGATTAATCCAACAAACCAATTAAAAGGAAGACTTTTCACATCAAGTAACAAATGGATTACACATGCTAAAACAGATATGGCACTTGGACACAATTATAAAATACACAAGAGAGAGTAAGGGCTTGTCTACTTGTCTACTCTGTAACCAAGTGCTAAGCAGCATGAGTTAGATATTAAACAATTAAAGCAGACGGACCTTGCACTGCTCCATCACACCAGTATTTATGTATAATATTTGCTTTAGCCTTCATGAAAAATTATGTGTGTCTCTCTGAGCCTGGACGGCAGTTGCAATCTGCTTACCGGATATTTGATTTTTTTTTTGAGGCTGGTTCACTCTATTTTACCATTTGTAGCCTGTATGTGACTGTTTCCATCCATTGTATGACTTTACACTGTTATAACTTGTCCCTTTAAACATTAAACAACCAGAAAGTCACCAGATTACACATGTGGTTAATTTTACATACACAGAGAGGTTTACATAGAAAGAGAGGTCCGTTTATCCATTTCTATATGGGTCAACCTATAAGTTTAAAGATTGCTACTTCTCATGTACCAGAGGTTTGACTTCCAGCCCTAATTGTGAGTATCACAATTACCTGCTACAGATGAAAGGCAAGAGAAAGCACTGTTCATTTTTTGTCAAAGATGTTAGATAATAAGTTTCAAAGGGGCAGTGCTGTAACACTCTGAATGGTGCTTCATTTCACGGGCAAACACAAACACTGAACTCATTAATGTTTTAATGGTTAGTCTGAATTGATTCTGGAGTCTGAAATGGGTGTGTGAGGGGAACACTAACTCCCTCTGCTCAAATACAGCAACTAGGGCAACACATAAAGGCCAACAATTACTTTACAAACATAAAATATGAAATGAAGCTCCCCGACTTCTTGGACCTCATCTATCCCCTTTTTCCTTCATTTCCTTCCCAAGAAGAAAATATCTTAAGAGAGTAGATCACAAAAATGTCAAAACCTCTCTAGAGTGGTGAAATTATTGATTTGTTAGACAGAAAACTCTCACACAGAGTGCAATGAGCTCATTTGACTGAACAGCCACCAATGAAGGCCGACTATGGCTACCAGGAAGCATCACAAAAACTCTGGGTAACAGTCAGCAACAGGACGATGATGGCCCTTACACTTCAATAATCTTCCACTGCTAGGCATTACTTGTAATTAATTCATCTGTGGCTCTCAGGAGAGGCTGTCTGAAAAAGCATGACTTGTCGGACAGAAAGTTGTATGAACTCGTCCTGATTGACTATAGCCCGGCTCTAAGGCATGGGAGCATTAAGAACCAAACACAGGGGCCTTTAGGTGTCAGCCAAGTGTGCAAAATGCTTTTACATTTCACACAAGGCAAATTCAAACGCCCACGTCTTTATGTATGGGAACACATGCATTAAAACACAGAAACTAAACAAGTGTTCATCCTTTCCTCCTGTTTCGGAGCCCAGAAATGAAAGGGCTGTAGGTTTTCAAAAATCACTTCTGATGGCTTCAGGACTTGAGATCCATTTGCGCTCTGGGGACTGTTTCCAGTCTGCGTAGATGGAAAGTTTCCACTGCAACAATAACTGAGTCCAAGGAAGGCAGAAACCGTGCGCCAACGCTTTCTGACGTACTTTGAGCCAGGCGTGCACACATACACACAACCACCTACTCGAATGCAAGCAAAGACCCTGAGGCAACACTCTCAGCCACACATTGAGTGTTAGGGCAGGTAGTTCTTGCATCAGGTGACAGCTAAATAATATTCTATGCGGTAAATCTGACACTACAATAAGTTGTAGTATCACACATTGGCAAGTAACTCACAAATGGCAACAAGAAATGTGCATGATCAAACACTGATATGATAATAAACTCTGTACAGGAGGTACTGTTTGTACAACATTTGTATTCAGTCTACAAGGGTTGCTAAACTTTGATTTGATGTCTTAATGACTATTATCCCAAACTACTATAGATAAAAACTAAATTATGCAATAGCAAATGGCTATGTCTACACATTTCTTCCATAGATTAACACAAAAAAAGCCCTGCTCAGATTGCAAAACAAAGCATACTACTGACTGGGTGCTGAGCCCACCCACCCTTTGCTCTGGGAAGAGATGTACATTTTTCTCATTCCATTCTCCAACACGTTAACATCTGTCCCAGGTCTAAGCCCTGTGGGGCCGTGTTAGTCACGCCTACGGCAAGCCGCTAGAGAATCCATGTCTGCAGGCTACATCTTTTCTTTACAAGTCCCCGCTTTTCACTCATTGTAGGACACATACCTGCAGGCACAAGTGCAGCATATATCCACCTATCTCTCCACTTCATCTTAACACTTGAAAAAAACACCCGATTGCTCCTCTGCCTCCTTTCGGTGTGTATCATCATTTCATCATTCATTCTTTACTGCGGAAATATCTTTGAGTTGTTCTTTGAGTTTGAAGCCATGTCAAAATCTGTCACATTAAAGGAAAATTAACCATTTAAAACATAATGGATATGTCAGTGTGCAGGTACTGGATGTCATTATTTCAATACAGTGCTCACATCTTATTAGAAGCGGAAGAAATGGGACAATAATGGCTGTTAACAACTTTACTGCTGTTTATAACTTTATAAATGTGGGCCATTGGCTTTGTGTAAATATAACAAATCCCTTCAATTGTCATTGCTTTCAAATATTTTGCACATGCAGAGAAAATTGTGCTACAACAAAGCTGACAAAAGTGACTTTCCCTTGTTAACACTGAATGGCTCATATTTTCAGTCGATATACTGTGAATGGCTATGTAACTAAACTCCTGTAGTGTTTTGACTTTACAGATAATATCCATCTGCTGATATAGTGGGGAAAGTTTAAAAGAATAATAGTTCCAAAATTCTCACACTTTCCCTTCTTCAACTGAGGTCAGAGGTCAGATCTCAACAGCATCCCTATAGCTGGTGGGTGTTTAGTGGTTTCTTCAAGGACATTTCAGGAGAGCAAGGGCAGCTGAAAACCAAGTCCTTCAAGTTGAAGGCAAATCTTTCCGCCTGCCACCCTCAAACCAAACAAATTCAACATTGGTGCACAAGGAAAAAAAACACATAGCAATTTCACAAGGCAGCCGGCCCCTCCCAGCATGCAGACATGCCTACACACCAAGGAGACTGAGTGTGCAAGTGTGTGTGTGTGTGTCTGTAAATTATGGCCACCAGGAACGAGCTCAGCATTCCAGCACAGACAGAGACGCACAGTTTTCATGGGGCTTGAATGACAACACTGTGGTCGACTGTTATTCCCAAAAAACTCACCATTTCTTAGTGCATTCCACCATCAGTTCCTGATAGGAAGCCACGAACTGGAATTTGGATGCATGCTTCCCCACACGTTGCAGTCTCTTCCAGACCGAAGCCATGTTTCTTTGGGAACGGGTAGTTTCTGAGTACCTATCCCGCCCTGGACTTCCTTCTTTGGGCTTCCTTCGCACAAATTCACGCTAATGTTTATAGGTATCTGAGCTTACCCAACCCGCGTAGGTGCATAGTTTATGTTTTACCGGAAGCACATTGAATAAAAAGATAAAGGCTGCACACCCAGACGTGGCTGCTGGTCTTTAAAAACTGCCTGATAAATCCAAACGTAAGGACACGGAATCTCTGCAGCAGTGGTCGAGGTCTGATTTGACGGCGCGCATGATGTTATGAGGAAAATTATTCCATAATTATTCCATAATTCCGAAAGGCATGATGAGTCCACCTCTGGGCTTAAACATCATATTTCCATCTGGTGATCTTGCTGCAAAAGAAAGAAGAAAAAAGCACAGTCAGTAAGGCTGGAGCCACAGCCAGGCTGTAGAGCCCCGGCATTCCCGAGTAGCCCCGCTGATGTCTAATGTTAAACGCTAAGTTACTCCATTAAAGCCCCTCAATACAGAAATGCTTTGTCTGTCTAACAGCCTCTCCGTTACCGTCGGCTGGAGCACCGGTACATGTCAACGCAACCCGGTTTAACTACATTTCCAACACTTTTTTAATATAAAAGAACGTGTTGAGGTCTCCAGCACCAGCACTTCTGCTGCCAGCAGGGCGAGCCGGGGGACTATTTACTGGCGTGGCGAGCTAACTTGGGATGTTTGGTAATAAAATATGAATTTAACGTTATACATTGAAGTAGTGACAGAGAAACCACGACACTGTATTAAAACAAGTCGCATTAACTCTCCAGACTTTAAAAACTGCATCCAGAGACACCCACCGAAGCTGACAGTCAAATAAACAATTTGTAAACATGGAATATTTGGTGGAATGTCTCTGAATCCAGGGAATAGTCGGAGCCGCTGCGCTCCGCTAACCGGAATGATTCAGCTGCTAAGCTAACGACTTAACATGTGAAACTGGGTTAACTGTGCCTCTATGACACTCACCTTAATGTCACATCCAACGCATTATCTGTTCAGTGACCTTGTCAGCAGTGGTAAAGGGATGGCGAACTGCCTATAACAAAGTAGCAACCGAGCGGGCGTAGCTAATTATCGCCTTCTTTGCAGCAGCAGCAGCACCAACACCAGCCATACAGCTAGCTAGCCTGCTAGCGACGACGGCTAGCCATCACAACACGGCACGAGCGGAAACCGTTGCTTGCCGCTATACGCATTTGCTCCACAGGTAAAGCTCGAGCCCCGGGACTCAGGACTGAGCCAGAAAGGACATTTATTTGAGCTTGCCCTGGAAGTAAGTTCAGCAAAACTATTCCAGCCCCAGGGAGGAATTCCCACAGCAAAGTGGACCAATTGTTACTGATAGTTTGACGCTGTTTCTCTGGAGTGCGTCAAGTTTAGTAACGTGTAAGAAGATTTCCGTTTGGAATGTCAAAATAAAATAATTACTAAAATAAGTAATAGAAATGTGGGCATGTGTATGCAATTCTATAATGGGTCTATATTAGATTTAATTCAGCTTCTTTATTTTCTCTTCTAAAACGACTGATTCAAAACGTGTGTGCCACCGTTAACTCACAACTGTATTTATAACTGCTTTTATTTTGAACGCTAATCCTTTCACTTCCGGTTTTATTGTATGTTAATCCGTGCACCTTGACGTAGTTTCGCCTCTCCATCATTTCGCCTGCCGCCTGCATGACTGAAGACTGGAGAAACGCCCCCGGGCATCAGCCATTGGTGGGATTCTTGTGCCACTTATGGATTGTTTACAGATTCATGAGGCATTTCTGGGTTGTTGTCATCACACATCCAACATCCTCCAAAGCCATTTAATCCTTGACTGGGAGTGTATATAAAATGCTTTCTGGCTTTTCCTTTGATTATCTGCTGTCATAAAGACTCCACATTCACCACCCGACTGAGCAGGACTTTAAGTATCTATGGGTTGTGTATCATTTATCATTAAACATTATTATAAAGTATAAAGTGTGTGAAAGTGCCTGGGTATAAGGGAGGACTTACTCCAATCAAACTGCAACCTAAATGGAAAAATCATTGCAAAGATTTGGGATGAAAGCAAAACAATTAGTCCTCCCAGGATACTATTGTATCAAAGCTCATCCCCTCAGGTTAGTGCTAATGAGGATGAAACTTCCATTTCCTGGTCCTGTCACATTAATATGTGAGTGTTAACCTTCTGGTCCTGCATGCCAGGGGGGTCTTTTTCACATGTTGAGAGGAAATAAAACACCTAGCATCCATCAGAAATCAATGCCCTCACACACACACACACACACACACACACACACACACAGGGGCGTCACACATCCTTCACACTCCTTGGTTTTAACCACAGGCTTTTAAATGCATAGCAGAGGAAACGGGAGGAAGGAGGTCAGCTCTGCAGAGGGAAAGACAATATCAGGCAGATTAATTTAATCTCAAAGAAGATATGGACGTAATAACAGGAAATTGATATCTTATCCTTTTATATGGTGCAAGAGAGATGGTGGATTTATTTCTCTCTTTATTTTTTGGAAGGGGCTGTTTGGTAGAGGTCTGGCCTGACTGCAGACACAATACATGCTGTAAACCGTAGTCATATTCAAATCATCAGAAAGATCCAGCAGAATACTAAATAACACAGTGTTCAATTGAGCATTTTTGATCTGTAAAAAAACCCCTGAAAATCAGCTTTGTGGTTTGGATTTGTTCTGATTGTTGCTCAGCCAAAAAGTCACAGGATAGGTATTGAATTTTAGTAGAGTTGATATCAAATAACATCTACTGTAATGTTTCGCTAAAGCGTATCACAGATAAATTATAGATCGGGTGTTTTAGATCAAACTCCTCACATCCATCTCACTGACACAACACAAAGCAGTATTTCAGATCAGCTTTCATTCGGATATGTACTTGTTAACTGAGGGGTTTAGGGTCAGAGCCGATTTGACAGCAGGGGGCCTGCTGATCCTGCTGCTCTGTGTCACCTGTTTACATTTTACTCTGACAGATTACAGGGAGCCTCCCTCCATGCGTCAAGGAATGCTTTGATGTGACAAATGACCGGTGCTAAATGACGCTTTGTGTGTCTGCCCACATGTCAGCAAAGGCCTCGTTTCATACATAACACAGGGGGAGGACGGGCCTGCTGATGTGTGTCCGTGTGAAAGAAAGAGTGTATTATAGAAGGACAGTGAGAGAGAGAGAGAGAGAGGCAAAGGTCAAGTGGAGTCCTGCATGCGTCTCCCTCTCAACTGCACACACCTCCTTCCCTCCTTTGTGCCTGATTCCTGAAAAATAAGAAATGATCATTTGCATCCAAATGATAATTTTTATTTTCCATTTTTATGCTGCTTTAATGGATTAATTATTGAAAAAAAAAACATGCAGATACTCATTATCTCACAGCAAAAGCCATTTCATCCCCTAATCACTATAACAACTTTAAAGCTACACCAGGGGATCATGGTGTTTCATGTGCAAATACATTCTTCTCAGCCTAAAACACTGCAATAGAGAAAAGCGCCACCCCCCCAACTGAGATTTGCCCTATTTGGCAAAAATGTATTCTGTTTCTAGATACTGTCACTACTCCAGCCAGGGGAAATGTGGACTCCAAACTCAAGCAAGACATACAGACTGTGAACACTTTGTCCAGAGAACACTAGGATCGCTAACACGATTAATGATTACCTGATTTATTGGCATAAAAAACAGGTCATCTCTGCTTCTCATGCACTCATCTGTTAAAAATCAGAGTCTTGATTTGTGTGTTTGTTATGCATGTTTTGTCTGGTTACACAAAAGATTTCATTTCTCCCCAAAGGTCCCACTCCCACCTGACCACAGCCACTGCCCCTGCTACTTAATTTCTCAACACAAAATACTTTTGATATCTCAAATGCAATGAGGAAAATTGCAGCTTCGCCTGTGTAGGCCTATTGCACATATGGAATTCATCAGTATCAGCACAGAAGTTCTTATTGTGGGATTTATACCGACTGAGGTATTGTCTCCATTTGACTGAGCAGGGAGAGTGGAAGTTTCACACCTTCTCTCTCTGTTTCCCTCTGTGGAGAGCCAACAAAAACACGTCCTCCAGGATCTAAGCCAGCCCTTCAAGCACAGAGACTCTGGCGTTTGGTGTTAGACCACTTGAAAAGACCTGTTAACAAAGCAGAGTCCTTTAGACATAAGCCAAGTGAGTCTGAACCACTCCAGTGGAGCACAGATAACCAAGAGTGTAACTGCTGACAGCACTGTGGGATGAACAGAAAAACAAGAGCTGAGGCCTTTTTGACTTTTCCACTTTCAGTTATCTTGTAATGTGTTGTTTGCACAGGTGTTGTTCTCAAGAGCTTAACAGTTATGCAGCTGGGTTTGATCTACACTGATTACTTATCTAGCTCCTCCATTTAAAAACAGATATAGTGTACTTTTTAAGTAGATTTTTCTCATATTCTGTATTGTAAATATCTGTATTCCATTTCTGTTTCTAAATTATGCACAAATGCACCATTACCTTGCAATGTGAAAACTCACTTGGCAATAAACCTGATTAAACCCCAAAACCCTAAAATCAAATAAAAAATTCCATTGAAGTGAAAAAGCTGCATGATCAAAGATTGTCAGTGAGTCACATCAGTGAGCCTCACTGCTGCGCTGGGTGACGTGCTCCTTCTTTAGGCTGAACATGGACACTAAAGTTTACTTGCACATCAAATGTGTGTGTCCACCCACACCTGAAAATATCCCTGATAGCTGAACATGATGCCTCGATGTATTGTGAAACAGAAGATGTCATGGTATTTGGAATTATGATCGGTAGGGAATACTCCAGAAAGCTATATCAAACAAGGCGAAACCAAAAAACAAATATGCATATAACTGATTGTATCTTCACTAAGGCGGCTTGAGTCATCATATCACGTTTTCCCCCTTCCACAGATTTCTATTTGTGCTTGTGTCCCTGTGGAAATCTGAGTGCCATGCTTGCAGCGCCAGATAAGCATCTTCTGCTTTGAACTGTTCCACCCTGACTCATGGCAAAGTGGCTGGTGGTATCTGTTGCTCGCTGCTCAGTTACAGGAAGCCTCAGTGTTTCCGGATGGATGAGTGGATTTACAGATGGATGAAGGGCGTGGTAATTTCCTCTTGGAGCGCTGCCATTAAAGCCACACCTGGGTTAAATGTGGATTTGATTTATATGTGATTTGGTTCCACATGTCGCTATGCAAATTTGGTCACAACAGTATCACAACAGACTTTATAACAATTAAAGCTGCAACGTTTAATCAATTAATCATTTAGGCAATCGACAGAAAATAAACTGCAACTATTTGGATAATAAATTAATTGTTTAAGCGATCTTTCAAGCAAAAATGACACATATTTGATGGTTCCAGGTTCTCAATTGTAAGAACTAGAGAAGCCATTTCACATTGGCAGACAGAGCTCATAAATACAGAAATCCACCGCAGATGAGGCAGAGGGATCAGTTTCTCCAACAACAACAGACCAGGATGCAATGCAGTCACGGGACAAGTTACATTTGACGAAGGGACTCAGGTGCATTCATAAAAATATGGCAATACGCCCACTGTTTACTGACAGTTACAAGCTCACACCTGCTCTCCGGGGCCTGCCAAAATGCGTTCTGGGAGATAAAGCTGATTTCTCAACTGAAGTAGAGTTACACAAGTCAGGTGAAAGGAAAAAAGAGTAAAATAAAATGTGAATTATTAGAAACCATCTCATAATTAAGTAAGTACTGCGATCAATAGAACCTCTCAAATGGATTTCAGTGTGTGGATTCCTCCATTAAAGTTGTAACATTATCATCTATTATGTCTATTACGATGTTTAGATAATGCTTCTACTACAGTTTATGGACACATTAGACTCGGTCGCAAAAAGTGTTTGTGGCACCGTCACACCACTGCGGTCAAAGTGCCTCAATCTGCTATATCTGCTCTGAAATTAGAATTAAAGTAATCTGTTTTGCCTCTGCTGAGGAATGGCTTTTCAGGGAAAGCAAATTACCCATTTACACTCATCTGGGTGGTTATCAGATCCATGTCTGTGTGAAATTAAAGCCACACTCAACCAGAGAGAGCCTGGGCTGTGCACAAACTGCTCAATGATCCCAAGTTTGAAGAATCACTTTTGCTCTGGAGAAACATGGCACTGATTACATATGGTCTGCTAGCTGCTGATAGCGAAAGCCAATACATCACATACCCATTTAATGCTGACTGTGTGAGCGGTACAGATATGCTGTGGCCAGTATTGCTTCACAATGATTTCAAAATAAATGTTTACTCAAGCTGTCATGGTTTGAAATCCCATCATCTGCTGAGTGCAGTGGATCTGAATTATTTGAATGACCTGCAGTGAGGAGTTCAAGGTGCTTATTTTTCTTCACAACCAGAACTGGTGAAATCCATTAAGGGTCAACACATTTTGTACAATGGGCCTTCAAAAAAAAGTTTACAGCACACGACATTCATGCATTTGTTTTCATTAAAAAATTAATCTGGATGTTTAATATAGAGGCACAAAGCAAAATACGATAGGATAAACCTGATTTGTAAATTTTCATACTGAAAAATTACAAACCAACCAGTGACGTTTCTGGCATTAAACAAGTTGGAAGCCATCCACACTTTCCTCTGGGAATCACGGAAGTGAAGAAGAAGGGTCAGAGAAATGCCTATGATATAGATGCAAATGTGTGGATTCAAAGCAATATGATAAATGCACACATATGCTGTTAACCTTCCCCTGGTTCAAAAAGAGAGAAAGAGACAGAAAGGGAACAACCCAGAGAGATGTCACTAGATCAGCACACTACTGCGAGATCATTAGCGAACAAGCGTCAGCCAGTATCAGCTCACTGAATGAACAGCGACAGTTCAGCAGACAAGTCAATCTCCAGTTACTCTCCCCGAGAGAGAGCTCTGCACTTCCATTCACACAGCCTGAACAAAGGCTAAATTAGTCCCTGGATGGCTGTCTTGGGGCTTTTTGGAATCCAATCAGACGGGCTGAGTGCAGAATGACTTCCTTGTGAGCTCTACCACCACCAGCCTAGATGAGACGCTTCCGCCTGCCTTTTTAAATAGCCTGTTAATTAACAGCAGGGTGGCTGGACAAAGTCATTAAGAGGTTCACAGCAGGAACTAATTCATCAACACCACAGGGACTGCTTAATATGCTGAAATCAATATAGCCTTTGCTTCTCTTTGGTGTTCCTTATTGGTTTTGCTTCTAGTGGAACAGGAGCTGATCTGCTGCAGTAATTTGAGGCACACTTTCAGGATGTTAATGGTTTTTTAAAGCCAGGGTGTGTGGGTTTAGGGACGGCAATCTCACCACTTTGATCCAGACTGATATATCCAACAGCCATTGGATGGTTTGTCAGGAAATGCTGTCCAGACATGCATGGTCCCCAGAGGACAAATCCTACTAACATCTAAAACAATCAGCAGGTTGAAATTTTCAGCTATCCAGTAAAGTAAGTCAACATCTGGCATGGCTGTAACGGCTGACAGAGCTGGTGCTAATATAGGGAAAATCCTGAGAATCCTTAATATATACAGAACATAAAAAGAGCACCAAATACAGAAACTTAGAGGCATCATAGCAATGACTAACAAGCAATATCTGGAAAATACACTTCAAGAATAGCAATACGTTTGTAGTGTTTAACATGCCACCAAAGTCCTGATTAAAAAGCAAATGTTAACCTATTTACAGAACATGTGTCAAAAGTTGGTTATACAAATCACTGATCTTCATGCTGTTGCTAGTGGCTACAAATACAAGGCAACATATTGCCTTTGAATGGAGGACCTGCCCATGTGTGTGGTCATGTGAGCATCTGTTTCTTTGTAGCTCTTCACTCCTCATTATTCTTCCTTATTAAAGAAAGTCAGTTTGTTTATCTCTTCCACTTAAATGAGCCTGTTTCCTGTGTGGTAGGTTGACTTTTTAAAGCAAAAATTCAAGTTTAACAATTAATAAAACATTTCAGGGCGGAAACACTTGACATTTTGACAAATACGCTACATTACCGTCAGCTATTAGGAGCTAATCTGAAAATGCATCC
The DNA here is from genome assembly GCF_042242105.1 of Pempheris klunzingeri. NCBI lineage: Eukaryota > Metazoa > Chordata > Actinopteri > Acropomatiformes > Pempheridae > Pempheris > Pempheris klunzingeri. The sequence goes on from NC_092023.1 coordinate 12,958,131, forward strand.
AGATGTGAAGACTTTGGTTGACACTACAAGGCTTTTGGTGCTTATTAATGGCTTTTTGTCTTAAATTACCGACTTAGAAGACAATCTTCTCTTGGGGGAGGATGGAGGGTCGTCTATATTTATACACCAGCACCTGGGGTGCTTCTGTAGTTACTGTTTTGGGGCGGGAGAGTGTGTTAATCATATTAGTTTCTGCAGGAGGAGGAGGGGTTACCTACAGATCACCACCCAGATTTCTGCAGATACTCTGATGATTTCAACTGACCTGTTTCCAGTCACTTCTCTTGTGTGTCGCTTGTTAACAGTGCACAAACCATTAAAGTATCAATACTTCTAGTCAGCAGTATTCACGTAATTATTCTTTTTTGGCCATTTATCATTTGGCACTGTGGAGTGAGAGTTTGCAGCAGCTTGGCGACTCAGATGTCAAGTGCTGCCAGAGGTGAAACAGAGTTTTTGTTAAAGCCCCCCGCGAGAGTCAGCACAGAGCAACAGAAGTGAGAAACACAAGAATCAGATGTCGCTTGTGTTGATGTATTGCTCGGAGCAAGTGGCTGTGAATTCCCTTTTCGCTTTGTTGAATACAGCTGAATATTAGATTTGTGTCTAATGTTTCTTCTCCACCTGGCTGGTTTGTGATAGAAAACTGCACAGAAGAGAACTTGAATTCTCTCCCCATCGTCAACCAGGAGATAACAGCAGTTCCTGTCTGTACAGTATTAGCTGTAAAGCATTATTCCAGGAGACAGAAAGCAGACAAGTTATTTATAATGTTCTGCAGAGGGAGCAGGAAAACAAATTGTGTTTGAGCTGCAAATACAAATCAAATCACAGCAAAAAAGATATGAACCAACAGATCAGCAAATCCCCTGTTCCCTCATTTCAACAGCTGCCTGATATGTCAGCTCGCGTTTAGGGGAGCAGTTGCAGCAGCGTCTTTGGAAGGTCATAAGTTCACGATGACAAATGTGTGACTGTTTCACGTCATCAGACACTTTGGTATGGATATTAACCATTGATTTCACATTTTTCCTCATGACACCACTGAAACTTTCCATCTAAACACGATGATTTCTAAGTAACAATGTACGACATGTAGATGAGTAGTGGTGCTTTTAGCAGGTAGAGTATGCCTTGATTTATTATTGTTTTAAAAGAATATGTGGGAACAATGACTGAATCACTGAAAGTTCACTGACAAGCTGTAATGAAACTGCTGATTACTCCCATTTTGATTGCTATGGCAACATTAATGTTAATCAGGAGGTTTTTTGTCTTTGTTTTTCTTTTTTTCTCATTTCTTAATGTTATTTTTGATTTAGGGTTGCAATTTAGGTTTACTTTAATCATTGAACAACTTGCCAATTATTTTCTTGATTAAAGGCAGAATCTGAAATGTTGGAGAAACTAGCACGAGTGGCTAGAATTTGAAAGTATCCAACTGATAATATCTCACCCTCTCCCACATAAACGCTGTCTGACAACCTCTCTCAGTTTTCAGACTAATAAATGAACAACTGTGGAATGACACAATCATATAAACACAAGCAAGACAGCTGTCACAAATGTAACGTTACTGTTAGCTCAGAGTTCCTGCTCACCGAGGCTGTGCTTTGTGCTAGCGGGTTTGCTCCATGGAGGTCTGGTTATCCCATTAAACAAGCACCTAAAATAAGTTGCAAACCATGGCTTTAATCAATTAACCATTTCATTTAGAAAATGTCAGAATGTTGGCATGAATGTTGAATCCCTAAAGCTCAAGGTAAAGTGTCTTAGATCTCTAAATGTCCTATTTTGTCCAACCAACAGTCCAAACCAAAAAGCAGTTAAGTATCTTGAGAGACAAAGGAAAGCAGAAAATCCTCAAAGGTGAAGCTTGACATTGAGAATGTGTTGTATTTTGCTTAAAAAAAGTGTCGATTAGTGTTGAAATCAGGTATATTTTAGTCAGTGCATTTGAACTGGTTGTTATTCTATAAAAGGCATAACAACCGATACAGATTCCAACCTGTAAAACAAAGCATGAATACCAGGTTTAAAAATACAGTGACCCAGCAGTCATGCTGATGATTGCCAATATTAAAAAAAAGCTTTCAGAAGTTATTTCATAACACCTGGATGACTCGCTAATGCAGCTCATGAAAGACAGCTCCTGTTGTGCGCAGTCTGCAAAATGTGAAAAGTGGCTGTGAAAAGCTCGCTCAGTCCCCTCTCACACACTGAGATTGGCACAGAGATAATTGATTTGTTCTGGAGTTTATTATCAGGAGTTTTTCTCCTTGGCTGTCCAAACATATTCAAGGCAGGAGCAAGGGGTGGAAGACTTAATAGTCTTGGCAGTGTTTCTACTCTCAGACTAAAGGCAAAGAATTCAAAGATGAGGAAGAAAAATAGAGATTGAAAGGGAAAAGGGGAAGAAGGTGGATGCAACTGCTTTTGCTTCTAGTTAAGAAATGAAGAACAAAATAAAAGCAGAAAAAAAATGTGTCCCTTTTACTGTCAAACTGCCCTCAACCGGGAAACAAGGGTATCCACGCTCATCAAACTTCCTTTGATGAGGTTTAAAATAAAAAGCAGGAGAATAAAAACAAGCACGAGGAAAAGTAGCTGCATGAGAAAGAAAAAGGAGGCGGATAAAGAGAGAGGGTGCTGCAGTGAGGAGCCTAATATTCTCCTTTGTTGATCTCCAGTGAGCAGCAGAGCTTGCTGGCCCACTCATTGCTTGCAGGTGTAATAACAGTGACTGATCCAGCGCTGGGGTTGGGGGTTCAGCGGCTCGCAGAGAAGATATTTCTCCACCCCTCTCCTCCCTCTCCTCTGCAAAACAGCAGCTCATCTGTGGTCTGCAGTACATGCAAGTCATCCCAGGCAGCTCAGCCAGTAAAATGCCTCTTATCTCTTTCTCTCTCTGCCACTATAAAGACACAGACATCAGCCATTAGGAGATAGGCTGAGATACAGCCTCCATTCCAGTCCCAGTTCATTGTTACTTTTATGGCCTTCCTGCTGTATTAAATCATGTTTAGTGTCCTGAATTGGACTTGAAGCCACTAAATTGTAAGTACATGCTCTTTGAGGCTTTTGATGGGCGATCTTTTAAAAAAACATTTTAGAATCTAATATCAGTGGAGTGGTGGTTTAAAATCCACAGCTACTGCGGTTCAAGCCGCAGATATGACGTGACTATTGATAATGTTTTGACATGTCAGGATGACATCAGGTTAGAGGTCAAAGGTCAGATTTAGAGCTTCGGTGTCTAGAAAGGTTTCAGCTGCATAAATGCTTTTCCAATGGATCACAGATTGCAGAATAATATGTCCCATAATGAACTGCAGCTACAGCCCTCTTCACTTATACTGCATGTGAGGTTCTGTACTCTGTGTACCGATCCCCTGTCAATTATTATCCGCAGTAACCCTTAAGGTGACGATATGTCTCTGCGTTAACAAGACAAAGTCAACAGTTAGGAAAAGCAGAGGAAAAAGAGCAGCATTATTTCTGCAAATCTCAAATTTAATTACTGTGTTGTCAAAGTTACTGCTGCAGGAGGAATTAAAGAGTGACTCAGATCAGAATTGCAGATAACTGCTGTGAACTGAAGACATTTGAACCAGATGATGATTGATTCTGGGCCTCTGGCAGTCACTTCACAGGACAGATGTTCTGTGTTAATATAGCGCCACTACAGTGATGTTTCTGGCAGATGATCAACCTACTTCTATATTATAAGGCACGTTATATTGTTATTCTACTTGACCTCATGACTCATTATTTCACATAATGTGCACACACACACACACACACACACACACACACACACACACACACACACACACACACACACAGGGTCATGCAGCACGCTGTGCAGCCCGACTGCAGAGACTGTGTGTTCCTGTAGATCCATAATCACAGTATAATTCACACTCTTATAATATTGCTTCAAGATGACAGAAGCTAAAAACAAGTTCCCCAGAGTTTAACAGGCTTACCACAGATTTTGAGCCAAAACGGACACAAAAATGATAAAACTTTCTATTTTGGAAAGATCCCTCTGTTATGAACATGCATCATAAGATCAGTGTGGCTGAATCACCCCAGACCTCTATCTGCTTCAACAGAGAGACTCTGAGATCCAAAGTGGGGCTAAAGAGTGATGACACAGTGCTCGGCTTCTTCTACATGTTTGTATGTGTAGTTCTACTATATTATGTTTGTATGTAGTATTATGAACGTTGTTATTTTATTGAGACATACGACATAAATCCAGCAAATCAGCATTTCAATTTCGATTGCTACAGACAACATACCAACACAAGCAAACAGAGGCCTCCTGGGTAACTCAATCAGAATAATTCAATTCATTACTTCTCCAAGCAGACAGCACTGCTGTAAGTGAATCTAAAAGAGTTTACACCACGTAAAATGTAATAATACACAAAATACATGGGAAAAGATAACACTGAATATCAAATCTAAAGATAGGTTGTGAGCTCTTTTTGATTTTGTTGTGAAATAAAGCCCTTGTGTTTCTGCACTGCATTTCTCAGACATCATCTACAAACCAGACACTTAATGTCTTTCTTGTACGCTTTTGTATCCAATTTTCTATTCATGTACCTATTTATTTACCCACTTAAGTGTCTGGTAAAAATGTTAAATGCATTACCTGAAAGACATATGTGTTTATGCATGTGAAAATGTTACATACACACAAAGCTGAACCAGTCAAAAAGATAATGTGCACATTTCCATTGTCAAGTCATTTTAGAGAAAATCTCTTGCATTGAAACAACTGGAAAATCACAGAAAATCACTTTCTCCACCCTCTACAGGATAGTTGGTGTTTCCATCCAGCCAAACTAATAATTTATTTGTTCTCATTGACATATGTTTCTGCTGACAGAGAACCAAACAAGCATAAAACAGTGATTTGACTGCAGCTTGTAAATGCTAATTCTTAATATATACACAAATACTGCTTAGTGACAATGTTGGCTCTGTGTATTCGGCTATAGGTTACAAAAAGTTGGCTTCTTACATTGTTTTCCAAAACTGCACAGCAACCATTTTTAGATTTATCCACTGGGGAGACCAGTTTTACAGAGAGGGAGTCAGAGCTCAGGAGAGACAGTGGTATCATTTAAGCACAGCATCGTCTCTGGGCCTGTCACTACTCATTTAAATGAGAGCAGCTGCAGCCCACAGCACCAGCCAGAATTATACAGGCCAAACTCTTCTCACGGTGAGATTTGACAAACATTTCTCCTGTTAGAGGAGGATTTAGTGGCACTCAGAGGACCAGTCTGGAGTGTGTAACACTGAAACGAAACACCACAGGAAGGAGATCCAGGAGTAAGGATGCAGAAGAAGGGAGAGGGAGGAGGACAGACGGCATTGAAAGTTTGGGTAGAAATCAGTTTTTCCATTTGGGATTATGTGCCATTAAGTTCCTACATGTGAAATCACATCTGATTTTACTGGGGGAGATACAGTCTGTTTTACTGTGTTTGTTTGGTTGGATACGGTGAGAAGGCTGTTTGATGCAGGTGGAGCTGTGCGATGAGAGAGCAATGGTATGACAAACAGTCCTCACACCCTGCAGGTCAGATCATCTGATGGAAAGAGGGGAAAGGGAAGAAGGGAGAAGCGCAGGGTGAAAATAAACACAGAGTGGTTCAAGTTGTTTAAAGAGGTTCACTAGATTTCAAAGAAGAGGAGAGTACAAGATAAGAGGTAAAAAGGAAGAAGAGGAGGGGCGACACGTTAGCAGAAAACAAGACAGGCAGACCAAGGGAATGTACTGACAGAGAAATGAGCTGTGATTTAGGGTATTTTTCTCACTGAGGTGTATCTAATCAATCTAATCAATAATTATCATAGATTTAAGATAACAAGAGTTCATTAAAGGTTTTCTCAATGTCACACTAAACCATTAAAATAAGTGATTTTTTATATCTTCACAACAAAGTGACCAAAATAGACCTGTATATCATATATGAAAATTAGATGTTGATCAGTACACGAGAGCACTTGTGGTATTTATTTCGGTGTCTGACATGCAGTATAGCGCCAATGTTACGCAGCGTTAAAATCTAGTTAGCGATTTTCCTCTCCTGTGTGTAGCAGCAGGATGGAGTCGTATCAAAAGCACATCGTTAGTCTGCACTCTGTGCTGCAGTGTAACGAAAGGCAATCTTTGCATTTCAATATTCTTTTCTTCCATATATCAGGGTGATGATATCCTCAGCAACAACTCTCTGGGGGCACCCTGCTCGTACCCTCACTTCCCTCCTCTCACCTTCTCTTACTTTTCCTCCACTTGTAGCGGGTATTGCTGATTGTTACCTCTTTTCCTTTCCTTTCTTTTCTCCACGTCCTTTTTTCGTCATTTACTCTTTTCCCTCCCCTGCCTTTCTTTCTCCATCTTTCTCATCCCACATTTTTAAGTCTCAATCATTTCTTCCTCGCCACTGCTTTTTCTGTTTCTTCGGTATTACCTCCCTGTTTACTCCCCTCCCTCTTCATTTCTCTTCTCCCCAAAGGATGCAGCGAATTAGAGCACAACTTCCTCCTTCAGAAGCAATGACTGGAAGAGCTATAAGCTATATGATCATTAAAACCAGGAGATGGATCATCCATCATAACTCCCTCCACCTTCAGGACACTGTTGCTACACTGTGATGCAGTAAATTGCCCTTCTTTCCCTCTGTGCCCTCCTGTGAGCAGAAAGCGCCTCACTGATGTTAAGAGCAAGGCACTGTTTGGCCGACAGTGTTGGGTAAACACTGCATCTCAGGGGTTTGTGTTCAAGCAGGATCGTCATTCTTATCATTGCAATGAGTGGTTCTTTAGTTAATTTAGTGTTTGTTTCTTTTGGTCAGTTCCTTTACAGAGAGAATAGAACTAAATTAAACAGCTTGAATCTCAGACTTACATCCACTCTCCCCTACTTTTCTTCTAAAGTGTTTCTAACTGACTGTGGTCGTCAGATAGTAGAGAACATCAGTACTCAGCCAAAGCTGAGTGTTTGATTCCCTTTGGTAGGTCACTGGGTAGAGCAAGGCACCAAAACTGGTTTTATAAAATAAGACATTTATTCATTTGTTTATCATGTGTTTGTTGCATATCTATACTGCATATGTTTGCTGCACACTATGAATATTTCCACAGTGTATTGATTTAAATTGCTAATTGCATTGGACTTATTTGGCACCATTGTCTGTATCTTTGCTCTCTATGTAAATATGACTTTATAAACATGCCTTAAGCAGCCACTCTGTAGGAGATGCAAGAGAAGAATTGCGGGGGTAATTGTTTATTGCAATGACTATTTGGTCCAAAAACTTTTGAAATTGGTCCAGTAGCTGGTCTCAGCTGGCAGCCGAAAACAGGCAGCGGCTGAGCTACAATAGCTGTAATGTAATCCTTTGCGGCAATTGTGCCAGATCACAGTACGTCCTCTAAAAGTGATGTTTTTTGCCACTGGCAGGTTCACTTTGTTATTCAAACTGTCTTGAAATGGAAAGGTCTCTAGAGAGATAGACCTGTAAGATCCTTTTTGTTTTGTGAGAACCAGCTGTTGTGTCATGCTATTCCAACCCACCAGACTCCATTGACAAAAGCAGAAATTTTACATTGCAGAGTTCTGCCTCGATTAGTTGGTTTCTTCAGGTTATTGTGTGTTACATAAATATTGTGTTGCATCAAAGCTAATTCTTTAAAACACCAAAGTCACACAATAACACAAACGAACGCAAATGTAAAATTAAAATTTTTGTCAATGGAGTTTGGTGTCAGCTAGCTAGCGATATAACGGCTGTTTCTGGTTAAACAAAAAAGATCTTACAGGTCATTCTTTGTAGGGATCCTTTCTGTAATGTTGAGAGACACTTCACTTTTAACACTTTTAGTAGACATGCTTTGATCTGATGCAATTGCCCTGAAGTATTACATTACTGCCTTTGCAGCTCGTTCCCAGCCCATTCTCAGCTCCTGGCTGGGGTGATTTACAAAAGGTTTTTGTACCAACTAGTCAATTCCTACTCAAAATAGGTAAAAATAGGGCCCAAATTTAAAAATACAGGAAGTATCCTTTAAGTACTTGTCATGTGGTCTAACAGCATTTGAAGTCACCTTTCCCAACAGCAGAATTGAAGCATCAAAACTGACAATAACACACTTTATGCATTCCTATTCATTTTGGTGAGTTAGCTAGAAAGTGGAGACTTGGATCAGAGTAGTGACTCACTCCCTCCATACCATATCCGTCTCCAAGCAAACCCTCACGGTCATTGTGACTGACTGTTTCCTCCACTTCCCTTGTTCCAGTTTGGAAAAAGCAATTTTTCGTTGCAGGAATCCAGTAATGAGACTCAGTTTGTCTATTAGAGGAAGTTTCATAAATAAAACCAAATAAGGGCATAACATATGCAAGCATATAAAAATGCAAGCATCATTGTGTGTCCTGGTAATATAATTTCACATACGAACTTTGTAAAATCAGACATGAATGTATCCTTTCCTATGCTTCTCTTTTCCCCTTATGTGCTGCTGGACTGATCCAGGAGTGTGAAGTGTGATTACGTTGCCTCCACTTCCTTCCGTGCAGCAGGATACAGACCTATTCAGCCTGAAAGATTCAGTGAGTTGTCTTTCCATCTTTCTTTTCATCTGTAGGCACCAGTGGTTGCCGGAGGCTTTCTATGGACTGTAAAAGCTTTAAAAGCAGTAATATATATGTAATATATATATATATGTATGTATATATATATGCAGTGTTTACGTGAATGTGTCAGACAGCAGGTGCGAAAAAGGTGCACACACGTGTGGTGAACGGTAAATGATAAGTGCAGGTTCTTTAGCCTTGGAGAAATTGCATTCATTTGGAAGAGAGAAGAGGAAGGTAAGCCTCCTGGGACCCTGAAGTACAGATCAGCTCATCAGTATGCGTGTGTGTGTGAGAGAATAGCTGCTCCCATCAATTTCTGAGAACTCAAGCACCAGTTTATCATCCTGGCTTCCTGGCAGCGTGCTGATGATGTCATCCGTGAGTCAGGATGTGGTCAGCTTTCCTGCATTTAAACTTATCATCACCTTTGACAGTCAGATTTTTAGATTGTCATTGAACTGGATCCAGTTTTAAGGTTGAAGAATTTTATATTTACATATTGTAATGGTCTTTTCTTTACCTCATGATACCTGATAAAGCCTACAGGTATGTTAAGTCCAAAATGTCCCAAATCTGTCCCGCAACACATACACACACCTTTAGAGTAAAGTGCACTAATTTAAGTGAAAAGACTGCATTCAACATTGCAGCTGAACCTCGCAGATTGTGAAGTTTATAGTTGTCTGCATTAAATAACCAGCAACAACCATCCTAAAATATGGGAATATCAAGACATTTTTCTCAAATGTTAAACAGAGTGAACAACATAAACTGAAGTTACAAGAGATTACCAAATCAAATTGAAATAAAATAGGATCGAGTTGGAGAGAAAACTAAACAAGAAGAGAGAGAGGGTCTATTAATCCTCGATTAAGTGTAACTGGATTGAGCTCAACGTTAAATTCCAAGCTTTTAGTAAAAAGAGCCAAATTTGAGTGTGCTCTAAATCATTCTGCTGGAAAAGAAAGCGGAAAAGGAGCCCAGTGGTCGGAATGACTCAGCTGTCGCTGTCTGATTCAGTCTCATCCAGACCTGGATCAGAAAACACTTACAATTGATTCCCATGTTTGTTTAATCCTGCAGGGAGACCCAGGTGGGAACAACTCAACTCCCTTTGCTTTCTTGTGTCAGTCAGAGCTTTTTTGGACAAGGCCGTGCGTCGTATAAACGTCCCATGTAGTCTTTTTTTCCAGCTCTGGTCTCATGTGGAACATCCTATGCTCTTGCTGTTTCCAAAAAGGGTATGAAGAACAAGAATGGACCATTTTGTTCTTTACTGGAAAAAAAAAGGCAGGTTTAAGCACATTAAGACCATTTGCACACATTAAGACCATTACTGTAGACTACGTTTTGCTGCAGCATTCACCACAGTATGAGATGTCCTAATCTTCATCATGCCAGCTGGGTAAATCTTTGTCTCTCTGTTTTCATACATTTGAAATATATAAACTGAGGCTTCATGGGTGTCTTAAAGAGGCATTTGAACTATGATGATGAGTCTTAAAACATACGAATTGAGATTTTGACTCAAGTCAGACATAAGTCACAAAACTTCAGACTCACTTGAGACTTGAAAGCAAAAGTATTAAAACCTCCTGTTTTCGCATAGAAATGTTTAACACAGTGACACTGCTTAGCTATACAACTTCTAAATATAATCATTAGGCTGAAGCATTAAAAAAATGACAGTAGCTTTAGAAGAAAAAGCTCCAACGTCGTGTCATTTTAATGATCAGCACTCAGAGACCTGAAGACATGTGACTTGACTTTGGTTGCTCCAGAAGACTCACAGACAACTTGTCTACATTCTAACCGTAACTTATAATTAACAATCACCAAGTTTGTTCTTTTCTGTCATTTCGTGCTTTTGATTGTTGCTGTAAAGAAACCCAAATGTTACTAAAACAAGAGTAAAGTTTTGGAAATGTTCTGGAAATTATCTGTTTTTTTGCATCACTTTTCGTTGATGATTAAATATTATTAATTACATTATTTTTGTCAGCTGCCGCCAACAAGCTGATGGCCCTGTTGACAGTTTCTGCTGTGATATAACTGAACATATTTCTGAGTTGAACCAGGACGTCATGTTTCTGACAAATGTCAGAAGTTCAGAGAGATACTTAATTCTGAGGAGCTGCATGTGTTGCAGTCTTCCTAAGAATAAATCCCTGCCAACAGGATGCCAACAGTGGGCTCTAAAAGGAAAAGGAAGCAGTTTTCAAAAATACCACGATGCCACGCGAGGCACTGTGATAGCTGGGAGGATTCAGAATGTGAATAATCTGTGGTGGTGTTATTGGTCGTAGCTTTTATCTAGGACATGGACGCTTCATTGTGCACGCTTCACTGTGAGCCTCAAGAGATCACGAGCACCCAGAGGTGACTAACATGCAGGCAGCTCATCAAGTTTTAATACACAGAAGCCAACAAGCTCAGATGTTTCACTTGGCTTTTCTGCTCTGGTGTAACAGGTATTTATTTACTATTGAACTGTTGTACACTGTTATGCAATAAGTTACCTTAAAAAAAACACTGGCTTAATGTTTTATTACCTCTGTGAGATGCAGAGTCTCAGAAGGTGCAGAGGCAACATTTATTTTGGCTGAAGCAGTTTCACCAAGTGGATTCAGTATCTCTCCCGACAAAGAACAAGACCGGTTAAAACAGAACTGTAGCCCAAAAAGCATTTGTCTTTTCAAATTGTCTTCTCCTTAAAAGGTCATTGGATCATTATCAGTAAGATAATGGCACGCAAATGAAAACACACACACGCGCACACACACTCCATATACCCCTTTGCTCTCCCACATCTGCACCAGATGATGACTACTACCGCCTTAGGAATACGGTCGTCATGACAACCATGTCCCATCTTTCCCTTCTCCCTGTGTGAAGAGGTGGAGGGTAAACACCCCTGAGAGGAAAGGGCAATGAGTTAGTCTCTTGAAAAAAAAGCTGCTTGACTGCTGACATCTTGTTTGAGTCTGATCGAGTGTTTCTTGGCTCGGCCTCTCCTTATTTACACACATAAATATGCTACAACACAGCTACAGCTCTGTGCAATATCTCTACAACTAATGGATGATCGCCATGAAATTCTGCATAGACCTTCCGACCCAGACAACTTTGGTGATCTCCTCACCTTTGCTCTGGCACCACCAGCAGGATGACTTTTGTATTTCTAAGTGAATTGTCTCAACGGCTAATGTGTGGGTTGCCTTGCCTGCAATTAATCCAGCAGTCTGGTTCAAACTCCAGTATCTGATGTGCTGAAGTGACGCAGAGTAGTCGGCCAGTGAAGATGCTCTGTAACTCCAACCTCCCTGTGAAAACAAAATTACACATGGAGATCAAATAACAAATTACAACAATTGGTTCTGGGTACAAACATTATAGACGTTATAGTTTGTGTGGTTCAATGTGAATGACATTTTATCCTTGTACAGTATCACTATTTCTAAAATTAATCTGTACAGTATGTATATGAACTGTATATGAACTACATACTACTCATAATATACAGTTTTAGCAGTGTCGCAGTGGTTTTAGCAAACATCCATCTATGCTGCCATTTTAAGGCTGCTGCCAGTTAAACTCCACACAGGGGCATAAAAATGTTTTCCCAACGATTTAATATGCATTTGTTGTTATTTTTAAGTCTTTTCAGCCATAAGCTGTTCCTACGTTTCTTACTTGCATTGCATTGTGGGAGAATAGAGCATCAGCAGCACACACAAAAATCTGTTGTATGAAGTATGCATGCTGTCTGCTTTTAGTATACTTTGTATATTGCCTAGTAGATTTGCTCACCTTTTTACTGTTTTTCAGTGCAGACGAACAGCCTGATGAGAATCAGAGTTGGAACACAGTGAGTGTGTCAGTCTACAGGAAGTTTTTACACCGCTGCCCTCTGCTGTTCAGGTGCTTTCACTGCAGGATTTGCAAAGATTTTAGAAAGCTCACTTTAGCTGTGATTTTAGGTCCAATTCGTTGTTTTGAAAGCAAATAAAGCTTTTCAATTACATCTTTAACCTATCCCATTCTGTGTGCGGCAATAACTATTAAATTCAACCACAGCAATTAATCTCTAATTTTAGGTTTAGTACAACGTGCAATAATGAAAAACTTGACTCACCAAATACACAAAATATACACCAAATGAATTATTTTTCTGATTTTACTTTTGTTCAGTTAGAAAATACTTTTTGTCCAAAACAATGTAAACGTTTCAATTACAATTTGTGGTTTTCAAAATAAAGTTCACCTTAAAGAAAAGAAAAGAAACAAGAAATAACAGCTTTCTCACCTGTAAACAGCATGGGACAGCAGTTAGTGGTTGGTTGGAACTTGTTAGATGTCCATTATCAAAAAGGTATGGGGAATGTATGAAATTTTTTTTTAAAATGAAATTATGTATTTATAAAAGCAACACCATCCATATTTGAAGTAGTTTTTTGATCAACCACTCGAGACAAATAGATGAACAAACTGACTTCAAAAAGGTACCTCACATAACTTATTTATTTGTATTACAATAAAAATGCATAGAACAGATATACAAAAACTTTATTGAAATAATCAAGTCATTCTCAAGTATTAAAAAAAAAGCGATCACGTGGTTGAACAATAATCTTATACGTACAGTACATACAAACATCAGGCACAGATTTGGTAATCATCTGACTAGTGCAGGTGTCGTAGAACACAGTAATGAAAGGTTTCGGAAATATGTTAACAGGGTTATTGCAGCAATGTACAATCAAATAAATGTGAGTTAATGGCGGGTGGAAGCAAGGATTAATCCGAAAGTGAATGACAATTTGTATGATTTTTTTCTCTCTGGGTGACAAAACAGATATTTGATAAAAAAAAATCCTGATTCAATAAATGCAAGACACAATAATTTTGAAACACCACGTGTTTGCTGGACAATTTGAGCAAGAATTTGTCCCAGACGCATATATTACATAGTTACTAGTTACTACTTCTTAGAATTTTTGGATATTTCCACCTGCGTGGCAATCATGTTGATCAACTTCTCTGATATGCTGCAACCAGAGAAACACTGACCGTCCAAACGCACTGCTAAGGTGTGCATCTATAAAGACACAGGAAGGGATCCCTTAAAAGAAAAGTGTGAAGCACAATTACAAAACAAAGCGCAGTGACAGATAAAAGATTACATTTCAACTTACAGGGACAGAAAGGTCAGACAGTAAAACATAAAAGCATCAGGCAGAAGTGACAAGTATAAAAATAAGTGATGATGACTTTTTAAAGCATGTAAACATTTCAAGTAGCCACACACACTGTGCAGCGAGACAGAATGTAACATTTTATTTGTATGTGAGCGGTGGGAGACCGCAGTGAAGATGTTGATGATTTGTGACCCAAAGAACAAAAGAACAGGTAATGCTTTGACTTCAATATTTCAGACGGATGAGATGATTTCAACTCGGTCCTTAGCTCCTATTGTCTCTTTTTTAGTGTTTGTTTTATCATCTTACGTGGAGATAAACAGATTCCACCACATGAGGGCAATTTAAGTGGTGTCTAGTAAGTCTGCAATCCCAGAAGACATTTACAAAACTAACATTAAAGAATCTCACTGTGATTGTCTAAACTGTTCTGTGTGGCAAACCCCAACTATGTCACCAATGTCGACTGAAAGTATCATTACAGTACAAACAAAATGGAGAGATGATTTAGAGCTGAAAGACTGAGATAATGAACGGATAGTTAAAACATGAAAAAACATGTTTTGGGTTGTGGAGTTGCCAGTGTCTGTATACAGGTCACTCTTACAAGCTAGAGATCAACATCCTGACCAGCAGGGGGAGCTCTAACAGAGAAAAAAGATCATCGCTCATCTCTCAAATCAAAAGTGTTACAACCAGGTTCAGGGTCGAGCTAAACTGACTGAAACTGACATTCATGGACAGGGTCCAGTTATATTCTGCATATGGATACTGAAAAACTGAAATCAATGAAATGGATCAAAGTGGACCTGAACCTGGCTAAAGACATCCACGTAACACACTTCTCTGACCTTTTCTACCAGGCTTTTCTGACCTTTTCTACGGAGCATCTCCATCTCAAGATCGCATAGGCGCATCTGAAAACTCTCGAAATGTTTCAAGTGTTTGACTGTGTCTCACATCCAGCTGAAAAGGAACATTATGTGACATACATGCAAAGTAAATATGTGCAGCACTTCTCTCATAAAGCAAATAAAAGACACAGCATTTGTGCTAAAGCGATACAGTAGTGAGCTGGGAGGCGACTTTCAGATGATAAGGAGACTTTCATTCAAAAGTGAATTTAAACGTTCACACCAGAAAACAAGTCGTGGAGGGAAGGTAAAACAAATGACTGTGGAGCTATGAATTATCACAACGTTTTCACAAATAAAATACAGCTTTTTAAAGGATATGAGCAGCTGCATTCTAAAACACGGAGTTTAGTCCATAAGAAATCATTTCGTCCAAAGATAAATGACCACTGAACATTACAGAGCCATTCTGTCAAGTAATGAAAGCTTAGGTAGCTCAGGTTGCACCTGCGTTTTAAAGCATTTTTGACTCTGATCCACTGACATCAAAGTAAAGAAACTTTTAACAGCATTCAACACTTCCACGCAACAGCTGCAAACACTCATGAGGCAAGTTAAAGGGAGTACTTCAGACAGAGGCTCTACTCCGGCAACTTGAAATAACATATTTCGGATAATGCACTTGGGTTTATATGAGCAGTTTTTCCTATTTTCCTGTTTTTTTGTTTGTTTTGTTTTTGTTAAGTGAGATCCTGATGCAAAATTAGACAGCATTTGGATTTCTCCATCCATATCAAAATCAAGCCCTGACCTGCTGAGCTGTACAGAGCTAGACTCTCATTCCTCCTGTTTCCTGAAAGTAAAGTGTGTATTCACTCCACCAAACACCCTGTGTCAAACTGTAATAATTTGAAGCAACATGATATATCGACCAGTTAAAAAAAAAAAAAAAAAGGCACACAAAGTGAACTATGGGAAGGAGAAAACCAGCATTAATTGGATTCTAGAGAGGCTAAATGAGGACGTTAAAGTAAAAGAAACTTCTTTTCAGGAATGACTTAATAGTTTGTAAATTAATGAACACAAATGGTGAAGAAAACATAAGTTTCCACAAGTCTTTGAGGAGAAACGGCATTCTGAGTTGGAGCGAATCACAAGTAAATACTTTAGGGAGTGTGGATGGAAATAGCAGCACAAACTACGCCTCCAGCGACAATTAGCAGAAAGCGTTCACCAGGAAGCTCTTTTAAAGCTAGCAGCAGTAAACTGCTGCCTGTGGGAACCACTGGTTGTTTACCAAGAAGTGAAGTTTAAGAGCTTCACTCTTATTTACATTTGAAATATTTAGACACTCAAGAGTGCTGAAAACATAATCTTTTTTTCCATCAGTGTCAATAATGTGACACTGTGTCTTTTCCCTTGACTAAACAACAAAGAGTCCCAGGTAGACACATCCCTGTTCTTAGTCTCCTTATTTACATAATACAGCATTGAGACACTCCATCACAGAGCTGACACACAGTGTTAAAGCATTATAAAGGCCATATAAATAGTTGTGATATAAATATGTGCACTCAAAAAAAGACGCGGTCACTTTAAGTGTAGCACGTTCAACGGCAAAGCAGGGTTAGCTTGTCTACGGAAGTCTGATATCAAGTCAAAATACTATGATGGCTAGAGGTACAATGCATCAATTGCTCCAAGCTGAGGCTCCAAGTGACCATTATAATAATATCTTAACTTAAAGCTGCCAACTTTAACATCATGACCCTGTTCAAAATAAAACATTTGTCTGTTTGACCTTTTGGGAACAACCTCAAAAAGTCTTCATCTCTTGGGTGGTTTCAAACCGCCTGCTGCGTCATTGGCAGGTCAGGTCTGGATTGCTGAGCCAGGCCCAGATCTGGATCATCTCCTGCGGGGTCCTTGGGTGAACGAGCATTAAACTCTTGTAGGCGCAGGGGTTTGACCTGTACTTTTCCTCTATGTTAAAGGTCCTGAAGCCTTTGTGCTTCTCAGGGGCCAGCCCTAGCTTCCGCAGACACATACCTGTGTAGACGTCGTCAATGGGGTACAGTGCCACACGCTGTGACGCATTGTACAGACGAGCCGCGATGTCACCAGAGTAAAGGTACCCACCTCCTCCTGCGTATGGAGGGTACGTCCCGATGTACATGCTCTCTGGGATGAAGTACTTGACCTTCTTGTCTCGGTGTGGCCCTGCATTGGTGATCACATCGCCCACAAACAGATCCCTGGCTTTGGGCTCTGAGAGACGCTTAAGGAAGTCCAGAATGCGGTAGGTGTTGACGAAGACGTCGTCGTCGCCTTTGAAGATGAAACGAGCATCAGGGCAACGGGTCTGGATCCATTCTAGGAAGAGAACTTCTTTGACAGTCAAGTTGAAGAATGAATCCCGGTAATCCCACTGGATGATGTCTCTATGGCGGGCGCTCTCATAGTGCAGCATCTCGGACAGATCAGGGTGGTGGTCCCCAGCTGTGGCGTTGCCAAGAAGGAAGATAGTGACCACCGTCTGATTGGCTATAACTCCTGCCCGACCCCAGGACTGACGAATAGCCTGGCGGCGGTCGAAGTGTGGTGCCAAGGATTTGACAGCCAGGAGCAGGAATGGCGGCTCCTTACAGATATCAGGCTGGTCCACCATTGTCGGGTAGGAGCGGCATTGCATGTAAAGCAGGAAGTCCTTGAAGCGGTGTGGTAGGGAATTGTAGTCTTTCACCTGAGTGGTAACCCTGAAGTTAGGTTGGCAAGGGTCAGAGGATAAACTGGTGTCATTGAGCCAATCAGGGAGGTCTGCGGTGCTGTAGTTGGCGGCCAAGACGGGATTGTTCTGAACGTCCAAAATCTGCTGCTGGCGGTTCCAGTAAGCCAAGCTTGGAACCAGTTTAGTCCAGAAGGGTTTGGAGGGAATGTGGACCTTGTGACGCCCGTTTTTTTCTTGGTTGCTGTGTCGAGAGATGAGGATGAAGATGAAGAGGTTGACCATCATCACTGTCACCACAAGCTTCAGCCTCCTCCGCAGTAACGCCATGACGGTGTCCTGCACCTGTCACCACCTAAAGCACACACAGTGAACAAGAAATAAAGAGGTCAGGAATAGGAAACACTTTTGGTCACTGGCTGCATTTGAATACCATATCAGAGTGGACTGATAACCTGGAGGGAACTTTATAACAACTCAACAGTTGTCATTCATGTGTATGAACGGTGTCCGACTACGCCTCTGGTGTTTGGGGTTTTCATGAACATACAAGTTGTAACACTGTGCACCATAGAGCTGTTTGATCATTTTTAGGGAGTATATAAATTTGCTTCAGCTCTGGCTGGAGACATGGAACGAGAACCTCCGAAACGGACAGAAACATCAAATGCTTCAGCTTTGGAACAGGTTTGTGAAGCTGTGCGACTCACTAAAAAGATATTTTTTGGAACATTTCTCATGGCCATCCCTGGGCTTGTGAACTGAAATCCTCATTTATTTTAACAATTTGTCTTTCATTTTCCAGAACAGGTTACCATGCGATATTCAACAGATTAAGACAAAATGTTCCTTTTGTATGGAGAAAAATTATCCATTGATATATGGGTTAGGGTAACAAAAATTACTAACCTATTTTCTCATAAAAATCCCTATGCGCACAGTTATGCTCAGGAATACGACCATTAGCCCTCGATATCAGCAGGTTTAATGCCTTTCCGGAGGACAGACATGTTGTTGTGTGAAACCAACAATGAGGTTCACTTCTTGTTTTGCTGTCCTGTCTATGAGGATGTAAAAAGATGTACTTTCTAGTAAAATGGTCTCCATCTGAACAGATTTCTTTTCACTGAATGATTTCCTTTCTCCATCCTGCAGTGGAACCTGTTGTCTGTCTGTTATGTCTCCCATTTTCTTGTTGTGTTTTGCATGTTAAAGAAAAAAAAAGAAAGTACAACGAGTAATACGCATCATGATTACGTGGTGCAGAAATGTATTTTTAAATGTATTTTATCTTTAGTCAGGCAGACTCATTGAGATTAAGATCGGACCTGAGAACGACCAACATTCACAAAAACACAAAACAGAACGCAAATAAACAGTTACAAGAACCATTGATGACATCAGGTAAAAGGCTTTAAAATCTCCAAAGGGAACATAAAACTCCCGTTGCAGTTCATTCTATTTAAAAAAGGTGCATGCTGCTTGAATCTACTTCTGCCAACATTAGTGTGTACGTGCAGGCTTCGCAGTAGAGCTTCATGAATGAATGAAAACACAGCATGTCTGTTCTTGCCTGTAAGGAAGTCCATCCAACCTTCTGGTACAGAGGGCAATGATGAGTATAGAATTTGTCATTTGTGAGAAAGTGTAATGGACCGTGATTCATAGGTTTAACTGCTGAGGAGTTGATGGGGTACCATGACAATACAGTGTACCTCCATAGTCCAGAACAGACATTAAGGGTGATACAATAGTTTTATGGTTGGAAGAAGACAGAATTAATCTTATACAAGAAGCCATGGTTGACTTTTAATCTTTGAGTCAAATATATTTTTCCGTAAATGTATAACTACAGTGTTCAGCTATTAGACAGAGTGCAAAAAAGTGTGCTTTTCGGGAGCGAGGGGGGGCTTAAAAGAGACTAGAGCTAAAACGGAGCTTTCAGAAAGAGGGCAAAAAGGGCAATGTGTAGTAGGCTCACTATGAGAAATACAATATTGTGTTTCTGAACATTACAGACTGGCCGACAGGTTTGTAGTTTGAGCCTGTGTGGAGTCTGCATATTCCCCAGGTGCTTGCGTGGGTTTTCTCCAGTTACTCTGGCTTCCTCCCACAGTCCAAAGACATGTAGGTTAGGTTAATTGGTGACTATAAATTGCCTGTAGGTGTGAGTGTCAGCTGGGATTGGCTCCAGCAACCCTTAAGGATAAGCGGTACAGACAATGGATGGATGAACACAGCAGCAAACAGATTCTAGCAGGAGCCAAAAATGAGCAGAATATGTCTCCTTTAAGAGCACAGTCAGTCTTGACAAGTACTGATGGAAAAAAAGCAACATTTTTGGGGTAATGATTATGTGCTTTCCATTTAATGGAAAACAAGATAATGACTGCTATTTTTAGGGCCCGTTATGGGTAGCACACTGACGAAATGTGTAGTTTTACAACCTCTCTACTTGTTAAGAAGGAACCGGTTGAAAAGGTAGAGATGTAATGTCAAACAAAAACCACTGTGAGTCACATGGAGATGCTCATTTCAGCATTTTATTTAATGCTGCTGCAGGAACCTTCAGAATAAGGCTCAGTGATCGTTTCTATTTTCATATCATCCAATGGGATCACTGATAGGAGATCCAATTACCAGGTGGTGGCGTGAGTGGGTGGTGGGGCAGAAACGTCACAACATGCTAATGAAATACCACGATGGACGACTTAGTCTCAGTGTCAAAAGGAAAATGCAACATCTTCTTTTGGGGATATTACAGGTTTTACTCCAAAAGGTGAGCAGTATTAGAATAGATTTTTTGTTTTCATTTAACAATTCATTCCCTATTTTTAAAAATTACGGATGTGAGTTTAATTTGGATTTAAGGTAATGAATATTTATCTTGAGCTTGGCTCAGCATTAGTTGCATTAATAAACATGTAAGAGTGAGCATTTTATGCATGAACATAAAAACATCTATTTAATAGCAATGGCTTCTCTCACCAGGTGCTTGGTGTGACAGTATCATTGCATGATGTTCAATTTAACAGTAATATCTTTTATATCACAATCCGAAACATATCCATAACATTAACTACTCTAATGAAAAGCAAAAGTGAGCAAAGTTTTGGTGAGCAGGCATATGGACAACAGAGGCCGCAAACTAGTTTGTAATTAAGGATTTAAAATTCACTCATCACTTTTACTGGTTAACAGGGCCCAATGGGCAGACATGCTGCTCCACCAGAAACATCTCTAAATGCACAGCATGGGGCATATTTAAGAGGGTTTTCTAACATCTTAGTTCTAAAAGTAAGTTAGTTAAAATCTCCTTAATGTCAGTGTAGGAAAAAAACAATCATTGATCGTCCCTTCAATCGTTGACATATGATCCAATCACCAATCGGCACAAGGCTACTACAGAGGAGATAAAATATCTGAAAATCCAAATCACACACTAATTTTACAACTATAGTGATAGTTCTGCCTCAAACACCTCCCCACATGTAACAGATTCACCTGTTATGAGTGAGCATGGACGTAATGAATCACCCTGCAATAAATCTTAGTGCTTTCTATGTATCCGTCCTCCATCCGCATGTTCTTTGTTCCGCAATCATATCAGTGGTTAGCACTCAAATATCATATAAACAAGAGTTAGTGTCTCCTAGAATGCATGTGAGAAGAGTAGCGGTTGCCAACGGGGCCTGAAGCTGGTAACCACATGTCAAACTCATTAATTCTTTTCTATAGTTTGTTGCTGCCCTGCTATCCCACTAAATCTTTTGGCTCTGTGATCATTTTCACTCACTGTGTGACATTAAAACAGAAAATCATTCTGCAAACTCTGCAAATCAGCAATCTAGAGAAGTCATTCAGGTTAGGTTACCCAGCACGGTGTGTGTGTGTGTGTGTGTTCATGCATAAGTGTGTGTCCAGTGACAGTCATCATAATCACTAGCATACACACAGTAACGGGGAGATCTGGCTGCTGTCCAAACTAAATACAATAAAACAATTTTCCACCTGAGGTCATATTATGAGTTTATTCTGTAAGATAGCCTGGAATCACCTCCATCAAGTTGTTGTTGGCACTACAACTGTCACATACTGCTCTGGGCCTTTTGTTCGCTGCTGATGTTTACTTAATTGAAGCAATATGATGGCACAGGACAATTTAATCAATATTTGAGTCTGTGTTGTCACCTGGGATTTGGCCGCAGTTGGCCAGCATCAATTAAACCAAAAAAAGAAGAAGGAAAGAAATGAGGTGAACACGGGTGTGGTGGGAGGTTCGAGTCTGCCTCAGGTTTCTGCCTTGGCAGGCTCACACTGATATTTCTTTATGCCACGTCTCACTTTCTTTTCTCCTCTTACTTAAAATGTTTTTTTTTGTGCTTGCCAGTGAGGCAGCCACTCCAGTGTAGGGTTTTTGATTAATACATGAGCTACATATTTGAAATTCTTGTGGTGCTAATGGTTCTTTGCCAGATGATCAAAAATATTAACATGACCAAAATTATAAACAATTTTAAACAATTATTACATTTTTGTTAGCTGTTTTGCTTTTATTTAGATGATGTAAGAGAAAAGGAGGAGAGAGGAGGGATGACATGCAACAAAGATCCCAAGCCAAACTGATGACTACATGGTCAAGGTCTTCAACCCCTCGGCTACCAGGACGGACAAACAAACTGATGAATGGATGATGATAAAAACATTAAATAAATGGCAGTAAGCGTGCAGTTTTTGGTCTGAAATCAAGGCAATGGGCCAGAGGTTAAGCTCTGAAAGCTGAAAGTCTCAGCATCTGGGAAATATTATGGTCATTTGAAGGAAGTAGATTGTTTTTATTTCTTGACCGTTTTTGGTCAAATCCTTGTCAGAGAGAGAGAGAGAGAGAGAGAGAGAGAAAGAGAGAGAGAGAGAAAGAAGACTCCTGCCAGGCTAGTAGCCCTGTGAGGCTGTGTGAGTGATAAATGCTAACACTGGCATGTTAGCATGCTAAATTTACACATTAGCTCAAGACAAGTGTAGCTGTCATTAGTTTTGCAGGTGATGATGTTACTGCATGACAAGTTCTCACAATTCATCCTGAAGAGGGCATGAATGAGTTTCAAGACTCTCCTATTTGAGAGCTACAAGCAAATATTTGGCTTTGTTGCTTGAAAAATGACCAACCATCGTTATCAAAATCGTGGAGGTAGAACTGATTGTGATTAATATAATAATGCAAACAGGAGAGAGAGACAGAAAGTGGAACAGGCATAAAGAAAGAGGAAGGCAACGTAGCACGACAGAGCTATAGATGCTGTGGAGGATACACACAAAGAAATGTTTCCATCAAGTTTTACTCTCTGATCCTTGTTATAAAACAGTTAATTCAACCCAAACGGTGATAAAAATCTACCTGACAGGTTAAAAAAGAGAAAACTGACTTGTGCTTCAGTGGATTTATCTTTCTCT
Organism: Pempheris klunzingeri; assembly: GCF_042242105.1. Classification (NCBI taxonomy): domain Eukaryota; kingdom Metazoa; phylum Chordata; class Actinopteri; order Acropomatiformes; family Pempheridae; genus Pempheris; species Pempheris klunzingeri. The sequence goes on from NC_092023.1 coordinate 12,981,027, forward strand.
GCCTGTATCCTTCCTGTCTGTATCATGTTGCTTGCTCTGCCTCCTAGCAACAGCTCTGCACTGCTGTGCCCGTTTGCTTTCTTTCCTACTCCCCGTCCCTCATTTACCCCCTTTTTTTCCCCCTCACCTCGTCTGCCTGCCTTTTTCTGTCCTCCACCTTGTTCTCTTTCCTTCTTTTTCTTGCATTTTGCTCATGTTTGTGGATAAAAGAAAGAAGGGGAAGTCACATCCACACAGGATGATGACATATAATCCTGACGGTATATCAGTGTTATATTACCGACTACACAAGGACAAGCACAGACAAATCCATCTCTTCAGATCCCCTCCTTTTGCTGTCTTTTTCTCATGGATAATTAGGCTTTCCTGTCCTCTGCATCTCCATACAAACATGGAGACTTCTGGGAAATGAGGGGGTGGGGATTCCAAAGAAGGAAGCTAAACAGCATGTTGACAAGACCACAGCTTCCGGACGTCTAATTATCCATCAGTAGGGTGAGGCTAAAAACACACCTACCTGTAATGTTCTCCCTCTAACATTCGAATGCAAACTCCATGTCTCAATTTTGTAGATTAATGTTGTGGTTGTATTTGTGCAAATTTTAGCAAAAACCAAAACGTTGACACACGATGTTCTTATACAAATATACATAACAACAAATTAAGATGCAGAGTGCACACACACGGTTCCCCAATAAAGGACATACGAGTCAAAAAGTGGCCACACAGGAAGAACAGCATGTTTGTACCACAGCATGAAAGAGCACTTAATATGAATGATAAAAGCAGAAGTGGGAGAGAGTGCGGCATCTGCTCAGAGTAACATCTTTGACCAGACTTTTTACTACATGAAAACTCTAATGGTTTGATACATGCTTTACGCGGTAATGCATGATAATGATAATGTATGGGAAATAAAGCACCAGGCAGGGATGTAACCTGAGTGGCGTCTCCTCCACTGAGCTTAACCATGAGTCGATTTGATTGTTAGTGAGTTTAGCGTTAGTGCGTGGAGCCATCAGTGTTGCTATTGTTATATGCAGTCCAATATGGACCACAAAACAATAAACACACATTTAGAGCAGTGATTCAAATTTTATTAGTGTCCTTTTTATTTAACAAATTTAAACTCAGAAACAAGCAATTCCTGTGGCTATGGTATAAAATGTTTGAAATGCCCTTTACTAATTTTAAATGCAAATGTAATCCTCCACACATCTTAATATGACTGTGCTTACTCTGACTATTATGTCGTTACGGTTATGGTATTAACGGAGTGCTATGTGTGTTACTTTCTTAGGGGGTTCAGCAGAGATCGAAGTTGTGACCTTCAGGTTACACAATGTCTTTATAGCCAGACTTCATCCAACTTTATCCACAACGTCTCCTTTACAGAGCCAATGTCTTTCACTTCAAATCCTCAAATCTCACGGACAGTTAAGTGATGAAATAACAAGCCTGGTAACAATGAACTGAACTACACAATGCATCATAAACTGTGGGATTCAAATGCTAAACAAATAGGATGTACATAATTGAATGAGGAACAAGCATCAAGGTGGATTAGTTTAATTTCAGCTTAATCCAATTATACATTTAACAGCTTCCTCATGCAGGCCTTGTGTACTACTTAATGAAATGCAACAAAAGGTCTATTCATTTTTTAAAGGGATACCTAGACTTTCCCTTTTAACCAGTGCTTGCACAATGTGTGTTTGTAATGTGAATCCTCTGACCCTGCAGGGTTTGTAGGCCCCTGTTGGGGCTCTTAAATCACAAACTATTTTTTTTACAATTTATCCACAGTGCAGGTTAGATCCAAGTAACAGCAGCAAGCCAGATGGACTTTGATGCTGTTTCATTGATCAGCACAGAAAGCAGGTCTGTGGCACACAGATTACATCTGGCAGTAATCTACTGGACAATGCCAGTCTGTGTTTGACCATTGTGGTTTCCACCTGATAAAAGGCTCAGTGAGGTGAGGCGTCTCACCTGTGTGGGGGAGAGGTGTGGGACAACAGAAAACAACGGCAGCAGCAGGTTAAAATGGCTGGTTGTCTCTGTGTGTTTAGCAGTGTCAAAGTAGTTTAAATGTTTGAACAAATTTAAATACTAATAACAATATCTAAATGTAATATGTCCGAGGTATGTGCGTGTCACTTAAATTCACTCTTTGAAAAAGGAATGTGTCACCCAATCGTGTGCAGCATGCATAACAACAAGTCTGAAGGTATGAGTGCACATTGTGCTGTCTTACCTGTGCAGGTTAGAAGGCCTCCTCAGCTTGTGTCGTCTTGGCGTCTCTGCTCAGCTCTCTTACCCCATACTTAGCTTTGCCCTCTGGGGAACAGCAGCCAATGGGAAAAAAGGGATCAGGAGGAAGGTGAGATGAGGAAGTGAGAGGAGTATAGGAGGGTTGAACCTGAAAACATATCAAACAGTCAGTGTGTTAACAGTGGTGAGGAGCCTGTCCTGAAGGAAATCAATGGCCAGATTTACCTTTAAATTTTCTTCTTAAAGCTTAACAGTTGTTTTGGTCCTTTCTTTAAACGGAAAAATGCCAAACCATTAGTGGCTTTGGCTACTAAAATATGAGGATTTAATGCTTTTCTTTTGTTGTTACATGACACCAAACTGAATATTTCGGGGTTTTGGACTATTAGTCTCCCAGATCAGAGTTGAATACATCAACTTAGTCTGTGGGAGAACAGAAGGGTGAAAGTAGTTTGCATGGTGTATCTGGTTTTACTTACATTTTCAAGTGCAAGGCTTTTGTCAGGAGAAAAAAAAGCTGTCTGTTTACATCTGATCGCATTTACAGCATGTGTCTCCACTGAGACTAAACTAACCAACAAGCGGAGCAGCTCTTGCTGATTAGCATCATGTTCATTAGTTTTTCAGCTTCGTTAGCCACCCACCTGCCAAAAAATGCCTTCACAACAGCCTGTAGAGAAGCGGGCAGATGTCAGATGTCCAAAGACAGTACAGACTTTCATACTTTGAAGGAAAGCAGAGCTGAGATGGTTTCATTCTGTATTTTAGTTCTAAATGTAAAACATATATTTGGGATTGGGATTTGGATTTTTATACACTTTAATAAATAGAAATCCAAGAAATCGCCAGGAGATTTCTCCAGGAGATTCTAGTTGGGGAAAAGGTTTCTCTAATCCCCTCTCTAATTTTCATTATGTATCGGAGGAGCCTTAATTGCCTGCAAATGTCCCGACTGACAGTAAAGCATATACGTGCACAGGTAGAATAAAGACCACAAGACCTAATGTGTCACACAAGGGTGACATCCACAACACGAAGCAGACACTGAGCCTAAACAGTTCAGACCATTCCCACTGCCTCCCCAATGGAAAAACATAAGGAATTGCAGCATTTACCAGAAGCCCCACACAGACTGAAGGTGTCCTTCCCACCACTGATACCAGAGGCTGCTCTAATAGTTGTTTTCAGGGATTTTCATTAGTTTACATATATTTGTACTCATGTCATTTTCCCTCCTCAGGCTTAGAGGATTTTTTTTTACGTCTGAGCTTCTCTTACTCATGTAGCTCATGTAGACATGCTACCACATGCACATCTGCTGTGCTCCACATTCATCAGGGAATTGATGGGACTAAACATTTGATCTACCACCATGGTTCTCTGCTGTTTTCTGTGAAGCATGTCCAGAACACTGCCCATATTACTTGGAAGAGTGTGAATAGCTGATAAGGTGGCGCTGAAGTCATGAAGGGCCCGTCTCAAATTCAAATGACCATTTGTGGTTACATTTCTACTTTTCTCATATTTAGTTCAACAGCAAATTAAGACATTTCCACTTGGCCACATTGCTGGACAGGGGGACTGGATTTGGAAACCTTGTTCAAGTTGTTTGGAAAGCCTACTACTCCTCTGAGCTGCTCACATGTGATCAAATAAAGACAAGATGCATTTTAATGAATGTCAACACGGTTGAAGCCAAATACAGATGGAAAAAACATTAGCAGGGTACACACCATGCTGGCAAACTCCCATCTAAAGCATGTATTTTAAGCCTGACTCCAAACCAAGTATAAATATCCCTTTTGTATATTCGCTGTGTTATTGCTGCCAACAGACTGTAAAACAGTACTGATTAATAACACCAACAGGGGGCTTGCGAAAATAGACAAACACCAAATAATGGTAGTTTACCTTTAGTGGATAAATCATCACAACACAATTAAAAATAACATTTATGATCTTCAGCTTTTGTCAAAGAGTGATGTGGAAAGCTCTCTTCCTCCACACGACTGGGTTTTGTTAATCATTAAAGCACTGGTCCTGCTGGTTTAGATACGAAGGGTCAGCGGGTAACAAGGACTTATCACCTTTCACTGTTTGGTGTAAATGTATAAACTGCTTGAAATATTCACTTAAAGATTATCCAACACCCAAAAATGTTGAGCAGAAGAGTTAATCAACGATGGAATGTGTCTTGAGTGTCTGAATGCATTCAGCGACTCTAATCTTCGTCCGATCTGTGTACTCTAGATTTTGCTCTGTTTGTCCTTCTTCTTGTACAAAAGAAAAGTACTTCTCAGATTTAACACGTCTGCTTGACTTGTTCAGAAACTTTCCACCTTTAATTCCTGGCTTCCATTTCTAACATAGCTGCTGCCACATTAATCCTTTCTTTTAACACATTTTACTGTTATTGTTAGAAGACATCAAATAATCCTGCACGCTGTCGATCACTTGAATTTACTAGGCTAAATAAGAGACACATCACACACCAGCAAAAGACTCCCTATTCAGAGCTAGACTGATTAATTGGACAGCCCTGTTTATTAGCTGATATTAGCCTTTTGCAGATCACAGCTCACAGTTCTTTCAGAAAACAAATCAAATGGATCCATGTCAAAATTGTTTAAGTTAAGAAAAAAATCTAAAAGTGTGTGGACCAGAAAAGAGTGTGAGGTGCCCATCTGACATCTGCAATGACTACTAGGTTGTGTCATTGCTACAGGGCTTTCACAACTGCTGTGGATTTAAGTATCAGGTAAACACATTAATTCTGAAATAATACTGAGGTTAACGGCCTTTTCTGCTCCCAGCTGAGAACAGAATTAAAGAAGCTGCACTGATTAGCCTGTTTTACTGTTAGCCAAATTTTAATGTCTGGACGCAGAATTGAAATGACTGTATGCAAAAAACCAAGGCTAAAAAAAAGTATATGGTACTAATGTGTGAGAGCTTAGTTTGCGGTTAGCTCACCCACACACATACGGCACACAAAATAACTCATATGCAAGAGGCCCCTAGCAAAGAGCATGTGAAGCCAAGGCAGGCTTATAGTGCAGAGTGCTGTACGTGTGTGATAGTAGATAAAGAGGCAGCACAGCAGACGAGTTTCCAGCACTGAGGCCATATGAGGTCTCTGGGCAAAGTCCTGCTCTTAACTTTTAACTGCTCCAACAGTTGGTGTTGGAATTAAGATAATAAAGGGATATCTCACCAATCAGAGAAGCACCAAAAAAAGGCAAGCAACAGACGATAAAGGTGAGTACATGGTTCAAATGAAATATGCCAGTCATGCTGAACGTACAGGCAAAATGTTTGTGGTAGTTTGGTTTAGCCTTTTACCTGTGAGCGCCTCCACCTGACAACAAGCCCTACGTAGGGTTGGGCTCTGAAATTTCTTACCAGCTACTGAACACCAAAACAAACAAAAAAAATCTTCATGTTCTACTTCTTAAATTCTAAAGACCCATGCCATGCTAAAAATGCATCTGCTTGAAACATTATCAGCATAGAGTCCTACAACTGGCCTATGAATATATCTAAAGGAATCACTGTTTACACAAACAAGGCAGAATCAATTTTCATATCATAGAACATTACGGCCCGTCACCCCAATCAGGAATACACAAGACAATTTACTATTCTGGTTGCCAAACAATGTTATAGTCCTTTCCATTTCTCAGTTTTAACTTATTATTCACTGTACATGTTACTTCTTGTCTTTTCTGAATAGCCTCTGTGTATGAATCGTGCTATACAAATAAACTTTCATCCTGCACCTGTGTAGATTATAACTACCAAAGGGATATTTTGAGCACTACTTGACCCAGGTCAATAGAGTATACGAGGATGTTACGGCATGAGGGAATGTGGGCCTAATAGCGACATGGTGCGAAGAGAGAGTGCCATAAATAGCCCGAGGGCTGCAACCGAGAGAGGTGCTGTCTGAGCTGGAGTCTGCCCACCAAATATCGACAGTCAACACAAGTATTCACAGAGGGCTAAAGGTCCCACCGCGATTACAGTTAGTCACAGACACGTGGGCTTGGTGATGAAAGAGTATGGCCTTTAACAGTGGTTCTGGTGTTTCTCTTACACCTTTTAGTCAGGAAACACACACATCAGGATCCGGCCTGTTTACCAAACAGCTACAGTATCTTATATCAAGGCCATACTGTGATAAATAACCTTAAATTTCCATGCTGCACGCATAGTGGCCCCTTTTACTGAATGACAGATATGTCTCTTTGAAACAATAATGTCAAGTTGCTTTGTCAGAATATTGATTGATTGTGGAGGTCAGGTTAGCGATCACTCAGTGTGCCCATAGCTGATTAATAGTTCAGTTTATTTTTACCCATCTCTGTCCAGCTTTGTTGTCCCCGTTTTTAGCTGCATGCCTATTTCTATCCATGTTCCTGTAAATTCTCTGTGCAAGTGCACGGACAGAAAGAATCAAGTCCCTTGTATGTGTACAAACACTTGACCAATAAAGCTGATTCTGATTGTGACTGTGTCTTGCACCGTGACACTCGCCCTAAAAGATATTACAAAAAGATGGCTTTCCCACTTTCAATATCTTAAAGTAAATCTTCAAAATAAATGCTTTAATGCGTTTTATAAAATGAAGGAGTAAAGAGAAACTTGCATCAGCTCACAATAATCCTGCCGTACACACACACTCACTTTAAATAGAATGGAATTTCTAATTATCAACAAATACTTGTCACTCCAACTTCGCATGCTAAAGGTCACCTCTCTCTATGGCGTGACTCATTCACTCACACTCAACACAATCTAAACTTAAAGATGTGCGTGTGCGACTGGAGCCAGTTAATGCATTGCACAAACATGCTAAATTTAATCCCGAGGCGTGACTCACAGGGAGATGACGAGCAATTGCTTCATGTACATATCACAGGCTGTAAAATGAAGTATGTACTGTATACTGCCATGATTATAGTTTCCAAGGTTAATGACTGTAGAGAAGTGAAAACCTTCCTTTAAATCTTTTTTTCTTCAGAAATGTAATATCCACATTCTGACAGTATAACAATTTGTTTTAAATTTTGGGTTTAGCTGCTAAATGCTCCATTACATTCACCTGATATTCACAAACTATGTCTACCTTTTAGTGCACTGCAGAGCTTATTTGCTGAAAACAAAAGCTTGATGTATCTGGAGGCAAAGAACACTGAAAATTGACCAAAACAATAAAGTTGTAGACAGAAACAAAAGAGAGAAAGACACAATAAAAAGGTATGTAGAACTGTGACCCATTTCATATTACACATTCTTACTTAACATACTGATATGACAAAAATATTGCTTAGTGCTTTTTTTCTAAAATATTGAAAAGACAATAATTCAATAAATGGCATTTGTGGCAACAATGCAAACTTATATCCAAATGTCCAAAATGTAACGTAATACATAGTGTATAAGCAGCTTTGCTGTGTGCTTCTGGGGATGATGAAGCAACTACTAAGAGAAATAAAAAAGAAAGATTTCTGTCTTAACTGTTGCTTTGCACTCATTAATCTTTATGCATTAAAGTGACAGAAAGCCTCACTGCAGCTGTGGTGGATGTAGTTGTTCAGAGTCAATGGAGAAATTTCCACTGAATTTCAACTAATGACAGCAATCATCAGAAATGACAGCAATCATCAGAGAAAGTCAAAGAGACTACCACAGAGAAACAGTCTCAGAGTATTACCAAGTATATATCATATTATAAAAGGAAACATTAAAGAGATGGCTCGTAAAATAAGGCAAGGCTGTCTCGGAAGTCAGAAAGGAAAAGAACAGACAGACACAGTGGCTTCGTGTATTGTAATAATGCAACTAACACTAATGCAGCGAGGATGGCAACAGCCTCAATAAGTTGTTTATATCATGAAGTATTTTGACAACTCCCTAGATAAATCACATTTACTTAAACGAAGTCCTTTTCCCAAGCGAGCAGAAAGACAAACAAAAACACGTCATTTCTACTTAATTTTAATTGCTAATTAAAATTGCTTAATTTTACAGGTGGAAATGCTTTTTTGTTTTTACGATTTGCAGTACACAACATTCAGCACCAGATCAAAATCATATTAAAATAATCAAATATTTCATGTGCATTTAGTGTGTGTGAGCGTGCACAATGAGTAAACATCACTCACATAATAGATCGATCGACTGATCTTTGGGTAACCATATGATATTCAAGGCTCTTCTGTACTGCGCTCAGATCAGAAATAAAAGACAATGACCTCAGACAGCCTGCAAATACTGTGATGACTGAAGAGAAATTTGGAAACAAGTTGAGGAGGGCTGATTAGTTCCTGTGCAAACATCAGAGAACTGGCATATCTGGCATTGCGTCCGGATTATGAACTATAAACAGATAAGTATGCAGCACATCCTCAGGGACTGAGGGCAGGAAGAGAGTATGGGACAGAGGGAGAGGAAGAGCGCAGACAATGTTGCAAACAAGGCTTCAATCCACTAACAAAGAACTGTTGTGCCCTACTTTGTGGCATAAGCAGCAAGAACTTGCAGCAAAAGAAGCGTTTAACAGTTTAAACTTGATTTGAACCTTGAAAGTGTCCTAGTTCCATTATTTCATTGGGAGAGCGGTACTGTGCTTGTGAAATTGTTGAGTAAACTTTGTAACTGTAACTTTAAAAAGAATCTGCTGGGGACCAAACTGTGGGTATAAGAAGATGTCAAGTTGAGATGTACTTTGTGACATTTCATTGACAAAACAAAACAAAAAAACCCAAAATAATCTGCAGATCCTAAAATAAAGCAATATATCTTTGGTCTCGCTGACCTGCTACCTGGTGGAAAAAAATATTGCTCACTACTGGAAAAGTTACATTACTCCAAACATTACTAGTAGGATACTCCGACACTGTGCAACCTACAGCTTACAGTGACAAATCCATAACAAGGCAACAACACAAATGTCAGATCAGAATATTGCCTGTATCTTGAAACAGTATCCTGTATTATTTAAATCATGGAGTTTTTTGCATTTGAGGTATTGTGCTGCAACCCCTGTGATGATGCTAGTGCCAGTTAACGGTTAGTTCAACTTCTGAACCTTTAATAAGTGGTTTAGGTTTTTACTGCATCATCACATCCTTGTGTACATCTGCGCTTTCCCGGAAATGCTCGCGCCAACTTCAAACAATAATGGTGGACTATGCCACCTCCTTACAAAAGTTGCTCCAGTCTTTGCAAGCCTACACTGTCATCCAAATATGACTGGTCCAATGCATTTGTGTTAAGTAACATCCTTTAATTCTTATTATCACTGAACGTCATGATTTACTAACCCCTGCCCCTGATGTAAACGGTTCTTAGTTCTAGACCAGGTTCACGAGAGCTGGTTCTTCTGTTGTAAAAACATAATGAGCTGGTTTGAGATTAGGTACAGACTCTGAATGGGCTCTTGGTGGAAAAAGGGGAACAATAACACTTCTTAAGTGGTCATAAAACCTAATTCTAGGTACATGTCCCCAAGTAGAAACAAAGGTGGAATAAGGAACAATGGCTACACCCCCCCGGTGGAGAAGGCCCAGCTGTGACCAGTTCTGCAAAATGCTGCTTCAACTTTAACAGTGTTCACACCCGAATAAGTAATACAAGTGAGTAGTGTGGGACCTTTAGCCAGTTTCATACACATTGCTCAAATTCTAGGAGACCATAGCAGGACAATGATCTCAAACATGTAATCACGGTGACCAGTTCCTCTTTTTAATGGCCATATTGCTGAATGCTCTTGACTGACAGAGAAGAAAAAGACCCTGAAACCGGCAAGCAGCAAAGATGGCTGCAGGACAGAGGTGGCAAGTTCTGTGGGGAGATATCTACCCTCAAACAGTGCTACACCTTAAATTTGAAGCAGGAAGTCACCACTTTAACCTCATAGCGTGCTGAAATGTAGAGCTGACACACAAAATGCGTCACTGTCCTAAAAACGCCTGAATGCACTTTGATATATTTGAGACTTTAGTTTGCTTAGTTTTGTGAATATACGCAAGGTACCACTTACATAAAGGCTCTCTGTGTGCTCTGGCCTTCATAGGCAATACTGGTGTAAGTTTATTTTTTCCCCTCGTCATTAATGTCTAAAACCCACCGATTTATTTACCATTCTCGGGAGCTACTAGAGTCGGATAAATGACTGTAACATTATGGACTAGCCGTGTCCATGCAGCAGTAATTCCCTGTAAGCTGTTTTTAATGGATCATGGAAAACAAAGGCAGCCAAACACTTTAATAGCAGCAGCTGCTTCTTACTGTGGGGGGGGGGGGGGGGGGGGGGGACACACACACATACTCTTAGGTTTAGACTCCTTATGGGGCATCATTAAGAAAAAAATAAAATAAAAGAAACAAAACCTGCCATTTGGACAATAAAGTCACTCTAAAACTTCTATTTTGTGTAGTCTGATTTTCACATTGCTTTTGTAGTTAAACCAGTGTCTCATTACAGAACTGATGCAGTGGGTTTGGAGATCACAGTGGCCAAAGTGACATCTATCAAAATCACTCCGGATATCTGTACCGTTCTTGGGTTTAAAAACCTTTTACCAGAAGAGGTATCAATGGATGGAGTAAGAAGGAGAGGGTGCCGGTAAAATTATGAATAAGCATATTTCACATCATGGGTCGCAACACAGGAAGCATGGAAATAGTACATCATGTAGCATTGCAACAGATAATAAATACTGTGCATCTTCTTGCTCTCTGCAAACGAGGACTTTACTTTTGTTATTACCATCAAGGATAACTACAGCTGCATGCTATGTAAGCTTAGAACGCTGACATTTTGCAAGTACAGTATGCTTGATGTTGTCTTAGTTGTATTCAGAAGGGGAGCTCATTATCAGTTCCACCTTTGTGTGACCTGAGTGCAGATATGTCCAGTGCATGTTTAGCTTGGCTCAGCAGAGAAACTTTAGGGAACAGGAAACCTTTGCTCTATCAAATGTACATCCAAGGCGATCTTAATCACATTGTATTTAACACGTGTAGAAACTGAAAATAGGTTATGGTGGTTTACTGAGCAGAAGAACTACTTCTAGACTAGCGATGGCTGCACTCAGTGACTGCATGGAGTAGACAGTAGTACTGTACCTCATCATCAAGATGCTGATTTGTACTGATGTACTTCAACAAAAGTGAGTGCGCCTCTTGGATGTACTAGCCACCAACTTGTGATCATCTAGTTTACAGTGACAGCAAAACTTTGACATGTTTTACTTCTCATTTTAGCACAATGTCAAATATAAGTCAAAGTTTGTTTGGTGAACCAGTTAAAAAAATGCAACAAGCAAACCAGTACTCAAATAAGCTGCAATAATAATGCTGCTGGTTGCGTTACCTCCTGGATAACTGGTGTCATAGCAGTATTTACACAAGCTGGGCAAACCTAGTGAGCCACATGGGAGTATTTCTACTCTGGATGTCCACTAATGTTAGAAAAAGAGTTATTGTGTCATCGTTTTATCAACAGAGTCACGTTGTGACAGTGTTGGTGGCAACACGGGGCATGAAAATTCCTTCAAAGATTAACCAAAGGAAACAACCAATACCAAGAGGAACTGGTTGACTACGGAGTGTTTCTGTAAACTGGTGCTCTGTCTGGCTATACAACAATTTTTCATTTTCTCATAGGAATGCTACATGTGACAACATATCTGCACACGTTAACTATTTACTTAACAAGGTCTCATTATGTGAGTGTAGTCTTCCCACCTGCTCAACTGTAGATATTCTTCTGTTTTTCTGTACTTAGAATGAACAGACAAAGTCTGTTTTCTCTGCAGATTTGTTAGGTGATATGTGGCTGGTCTGAGGTGTCACTGGAGAAAACTTTGGATATATTGCACAATAGTACTGTGTTACAGTCTCTCTAAGCAGGTCAGTACAGATTTCTGTGTCAACGTGAATGACGACAGTGTGGTTATTGTACAGACCTGATGGGATGTCCCCATATTTAGCAGCACCCGTGGGTATCTCCAGGTCTCCCATTTGGGATGTGCTACTGACCTTGAAATGAGAGGAAGACAGATGAAGAGCCAGATCTTTAAATTGCTGCACCCTTCCAGCCAAACGGAAATAATTTGTTCAACATTTTAGATGGCCAAAACACCTTTGAATGCTCATTATGAATTTTTTTAAATCTGTACTGACACACTGCAGTGTGGTGCCCTCTGTGGGTGACCATTACTACTCATCAATCTTCCTCTACGCATCCCAAGAAACTGTTAGTCAGACAATATCAGGAATGGCAACAAGGAGGGGTTGATTAGATGGCACGGAGTATGTGAGATGAATACATTAGAGTGGATCTAGAACATGTCCTGTGTGTAAAAAGGGTCACAGGTTAGAATTAATCAACAGGTGAACGCACATCCTGTGATGGTCAGAGTGTCCTTGAGCAGGAAACTGGAGCTCGTGTCTGCTCACTGCGCGTTGCTGAGGTGGGGGAGATCATCAGCAGATGTCTAAAAGCAAGCGCTCTACACACGCTGTGGAGAAATTACTGGCTATTTAAACAGAGTGCTGGCTGTGCCTGAATGGAAGAATGGCTCTGAGATGAGAATTATTTTATTTGACACAAACTCATCCATCCATTTATATAAAGGTACATTTTATAGTGGGCAACTTGCATTCAAATACAGTGGACTGCTTGTAAATGCACGAGTGAACAGACAAGCTGCATCCGAGAGTCATTATCATGACTACAGTACAATCTGATGAGGACAACAGAAAGCTATAAAGGCAACAACATATGAATCAAGGTAATACATTGATGGTTTCAGCAAAACTACCAAACAAGCCAATTATGTGTTCCAAAATTATTTTCCATATAAAATATATAGACCATTATTAATCTGAAAAGAGGTTTGCAAAAATAGATTCTCTTTCTTATAATAATAGTGATAATAAGAATAAGAATAATAAGAATAAGAATAAGTCATTATTCTTGACCATCATTAATATTCTGCAGGACAAATATCAAAAGTGACATTACAGATGTGAAAATGTGTTAGATTTAACCTGGTTTACATCAAGTTCCTTTTCTGCAGAACAGGAAGCCCCAAGAACCACATCACAATGCTATGTCAAAAACAGAAACAGTCAACAGCAATTAAAAAAGACAACTAAACACAAACGGCTCTAAAGACACTACAGAGGGGGCCCAAGGTCGAGTGACTCGTTTCGGGTGTGTCCTTCCATCAGATAGTGTTCATATGTCTGTTTGAAATGTGAAATAGAAGTAACTGCTCAAACATAATATGGGATCTCGTTCAGGAGTTTGGTGTATGTGTAAAAATAATGATCTCTAACCATGGTTGTTTTTGTAAACCCTTACTGGAATAAGCGCATATAAAAACTGACTCAGTGATCCGTCCCTGTCTTGTATTGTGTCTGGGAAGTAAGTGCTGTAGGGGAGTCATTGTTTTGGGTCTCAAAGTTTCACGACTGTTCTGAAAAGTCTGCGGTGCTGTGGAGTCCAAGGAGCAAGGTTGTCATGGATCTTATGGGCTCTAGTTTTCCTTGGTGAGGGACCAAATTGGGACTCAGTAGGAAATTACTGAAAGAATGATTGCTCGTAGATTTGTGTTTGAGACAGCATGGGTCAGATCCGGTCTGATCATAACGTAAACCTAGAGTTTCTGATTGAGTTTCTATATGTGGCTGCTTTCTCAAAGCATACTCATTTGTTAACTTGTTTTTTTCTGGTCATAATTTAGCGCCATTATTATTTCCAGCGAGTCAGAATCTTTCTCCAGACTGGATGAAGGCTACTCATCTGTGGTTTGGACTTTTCTGTCTAAACATAGCAAGGCTGCGGAGCTGCCACACACATCTATGCAGCAACTCTGGAAAATGGTGCTCACGCGATTAAGAACTTTTATCTCGGAAAACACACATGGGAACAGAGCGAGAGAGAAGAGACAAGATAGAAGACGAGGAGAAGAGAAGGCTACTTAGTAAGTTCTTCAGGCTTCTTCAGGTTTAAAAATACAGGTTAGCAGAAATAAATGGCAGAATCATTCAGAATTATTCTCTAAATTATCTCTTTCAAATGTGGGATTAACTCACCTATTAACTTGTTTTCCTGCCACAGACATTTTATTTGTTTGTTTATGTCTCGAAGGTTTCAGGGACACTTGGAAATTTGAGTGTCAGGCTGCTGTTTGGTGTTTTTACTGACCAGGGCTGCAACTAATCATTCTTTTCATTACTGATCCATCTGCTGGTTCTTTCACCATACATTGATTTATTGTTTAGTCTAAAAAAACGATGTGCTAATTGTTGGAAATGCCTGCCTCTACTTCCAAGACTTCAAGCTTCCCTTTCTGTCCAAAAAAAACCCACTATGTTCAATTAACCTCTGAATTGCTTGATACAACACGAGAGGAGATGCAATTTCACATTGGAGAAGCGGTAAACGGTGGATGTTTGGTGTATTTGCCTTCATCAGAAAGGTTGATTAACTTAGTATCGATCTACTTAATCAGTTTGCCCTTCAACATCGCCATAGGTTAGGATTTAAGCCTGTGTTTCTGCTCTGATATTGCTGTACCGTGTTTCCCAAACTTTTATGTTGTACTTATTCTTGATTTAGTTAGTCTATTTTCCCGTTTCGTTACTTAAAAACTCTTCCAAAACGAGAGAGGAGACGGATCCCTGCTCCTTAAACCCATATGTTACCCGTGAAGCCTCTCTCTCTCTCTCTCTCTCTGCGTTGCTTTGCTCACTTCTCTTAGATGGTGTTTAAATCCTGACAGAAAACTCCTCCTGAGAAGGGGAAACTCACTTGTTTTCAGCCGTCCTCGTCAGCCCAAAGTCACTCCGAGAAGCGCGGAGAAGAGAATAAATCCATGCGTGTTTTTCGGCGGCTTTCGGACGTCGTCTTTCCACCGGGACTCGGCGGTGTTTCCTCCCCGCAGACGGCTGGACACTCAGTGCTCGTTAACAGGACAGACTTCTTCTTTCAACTGCGATGACGCTGCGCTGCTGTTTTTGGGCGGAGCGAGGCTCACACACACACACACACACACACACACACACACACACACACACACACACACACACTCACTCACACCCACATCCGCACACACACACGCTTACTGTATAAATGTGCTACCTCCCCTCCCCTACAGTCACCAGTCGAGCGGAAACCGGTTGAGGAGCCTCACCTGCTGTCACTGAGACCATTTACTCACATTTACTTAACGACCATTTCAGGTGCTTTTACGTCACTGAGTCGTTCCATTTATTTTCCATTTTACCTCTTGGCCTCTACAGGGCCGCACTTATTTCACAACATTAGTTACTAGTTACTTTGCAGATTCTGGCAAATTATACAAAACATAAACCAACTAATAGATTATGATGAATTATAATGGATTAAGATGCCCAGCAGCATAGAAAGTAGATTAAATGATAAGATAAGATAAGATATTTATTTATTGATCCCTCAGTGGGGAAACTTTGCTGTTACAGGAGCTCAAAGGGACAGACAAAAAATAAATAAATAAAAGCACACAGTTAAGAATTAGAAAAATTAGATAGCAGAATATAATATAATATATACAGTGGTAAAAACCTATGTACACAAAAAAATATAATTACAGAGACAACAACAACAGGGTGAGGTGAAGTGGGGTGAGAATTATTGTACAGTTTATGTTATAGTAAAGTGCACAGGTGGTGGTGGTGGTTGGTGCAGCAGACTATAATGCAGCATTGTACAGATGTAAATCTTAACATGCTGCATCAGTAAAGTGATGTACAAATTAATGTATTGTAAACCAATAATATAATATTCATTAATCTGAAATGGCCTTCTCTGCATAATGAGTACTTTATGGTACTTTAAGTATATTTTGAATCTACTACACTTGTATGTCAATTTAGATAAGATTTTGAATGCAGGACTTTTATAATTTACATACATTTTACATTCATTGAGTGTTTTTACACTGTGGTATCACTGTTTTTACTTGAGTAAAAGATCCGAGTAACATACTTCTTCCATCACAAATAACCAGATGAGTGAAATAATCTAATTTATAATAACCAATGAGATATTCAGAGGTTTTCAGGTCCTTTACTTAAGTAAAACTCTACAGTTAAATTACATCATTACAGCCAATCCTCCTGTTTAGTGGCCTTTGTAAAGAAAAATGGTTTATTTAGAAACAAGAGAAAATTTTCAATATCCCAAATTCGGAGATACATCCAGACAGGTATAGTCTTCCCTTAAAGGAATAGTTTGATGTTTTGGGAGATGTGCTTAATTCACTTTTCTTGCTGAGAGGTAGATGAGAAGATCAATACCACTCTCATGTCAGTGCATAAACTATGGAGCTAATAGGCAGGAGGCCATTACAGCTGGAGAAGAGTATCCTTCCAGTCATCTAAGATTATTCATCATAACAGTGATCGGCTGACATGTCCATTGTCTCTTTGTTTACTAAGTTACTCAACACAGTGGCTGTCACTAGCCTGTAAACGGAGATATCAGTTACAGGTAAGTAGGAGGGAGACACTCTTCAACATTTAAAGCAACTATTGTATTAAGACCCATTAGTGTAAAAAAAAAAAGAAGCTTGAAGCCCTCTGCTGATTTATTAATATTAAGTTGTTTTGTTATTATTTCTGAAAAGAAAATGTAGTCATGGTGATATTACTTTCCTGGACAGGCAAGGAGCTCTTATTTAGCTTGTTTTGTTTTAATTTAGTTTTGCTTGAGAGTTGCTTCACATGTTGTCATCACGTTCACACTTGAGCTTCATCCATAGTTGCATATAATTCATTGTCACTGTTTTCTCTGGTTTCATGTTTGAGTGTTTGACTGGACACTTTAACAGCAGAACTTGTATACTGAGGGAACCCAGTGGCACCAGTGGCACCCAGATGGTAGTTGGAAGTTGTAGGTGTTTGGTGAGTGTGTGTGTGTGTGTGTGTGTGTGATGGGTGTGGGGTCTCCACACAGCAGGGGCTAGTCCCCAGGCTGTCCTCTCTTAATGACCCAGGCCAAAGAAGGACAAAGGAGGTCTGCCGTGTGAGGATTGGATGCTCTGTGTCTGGCTGTGTAACAGACCCACAGCTGCTGACCCCACAGAAACAATGGACACCCAGTCTATGCTCATAAATAATAACCTTCACGTATGATTATACCATGCATGCACACACTCCGAAGTCTGACTGGAAGTTTTGTTTTCACTGTTGTTTCATTTTGAGGTGATATTTTTTCTCTCTGTGGGGCCAGTTTTTTTTTTTTTTTTACAGTTTTACTTGCCAAACTGTGTAATACATTCAATGTAATTGTGTTTTTCTTTTAACTTTATTATTATACACGTTATTGTGTTAATGAACAGGTTAGAGTCTTATACTTGAAATGAGCTGGAGACTACGGTCTGTTCCCATTTTGCTTCACAGGCATCTCCTCCTAATTAATCCTCCAGCTGCTATAAGTACAAATACAAGAATGTGCCACTTCACTGCAGGGCTTAAAGCGTAAGTCCAGTGATATCCTATGTTTTGGTTATTGTCAAGAAATCCCATGCAAAGTCCCCGTGTCTGGCATACAGTAGCTCATTCCTCTGTGCCACAGAGCTCCTTTGTTGTCCAAAAATCTATTAAAAACACATCAGTGAGTCATGTCGTTGAACTGGGTGAGGTTTTCCTTCATTATCATGAACACACACACACACACTGCAATTTATTTGGAGTCAGTCCCACATATACTGTCCTACTGATGCATTTGCACACCAGCACACCAAATGCATGTTAATCCACGGCTCAAAATAGGCCCTAACAAATGCGTATTTTCCTCCTGTTTTCCAACCTCTACAGAGCCCCAATTTTTTCATGAATTTTCTGAATTTTTTTTTAAATTGTGATTTGATTTTAAAGATTTATGTCATTGGGAGGAACCAATTGTCTTTGGGCTCTGTGCCACAGGATAGGGAGGTCAGGAAGCATTGTTGAGTCTGGTCTTTTATATTTGTGTCTTTGACTGGACAGTTTAACAACACAACTGGTATGCTGATCGGTCCAAGGGGCAACCCAAGAAGTCAGAAAGCATTGTTGGTTCTTGTATTTTCATGGAATATTTTAACAATAATAAAAATATTAAAAAAGGTTTATTCTTTAATGCATATTGGAGCAGGCCAATGTATTGTAACCTCCAAGAGATAATCACCTAATTTTTCTCTCAGATTACTGTCATACCCGTGAATACATGCATGCATATGGTCCGCACCCAGCTGTGGATTGGGGTTAATTGCTTCTCATACATTAAAGCCCCTCACCAATCACTGTCACATCAGAACGGAGGGTGGCCTGCTAATCCTGGCTAACGACGTTAACTAGACAGTATAGGATGACCACAGAGCAGCATGTGTAAAGGAGCACACAGACAGCCAGGACTCAGGTGTCTCTTCCATCCACTTTTATTCAGTTGCAACAATGGGGACGTTTCAGCCACATGGACTGCACCAGTGTCGCCCAAAATAAAACATCATTTTGTGTCAAAGCAGAATAAAAATGATGTTAGAAACACAATGAAATGCATGAAACACAAATCCTTGAACACATAATTATTTATTTATTATTGACTTTTATTGATTCTAAAGAATGAATGAACATTTTTTCTCCAGGTTTTGCTTTCGCAGCCTTCTTTGCTTTGGTTCTTGGACTTCAGCGCCATTCGTCTGTATGTATAATGAACGAAATGCTGCTTGGTCCTGGATGGTGTGGGTGATTACAGCCTCCAGGGTAACTGAGCCATGACCCAGCACACAATGTATGTTTCCATAGTCAAGCTGACGGTCAAGATCAAGTCAAGTCAACATCCACCCACACACACACACACACAGACACACACACACACACACACACACACACACAGACACACACAGACACACACACACACACACACAAAACATTGCTTCTAGTAAAATGTTGACTGAAACTATAAAGAGACAATAAAAGATGAATTGTAGTAAAACTCCACTATGCGTGTGATTTAATTGTGCTTTAATCGTATAAACTGTTAGGAACACACACACACGCACGCACGCACACACACACACGCACGCACACACACACGCACACACACACACACACACACACACACACACACACACACTCAAACAGACTTTATGATCCTAAGGATAAACTAAACATTTTCAAAGTTGAGTTCAGTTAAGTTCAGTGAGTCTGGCCCTGTTGAATTGTACATCTACCTGCTCTGTCTGTGTTGTAAAAGGGTAATAATTCAACAGAGAAAACTCGTGCACACTATTTTCATCAGATAGTGAGATCATAAAAATTACTATACTATAATCAAACAAGTATGACAGGCTAACAATGACAATTATGTCATGTGAAATAATGGCCATTACTGATAAATTACTGATGCAGAAGTTAATCAATCAATCAATCAAGACCACACTCATTCATTTATTTCATGAAATTTTTTTTTATAGAAACCCTTTGTTTCCAAAATATGATATACAATAACAATGTAGAATCTTAAACCTCAGTGCAATTCTATTTTTCAGTGCCGGTACCAAACATTCAGGTACAAATGATATATGAGTCATTTCCTGGGGTGTTCACACCCCCCAAGAAGGAAATCAAGTTACATTTGCTGAGAAACAAAACTGTGAGCTATTTTGGGCTGCATAGACGTATGCTGAGCATGTGCTAATCTTTGTAAGCAGTGTCCTGACGTATAGACAGCAAAGATCCTTCAAATATATCGCGTCTCACATTAAAGTTCTATTACATTAAATTCCCTATAGTTATTAGATAAATAAATAGGTTTTTATCTTTAGAAGATATATATAAAGTGATCACCAGGATCTGCAGCAACGACATCGAAATGTCATTTGGACTACATAAGAGTGGTCGGATGATATCGAAGAGAGAGAAGATGATCAGACCTGAGGGGGTTGAACAACCAGAAGGCAGCTTTTCAGATGTTCAGGACAGCTACAAATACCTTGGGATCTCTCAGGCCAAAGGGAACCATGAGGGGACTGGAAGGAAGTCAACCACAGCCAAATACCTCCACAGAGTAAGGCAGGACCTGAAAAGTCATCTGAATGAGAAGAACAAGTTCAAAACCATCTTTGATATCAAGACAACGAACCTCCTCACAATGTATGAAGGGTTTCATCCCAAGTCCAGCACTCTGAGACTGCTCACTGAGCGGAGCGGGGGAGGCCGAGGACTAGTGAGTGTCAGAACCATTCTTAAGGGACAAGAAGCCCCTGCACGGCATGAACCACTGACAGATATAAAACGCGGCTGATATCACACAGAAATACATTAATTAAAATCACTTTTTAAGTTTATGTGGTTAACTAGCAAACATATCAAAGTCCAATAAATTTGACCTCAAGTCCAATACATTTTTCCCCCTCTTTGGTAGAGACCAAAGACAGGTAAAGCTGTGGGCCACTCTTGGACTCCATAGGCACGTTCATGGGTTTTCTAAAGGTAGCCTTAATATGAATTGTAAACACAAAAGCCAATGCATCACACAGGGCGAGCTCATATAAACCATAACAAACTGCTGTAAAGCAGCAGTTTGGGGCATCAAAGTGCATGAAGGGAAATTCTCGAGACGTCTCTGAGCAGCAGAGACATTGTTCTTGTGGCTCACAGACACAAACACGCACACACACACACACACACACACACTGACAGATATTCAAAATACATCCTGTAAACTTCACTTAAAACACCCACGGAGAACTCTGAATCTCTGAAGGGAAAAGTAGCTCACTTGTATGGGTAAGTTCACAGTCATGGGGAAATACTTTGGATAATGCAGCGCGACCAATGGCATCAAAAACCTTCACACTCATTTGATCAGGCTGGCAGCCGTGCAATATTAGCTGTTCTAGTGCTAATGCTACAAGCAACAATATGAATTGCTTTCCTCAGGAAGGCTCTTTGATTGCCATCAGCCACCAGAAATGTCTACAAGAGATCATTTGTCCCAAGTGCAGTTTAAACATAGACAATCATAGAGGGCCAGTCTTTTACTTTCTGTAATATTGAACTGTATTTGAGTGCCTATGATTCAACTTCAAGCTCTCGTAATGTTTTCCTTGCTGTTTTTAATTATTGTAGTATTTGTAACCCATGTTGATTGTGGTGAAGCCAAAGTCTAAGTTCCCCATCATGAATTATAAAGTTTCTGACTTGATCTGATCATTTTATATGATCATTCACAAGCACATGATATCAACCAGATCACTTTGTGGTTAAAGCAGAAGGCTGAGGGTGTTGACAGAGGGAGATGTGCA
Organism: Pempheris klunzingeri; assembly: GCF_042242105.1. Lineage (NCBI taxonomy): Eukaryota > Metazoa > Chordata > Actinopteri > Acropomatiformes > Pempheridae > Pempheris > Pempheris klunzingeri. The sequence continues at coordinate 13,002,650 of NC_092023.1, forward strand.
GCAGCCTAATATCATACAGGCCTGTGGTTACCATTGAGGATGCTGAGGTCATCTCCTCTTAGTTTTTTGCTGTGATTATTGGGTTAAGCAACTTGGGGGTGTTCCCATTCAATCATACATTAACAATTACATTAAGTATTACATAAAGTATTTTATTGTGTGATTCCAGTATTTGTTTTGACTACTCTGAGACCAACCAGGATTTTTAATTTAAATGATTTTGACCTTTTCATGGTGGCAAATACAATTGATAGGCATGAACACGTAACTCAATGAATATAATATGAAGAATACAAACATACCTACAAACACTTACATACAATCATCTGTGAATTGGGGTGAGGCTTTTGAAACTTCAGTATTTTTAAAATCCTGCCTATATACAGCCTTGATGACAATCAAGGCCACCAGCTATTTTCATTCTGATGTTATACTCTGATTATTGAACTGATGACGTGAATCCAAGTAAACACTGTTTGTTCTTTCTTCCTTTATTGTGGCAAAGGAGGAAATTTGGATTACAGCAAGGTGATATCAGTTATATCGCACAAATTTGTTAAAGTCGACGGTGCCCAGAACTACCCAGATGCTGTAACAATCAGTGCCTGAAACACTTCTGCAGCCCAGTAAAGAAACCAGTAGCCCTGTTAATTTATCAATGAGAAAGTGCAGACAAATAAATGAAGAGTAGTTAGTGATAGCTTTTTAAGCTGAGACAAGTGAGCTTGGCACTCTGGAGGACATGTTTCTGGGATTGTTGGCATTTGAAATGTATTGTTGAAAAGATAGAACGCATGCAAACTAATTAAACCCACCCAGGAAAAGTTATGGTTTAAATGATAAACATGCTCGAGTCTAATGGAATAATCCATGTTCATTCTTCCTTCTACAGTGACTCCAGTTGAATATAAAGGGAGGGCTGGCTGAAATTCTTTGTCATTTGTCTGCTCGAGGTTCCTCTTGGACCAACAATAGCAGCCTTGTAGCTCTTTGGCCAGATCCTGGCAGCGATGTCCTTGGGTCCTGTGACTTTGGGTCCCGGGTGTTCCGTCTGTTCATTCCTCTAACACAATTCAAGCCCTATCTTGCTCCGATTCGACACATCAGAAAGCTGTCTGAGCATTGATGGCTGATAAAACATATCACCGATCAGACCGTTCAGCCAGGAAGTAAAGGTAAATGCATCTATCGGCATGTCGGGTGGAGCTATGGGACTAATTCATTGAAGACATTTTGATGTAACTGTGGGAAAAGCACAGGTGTAATTATATAAATGAATCCTATTAGTAAGATGACAAGCATGACAAGCCAAAATGCCAGTTGCAGAGAGGCCTTTCAAGGTCAACAACTGATTGGTTAATAAAATGCTGCAAGAAAGCTGATTTTTCAATTATGATATTGTACAAAAAAATGTGAATGAGAGGACTTTTGTCAGCCTGGGGAATGGAAAGGAAGGCAGTAAATTAGTGAATGAGGATCAGGGTGCGAGGAGAATTCAGGGAAGGAGAAATGCAAGACAGAGCATCTTTCTAATTCAAAAAGTAACTCTTTGAACTAGCTTCATATGTCAAACACGTCACATATTAAATTTGGTTAGATGTTTCATTCACATTGTCTGGTGTAAAACTGCAATAAACACCAAATTAACCATGGAGTTCAGTAAAGTTTGACAGAGCAAGCACTGGCAGAGATGTTCATGTGTGCATTTGTCAGCAAGGCAGACAACTTGATACTATAATTATTGGACACAAGTGTAAGTATGTGGCTATAAAACCGTGACACAACTGAGAAATACCATCATCTTCTGGCTTTCATAGCTATAAAGAGACATGCTAAGTTGTTTCAAATGAAGCCTGAGACATGAACTTCGTCACAAACGTCAGTTTTACTAACTCACAGAAGAACAAGCAGATCAGGAGCAAATTTTCATTAAAACTGTTCAATTAAACAATGGTGACAAAATTATTTGCATCAACATTTCTGGTTGTTTCAGGACAATGTTCAACAGGCATCGTAATTATAATGCAGTTATTTAAGTATTTGAATTTTGGGTGTCAATATCTATCAGTGCTATCGTATAAATCAAATTGTTGCCCAGCTGAACTGTGAGGTGTACAGAGGTGGTTAAATACAGCAGCTACTGTAGATAGTTACAGCAGTGTAGCAGCTATCATGGCAGTATCATATCTGATAGAGGAACTCTCATGTTGACATTTGTCTTCCTCTCTTTGTTGACTGCACATGGGCATCTTATTTTCAAAATGTTTTTTTATCATCATGTGCTTTCACTGCAGACCAACAGAGAACAAAGTCAGTTTGAGATCTCTTTGAGGCTGAAAGTAAATTTAAACCGTGGAGTGAAAAATTCGGCTGGTTCTATCTTTAACACTTATCACACAAGGTCATGAGACACGATCAGATGCCATGACGTGTGGAACTTCTCATGACTTTTGAAGAGTTGCATGTGTAACTGTGTGTGTGTGTGTGTGTGTGTGTGTGTGTCTTCTGGCGTGCGGTCTCTTTGCTGAAACCACAGAACTTGATCAGATGGTGCGCAGCACGGAGAGGGCAGAAACGAAAGTCAAGCTAGTGGGAAGTTTCTTTTCAGTCAGAACAGAACGTCTGTCCCAACACCTCCTGACCTGTTTGTTTTAAGAAAAGGGTAACGTGAGTGAATGTTTGGATCTGAAGACTGCGAGTTTGAAAATAAAAAAGGGGGTGTGAAAATAGAAAGAAGTGAGGTTTCTAGACCTCTGTCACTGACTCCTCATCTCTGCTTGAGGTTCGAGGCAACATTAGCTGCTACTAGCGAGTATTTTGACAGCGCAATATCTCTGGTTCTTCATCAATTTGATACTTGTTGTGAGTTCAGCCATGTAATGGGGGTACAATGCTAAATTGGTGGAGTGCTATTTTAAGAAAAATAATAATTTGGCAATCAGCTATCCTCTATTTTGTTCCATTATAGGGACTTTTATTAACTTTGCTGTAACATGGACTTTGCCAAACAGCACAACTCAAAGTAATTTAGTTGACCTCGGGAACACAGTGTTAGGGAGCGGGTCATGATATCAGAGAACATAACTTTGTTTCTACAAATTTGTCCATTTTGTAAGTTGGCAAATTCTATGATTTGGGATGTTTGAAGAGCTACTTTTCCATAAAAGAAATAGAAATGTGCTTGAATGCATTGCACAGTGACAGTTTACAGAGTTTAAATTACTTTGGTGTTGTCCAAAAGAAAGAGCAACGTGCCGATCATGTCAGTTCTGCAGTGATTACAATAATTACATTTTATTCATGTAACATTAATGCATTGGATGTAAAGCTAAAAATGTAAAATTCAAACTATAAAACCCATAGGATGAGTGCTGACAGGTACTTGGGATAAGGGTAAAAAAAAGAAAAACTATGAGATTGAAAATGTAAAAATACTGTTTTGCTTGATGCAGCACACATGCTCTCTGTCTCATTGTATTTCTGCTTCTCTCTCCAATTTCCATAAAGCTTACTCTATACATGTGACACAAACCCCCAAACAAACTAGGAAAACCAAAACAAAATCCTCATTTAAGTTGCAGTCATTAGTGACTCATCCTGTTTAATCCCCACTAACATGGGAGAAGCACTGAAAGGAGATCCCTCAGTGAATCATTGACGCGCCTCATTGAATGGCAGTGACTCATACGTTTATAGTTTGTTTTAGCCTGCTGAGATGTCAGGCTTACTTATGTTTAATTAAGTTACAAATTACACACAGGGAGTAGTCCTTAAGAAAAGGAAAAACAAAAGAAAGCCAAAACATGGTAAATATTTGCAACTCAAATATTTAGTTTGACATGCTTTTATGTGGCCAGCAACTTATCGGATACTATCTAGAAATTACATGTCTTTCACATCTCTCACATCCAGGATGTTAAATAAACAGCACAACTTATTTGCAAAAGCCGCATATTAGATGCAAACTACCTTGAGCTTTTTCTTTTTCTACCAGTCAAGTGTGCTAATTTAGAGTCTACTAATGTTCTTGATTTGGATAGGAAAATATGTGTGTGTGTGTCTGTGTGTGTTTTCATGAGGTCTCAGCATTGGGCAGGTAAAAAGTAAGTGTTTACATGTTTGCCCAGTTTTCTGTTTTGTCTACTGGTTGGGAAGAGGAAGCGTTTCCACAGAGATGAAGTCCGTCCTTGAGAGTTAATGGAGGGTTAGAGTGTCAGCGTCAGGTGACTAATAGTCGTCATATTACTTAGCAGACAGATGTTAGTTTCAGTTTGTTTACTTAGTCGTCCAGTAACAGTTTAGAGTTTATGGTAAAGCAGACGAAACACAGAATCAGAAACCTTAAAACCCCCGCTTAGATGCTTTCAATTTTGCCCAAACGAAACTATGGAGTATCTGTAGCCTGGAAAAAAGACTTGTGATGTGTATCTCAGGTGTATTGAAGAGCAGCTCATTAGCATGAAAAAAGTGGATATCTGTCCACAAAAGCAGAAAACAATTATAGAAATTCCCTAGATGCCCTAAGTTCACTCTATGTCAGTTGGTTTGTGGTAATTTAACTAAAACACAGTATCTAAAAGACCAAAGTATCACCACTAATATCCCCACTAGTTTTTTCTTAAGTGTGTATACTTTGTTTGGAGTTGCACTGCTGGACTGACAAGTAAACAAGCATGTAAATTTCAGCAAATTTGCTGCCGTTAAAATTCCTCCTGGCAGAGGAAATGCCTCAGACACCACCTACCAAACCGCTTTCTGTAACCACCAGGCTGAACGTCACTGTTTGCATCTGTGGTCTTCCCACTCTCCTGAAAGCTGTGCAATTATCCATGATGGGTCTTCCACCGTGGTCATCACATATGTTCTTGGAATGTAAGTTGGAGACAGAGATGGAAGGAAATGGAGACTGATTTTCAAATTCAATGTAGGCACCAGAACACTATTATTAAGGGTCTGACATTCAACAACCATTCAACTTGACTTGTTTTATCTAAATTTCCAGCCTAGTGAAAGAGTGGGAAGTAAGCAAGTGTGTTAGTGCCACCAAGACTGACACTTCCACTAATCATACTGTATGTTGTATGTGTGTGTGTGTGTGTTTTAACTCTTAATGTCTTCAAGTCATTTTGAAGTATGAAAATCAAATAATGTTAATATTCTAGACAAACAACTATAAGCGAGATAAACAATGGAATAAAGTTACCCTTTTGAGAACAATGTCAAGTGATGAAGCTCTTGGCAAGCAAGAGGATGTACATCTTTGCTACTATTTTTGCTTTGCTACTATTTTCATCCCACTGCTGAGTCCAGCGACAATCTCCCTGCCACCACAACAAAGAACGTAGACGTTCAGATAACAGCAGCACAGAGGGATGCCATTAATCCTCTGTACCTCCATAGACAATAGTTGTTTACTGCTATATTCATTTTCTGAATGTAGTGTATAGGGCCTTTAAACAAGCTCAACAATTCAGCCCTCATATGATTATTTCATATTGTTTTCAGTATTCTTTTTTAACATTGAACACTTTGGGGCTCCATATGGCAAGACTGATACTTATAATACAAATAAATCCAATAATAATGTGTGTAAAACAGCCTATTCATGCTACTTGGGTGTACTCTGTGTATTTTGTTAAAAAAATACTCCAGGAAGGTTGAATTAATTTGATAGAAAATGTCAAGCACACCTTAACAGTCAAAACTGAATATAATACAAATGGACAGAAACATGACATTTAATTTGTGATTTAAGAAACAGAGGCAGTTTGAGTGGAATATAATGCCGGTGCATTGTGCCAAGTGTATTCATGTGTGTCTTTGTTCTTGTTGTTGTCTGTGACAGAAACTCACACGGGAATAACAAAGCAAATCAGCTTTGTCTCTGCTCCTGAGACACCTGAGCTCAGATGCAACTACCTGAGATCCTGCCGTCCCAACGGCTGCTATGTATCCCCTGTGTGTGTGTCTGTTTGTGTGTTCTTGTATTTGCTGCTAGTAAGGACCAGAGCAGGTTTTAATCAACAGAGTGAGGACATGTTTGAGAAGTGAAGACATTTTGGCCATTTTAAAAGGACTGTTTTAAGATTAAGGTTCAGATTAGTATTATGTTAGGGTTTGGGTAAGCAGATAAGGAATGCAAGAAGCACTTTGTGTGTGTGTGTGTGTGTGTGTGTGTGTGTGTGCTCGTGTGTGTGTGTGCGTGAAAGGCTTAGTGGGAGATTTTCACTTATCATAAAATCAGTATACGGGAATGCGTGGGTGGCTGAATTAGACTGGACCTTGAGTCCATATTTACCTTTCATCACCCAGCACACTTCGGTTATTTTATTTATTTTTGTAGTTCTGGCCGTCACTTGTATTAGTTATTGGGATTCAGTTTGAACAGTAAGGATGAATTTTAATTGTAATAAATGTATTCCTAAACTTCGGGTTCTACGCTCGTCTAAATGCACACACACTTAAACTAATTATAACTTACCTACATCTGACATCAACTTATAAAATACAAGTTTTCATCTTCCTCCACTTTTAACCACGACTTTAAGCCTAATCCTACAAACTAAAGTCAACTTTAAACTGCAATGTTACCTTGAAAATAATCCCATAAAGAACTCAAACTCAAAGTACACAGAGTGGGTTGATTTAACATTTCAACTGATGTGTGTCTGACTGTATGTTTGCCTGACAGCTCAGAGCACACAGTGGAGTTAATGTGACGCAACACAGGTCATGTGCAGCGCCATTGTCACATCACATCAAACTGTATCCTCTGTGTACTCTGAGCCGTCAGAGAAACATGCACAGTAGCTCTGTCACTAAATCACATTTGAATACACATTGAGAAGAGGTTTGAATGAGAGGACCAGTCCAGCTGGTCTGTGGTGCACCTGCCATTTATGTTTTATCTTTACAGCCCTGATGGCTATTCATATCCAAATACTATCAAATAGACTTCAGTTTGCCTTCTGTTTGCCTTTAAGCGTGAAGCAATTCAGCTCCTTCCATTCACTCTCAAGTGTATTGTACATGGGTGTAAACAGAGAACCAGCTAACACTTTTCCCCAGAATGAGTGGAGGGGCAGGCAAAATGAATGCTCTCTGATCTGATGCCACTATCGACAGGAGGGCATCATTCGCCAGTGCCTTCCCTAACTGTTACAAAAATAAAACCTTTTTCTGGTCCAACACCCCTGTAGTCACAGTTTAATTAGGTTTAGGCACAAAAATGTCTGGACAGTGGTTCTAAAAACATCTCACTACTTCCACCTTTGTTTCCTTTGTGTCTAACAGACAGGCAGTTTTTTACAGAAATTTGCAAATAAGTTCTCAGCAAAATTACATTAACATAATGAGGGAATATTGTTAATTAGCATATTTTGCAAAGATAGAAAAATGTTGATGTATTGTATGTATTAATGGTAGGAAGTAATCCAGTAAATAGTATGTACCAGCTAGTGGTTATGTAGACGCCCTTGTATAAGGCTGTCAGTTGGTGACGGGAAATAAAAGTCTGTAGTCATGGTGCCATGTAAAAGAATCCAAAAAACTTCATGCTGAAGGTCACCCGAACTTGTGCTTCTCCTCTTTGGCATCCCTGGCTGCTCACCAGATCACAGAGAGAGTGTAGCTTGTTTTCAAATGTTACTCTGTTCCTGCAGAAGACTCACAAACTGCCGTTGAACTCAGGAAAATGTCTTCCGCCACCTTTTGGGAACCCTGGATTTGGAATCAACCTTGTCGGCAAAGGGAACATGATCAAAAGATTTTTCAATGTTTCTTAAGGATATATTCCCTAACAGCGTATTCCTGTCATGTGATTAATGCTGCTAATTAGTGTCAATGCCATGATGCATTTGCATCAGTGACAAATAGAAATCACGAAAGAAATATACTGCTCCTGAAATACAGAACACGGGAGAGATGATGAGGCACTTATGGAAAGGAAAGACATGAGGGAGAGGAATATATGGCTACCAGACAGGAAAGCATTGTTCAAAAAGAAGACAAATCAAATTTTATTCTAAAAAGCAAGGAAAGCAGATAGTTTTCACCTGGTTCACATGCCCTCTTGGCGACCTTTTGCAACTATCTGCCCGACATCAAATCAGAAATGTGAAACAGAGCACAATGGTGCTGACTCTGGGGAACATGGGTAATGCTAGAGAGCTGCTCTGCTTCTTTATCACCTGCCATAATGCTGTGTAGTAAAACGCTCGCTTGCTAAAGTATCCTGCTGGTGAGGTTCTGCCTGTCCTTGACTGTAATCCACTTGGGTATGCTGACATGGAGGTCGCTGCGGCTGAGGTGGCTGTAGCCTGCAGGGCAGACGGGTGGACAGGTACCTGGAAAGTTGATGGGTTGAACCTCAAGAAAGGCTGGAGGAGAGTGATTGGGTACCAGCAGTAGTTACCAAAATGAGAAAGGTCACAATTGCAGTGATGTTGCAGATTTTAGTCTGTGAGGTTTTTAAAGCGATTATGAGTTTGTTTTTTTTCCTCCTCTCCAGCCCTTGGTTCCAATAGTGTGATGCCTTTCATTGAAGGCCTTTGCGTAAGAAATTCAATATTTCAATCGAAAATTAATACAGTTATCATAAACGGTCTTGATTTTTCTGTATTTTTTAAACTCTGTTAACTCTATTTATGGAATGCATACAAAATGTGAGCATGTTCTAAGGATCCCATAAAAAAGCATATTAATGTAAGTAATAGTTCTAGACAGAAAGGCAGTCTAATGCAGTAGGACAGAGAGAAAGGTGGTATTGATAAAAACTGTGGTGGCTGAATTGGTTGGTCTCTGTAGTTACACCCACTAGAGCTGCATGAAGTCAGCACTGAAGGATTGTTTACCATGAAGTTGTCTTCCAAAAAGTTCAAGAAATCATGGGATTTAACAGACTCTCTTAAGATGATGTTCCCAAGGCGATGAACAGTAGTGCACGCTTCCTGGATTATGGTAAACTGGCTCAGTGTGATGTGGGTAAATTAGATTTCAAAACAGTTCTGCTGCTCCAGTGGATGGATTGCCATTAAAAGTGATTTTCCGACTTCAAACATCACCTCTGGCTCCAAAAAAAAACCAAGATGGTGGATGCTGAAGTTAACACTGTCAAAATAGTAGTCCACAAACCAATGACTGACGTATACCTGCTTAGAATCTGTCTCAGCATTACACTAGTTCATATTTATTTCAGTCCATTATCAAGGAAGAGACCTGAAATTTTGTTGATAAATTGCCTGAGTGAAAGAAAGTTTTTTGCTTTTTTAAATTTTTTAATTTTCATCCAACTGTCTGGGTACAAATGTTGGAACCACCTAACTTATTATGCCCAGGTGTCATAACATATGTGGTAGGATACTGACACTGACAAATAGCCAGTAAATGAGGCTCTGTGTTAAAAAAGGACTTCCTGTGAACTTCCCCCTTACGCTCTGTGTTCACTTAGAGGGCAATGACCTGAAATCTTTCTGGCTCTGTTTCTCTGTGGAAAAAAGCACGACAGAAGTTGAGTAACTGCTAGCAGCTTCGAAGGATCCACATGGTAGTAAAACCCCTTTAAAGTTGTGTTTTCAGTCAATCTAGTTTTCAAGGAGAAACGAAATTAACGTTACAGCACATTTGTCTTCGTCATCTTGTTTGCTCACTTCCTTTTTCTGTGGTGTGGTTTTCATGAATGGTATTACTGACTGATTTTATTTGAATAAAATATTTTGTTTATAAGTAATATGTTAATGTTAATAACTAATAAATGCTTTCACTATGATGTGAATCAAACCTCCATTTCTCTTTCTTTCTCCCTCTCATGTCATTCCGTCCTTCCTTTCTCCACTCCACTTTGATATATATGCCAGATTTTGACGTTAGACTCACAAAAAACTATATCTAGCTTTGTGGATGGTTTCGTTTTTGTCACCAAAGATAAGTGGAATTTCTTTTGTGGTCCTAAAAAACCAGAAAAAACTTTTTCAAAAATCAACAGCAACGTGTCTTTCCATATAAAATAGGCCTTAATACACAGACCTTGTTTTTCTGCTTTGTGCCGAGGAAATAGTCCCACTGAAAACTGTGCACAGTCAAATCAGAGTTTATGCAGAGTGACCTGGACACATTTGTTTTATTTATTTGTTTATTTAACAGGGGTTGGACAGACGAACACGGTTACATTTAACTTGAAGTGACAAAGATCTCTGGCGGCTGTGGTAATTGTGAGTGAAGTCCACACAGGGAGGAGGTCACGGTGGATAGATGGGATCAAAAAAACATCACACTTTAACACGGGACACCGTATCCTGTATCACGCTGTGAATTGACATTGGTTTTTTTTTAACAACTCACCCCTGAACCTTCACCACGTTTATATTATTGTAACTATGACAATGAAGGTCCTATAACCACAATGAAGTACTTATTTTAACCCAAAACACAAACTTTTCCCTAAATCTGCTGTGAGAAATTTTGGTGTCTTGCCAATATGGGCGACATATTTCGTTGAACCAAAACTGTCTTTATGGTAAATACCACTAGCTGTGAGCGAGAAAATATAGTTTTCAGTGATTTGGGTGATCTGGCCCTTTGATCATTCATATTATTATGAATAAATTAATTTAAAAACACATTTTAAAACAGACAGGAAAACTCTGGAGCAACAACAGCTAATCTTACCTAATACATCTAATGCAAGATGACATAATCCAGGCATCATAGATGTACTGTACATAACAGATAAATCAGTGTCCAGTTTGGTCGTTCGTCAACCCAGACTTTGTGGCTCTGCCAGCGACACAGAGTAAGGAGCCAGGCAGTCTAATCAGAGCAGGAACAGAGAAAGTCAGATTGTGTTTTAGAGATTAGGGGAAGAGATGAGAGGAGCAGCACGACTGGACCACAGCGTGAAACACTGCTGGAACAGCATCAAGGTCCTTTTGTCAAGAACTACAATCACAACAGAGCTGCAGGCAAATACTGTACACACACACACACACATACACACACACAGGAAAGCATTAGCATTCTCAGCACAGATACACAAAACTTTGCTGGGGCACACAAACGCACATTCACAAACATTTAGGCAGTAACATTTTCAAATCAAACCACTGCCTGTAATGGGTAACTTCCTCTGTAAACCAAAGTCTCTCTCTCTCTCTCTCTCTCTCTCTCTCTCTCTCTCTCTCTCTCTCAGGCTGTTATCAACATTTTTGTGGGTGTGTTTGAACAGTGTGTATCTATGAAGGGACATCACAGGAGGTGATACAGTGGATACGTTCAAGTTCACAGCATCAATTATCAAGAGAACGTGATGTTTCTGTCATTGCAGATGATAAACGATTAACACTGTTGATTCCACGCGTTGTCAAATAATGTCCTGCCTCTAGAGTTTTCAGACTCATGGATGGAAACATACAGTACATTTTACTAGAAGCAAACACAAGTACTTTGAGTTTTTTTTCTGTCATATCTATTTTCTTTAGCCCCCTTTCAACATTCAAATTTTCAGTTCAGTTTCAGTTCGAATACAGTACATTTTACACATTTTTGCACACATTGGGACATAACATATTAGAAGTGCTGGTTGGAGGATTTTGTTTCCTTTGCAGTGAGCCAGATTAGCTGTTTCCTCCTCCTTTCAGTCTTTATGCAATAACCGTCTGCTGGCTCTAGCTTTACATTTGTCAGATAGATTTGAGAGTGGAATCCATTTTCTCAGTTAATGCTCAGTAAGAAAGAGAATACGCTTGTTTCCAAAAATAATCCTTTACACATGGACCTCGTGATCACAGATTAAGGTACACTAAACTTTGGGTAATTGAGTAACAGTTCTGCTTCACAATTTTGTTACCAGTTGGCTCTCACTGCTTAGCCTAACCTAAGGGTTAAACCGACTTCAAACACAATGTAAAAACTGGACGATGAATTTAACACAGCTTCCTTTCCTTAATTTGATAACACACATGTTTTGTTGCCATGGGACCAAAACTCTTCATTTTGTGCCTTATCGCCATAATACTGTGTACTTTTGAACTTTTGTTGCTCTCTGTCGTTGTATTGAGAGGGCCAATCAGGGATGGAGGCCACTTCAAGATATATAAACAAAGCTGTGCGGAGCAAACATTCTTATGAAATATGGAGAGGAGAAAGTATGAGCACAAACTTAGAGGATAGACCGTACTGCTGCCTGATACGTTTGGATCTGACCCCCACTTGTTTAAACGAGCCACTGCGATGCCTATAAAAGGGAAAAGGAATCACTTTCTTTCTGCTCTGTAAAGGCCAACCACAGTGATAGAAGAGCCTCTCTCTCCCTCTTTCTCCACAGACCAACCACAGTCACAGAGAAGCCTTTGTCTCTTCTCTTCCATTTGTTTGAGATGGCTGCTAAACAGAGTTCTGAAACTGGTGTAAGTAAACACTTGCATACTTTCACAGTTCTAATTGAACAAAACTTAAAGGCGTGTTCACATTACATGTATTATGCTGCATTTGTGTGAACTCAAACATATGTGGACAACAGCAGAAAGCATCTACCTTCATCTCTCTGCTCCACATTAGAGTTCAGGTCTGCTGAACTCTGACTGATGAATTTGTCTGACCCAAAACCGCTTCACCAACATCACAATGGCCCACCAGCTCAATTCCCACCACTGTGGCTGTCTGTCTTTTTGATTTGGTTTTAAAGAGTTTAAGTGAGAGAGATTTTGAAAAATACCATATATGCCACGAAAACTCGTTAACCATTAACTGTTTTTTCATTATTCTGAGCATATAATAAGTCTCTTATTTTGAAATATTTGCTATAACTGGACCTGGATGAATTGTTAATGTCAGCGACAAATGTGTTCTTGCAGTTTTAGGATGTATGGAGGCACAAAGTCAGCTCAATCTGATCTGCCTCTTTCAACAATAATATTTGCTGGCCACACAACTAACTCTCTGATGGTCATATCTTTCATACTTTAATATTATCATCCTAAATCTTTCTATTATAATCTAATCTTGTGCCTGTCTTATTTTAGTTTATAGAAGTTTTATTATCACAAGATAATAAGATACAAACAAAAAGGTACAAACATTGTTGCCTTTGAAACCATAAACTAGCGATCAGTTTTTGATTAAGTCAACCTTTCTGTGTGCTTCTGGGAACATCATCAAAAACCGCTGCCCACTAAGCACATCTCATGACACACAACTCTAAATATATGCATGAACACATTTATAGGCAGACCTGCTGCATGTGAAAAACACTGTGAGTGTGTCGTTTATTACAATTTTGCAGCAACAGTTTAAGGATTCAGTGTAGGTGTGGTGCAGTATGCTATTCATATGCGCTAATGAAAGCTATGACCTCAGGTTTGAAATGATCTAAATGGACCTCATTAGCCTGAGGTTTTTAAGAGGGCAGTTCAATGAATTATTTTTTGGACAATGTAACCTCTGTGTTACCTTTCAATTGAACACGTGCTAATAAATTATGTGTATTATGATTGAAAAAAGAAAAAAGCAACATAAATGTGGCTTGTACCACAGACCACACAGATGTGTTAGGGTGTGCTTGTTCCTTTGAGTGCTCACTTTACACCTGCTTTACACCTGCTCTTATGATAACTCAGATTCTTCTTCCATTTGTACCTTATCACCTTTTCCCTCCAACAGTCCGCGAATGCGTTAAAAAGCCACATCTGTCCCCTCACGCCAGGGGTAAACATTGGTCAGACAGCTGGATGGAGCTCTGCAGTCTGACTTTCAAAAATAATCAGATGGTTTTTCCTTACATGACCTGCGAGAGAAGTATAAGAGCAAGCTATAAAAATAAGCAGTAGCACAAGCACACATGCTTAAAGATGAAAATAAACCTACATGACGTACGTGCTATATTTAAGTCATCAGAAGAAGCTGCTTCATGCTGACTTTCACACAATGACAAACTGCATGTTTTGTTGGATGTATAGAAGTAAGTTCAAGAAACCTCTAACCCACAAACAGGAGAGAAAAATGTTTGCACTGTGCAGCTACAGTGCATTCCTAACATTTCCAAACAGACTCTGTAACCTCTTCACTTTTTATCTCATATCTATCTAAGTTACAACTTTCTGTACAAATAGAGTTCAGAAATAGTTCACAATGCTGCAACGTTCAGCTGTGACTCCAGTCTCTGGTGAGGAGCTCCACTGCTAAAAGCTACTGATTCAGTCAGTGACACTGGTGATTCAGTACAGTCAGTTCAGTTTGAATATTTGGAGTTAAAGATTTGTTTGTACATGAGCACATCTGTCTGTCAACCTTCTGTAGGTGAATATACTGTATATCCGTTAACAGACAGGGGTGATGTGTGACGGGGGGAGTTGATGAGCATTAGTGAGTCAGAATAAAAGAGGAAATGGTAAACGGACTGCACTTGTGTAGCATCACACGCCATGCACAGTCACCCATTCACACACGCACACATTCTTACACTGACACCAAGCAAATTGCCAACCTGCTCTTCACGAGGGGTCTAATCACTCATGCACACTCACACACCTGAGTGGACGACCTGTACTTTACCTCCTGAGCCACAGCCTCCCAAAAGACATAAAGAAATAGAAAATTAAGAGTAAAATGGGGATAAAGAAGACCATAAGACCACAGTTCTGTCCAATTGTAGTTATGAAATGGACAGTATGTGTGAAAGAACCTACCCATGGACAAGAGGAGGGGTAACCTCAATAGACCAGAATGCACTGCAGCTACAAGACATGCTGCATTGCCAGTGCTGTAAATCATTATCACTCAGTCATTTGTAACCACCAACCAAAACTGGGTTACACTTGCTGTCTGATGGCTGTCAAAAGGCATTCTGGGAAATGTGGGAAATAGCCATCGCAAGCAGAGACAAAGCAGATAAACTGGAAATTGTAAACAAAAAGTCCCAAAAGAATTCCTGGAATGCGTTTACCATCACAGATAAGAATACCAGAGAATAGGTGTACGCTAGAATCAGATTTGTTTCCTGTTTTAAAATACCCAGACAACCACAAGAATTATAGGTTTTCAGGCACATTCATATACACCTCTCCATTTTCTAAAACAAAGTGGAATTCTGAAGTTATTAGTTCATGTTGGTCACCAGCTCCAAGAGAACTATCAGTTAAAAACTTGAACCCCTGAGAAGCACATTTTAGTCATTTGGAGATGTTTTAGGTAGTTGGAATTATCTATCATTGCATACGTCTTTCTTTTGGATGGCAGCAATTTGTGTCTGTACTTCATATCTAGCCTGCAATCAGCCTCTCATTCAAAGCCCAGACTGCGTAACAGAAGTGGCTTGAGGAACTTAATGAGTGGGGCCTGTTGACGGGAGGGTGGAGTGTCCCTTTCAAAAACAAACAGGTTGTGAAGTACTGCAGTGAAGTGGGGGGGTTACCAGACAAGAGAGCCACTGCACTCATGAATGTCTCCACAGCCACGTCAGTATTTGTTCCTGTGGAGGGCTAAATGTGTCTGCGCCCACGTTTCTTTTTTTTAGTGCAGGTACTTTATGAATGAGTGTTGGCCTGCCTCTGCATTAGCATGTACATCTAATCATACTGTGTGTGTGTGTGTATGTGACATGAGGTGAGGCGATGTGAGGTGAGCTGAGGGGGATTTCCTCCTACATACAGGCCTCTTCCGGAAAAGTTATGGTCGTGCTGCTTCTCTGTCAATTTGGCTGTGAGGGTCCTGACTACAAAAAGGTCCCTTCAGTTTGCACATGAAAATAAAGGACCTCCGGTATCAGATGAAGACTGAATGATGACAGTTTTGCATGTATGATGGCCAAGTTCATTCCCTTCTCAGCCATTTCTGGTGCATGATAACAACGGCAGCCAACCTTTTCCTGATGTTTGTTTTTCATGTGCAATAATTATTTATTTATTTTTTATTTCACCTTGCTCAACAACCATACCAATATGCTGCACACGTGTGTGTGTTCACATAGTGTACATAGTGTAAATATTATTACAATATATATTTATCTACTATTGCTTATTTTTCTACTATTGCTTACTTTTTCTATTTGCTGCTGTAACATGTGAATTTCTCCCGATGGGGGATCAATAAAGTCCATCTATGTCTCTCTCTATCTCTGATTCCTTCATAAATGGGATATCTGCAGTGCCTGTAGCTTATGACACCTTTGCTGTCTGTAGCTTATCCATTTCTTTGTTTATGAACTCATTCTGCTGCATGCTTAAAAGTTAAGAGTAAACCTTTTTGTGGTCATACCCTTCTTTAAAGTTGCAACACCCTTGACAACACTTCTGATGCTGCTATTGTGTCTCATGCATCACACCAAAGTTTTAAAAAGCTGTCCAGTTTCAGTTTTCATACTGGTATTATAAAAACAAAAGAGATAATGTAGGGGATGTAATAAATTATCTAAATTTTAAAGAATATAATGTACGGGTTGAATCTGATTAATCAAATAAATATTATTAATGAGTTAGAGTCAAGTCTGAATCCAGAAAAGTTACCAGTCAAGTTAAAAGTCGACTCATTACATATCTCAGTAATTGAGTAGGAGTCACCAGCTTGTGTGTTTTATATTGCTCAAATCAGATATGTACCATATTTAAGTGAGTAAATAATAAATGAGTAAACTTTATTCAGAACTTTCAAAACAGAAATTACAGAAAGTAGAAAACAAAAGAAAGACATGCATATCAAAACATGGCAACTAAATGTAAAAAATGCAAAACTATAAGATATAGAAAAAGCCAAAGAAAATAAGTAAATATTACTAAGTTTTTGAAATTATGCTCTCTTTCGGCCTCTGGGAGGATTTTCTAAAGTTGTGGAGAAACACTTGACCTCATACAGGCAGAGCTTTGACGGTAACTAACTCCAACCTTGACTAAAAACCAAATGTTCTATCAAGAGTTTCAGAATAAAAATCAAAAACCCCTTCAGATGTTTGGTGGTTTGGTAAACTACCATTTGTCCCACAAACTGTGGCTTTGTGCAGTCGCACTGCTCTGTGTGGCGGAGGAGGGCCAAGCTTGTGATGACTGTTTACTCAGCCCCACTCTGACTGAACAGTGCCACTATTCATCCTACGCCAACACACGCAGCACAGTGGAAAACTGGATTTTCACATACAGCAGACATACAGAAATACTAAATGTCCCACAATATAGTAGTGCATATGGTCTGTCTGTGGAAAATGGAAGAAAACATCAATATTTATCTATCAATATTTACATAAATTAAATGTTTTTTTTTTTTCAGAAATGCACGTAACCATTGTGTACGATATGATTTGAGTCGCTGAATTGTGTGTAGAAAGCATATATTCTTACCTTGTTTTTCTATTCTTTGCCCAGTGCATTCTGGGATATGCTCTATCCTACCAGTGACCTTCAACAGGTGTAATTTGTTTTGTAGGGAATCAATGGATGGATATTTTAACTTTGACTTTTTAGTCTCTCTCACTTTCTTTCTTTCTCTCTCTCTCTTACACACACACACAAACACAAAGGACAGTCTGTACCTGGGAGGATGTGGAGGAAAAGTTCAGTGAACTATGTAATCAAGGTGTTCTGAGAGCTGCATGAGGAGTAAAAACTGAAAGCTTCTTCTTATTGCACAAACAGTGAAAGAATAAGAAGGACACAGCCCCACCTTGTGGACAAATGATGTCTTGCATGAAGTACAATATTGGGTTTTCTTTTTGAGCTCATGGCCTTAATGCTGGTGAAGAACGAGAATCCTCTTCTGCTGCTGGAAGAACTGATCAGTGGCCAAATCAGATCTATGTCTTCCTGCAGGGTGGTCCTTCTAGAACAACGTAGCCTAAGAATCCAAAAATATTAGGTAAAGAAATTTGAATTTGACATCCTTAAAGAATAAGTGAAGGAAATGAGGTGGTGGCCCACAGTGAGAAGTCAAAGGAAGGGATGCACACTCACAACTCTGATCCATTACTCTTTAAGTTTTGACACATACGGTCACCCTCAGGATAAAAGCTCATAATGTATCCGTAGAGATGGACAGAGAAAAGAAAGGCCCCCTACTTTAACATATCTACATTACAGGAATCAGCAAATAAAACCTGGAAAACCTGGAGTAAAAATCAGGTAAAGAAACATTAGGATGTTTACAAGATCCACCTAAATATGGATGTACAGGATTATAAATAATGAGATTACTAGTCATTTATGAGTGTGCAGTTCCCACCTCCTCCTACTGTGGTATCTTTAAGCTTATAACATTCCTACATAACTATATAGTGACTTTATTGTGGCTTCAAATTACAGATTACAGTACTATTTGTCCCTTAAAGCAGCGACTTGGGGGTCAGGCCCAAACAACAAAAGACTTCTAGGATAAGAAACAGAGAAAAATGTATGTTGTTTTTTTAAAATCTTGCTTTTTGTCTTTTCAATTACTGGATACTTTCACCCTTTAGGGTCACTAAAAATCCTCCAAATCAAACAATCTGACAAGGAAAGATAACTTTGTGGTTGAATTGCTCATTGCTCATGTTGACACGATGGTCATAAGCTGTGATGAGGGGTCACAGGCAGATAATTCTTGATTTTAAGGGGTCATGAGTAAAAAAGGTTCGGAGCCACTGCCTTAAACCATTCAGTATGTTATGAGATTTCCTTTAAAGACACTGAAATATCATCCCGTCTCTTCTTATTCTTCTACATCTCCTTCTTCGTCTCCAGAGCTCTTAAGTAGATGGACGGGAGATGAAATAGAGGTGGACAGGAGACAGATGGGGAGAGGTGTTGTGGCACGAGGTGAGGATCTGAAGACTTGTAGCGACAGTGACGAGAAACTTAAGTAAACAGATTAACACAGTTGGCTCTGGTATGTGTCCTCTCTCTTCCACTTAAACTGCCAAATCTCAAAAATCTCACAGCTGAGGCCAGGCTTCACTTCACTTGATATCGGCCAAAGCATTTGGAAGCAAAGGGTTGGGAGCTTTTTCCATATGCCATGCATACAGAGAGAGGGCAGCAGTGCAAGTGGACACTGTGTTGATAGATAGAAAATATTGCTGCGGGCCCTTTTATCCACCCTCCAACCAGCACACAACATATTACTACAAAAGATCCCATAATGAAATGTTTACTTTAGTTTTGAGCCCAATCTACTTTCTGGAAAACATCATACCCTCCACTATGATGTCTACAGTGCTAAATGTATGCATCAGTATTCACAGAGAATAAACAAACTTTTGGGATAGTTATTTTGTTTTTTTAGGTTTGACCCTTCCAAACATTCTGCCACAGAATATAAAAGCATTTTATCGTTTACACCCATGTATAGTAGTGGGAGTTATTGATAATAAAATAATCTGACATCTACTGTATTTTTGTTCCACTACTATGGCAGTAATATTGTGTGTGGGTGTGTTTCACACAGGTAATAGATGGAGTTGGGGTTTGAGGTAGAGTGGGAAGGGGGCTACTTGTATATATGTGAGTCACTGTGTATTAAATTTGTTGAATTTTGTAGCATTTGTGTCTACCTGTCCATATTCCCTTTGCCCGAAATTAGTGTTTTCTACATAATCTATGACAGATAAAATAAAACATAAATAAACATATTGTTTTAAATGGCATAGATCGATGCAGTTATGTTTGTTCCTCCTCTAACGGCAACTTTAAAAATACCTAATTTTCCTCTTAGAAATGCTGATACCTCTGAGTTTACTTTTGCTAGGTATTTTATAAAATGCAATAGTTAATTACCGTTCCAATTAGCAGTAAAGCTCAGTATGTGGGCTATTTTTTGTCACATGTACCGTAAGTCACCCTTATTGGTGTCTTTTACTTCCTCCGCCTTCGCTTCTGCACATGTTTTACAAACTGCAACTGGTGCAGGATGCTGTATATCAGCACTTGTGTTTAAGAAAGTTAATCTGTAAATCAGATTGGCAGCATCCACACAGACATCTATCTGACTTTCAATCATGTCTTCAGGTGAAAAGCCACTATGCCATATGGACCATCTGGCCAATGGCACCTCCTGACGACAGTAAAATCACAAACTCCTCCTGATGATAAGAGGATAAAGCTTCTGGTGTGTGTGTGTGTGTGCATGTATAAGGTCAGTGGGTGTGTGCTAATCTTTGCTGGTGTCTCGCTCTAACTTACATGCTATTTGCCTGGCAGGCCAGTGTACAGACTGAGGTGACAGAGGACACACTCTTCTTCAGGCTGCTTGTGAAGTGTCTATTTTTTGGAGAAGAAGGAGGAAGATGGCAGCGTTATACCAATCACCATCTCTGGAAAATGGGGAATTAATCGCTCTGTATGGAGGGGAAAGAGAGCATTACTTTGTCAGAGATGAGGACTGTACCAGTGAGGTGAGGCTTTAAAGATGCAAGATTCATGATTCTTTAATGAGCCTTATTTAGGGCTTATTAGTTTCGTGCAAAGTAGGAGAATTAAATACACAAGTAAGCTAAAATATATTTAAATTAATCCCAACAGTTTTATAGTTTAAAGTACATTTACATGAGTTGTTGTATATTTTTCTTAACATGGTAAATGCTTGAGAGAGATATAATACATGTATTATCTAGATGTGTCATAGATAGTTATTGAAACACAGATCAAAGTTTTATATATGCACATATGTATTGAAATGACAATGGAAATCCTCTCGTTTTGACTCAGTTACCCACATCCTCACCCGAGGTCTTAAATTGAGATCTTAAGCCGGGCAATGCAACCATGAAATGAGTGCAGTGCATGCAATGCATCCTGAGCATAGTGTAGGTGTTGCAAAAAACACACAATGACGTCAAATAAACGCAAGAACATATTAAGGTATTGACATATTTCAGTAGTTGATAATTCTGTTGAGGAAGACCAAAATAGAAAAGGTTGCCTAATTGTATTGATGCATTGTTTCCTATTTCCTTGATAATAACATAATGTGGTTTAATTAAATGTTGTTATTTTAAAAGGAAGACATTTCTACAATGATTGAACACCTTTCCCATTCTTGAGAAATGTTAAAGTACAGTAAGACTGTTACTTGTCAGTCACTATAACATGTTTACCACATATTACCAAAGAAACATTTTCAGGCCTTTTTACCCTCAGAGAATGGTAATAATTTAATAATCCAACAGCAAAGTGTTATTACATTATTTTTTGTTATGTTGATGCATGCACCAAACCAGCATAATGTTTACAAATTCCCACTTTTCAGGAGTATGATTTGGATTCAGAGTGCAGCGAGGAAGGGAAAGTTAACAGGAAAGTTCGCAGGTCTCTGTCCCTGGAAATCTACGGCCTGCAGAGAGAGCCGCATGTTTACTTCTCCAACCAGGAATACTACAGGAGGCTAGAGGAGCTGAAGAGCGCTCACCTGAGGAACATGGCCGAGCTGGAGAGGATGTACATCAGCCAGCGCAAAGAGGGGCATGGAGAGGACGATGACGGCGGTCTGGGGAACAGAGAGGCCGCACTGTCAGTCAGGTTAGATATGACCTATGAGCCATTACTAAATAGGGAAAGGGGCATATGTGCTCCAAATGCAAGATGTTTAGACTTTGACATCAAGCTGCTTTGCCATATCTGTGTTGTTTTAAGGTCTAAAAATTGTTCCTTAACCAGCCTCCGAGACCCACCCCATGTTTTGGTGATTTGAAAACTACTCTAGATTTGATAACAGATAAATGAATATGTGTCTAGCTTGGTAACATATAACTACTGTTTTAACAGGATTTCATGTACATTTCAATGTGTAGCACATTGTAGTTGTAAGCTCACTAACATAGCACAAAGCAAGTATGTGCACGTTGCACAACTGCTTTATACAAGAGGAGCAGGTACACAGACACACACATGTGCCTTTTAGGTACACAAACAAACATACAGCACAGAGAAAACATTCATATAAACCAAATGCTTCATCATAAAAAAAAACATCCTTAGGGTATTAAGACCCATTTATCCATCCTAGCAGATTGTTAGTTTTGAGGGCTAGTTCTCATTTTCATGGTACTTTCTACTAGCCAGTCTTGACCGTCGACCTTTGAAACTATGGCACACATTTGCTATCAGCAGTAGCAAACATTACACTTATAAACCATATTTAATGATGTTGTTGACTTGTGCACAGATGCTTTAGTCCAGATCAGATATAATAATGATGTAATGATATAATATATAATATAGTAATAGTAGTACTTCATGCAGCTGTTGTACAAATGGAGGTCAGATGCATGCGACCAAGTTTAATATATTATTCATTTATGAGTACAGCTACTCCACAGATGTATAATCCGTTTTAATTTAGTGGTTGCTTTGCAAGGAAAGCTAATCTTTCCCTCTCCTCGATGTCTAATCTCTACATCCTGCAGAAGTGGCCCTGCAAGGAGACTCCAGAGGATCAATTCCCAGGAGGAGCTGGACTTCCATGAGACATCAAGCAGTTCTGACCAGTCAGAGCTCTGTGGAGTGGACAGCATGGGTGACATGGATGATCTAAGAAGGACCACCCAGGGCCGAAACTTTGGGAGGTTGGTGAAGTAGTAAGACACAAGGCCTTAAATCTGGCAATTTATAAGAGGGAGTAGAGGAAGGGACTGAGCTTCCCTGGTGGAGGCTGAGATGAAGTTGTCTTGGAGCTTTCTAGTTGATCCTTTGTTGTAAGAAAGATTAATTGCACTGCACTGTCACATTTCTGTCAAAAGACTTTTTCTTTAGATTGAGGAGATTGGAGCCAGCTTGCAAGTTATAACAAAATTTAATCTTACATGTAAGAGGAGCGTTTAACAGTGCAACAACATCATTGAGGTTACAGAGTAAACGGCTCAACCAGTGAGCGTATACAGTTGGTTTTTATAATGGGAGTTGTGGGTGTAGCTCTCACACATCGTGTGATCATCTACTGACGTGAGGCGAAAGACATTTGGGCTATTCAGGTCTTCTTGTCCTTGTAGATATGAGGCTACACACCGTTGCAGAGCAGACCCTCAATTGCCATACTGTCTGACAATTCACGAGCATGTCCTCAGATGGGAATTCTTATAACAATTCCCTTCTTCTCTGTTTTCTCCAAGAGTCATCCTGCTAAGCCCTGATGAAATGACAACCCAGAAGCAGTTTCTATTCCAGCCCAGGGACTCCTGTCAGAAACCACAGGGAAGGCTGTCCTGTCAAACTGGGGTCAGAGTCAGTTCAAACTCCAAGGTCACCGTGCCCAAACCCTTTCAGATGATGCTGAGAGAGGAGGAGAGGAAGAGGCACAAAGTGCGGACGCGGTCTGAGATCGAGCTGGAGAACACTTTGCTGAGACGGGAGCTGGAGGAGCTCCAAGAATGCCAGAAAAAGTTCCGGGCATCACCTGCACCGGCGCACATACATCTGCCTCTCTACGAAATTATCAGCCGTCGCCAGCAATCAAACCCAAGAAGAAGTAGTAGAAATAAAGTTAGCCAGGACATCAAAGGTAACCAGGCCTCTAAAGCTCCTTCACCACAGCCTTTCCATTTCCTGGAGAGAGAAAGGAGGAAGAGGGAGGCGAAGATTCTGGCTGAGCTGGGAAAGCTGGGACCCAAACAAGACAGAAAGGTCTTCAAGGCCAGGCCCATGCCCAGCTCGGTGTACGGCGCCAAGCACAGATCAGACACCATGACCTCAAGCTGCCGGCCCTGGTTTCAAACCTGGAGTCTGGAGAGAGAAGCCACGGAGGGCCAAAGTGATCCAAACTCCGACCTGGAGTCTGACGTACTCCACTCCAAGTCAGACACCTCTACTGCCTCCTGTAGGCCTCAAAGACGTCCGTCTTCCAAGCCAGTGAAGAAGCACATAGAGTTGTCCATTGAGATGGTGAAGGAGAGGGAGTGGTCCTACAAAGACCCACTCAAAGCCACCGCCTGCAACATCTACTCCCCGCTGCAGCCAGGTGGCCCGGCGCCTCTGCTCCGTAACAAGAGTGACTTCATCAGCGTGTGAGAGACAGTGTGCAGAAATCAATGACAGACAGGAAAAGGGAGGGAAAACTTCAGCTACATCCAAACCCCATTTGTTGTAGTTTAGTTTAATTCTACACCTGAATTATCAAGGCTTGGGGTGCTTTGTAGAGTAATTCTTTATCAAACAGCAGTACATGGTTTAACACAGATGGTGTAGGTATAGTATGTCCCGTAGAAAGGTCTGTGTGGTTTGCATAATACATTTGTTGAGTTATCTGGAACAAAGTTCAGTGTCTTGTCAAAGACTAATATGCGGACAAGAAGAGGTGGGGACTGAATCTCCAACCCTACGATTATTAGATGACCCGCTCTATCAACTGTGTACATACACAGTGAGGATTCTTTTGTAAAAAAAATTACTTTCACTGTTTGTCTTCCCAAAACATACTGTGTGTATTGAATAAAAGTGTTCAATGCATTTCTGTTAGCATAAAACATCTGCGAAGACATTTTTTGGAAGACTTACATTGTTTAATTTCTTATTTGTTTGACAGCAGTCTTTTTGTGCTTTGCCTTTGTTGGTGCACTGTGACAGTTCTTGACGCTTTACTAATACCAGCTGTACATTAGTCGGGAGGAATTACAATCAATATTTAATCTAAAATGTATGAAATGACGTATGTGAAGGCGGTGGTCAGAGTGATGACCCTAAAGAGAATAATCACCTGAATCTGCAGCTCCTCTCAGTTTTATCATTAAGTTGTTTGGCTGCAGCTTGACTGTACTGATTCACTCTCCTCACTCTCATAGTGTTTTAGACACAGCAGGCAGCTGAAAAACAAACAAACATATTGAATATTACCTGCTCAGCACCAAACAGCAGACAGACACAGTTAGAAGTGGAACATTTAGGAGCTAAAGAGCCAGACATTTCCTTAAGAAGTTGGTGGAGTCCAGCTAGGTCAGGTCAGAACAGGTCTGAAACATGACTCCATATCAATCAAATGCAATAAGCAACTTCCCCAAATCAACCTACAAAAAAATGATGACATTCATTTGCATGGAAAATGTTATGACATGTCCAAAGAGAAAAAAAAAAACAAAACATTTGTGGAACTGTTTTTTTTTTGACTGCATCCACTTTAACTTTTAAAGTGCGATATTTGCAATATCAGATTTTAAGGTAATCCGAAAGTATTCAGATTATATTACATTTTTTATTTTGAAAAAAGGCTGATTTGTGTTCAGTTCACTAGGCTGCACTTCAAAGTAATCTAACCCAGCCCTGCATGCATATAATAAACTGACACTGTTAATATCTGAAAACACTGATTGCACAATTACAACAAACTCACACACACACACACACACACACACACACACACACACACACAAACACACATTTCTGTCCAGTGAGAATCAACAAAAAGTATGATGGAGCATCTACAACTGATTCACATTACTGCGTTATGTTTTCTCTGTTTGCCACACAAGCGTAAGCAGTTTTTCTTCCTCTTAAAATTTCATTTCCTTCAAGGCAACTCATGTCATTGTTACACACACACACACACACACACACACACACACACACACACACACACTTTCAGAGCTTTCAGAGTCATGTTCTCTACTTTTGTTCAGCAAACACAAACACACACCCACAGTGTCCTCTGGACACTCCCCCTTGATGAGGTGAGGACACCGGCTGATTCACGGGAAACTCTCCTCACTTACAGGCAGAGCAGGATCAGCTGGGGACCGCAGCCCGAGTTCACTCCTGAGTCCGCTAACTCGCCTTGTGTACTTAGCAGCAGCCAGCCAGAGGACTCATAGGATCCGGATTAATGGAGACTTCGGACTCATGATTTCTGATTCATTACGAAGATTCGACCGACCAGCTCTACTCTTAACGTCCTGCGCACACTCGGGGAGGATGTATCTCGGGGTTTACGAGCTTATTTACTGTAAGTGATTAACATTTATTGTAAACTAAAACCATGCAACCCGCAGTCTGCGTTGCAATAAGTGAAACATTTTGTCAGTGCCAGTGTGGGATGATAGGTGGACAACACATTCTCTAAAAATGTAGGCAGGTTAGTGAGGGTACAGAGCACGTGCTTGTGTGTGTGTGTGTGTGTGTGTGTGTGTGTGTTTGAGAAAAAGAATCACCAATTTAACAGCACACGCCCAACATTGAGAAAGAATGCTGTCAAGTAAGAAAACACAACCAGGTGCAAATAGACTGAACGTGTCTGCAGGGGACTTTCAAAGTGATGTATGCAGCATGTTAGAGTTGACAGAATATTGCTTGACATGCACGACAACTAATATGGAAATTCATTGAAACTACATAGGAAGGAAATCGTTTTGCTACATTTTTGGTAAAGCGCTCAGGTGGACGTGATGAAACGCCTCAACCATGGTGCAAACAATACCACCTCTATAAATAACCATAACCATTCTGACACTATAAACATGAACAGCAAACAATAGCAGTTACAATTGGCAATGCATGTAACACGTCTATAAAATGGTTAGGGTTAGGGCTAACCCTAACCTCTTCCACAAAACAGGAAACACGATATCACAAGGGCATGCTGATAAGTCTTGCCCACTCATTCCTCAACACACTACAATATGTGTATTACGTAATATTATATCTAGAATAAAGGCTAATGTCAAGTCATTCCTCTGGTAATGTATTTGCCTTTTTTCTCCAGTTTGCTGTGTACATCTTTCCATTGTGCATGGCATTACGTGCACTGCCACTCAGGAAGCTGGACTGACACTTTACAATGTCCCAGAGTTCACAGCAACCAACTGCCATTACCGTTGGACCAACATCACTGTAAGTTAGACAAGCCGGAGTAGCTTGGTTCAGTGTTTTGTTCTGCTATAACACACATTACGTAGATTAAAGAATCCCAACGCTATCCTATAAAGACCTTTCCTATGACAGACTGTTTCACTTGTCATAGGAGGAAATTCACGAGTGTAAATACTGTTGTTTATGACATGTAAAAAATGTTTGGAGGGAGGGAGACTGTTAAAGCATTACAAGATGGTACACACATCTTCAGCGGTGCCATTTCACTGACTCGTTTATTTGTGAGCTTCTTTTGATGAAGACGTTGGTAGAGATGTGTGCGAGAAGGCCGCTGTTTGTATGAACCATCAACTTATGAAGCTGGTATGATTTAATTTCTGTCCTGTGTTGACTTAGAATTACGTGCTGGCTAATCATGAGGGGAAGGACGATGAGTTGGTGCTGATGAAGAACAACAGGAGTCTTCGTACCAGTGTGTGCTTAGAGCACATCCACTACATGCGGGACTGCATCTCTGAGGTATTAGAGTAGAAAGTTTTAGGCAGAGATACAAAGTACAGGTAGATGCTCTAAGTTAAGTCAGATAAACTGTTCCACTCCCTAAAAATATGTGTTATGTGTGATGAGGTGATTTAAGGATAATTTCCCCTTCAGCTCCAGACAATAATAATCGTACCACTTTGCTTCTCTTTTCTTTCTGCTCAGGGGATGCCACATGAGGCAAACTGTACCAGTGAGTATCATTACCTTAAAAATGTTATTTTCCCTTAGAATTAATTTGAAGTGAAATCTTAATTGTGTCAATGTTCTGATGTATTAATATTTTCCTTTTACAGTCAACTGTCGTGGAAATGCTGGGCCTCGGAGTGGGGAAGGTAGGGAAGAGCAATGCAATATGAAAACTTGGCTTAAAAAAGAGATAAGATTTATGCATAAAAAATGGTTTGAGCAGGAAGTGTAAATTAAGTTTCTCCTGAAGCATGGCTTCAGTGTGTGAATGTGCGTGAAACAGTATTTGAAAGAAAGCCACACAAATACAGAACATTTCCTGTTGACTCAGTGTAACTGAGAACTTGCAGTGGTGAAAGTTAAATTGCAGCAGGTGTTTTTCTCAAATCACCTTCTATTCATAAATACTACACAGTAATAATTTCCATTCACAAATGTAAAGTCACGGCTACAGGCTACATAGATGCGCAGTAACAGAGGTGTTATTGGTGGACGTTACATCTGCAGCCTGAGAGGATGACCAGACACTACTCAGGACTGTAAACACAGTTGACTCCTCTGCAAATATAAACACATGTTATGTTATTCTCCTAAAAAAGACACCACATGAACATCAGTCAAATATAAGGCATTAAAGAGCAAAAGCAAATACAATATTTAGTAATCATAAAATATCAGGTTAAGAAAAGTTCTGGGAATTTACATGCATTTTTATTAGACTACCTTAATTTATTAAGCCTGATAAGTAATTCCTGAATTATTCCTGAATGTCTGGAGGGAAAAGACTCACTCCAAGACTGAGCTAAACACAGCCAACACACATCTGTACACTCAGTATGGCTGTTGTTTGGGTGATTCGAGATGGACTGCATAAATTAACTATCTAGGTGAAAATTTGCTTTGCTTTCTGTCTGTACACATCTTAAAGGAAAAGTTCAACTTTTTGTGAAACAGCTAGAATAAAACATTCAGTAACATGAGAGTGGGGTCCTTTCCTCTAACTCTCTGCAAGACAGCGAACAAACACATTTATTTTAATCTAATTGGTTTTCTGTTGTATAGATTTCCATTTAAATTGTGCAAGACTTGCATGCTCAAAAGGCCTATTTTTAGTCTGGACTAATTGGACTTTTGAGGTAAAATAAAATGTTTGCTTGCTGAGGGATTAATGTTTGAAAAATCTGTTGTCTTAACAGGGGTTCGCCGCAGCCACTGGTTTGCTGTTGCTGCCATTGCTGCTTTTACACTGTTGCTGGGTTAGGGTTAGGTGCTTTTCCCAAGGCTCATCTATAGAAAACCAAAACAACTTAACAATGCTGAGGATGCAGAACATTGATGTGGAGGCGCAGCTTGTGCAGGGCGGTATTTCTTTTCTTCTTTTCTTTTCTTTTCAATAGGGGGTGTAAAGATTTTGTATTTAGAAGAGGGACCACTTTGAATGGTAATTGTTTTGGTTTAAAGTCTGACACGTACCAGTGTAGAATTAATTGAATTTACAGAAAATGTACCATATTGTGTTATGTTTCTTATATGTTTTGTGTTGAAATTACCTATGTATGAGAGTTGGTCATATCACACAGCCTTAGGTCACTGGATGTCATTTCATGATTTAGAGAAGTTTCTTAGCAAATAAACAGCAGCTCCTTTCTCTGTTATTGTATATTCATGCAGAGAATTATTAGCTTCCTTCATTTCTTAGTAGCAGTGTACTTTTGTTATTACAAAATATCTATCCAATTTGTCTTATGCATGTTACAGTTGACATTATGATACTGGGATTTTCTAACCAGTATCATCCAGTGATGTGGTACTTGTTAGGACAAACTATCCACGAGTTTATCCAATTCAATGTTCTGCATGGTCTCATCAGTTTGGATAAGGAAACACTGACGAGACAGTTTTGATATACAGTGTGCCAAGTAACTTGGCTGGGCATGGGAGACTAACTCTGCCTTACTTATAAACGGTTATATTATATATAACAGTTACATAAAATATAATAGATATATAAATATTTGATTATGTTTAGTTATAAAGGATTAAGCATTTTGCTGCTGGGGTTTCCCATCTTTTCCATGAATTATGGGATCAAGAGGTGAGATTGTCACATATCTCTCATATTTACAACGATGTGTTATATTTGACCATGGAGCAGCTCTTGGTTTGTCTTACAAACAAATCACAAACAGGATTTCCACATTCTCAGCCATTATTATAATTGCACAGCCAATAGTCACGAGTCAGGTGCACAGATGTATAGTTCTTGAGACTGTGGAAGTTGACAGACTCTCTGCGGCACCAGTGAGTGCACTTTGAGGACACAGGTCCAGTAGGAGTGAATTAACTTAACCAAGGAAATTTATCATGGAACATGCTCAGTGTATGCTCAATCAATCAATCAATCAATCAATCAATCAATCAATCAATCAATCAATTCACCTTTATTGATCCCCCAAGGGGGGAAATTCCATTTTTACAGTGGTGGGGAAAGTGGGGGGAGAAAACAAGAGGAGAGAGAGAGGGGAGGAGAAAAAAACATGCGACACCAGACTGTACTCATGTGGAGTGCAGTGTGGGACCGGTAAAAAAACCTCAGCACATATTTTTGCACATCACATGACAATAACAACATGGCAACAGGGTGATTTGGCTTCACCGAGCCTTGACGTTTATCAGTCCAGCTGTGAGCATATTCTAGTTAAAGAGGCAGAGCTCTTCAGCTCTTCAAGAGAAATAATCAGAATCATGGCATGGTTAAGATGATGAAACTGGGATTTTAGTTACAGTGTGTGAGCAAGTGTTTGTGCAGACAAAGCAGAAAGGAAAAGGAAGTTAGTTAATGTCTGGAGAAAACCTGCTCTAGAAAAGTTGTCAAGCTAAAGCCTAAAGATAACCCACTAATTTCACTTAGTGATACAGGTTCCATGACCACACCTGACCCCCCATATTGTTGCTAACTTAAACCAAAGCTGTGGAAGCTTTTTCACTCATGATGGAGAGTATGCTTTCAGTGTCCCGTAGCAGTACTGCAACCAACGTTTTAATACACCTGAGTCAATAATTTCTCTGCCAAGTGCAGATAATATATAGGATAATGTTAATGTAAGTTTTTTATTTTCTATATGATTGTATATTCATGATAATGTATTAGACATTTATATTCATTATTAAATATGTTCATGATACTTATGTTACTTATACTATATATATATATATATATATATATACACACACACACACCACATATATACAATAATGTGTACAGTGTAATGCCATTCACTAAAACTGCCTTGTATGAAAGAGTGATATAATGTTTGTGGATTGCATTGCATTGTAAGGGGCTTGTGTCGGCTAATTTAATATCTTAAGTCATAAGTCCATGTCTTTACTCTGTCTTCCTTATAAAATTTGTATTTTGTAACACTTCGCCAAATCATGGAGCATGTACTGTATTAGAACTCCTTGTATTCAGGTTTTTTCTTTGGTCTTTGGTGATTTGCAAAGATTAAACTCTTTGAAAATGAGCGTTGTTTATATTTTTATTGCTTTACAACAACGGAGGTATTCTATTATGAAGTGATTTCTCTCCTCCAATGAAAGGTCAACGTAGCATGGGGACTTTTTTGACAGTGAGTCATAGGCAACGATCTATGAAATGAGGAAATGAAGCTGCTGTGTATGTTAGACATACGCAAGACGCACAAGTCAGCATAGAAAGTGTTGAAAAATAAATAATAATAAAAAAATAATAAAGAACAAAAATGTTTTTCCGAAAGTGAAGTCTCACTGCTTGCCCCATTACAGCTCCTCCATAACTGTACTCTGACCTGACACCAGTGTCCCATATCTTCTCTCTCTCCACTCAAGATTAAAGTAACAGCGGAAACTTCTCATTTGTAAAAAGATGCATCTTAGTAAGCCAAGATAACTGTAAAAGCAGTTTAACATTTTACTGAGAGAGGTAAGTATTGGTAAGTATACACAATAGCTTAAATTTGTCTTGAGTTTTCTTCTTGCTGACTGGAAAAAAAAAAGTAAATTAAGTTGAATACAATGAATAGCCATCCATGTGTTTACTTTACTATAAACACAATACTCCACTTCTTCAACTTCACTAGGTGTAAAAGTAAAAGACCACCACTAGCAGCCTGAATGACTTCCGGCCAGTGGCTCTCACTCCAATTATTAGGAAGTGCTTTGAGAAACTGGTCAGAAGACACATCACCCAAAGACTTCCACCCACATGTACAGATCCTGCTGCCACAGAAGGCCGTCAGCATCCTGAAAGACTCATCCCACCCAGCACATCACCTGTTCCAACTGTTACCTTCAGGGAGACAGTACAGGACAATAAAAGTCAAAACCAACAGACTGAAAAACAGGACATATCAGCTTCAACACGTTGTGTAAGCTGGTTCAGTCAATGAGACAGAATGTTTAGTGCTAATGTTTAGCAGCTAAATGCTGCACAAAACAGAAAGTAGGGACTTTATTAGTTATTAGTTTTGCTGGTGTTTAGTCACAAACCATCCATCCATCCGTCCATTTTCAACCGCTTATCCGGGGTCGGGTCACGGGGGCAGCAGTTTTAGCAGAGATGCCCAGACTTCCCTGGCCCCAGACACCTCCTCCAGCTCGTCCGGCGGGACCCCGAGGCGTTCCCAGGCCAGCCGAGAGACGTAGTCCCTCCAGCGTGTCCGGGGTCTTCCCCGGGGCCTCCTTCCGGTTTGACATGCCTAGAAAACCTCCCCAGGGAGGCGTCCAGGAGGCATCCGAAACAGATGCCCAAGCCACCTCAGCTGGCTCCTCTCGATGTGGAGGAGCAGCGGCTCTACTCCGAGCCCCTCCCGGATGGCCAGCACCCCTTGGGGGGCGCTGGGAAGACCCAGAACCTATCTCTAAGGGTGAGTCCAGCCACCCTGCGGAGGAAACTCATTTCAGCCGCTTGTATCCGTGATCTCGTTCTTTTGGTCATGACCCAAAGCTCATGACCATAGGTAAGGGTAGGAACGTAGATCGACCGGTAAATCGAGAGCTTTACCTTTTGGCTCAGCTCCCTCTTCACCACGACGGACCGATACTGATGGTACTGCTGTTCGGCCCATAGGCCGAAACCACAGTAAGAGACCTGTCCCCGACCCGAAGGCGCAGGGACGGGACCCTCTCGTTCACTGGGGTGAACTCCAACACATGGCGGCTGAGCTGTGGGGCTATAAGCAAGCCCACACCAGCCCGCTGCCGCACACCGCTGGCCCGTCAGCTAGGACCTGTTTGCCTTGGGAGACCCTACCAGGGGCATAAAGCCCCAGGCAGCATAGCTCCTAAGGATCATTCGAGCGCTCAAACTCCCCCACCACGGTAAGGTGGCAGCTCAAGGGGGTCACAAACCGAAGAAAAAACCCCACAAATGTGACCTCGTGGAGGTCATGCATGTGTGTGTTTGTGTGATAAAGGCACAGTGTTTTTGTCGTTTGGACTTTCAATTGTGTGGACAGTAAAGGACTGTCTGGAAAATATGATGAAGCCACTACAGAGGAGAAGTCTCAGTTCAAGGAAGGAACTCAGACCTGTTAAGGTAGCTTCAAACCAGTTCCACGCAGTGAAGGTTTGAAAAAGTTGCTCTGGATTTCTAAAACTATCCTGTGCAGTAAAGGAGAGGGTCAAACAAAGCAGTGAAGTAGCTGTTATTCTGTTTGCAAGTAGGTTTCTCATTTTCAAGCACAAAGGAACAAAATAATTTGCTTCCCTTGTTTAATACTATCAGCAGTTCCTGTTCTCTGAATCTTTAAGGACTGTTTGTGGAGGCTAATCAGAGAAAAACTGAACTGAAAAACAGGGGAAACATGCTGTCCATCTGATGATTTGACAAACATAAATTTTAGCTGCCACAAGATGTCAGCAAAGCTTCATGGTTTTTCACACCGACGTTACACGAGATAAAGCCTGCTGCTCCTTTGTGTTTCAAAGTGTCATATTAATGTGTTCTACCACGCAAAGAGACACATGTTTGAGCATATTTTACATGCATTTAAAACAGCCCTGTAGTAGATTACAGTGGCTCACATCACATCTTCTTCTTCAGTTGGTATTTAATTATTATTATTGTGAGAAAGCATGCCAGTGTGATTGTCCTCCTTTTTATTTTTCTTTGTGTGTGAATAAGCCCATTGTAACCTGTCCTTAATTATTGTGATTTCCTCAGCAGGTATGCTTTGTTTGCATGTTATAGCACTGTCTTGTTCTTAACTCGTTCTCGAGTTAAATTGAGCTTAAAAAGGGCAGTGGATGCAACCTCACAGGAAGTTGCGACTCACTCTCACCACAGACCAGTTAATGCTTTCAGAGAATACATAACAACACAACATCCACCCCCTCCTCCTCACACACATTAACCTCACTTTCCGAAAATGTCAGTAAATGGTATATTATATAAATGGTACTATAAGTGATCCTCACAAAGAGAGATGTACAAAAGCACACACACACAACCTGTAAACACACATCCAGCGTTTGGCATTGGAGTTTCCCAAGAGCAGCACGTGAGAAGATTAGTGAAATTTAACTGATTAAATGTCTGCTGATCGGCAGTCATATTCTCAGCTGGACACAGACCTATCTCTCCCAGCCGCAGACCTCTCACCCAGTGCACCATCTCCTCCCTGCTACCTGTCAATCACCTCCAGCTCCGGTCGCAGCTCCAGCTGTCTGGCCTTCTGCTGCCTCAGCTTACCCACCACTTCGCCTCAGGCAGCAAAACCAATTAGTGTCTGATGGTGAAGCAGAGACCTGCTCCCTAAACTTTTGAGCTCTGTTTTTATTTCCTTTTCTCTGTGACCACAAAACAATCTCCCCCATTGACCCCCGGCATCTCAGGTCAAGTGCAGAGATTTTCTGGAGATACAATAATATTTTTGTGCTTTACTGCTCATGGAAAGAAAAAAATAAATGGCTTGGCCATGTTAGGTTTCTGTTCGTATTTCTCTGTGCAATAAACATTGAGGTATATTGATGTTTACTGACCACATTTTCAGGGTCTAGACTTATTAACATAACAAATACTTTCTGCTTGCTCTCTAAATAGAGATGAAACCAAATAATAACCGCCTCTGTTAATCTGTTTGTTTGCTCTTTTCGATATCTATTTGAATCCAAAATGTGCTTCATTGTTTCCCAATGAGTTACTGTGTGTTTTTGCATTTGGCTGACAGGACATGATTAGTTGCCACAACTCTTTTTATTGGACTAAACCCAACACAGTTAGAAATAAACGATGATGTCTCTAATGTCTGAGTCATCTCATCAAAAGTTCCCGCTCTTCTCCAAGTTAGAGAAGCCAGCAATGAAGTCCAATCTATTTCTTTTGCCTTGCGTGAACATTTTAATTTCAGTTGAGTGGGAGTTTTGTTCACCTGCATCAATAACTGTTTTTTCTCTCGCTGCGCCACTTTCTGTTGTGGCAGACGGCACGGCTGAGCAGCTTCAGGAGATAGATGGTCACTGCCCTGAGATAAGGAGGCCAGGAGGTCAGCCAAATCCATGGCTATGAGTGGTTAGGAAAAGTTATAGTATGGAAATAGTTTGTGACAATGATAGCAACATTTAGTGAGGAAGGTGAGACTGTAACCTGGGTCAGACGCTCACTCACACCCTGCTACCAATACCAGATTGAAGGCATTGGTGGATTACCGAACCAGCCTACTGGGACCAGGGGCCCTAGGGCTCAGGGGGGCTCTAAGACAGTGTCATTAACTTTGTATTTTTTGTCCTATAGTCAAAGGCGTTAACCACTCATGTCAATAACTGAGCCCCAAAAGTCAAACTAAAAAACTGAAGGAAGCCAAAACACTCCCGTTATTCATACTGGAGGTCATTCATTCCTATGGAGGGGGAACAGTAACAAACTAATGCCCCCCAGCAGCTGTTGGATTAATTGGTTTCACTGAGTATTAAGTGCATTTTCCCGATTATACCTTACCTTACATACCTTGACTTAAAGGCAGGGTATGCAACCTGTTTAAGAAACAGTTTAAATAAGTTGCAGTCATTTTATTTGGTCTGAATGAATTGATTGGATGGCTGATCTGCCTGTCTACCTACATACATGCCTAACTGTGTGCCTGTGAACTCACTGCGCATACAGAAGGGTTTTCCACAGCTTGGCAGACTTATTGCTTACGCTAGCAAGCTGGTCAGACAAGAGCAGCAGAGAAAGTACAGCCAAAATTTGAGCTACAGTTTCCCAGCATGAAGCAAACACCCACATGTTCAATGTGGACTTTGGCCTATAACAGAGTATTTCTACAGCATAGTAGGACTCACTGCTAATCATCATCATCATTAAGTGTCTGATGTTGCGTCATAAAGGCAGGGATACTTGAACGTAGCATGGACTAGGACCTGAATAAATAGCAGAGGAAGTTGTGCGTGTAGTGGAAAGATTAACAAAAGATATTACCCTTTCAAGCTGTGACAACTGCACAAATAGAACTTCATTATGTGTCTGAAAATATGACGGATTCTTTTTGTTTCCCTTCAGATAAGAGTACAATGACCTAAAAATGTTTTGTGATTTGAATAATTGAAGGATGAGGGAAGCCCTGTCACAGTCTATAGGTTATCTCTAAATAGGAAATGACTGGCAGCCAATGGAGTAAGATTGTGCAGACAATATTTTTAGAAAAAGCAATTTCAACTTATGCCTCTGTTAATCAGACTGATTGACATGTTTGTGTCACTGCCAAAGAAAATACAATCTTTACAACCTGCTACAGCTACTGTTTTAGTTTGTTTTTGAGTTTGATGATTAGTTTTTGGTTTTGGTTACTTTAATTTATGATTGTTTGTTCAGTATTTGTTGCTGGTTTATTATCTCTGTTTAGACTGCAACTAGCTAATGTTATTTTATGACTTGGTTCCTATTGTACTTTTTTAAAATGTTATTACTGTGTACATCATGTAATCTTTTAAAATTGATATTTGATTAAAAAAAGTTTAGTTCACTTGCTTGCCACATGGTTGCTGCTGTCGCTCTACAGTTACAGAGCTGCTCATCATAATTCTGCTGTGCTTCGTCCTAAATGTAAATAATTCATCATTATGATTCTGATTGATGATGATCATTAGGCTGTTTTGGTGCCCCTCTGGCCCTCTGCACAGTGTAGGTAGCGGTGGTGCTACACAGTTATCAGATAGTTTTCAATACTAAGCTTCCCTCAGTAAGACTGTTGTTGAAAAACGTGTTTGTTCTACTCTTGCCAGTGGTCTCAGCACAATGCTGTTATGGCTCTATGTAGATGTTATCTCAGTACATTTCAATGGGAGGCTGAGGATCACTGCTAGCTGCTGCCTGCCTTTTCTATCGGCGGTTGAACCTTTCCATGCCGCCTTAAACGCACAGTTCAAGAAGCGTTCTGCACCTGAACAAGTTTGGTTTTTAGCCATCATCACACAGAATCATTTCATCATTAATTCTGATGTTAAGTACTCAGTGACAGGACCAATTTACATATAATCATGATCAAACAGTGCCACCCAGTGTCTGAAATGAGTTGATTTTGAGCA
Source organism: Pempheris klunzingeri (assembly GCF_042242105.1). Taxonomy (NCBI): domain Eukaryota; kingdom Metazoa; phylum Chordata; class Actinopteri; order Acropomatiformes; family Pempheridae; genus Pempheris; species Pempheris klunzingeri. Next base: position 13,039,675 of record NC_092023.1, read on the forward strand.
CAAAACTTTCAATTGACTAGATTTATCATTTTTCATGCATTCTTGTCAAGTGAACTGAACTCCAGTATGTGGTGCAGCCTTGCAGCACCTTTGGGCCACCCACACCCTTTTGAATTAGCACAAGAAGTGCAAGCACAGTATTTTAGTCAACACACTCTATGTGCTTTTGAATACACTGCAGTTGAAATGAAGCTAATAAGCAGCTTGTACTCTACATGCTGCCTTCAATGCCACCGCTTATTACAAAAACAGACATCCAGAAACAATGTGTTAAAAAAGGACCAATCAGCCTGTCCGATAGTGTTTAAACAGTATTTTCACCATATGGTTTTACAACCCAAGAAACACAATCCAACTTCAATCCAAGAACTTTAGAGAGAGAACTTTACTTTCTAAAAATTACTACTATGTAAGTATAGAATAGGACCCAGGACAGGTAAAGAACTTTAAGTGCAATTTTGTCTCAATCAGTTACGTGATTTGCGTTTAATGTTCCAAGTCTGTGTTTCATGAAGTCATGAAACGCTCTGGAGTAAACAAAAACAAAAAAAGTGTTGTTTTGTGTCCAAATTATTTCATGTAAAAATAAAGTAGCCAAGAAACCGAGAGAGACAGAAGGAAATGGGCTTCATGCTATATGAGAGTAATGACGAGATGGAGATGATGAAAAGGAAGCGGCATGATGGCACACAGACACACATACACACACATACACACATGCACATGCACTCACACATAAATGGACAAGACAAAGTGATCGAGAATTTGCAGCATGTCCTCAGCTGTGAAACAGAAGGCAGGTAATTTAAAGAGGAGGAGGCTGAACCACCATCAGGGAATCTCTCTGTGGTTAAAATGAAAACAAAGAGAAAGTAGCGAAAGAGAGAGAGAGAGAGCGGCAGACAGACTGTGCCGGAGAGAGAAGGAGATCAGAATTGTCAAGCTAGACAAAGGGAAGGAAGAACAAACAAACTTTTCTTCTTTCACCTTTACTGTCTGTCTCTTTCCTTCTCATCACAGCTCCCTTTCTTCTGAAGTCATGAAACGCCAACGCTGCTTTTAAATAGGTACTAGAAATATATTCAGCCAGTCTACATTAGTCAACCAGACCTCTTTATCAGGTATCTGACATGAGAACATGTCTCCTCTTTTGTTTGTCTTTTTCACTGACTCCCCTCCCCTCTAGCTGCTCTGTGTGTCTTCACACTTTCCTGCAGGAGGATAGCGATCTTGGCCCTTGAGCATCAAGTTTATAATTAAAAACAGCACCAGCTTTAATCCCAAATCAGATTGGAAAGTAACTCCATCACTCCTTCAGCATCAGCTGCGGCCTTGATTCTGCAAAAAGGAAATATATCGCATGCCGGATATATTGTATAATACTGATCACCTGTGACTTTAATCGTGTGTGAATTTAACTTTATTCTTACAATATGAACAAATAAACAGGTGCCAAAGTCTCTACTTATATATGTATGATAGAAAAAAGGTAACAGTTAATACTATTTCCCTTTAGTTTGAGTGCATTTAAAGTTGTGTTGTTCCCCTACACTTGATAGTATTTTGTGTTGTGCCAGGTCTACTCTGCTATGTGTTGCCTCCAGTCAATAGACACATGTGAACTATATAATTATAAATGTGTTTTGTAGGATTAGTTGAATGTACTTATCCATTACTATTTGTTTGTGTAACTGTTCGTACATAAAATAACAGGAAATGTGTTAAAAGGCTAACTTCATCCATTGTCCATGTCAAAATATTCAAATGGGATTAGAGAGAAATTGAACATGTTATCCGTATGTGCTTCATATGAATTTTGTTTGTGTGCACACCTGCCTGTGCAGTACAAGCTGATATAAGCCTCACTATAACTTGAAGAGACTATAAACAGCTCAGGGTTTGGCTCAACACTGACTCTACTAGAAAAGCTTCAAAAAGGGAGGAAACTATCTGCCTCCCTAAAACCACATCACTTCAAACTAATCAGCTGCTCACTTACTAATATCCAGCAGCTCTCAGCTGATTAGGAGGATTAATGGAACGCTGCTGTTTTAACTTGGTGATTTCTTTACAACAAACCAGATGGAAATCAGTCAAAGAGAAAGAGGAGCAGCAATCGTTCCATCGCCATCAATTACACTGATTTAGTTTCAATTAGCCTCTCAAACCTGTCTGTGTTCAGTTCATTACCACTGCTATAAACAATTGGAGCAAAATGCGGATACATTGAAGGGCATTAACATACAAAAGATAATGCAATTAAGCAAAAAAAGTCAAAAACAAGCACATCATTTTCAGCCTCAACAGGTGCAGTAGCTGTCTGGCTCTAAAATGTGCAGGACAGGCTCTGTTTCTCCACATCCTATGACTCTTTACAGTGCACGCAGAGGGGGTTTAAATACTTTTAAAGTGAACAACCGTGTGACCACTGATGAAAATTAGAATGAGAGCTGAGTGATAACTATAATCTAAATGGTAGCAGAGAATAAAAAGGTCAGGGGAAGGAGGTTTCACGCTGAGATGGAGAAATGAAATCAGGCATCAAACAAGACACAATGTCAGGGGTCTCTTGGTGAACAAATTGGGGGGAAGAAGGAGTGGGTTTATATATGAACCTGTGGCACAACCAGCTTTCTTTCTTCCTCTTTTGGAATTGAAATCACCCTGCTCCTTGCAAAGAAGAAGCATTGCATCAACACGATATCATACTGACAGGATCTGAGGAGGACAGGAACTATGCACTGATAACACCAGATCTTTGTAATATTCTTAGTTTGAGAAGCTTTTTGTATGTATAAATGTATATTCTTACACACATCAAGGAGTTTCATCCCCAGCAGCAGGACATCCAACATAGACACAGACATAGACATAGACATACAGTAGTGAACTGACCAACCACGCTGCTATCATGCCTAAAAATCACAGTGGCTTGTTTTCAAGTTTTCTGTGAAGTATACTCTGTGATCCCAAGTATTCAAATCAGGGACACTAGTTGGAAATTAGCCTACGTTGCTATAAACTATGTATTGAGGATTTACAGTATGGTCCCAGGCTTTCAGTGCAAATCAGTCTCCTTCTTGTTAAAATCACCAGCTGTATTTAAAGCACAGGCTCACACACACGCACACACGTAATTGAAAAGGGGGATCAGAGCAATCAGCCATGTAACACACCTATGGGGAATCCAACTCATATTAGTTTTGTCTTCATTGCCAACCATGAATGTAAATTAACATACCCGCCTGTACTAATGTTAAGAGCTAAGCGTGAGAGAGGAGAGACGAGGATACTAAAGGAGCAACGTGTTTAGCTGTTGTTTCAGGTGGAATGAAACAAGATATCCTTCTGTAATATTTGAGGAAAAATTATTTTACCCCAGGGGAAAAGAAAGACCGTCCCCCCACTCCACCCCATCAATTCACACCAGCACACAACTCTAAAAAAACCAAAGCAAAGTGACATCGACTCCGGCGAATTAGGAGCTTGTCCAGTGTCTGTGTGTGAACATGTACTCACATACGAGTCTTTAGATTTTATATTCTGAATACAGTAAAGGTGTGCATCTCTGTGAATCTTAGGGATTCACAATGTTTTTGCACCGCAAAAGCACCGCAACCAGCTCAAACGCTGCCTTTGACGGATGGCCTCAGCGGATAAATCTATTGATCAAATTGATGTATCAGTTCTGACAGCTGGATCTGAGCCACACACGCAGGCTTCACACCTTCTCCCTACAGCAGCCCTTAGTACATCTTGTTGTGAAACTTGACTTCCTGCCAGTTGAAACCACTCATCGGCTCTCACTGGAACTTTTGGACAAACTAGCAAACGTGACTCTTCAGCCATATTTCGTCTGGGTTTCTAAAACTACAGTTTACAGTCAATTGCCATTGACCCAGATAACTGCAGCAATTAGCTACAGTTTAAAGCAGGTATGAGCAGAAATGATTATAGTCTGTATGAACAGCGCTCAGCTCAAAAGTACTTGGTTACTTTGTGTCAATCTGCTCTGATTCATTTACGAATTTACATTCAGAGCAGCAAAGTGTCCCAGTTCCTGCTCATGCAATTGGCGTAGACTTAGCTCAGGTAAATGGAAAGTACCGATTTGATCCTCCCACTAATTGTGAATGCGGGTTTCAATATTTTAGAGATGCTGACAAGGCTTGCCAAGACAAAAACACATCCCTTATAGCACCATATGCTATGTGGTTGTCCTGTCCCAGCCTCTGAGGTCGTCTAATTGGGGCCATGTGCTGCTTCTTCAAGGCATTACTTCTTCACTTCACACATCGATGCTCAGGAGAAGCAATATTGCACTGCAATATTCAGTCATGTGTCCTTGCAAAATAGGTGGTGCAGGAAATTTGGGGACAAAGAGGAAAAGTTAGTGTTTCTCTCTCATTTGGCAGAGCAGTGTTATACAAAATTGAATTGGGATCAACACAGCAAATATGAAAACTTCCTAAGTTTTTTCTAGTAAAAGTTATATCCTGCAAGAGTTTCATGAAAATGAAACCTAGTTTGATACTATAAATGATCTGCATCTTTTTAGCAATACCCGTTAAAAACCATTAATTCTTCAATTTCCTAATGCTACATCAGGTGAGTCACCAAAAAAAAGTAGCATTTTTTGACAGTGGCACAGTTTTAAATATTGCAGGGAGTAATTCAACCTGTGAGATGAAGAGCTCAGTGTCAGAGGCTGTACACCTCTTACCTTTGAAATGGAAATAACCCATTACCAAGTAGCATCGAAACTTTTCAGTTAAATGATACCTGCATTCAATCTTATTTGGAAAAAGATTTGGAAAAAAATACTATTTCAATGGTTTTGTTTGCAGCCGGTCACCACAAGCATTCTTCGATTCAATACAATGTGTAACTGTCCCACAAACACAGCTTGCGGTGAAGTTGAGATCGGTGTATGTGATAGAACTGGCAGGTCAGTGTGCTGAGACACCACCAAAACTTTTAAAAGTATGGCTATACACTCTACTGATATAGACAGCAAGGTAAACAACTCCTGTTAAGTATAAAGTCTGGGGTGGCTGTGGCTCAGAGGTAGAGTGGGTTGTCTGCCAATTGGAAGCTCGATGGTTTGATCCCCAGCTTCCCTGCATGTTTTTTGCTAGTGCGCATGTGCGGAAGTATATGCAGCCTGTTACGATTGCTCCTGCTCGTTTTCTTACTTTTATCTTTTTAATTATTTGTTTTACTTTTTTGCTGGTAATATGTTTTTAAGACGGTCCCTCTCCGGTACATGCTGGTGGAGAGAGCTCTTGTCATCTTTTTGCTGTGAGGGTACTACTTTGACTCTGCCGGGTGCAGTGGACATGTGGCCATTGGTGGCCGTTGGTGGCCGTTGGTGGCTGTTTTGGCTCCACGAGTGATCGGCTGGTCGCTCTGAGACCTGCTGCCGTCTTGACTGCGAGGTCTTCGCAGGTTCCGGGGGAGTTGTGGAGGAGAACACACTGAGATTGCAGAGGAGAGGGGAGCCAGTGGAGGGAGGGACCGGAGGGAGACGACGTAGGTGTATGGAGGAAAAGAAATATAAACCCTGTCTCCCCATCGTTACTATGGGCAACGTGAGATCGCTGGTAAACAAGATGGAGGAGCTAACAGCGTTAGCCAGGAGTCAGATGGAGCACCGGGAGTGTAGTTTGGTGTGCTTTTTGGAGACATGGCTGCATCACAGCAATGTTTCCATTGGAGGCTTCCAAACTTTTCAGGCCAACAGGGACTGCACCAGGAGCGGTAAGGAGGGGTGCAATCCTGCTCATATTACTATCAAGGAGCACATCTGCAGCCCGGACATTGAACTGTTTGCTGTTGGTCTTCGTCCTCGTTGCCTGCCACGGGAGTTTTCACATGTTGTCATGGTGACTGTTTACATTCCTCCCTCTGCCAACCCAACTTTGGCGTGTGACGTCATCCACTCCGCCATAGCCCGGGTACAGACTCTACACCTGAGTGCACTCACTGCTATCTCTGTCTTCAACCATGTCACCATGGCAAAGGCACTGCCCAACTTCACCCAGTACATGAACTGTTTCACCAGAGAGGAGAGGACCCTGGACTCACCTGATTATTATTATTGTTATTATTATATAATACAGCTCCTCACTCTGAGTGTACATGTTGTTATATGTTATTGCTGGTGGTGGTAGTAGTGGTAGTAGTATTATTAGTATTATATAATACTGTCAAGGCCGGACCGGGAACCCAAAAAATGTGGACACAAGACCAAAACACACTCCGGTTACACACAGGTTTAATTACCACCGAATAGGAAAAATACAAATCAACGAGGCTGCCACTCCTCAAGAACAAAGGGGAATAAACTAAGGAAAATGGCAGAGCTAAGAAAACACAAAAGTAACAAACCAACAAAAGGCGGACAGTTAACAAAGCAATACAAAAACTTAACTGCCGAGCTCAGGGGCTGAAGTCCACAAACAAAAAGCGAACAGCTAACTAAATAAACCAATGGTAGCTGCTGGATACAAGGGCTGATCTGGGCAATCAGAGTTCAACAAAGGATTCCAATGCTGGAGGCGGGAGCTGGGATCCAGGACTGGTAAGGCAGGGCAGGAGTCGCGATAAGGGAAGGAACAGGTCTGAGACGAACAACAGAGTTGACAAACTGACAGGGGGTGAATGCCAGAACCAGACTTAAGTAGCAGACAGACTGATTACTTGCAGGTGATCACACAGCTGCCTCCGCTCCTGCAATCACACATAGAGAGAGAGAGAGAGACACAGAGACAGACAGACAGTGCTACCTCTGGCCATAGGCAGGAGCAGGAGCAGTGGTCCTGACAAATACATCTCACTCTGAATGTACATGTTGTTATATGTTATTATTATTAGTAGTGGTATTATTTGTATCATTATTATTATTATTATCATTATTATTACTTTTGTGTTTGAAGTTTATTCTTATTCTTTTGGAGCTGTTTGTAACAAAAAGCAATTTCTCCCTGGGGATTATTAAAGTCATTCTGATTCTGATTCTGATTCTGATGTTGAAGTGATTAGTTCCCTTCTGATGGCACGACTGGCAGCCTCCCATCGGTTTATGAATAGTGTGTGAATGGTTGATTGAGGATTTAGTGTTAAGTGCTTTGAGCAGTTGAAAAGACCAGAAAAGTGGTGCACAAGTACTTTCTCTTGGACAATCAGAGGGTTTGTTTGATTGGCAAAGACATGAGCTATTTCTTTCTGGGAGGGGAGAGAATTAAAAAAAAAACAACTTGTTATCATTTGAATATGCAAATAGTCACACATATGAAGCTGAATCAAGTTTTTCATAATATCTTGATATTAAACCTTTATGTGCCTCACATATGATCAGTGATCAAATGTAATAGACTACACTAGAAAGGATTTTATCAATTGTTGGACCAGTATTGTAGCAAGTTCTGCTGTTGTGTGGAAAACTTGCATGAAATTCAGGTCATTGTTTGTGATTTTTGATTAACTTCTGTACTAAAACAATGTATGTGTGTGTGCATGTGTGTGCTTGCGTGCTCTTGTATTACACACTTAATGGGCCCAGAGAACTGGGAGAACACCCACAATATGGGGCCCACAGTGTTTTGTGTGTTATTCACAAAATTAAAGGTGTGAAAATATTTGTTCGTTGATGGTTAAGGTTAGGGTCAAAGGTCCTGACAAAGTATCTGCTTAAGAAGTCCCTGCTGTTGTACTTTCTGTTTCCACCAGTAACCACACTGGATCCATTGTCATCACTGGATTATAATTTAGTTCACCAAAGTTGAAATCTATGTGAAAGCAGCACATGAATAAATCCACTGGCAACAGCAATTCTGTTATTTCATTTAGACAATAGAAACATAATCATAAATTGTTTAGATTTTGCTGCATTAGATTTGCTGAGGATAAGTGGTTCCATAGTTTAATTGTAGTGTACTTCATTAAGACTCATAATGTTCATGCCCGGGCTGCTGATCAGTCAAAACATGCTGCATGATGTGCTTGTTAGATTTTTTAGTTGAAGCTCTTCTTGTTTAATATGTATTTTCTTACCAGTTCTCAGTAAAGAAGAAAAACATGACAACAGAGTGTAATTGAAGTGTGTAACACCAACATGCTAGGACTCAGTAGCTTAAGTGGCCAGTTTTAAGAAATAGACCGAGCCGTACTTAAAAATGTAATTTAAATGGATTGATTGCGTGTTCCTCCCACAACATCTCTAGAGTGTTTCAGGCCTGGCATGTAGTTCTTGATCTAGTTACAATACAAGTATTATATAGTATTATATACTTTGAGTGGAGGAAATTTCATTCCTGTTGGCCATAGTGATGGTGGTGTGTAAAACACAGAGACAAAAGGGGATGGAGTTCAGGACACTGGCTGCTGAGACTGACAAATCAAAAGTAAGACACTTCTATTTGTATGGAGTCAGTGGATGGAAGATTACCCATCAGACTTTGGGACTGGGACATGGCATGCAGACAGTGTCTGAGGATTTGAGCAGGATGCTGCGACGGACTGAATGTTGAGTGGGTTTCAGAGACTCAGACACACCCCAACACATCAACCACTGCTGCTTGTGTGTTAGTGTCACATCACACTGATGACTGCATGTAGTGTAGTGATTGAGTACATTACTCCACCCACACACTGAGGAAAACAACATCTCAGAACTGATCGTTTATCTGTACTTTATTTTGTGCTGTAGAATATCAACTAAAGCCTTTTAAACTTAATATATGTATTTAAGGTTTGTTCTTTTCTTCTTTACGTTTGTCCTAATCATCTGATATGCCTGCCTACCTTTTATTCCACCAGCTGGTGTCTGTGCACATTTAGCATGTATAAGAGGTATTGTGGCTTGTTTTCTCCCTTCGGAAGAGGCTATTTGCTTCATGCCATTCATTTTATTTAGTGTGAACAACACCATGCACTGAGCAAGACGATCCATCACAGCTAACATAAAGTCATAATTAGTTTTTTTTCCATTTCGTTGTTTTCAAATCAGTATGTGCGATATGTTACACTCTGCTTACTGTCAGCCACCTGACACTAACAGGAGTCCCTGCCAGGAAATTAATCTCATATCACCTTGGAGACTTTGTCATATTCATGTTTTCTTTTTTGTACTTTGTAGCTTTGTTAATGGCAGCAGTTTGTGAAACAGTTTTAAAAAACACCAGTAAAAAGGAGTAAATATAAATAATAGCAGGACTGTAAACATGTAAATGCGCCGGCATTTGAAGGAATATTTCACTCAAAACTCATAACTTTTTGTCTGGCTTGTCTTGGAGTCATAAAATGATACAACTACTGTATGATAGGGTGGAGGAAACTACTCTAAGGCTATCTAATGCCTTATAAGAAACTGATATACAGGAATAATTCAACATTTCTTTGCTTTAATGAGAAGATCACTCTCATGTATGGAATGAGGAAGTAATTAGCTTAACATTAATACTAAAGCTCACTAGTTAACATGCTATATCCTCTTCAATCTGTACACAAACAGGTATAAAATCACATACTGTGTAGTGGTTAAGCATGTACATTCTGAATTTTTGGGAATAATGCAGTGAGGGTCATAATTAAGAAGCTAGAAAGCACTCACTGCCACATCTGGCAGGGATGCACAACCACCTGAATTTCTGGGATCTGCAAATACACAACAATGATAGTGAGGATGGTAAGTACATGCACCTGGTGTTTTTTTCATCTAAATAAATGCAGTCCTTGAAAACATTCCTAAATCTGCACCAGTTCTGCACCAAAAACAAAATCACTTTTTCTTGACAGAGCAGAACTTTCAAACAAATTTAATTAAAATCTGTTCACACTTCTGAGATATCCTGCCAGCCAACAAACAGACAAACAGAAACAATGGGGACTGAGCTTGGGACCGAAGACATAACCTCCAGTGGCAGAAGTAATAACTGTCCAGTGTGAAACTGACAAAACCAGAGGATATCTGAAAATGTGTGGATTTGCTGACCGAGCCAACAGAGGTTATTGTTTATCCTCCTGTATCCTAACACACTCTAACAAACATGGCAAAACTCACGTCTGACTAAAAATGAAACAGGTGCTTTTTCTTTCCAATCAAGGAAAAGAACAAGCAGTCCCGCTAGTCTCTGGCTGAGAAGGATGAAAGTAAACAACCAAATGATACTCACATGAATTGAGTCAGATCTCATTGCAGCTGCAGGTGCCATCTTTCAGCCGAGCGTTCATTTATTCACACTTGATTGGTGAAAATTGGTCGTACTGCTGAATACAACATTTGTCCATAGTGAGGCTAATTTACATGCTAGATTTTATGCATATATGCGCTGCCTGGTTGCACAATATTTGTCTTTGTCACTATGCTTAAACAGTTGCTTTCCTTTACGAAGAAGCCAATAAAACCGAACAATTCTTCAGATGCAGCAGATGTACTGAAATCTTTGCTGAGTGCAACTTTTCCGCATCACATCTTTGAGTCTCGTTTTAAAACAAACCTGTTCACTGATCAAAAACAAAAACCAAACAAAAAAGCAGCCTCTGTGGAGGCCTACCAGCCCTTAGCCTCTGATCTGCAGCACTTTTATGTTCATATCAAGCTATCTTGATGTGATGGAAGTCCTGCAGAGTTCTTAGTTGTGCTTGATGAAAACCCTGGAGACTGATGTAAAAAAAGAAAAGAAAATCAAGCCACAAGGATTTTTGCATTCCCAGCTAAGATAGGATGTTTAGCATATTGTTATGACGGACTAACCTTGTTTTAAAGCTGTATTCTTAGTTTTATTGGCCACTTGAGGGCACCAGAACAACCATAAACACAAAGATTAACATGTTATTGACACACATACTAACATAATCATTCATTTGTAGCTTGTATATGTTTTTCACATTCTAACAAGCACTCTTGTGCTCTGGTTTCCTCTCCACCAACTTCTGATAAGCTACTTTAGCTACTACACGTTCAACTTTCTTCACAAACTAGTCTCTAACTTTGTCTGCCTGTTGTTTGTTGCTCATGAGTGGCTACAATAGCTTTATTGAAGCTTGTTTTCCAAGAACAGCTGCCTGCTGTTGGGTTGATGAGAGCCACATGCCTGCTAAATCAAAAGAGGCTAAAGAGGCCATTGTTGGGCTTTCCATTGGCTGCCTTTTCTCTTGTTTTTCACAAGCGAAGGTAATGGTGTGTGGGTCGACGTCTTCATGTATTTCGCAAATACACATGCAACTCACAGTATTTCATGTGATTATGTGTAACGCTCTGTATAGTTTACATTGGCTTATCTATGTACAGTATATACGCACATGAACTTAAATACCTGACTGTAAAAGAAGTTTAGGTATCATTTATGTTAGAGAAGCTCAAGGTAAAGACATTAGTGCTGAGTACGGACAGACATGGTTACCCATTAGATGAAGCACAGGACGATGATAAAGGAGATGATTTTGGCAAGTTTGGCAATTTTTCCTTTTAATAACAAGGACATAACAGTTTCCTCAGAGGGAGACACATTCATCCTACAAGATGATTTGGGTCCACATCAGAGAATCACATGCAGGAAAACGCTGAGGCTGTTTATCCTATGGGCACTCTGAGGTGTCAATAAAGACTCAGAGAAAAGGTCTTTTTCTTGATTTGCAGAAATCTGTCACTGTCCTGCAGAGTTCAATGATCTGGAAAACAGTAATCCATCACCGCCTCGGCTCTCTGGACTCTTGGCTCTGACCTTGAGCCATAAACAGCATTACTGATGTATTACAGCAACTGAGACTGAATAATTACACAGTAGGAGAGGACCTTTAGAACATGGCCTGGCTCGCTCATGGATGGCTATAAATACAAATATGGAGGTATGATTTGTTCACTGCGAAACATGCAGAGTGAAAAACACCACTCTGAACCCCCTATCTGTGCTTAATGAATATGCACATAGTAAATGTGATACGTTGAACACAATAGGAGTGATTACTATGGTGCAAGGTCAGAAAATCATGTCATCAAGCAAGCAGGTTTGGGGGAAAAACACGCCATCACTCAGGAGTACCTTAAAAAGGAATACAGTTCTTCTGGGACAGCTTTATGTAAAGTTGGACAGTGTGAAACATAACTGAGTGAAGCATTCGGACTAATGCTGAAAAACTGAATTCTGCTACAGGACCAGTTTGAGAAGTTTCTTACATTTATACATTTTGATTTGTTTTCCGTTACGACCCTTGGTTGACATTGAAGTTTACTGTAACTGCTGTTAAGTCAAGCTGACTACAGCTGCCGTTCACACAGAACACGGAATACTTATAGGAGCCACTTTTAATGCCCACAGAAGGTCAGTCATAACTCAGAAATGTGCATGAAGTTTAATTAAAGTTACAGGAATTATAATTGTGGTGGTGTGCAATGCAAAAAATACATACATGTACATACAGTATATATCCTGCAGGGTTAGTAATAATTACTACAACATGTCCAAATGGACTGAATCTGCCTGGTTAGGAAATAAACTGCAGCTATCAAAATATTTTGTTGGGGTGCACTGAAAAAAAAAGAAGGAAACTCATCTGGGTTCAAATAAATCAATTTGCAAATACATTATTCATCCCTCAGGTCTTCAAGGTAACAACAAACATTTTTGTAAATAGCTCTCTTGCTGGGTGCATACATTGTCCTTTTGCAGAGTGAGTTTGCATCTTTAAATAAATTCAGGGTTTAGACAATACAGGAAATTAGATTTTTTAAATGTCAGTCTAACACTGTTGTGTAAATTATCCAACAAAAATAGTCACATTATACAACACATTATAACACATCTTTCTAGCTTTAGATTCTTGAACTTCCAAGCTTAGACAAATATCAGATAAGCAGAGTCAACAGATCATTTTCTGTTATTTCGCCCTGATTATTTTTGTCATATTTTACCATAGGTTGAAGTTGAACACAATTAAATCAAAGTAAACTCTGACTTCTGCAAGTGTCTTAACAGCAGCATTGTGTGAACTGATCTCCTCCCACGCCGCAACCGGTATTGGCCTTGGACACTGAGAAACCTGGCAAAGATCTATAATCAATATGTTTGTCCTGACCCTATCAACACCATCAGTTGTGATGGTCATTTTGTGCTTTGGTATATAGATTAAATCATATAAAGAAGTCTAAATTGAAGGGGAGCACACGTTGCTATCCACTACTGATTGTAGTGTTTGTCAGTGTTTGTCAGATTGTCAGTGTTGCTTTTGAAAAAAGCAGCACAATAAAATATTATCATTCTCTTTCCCTTTGGTGATAGCTTGACCAGATTATGGTGAATTAACAATATATGTGATATATAGCCAATCAAATGAAGCAGGAGAGCATCAAAATGTGTGAGCAAAGATTCATGTGATGGTTAAAATCAGATCACTGGCATTGTTTTATTGTTTTTGTCAAAATACAGATGCAAAGACAATGGTTAACCACTGCTTTAATCAACTGGCTCTCAGTTGGCTCAAAATGAAAAAAGCCTTCGTTAACATGGCATCAGGAGCACCTGCTTTATGCAGTCATATAGCTAGAGCAAAATAGTTCTTTCTCTATTGCTTCTCAAAGTGTCAGGTAAGGTGTGAAATGCAGCAAAGTGCTGTGAAACAAGGCTAATGCTGAAAAAGAGGTGTATTTATAGGATTCAGATAATTAGGGGATAGAAGCCAAGTGTGTCAACTGACACAGGTGAAGTGAGTGCTTCCCTGATGTCCTGAACTTAATTACTGCTAGTTTGTAAGATTACCTCAGGCAACTGGTGTTAGGATTAGATGTCATGATAAAACCTGTTGAGTTTTTACACTTGATGTTTCACCTTAAACATCAAGTGTATTTGTGTTTCCAGAACAGCTCTATATTTGAGTGTAATATTTGAATAAAACTCAAATCTCCTGTCTTGTGTCCTGCACCCTGTCTTAAACTTATCTATAATGAACAATGGATAAACAGTAATGAGTCCTATGGTAGATATGTTACTTCAAGTATATCTTTGACCCAAAGCTAATGTTGCAAATTTAGTAATTTAGCAAAATACAGCTACAGAGAATAGAGAAATAGTGTGAAACTGAGTGTATGAAACTAATATTTTATGCAGCCACAGATAATTTCAAATCCAATTTTTGGTTGAAAACAGAAAAGAGGGTTTTAAACATAAAGAGATGAATTCCATCTCATCTTCAGAGTGTCTGTGATTAAAAGTTGTCCTCTGGAATTGTTATTATGGCATCGCAGATTAGCCCAACATCCTCTGGGTGTGTTCACCCTTTATCATCATTCTCAGTATTATCTCAGTTCAGGCTTTTTGGGAAACCAAGCACTCAGTGTTGTGAGGGAAACTGCACTCATCTCATAAATATTCCCCACAGAGCAGCGGTGGATTGGGACCATTTAATCTATAGTAAATAGGTGCTCTGTCAGAGGGTCCAGTTAAACTAACCCTGAATAATGATATGAGCTCTCGTTTCAAAATCATCATTGAGTGCAAAAATATTGTGAGGAGGCCACATTAGACATAACATATAGGATGCAATCTGCCTCAGTGTTGAGGTGAGAAAAGAAACAGACTATGTTATAAACTTGTGATGCTGCACTTTCCTCTTTTTCACAGTTGCTTGTTAGTTGCTAATTTACACGTTAAACTTGTAAAAACAAACTGATCAGACTTTTGTTAATGTAACAATATTATCTGCTGAATACTGGTTATGTGTCACATGCAGATGAAAAACACGTTTTAACTGGCACATGGTGGTGTTTATTATTTACTATGAAGTTGATATCAGGTTAATGTGCAGCCCCAAATATTCCCCAACTGCTGCGCTGCTGCGATCACACCATGCCAAAAGCGAGGTGTTAGTGAGGAGGAGGAGGGAGAAGAGAGGGCTGACAGCCATGCTGTGCTCTCTGGTGTGGTGTGGGTGGGTAACTATCACAGTGTCACTCTATCGAATAAAGTTACAAGAAAAACAAAGCCTCCAGTGATGACAGCTAAAAGTGTGAAAAAGAGCAACAGCTCCTGTGATTCCTGTGTCATGTGACGACTCTCAATGCCACTGTGTCCCTCCCAACTGACATCTGCTGGCATAAAAAAAAAAAAAATGTTGTCATGAGCCAAATTTGACTCAGTGGGAGTCTCGCATGAGCAGTCCAACCTGTGGCCTGCATGCTGCTGACCCCTGACGACTGCACTGTCAGTGTGCACACAGAGGCGGTCCACATGCTGTCAGCTGGGCTTTTTAACAGCGCTGGCCGGCTGACATGAGGGACAGCAGGATCTTGACTGTGACACAGCCAGCAGCAGCGCACAGCTGAGAAGTCTTTTAACATCAATAAACATCACATTCACATTCTGGAAGCATTTCCTTGTGTGATTATGATGGATGCACAGGCGATACAGAGCCAGAGGTCTGTGCTGTCGTTGATAATCGTGTGGTTTTTGGAGTTGTTTCTGTTTGCGGTGCTGCCATCCTGTGGGATCTCTGATCAGATCGCAGGTGGTTGTTAATTATCCAGACTGCATTCTGTTTATGGGAGGACACAGCATCACAAAAGCTCATCTCTTCTTCTCTGTTTATCACTTCTTTATTAAATTGACAGCTAGCTGTGGCTGTATAATGCATATGTCCATATGTCTTTTAAGTGTGAGCTTTTAGTTTCTTAAGGCTCCACCTTTAAATCTATATTTAACTAGGTTATATCTATGCCCCGATGAAACAATTCCAATACTTTTTTTTTTTGCACTAACGTCACAGTCCAAGTGCTCCTGTGGTCAGCTCAAGTGCCTCGCTGCTGTGACTTTACGATAAAATGACCCCTGAACCTAAGTACTGCACAGTTCAGAAATTTCCACCACAGCCACATGCAGCCTGATCCATTCAGTTAATTTTTGCTGCTTCAACATTTATCATCACGCATTAGTTAACTAACAATCACACACAAAAGCACAACCTTTAAAAAATTATAACAATGCAACAATGCACCAACACTGGGTTGGACAGGGGTACAGAATGGTACACTTGGAATGAAACATGAGGACCTGTTGATCACAAAATGGATTGTAATCAATGTACGATTGTAATTTTAATGGTATCGTAACATTTCATGTTTAAAAAAATGGGCAGCAACCCAGCTTGAATTTGTTGCAGAACTAAAATGTAGTAGTGGTGCATGTTGATAAATGAAGCTCACATTTTTGGTGTCCGATTGTGATCTAAATCTATATAGTCAAAACTAGACAAAATTTATGGCAGTGCATAGCACATAATGAAGGGTTTGTTGGAAGAACATAATATTGGTAATTGTCTTTACTTTAGATAGCTGAGATGATGTTATGATCTGAGTTTTCTCCTTTTGGTGCCGCAGCATGTGTCATTACAACCCGTTCTCTTGTTGTTCTCCCTAATGAGGTGTTGTTGGCGGAATGGATGCATCCCTCTTTGTAAATAATACCTGCTGACAACCACCCAATCATCTGGATGGTCCTCTCCATGTGTGTGTGTTTGTGTGCCTGTGTGTCAGAGGGTTGGACAGCAGGCGGTGGTAGGCCCCATCACATATCAAAGCTCTGTGTCTGTGTATTATCATTTCAGCTCAGGGAGAGGCTAATTCTGACGAGAATTAGCCTGACATCTCCAGCACCTGAATGCTTCACAAAGCGGCAGATAGAAGTTATCTCCTCTCTGCAGACAGATGCATATTAATGTCCATCAGAAATGTCACATGGTGAAGAAAAGTCCCATCCAATAGCAACTTTTAAAGGGCCAAACAAGCACAGATGTAAATTTATGCTAATCTAATTTGCTGTGTTTCAGCTTCATTTAACAGAGAAATAATTGATTCAGACATCAGGTTTCTAAACCTCAAATGATGTTGCTTTTTGAAGGTTTTTAAAACATGGTCATTGATCTGCCTCAAAATCCTGTGTTCATTGATTCAGCTCTACTTTGTATCATTGCACAAAGACTCTGCTTTTGCGATAGTGCTATTGGAAAAAATCAAAAGGTTGATAGAGCAATCACAGTGCAGGATTGAAATTCAGCTGAAAGGAAAGACAAGCCCGCCTCAGAAAAAGATTAATTAAAGTTTTATTTTCACTGAACAGAACCGTGTTTCTTACTAAAATATCTGTACAAAAATTAAAATCTCACAGCAAGTCACTCAATTACGATTACGCTCCATATTGTCAAGATCATTGTGTTGTTCAAAAGTGATGTACTGCCAGGAGAGAAACCAGACCTCTGACACTCAATTCCACAAAACAATTTAAAGTGACATTCAGTAAACAGTTCACACTGTATAAAGCTGCTCAGTCTGTGTATTTATTAGTTTTACAGATGACGGGGCTTTATTGTAACATACTGTATCACCAGGCTGAAGCTTATGACATTACTGGCTTTCATTTTCATTTGTGTGGTGGAGCGGTAGAAAGCTAAGCCTGTTTCCCAGCATGCCCTCTCACCTTTCCAAGCATGCCATGCTGTTATGAGTAATTTCCCAACTTTTAGTTGTGAGGTTTGTCCAAGTGGTAGTTTGTTGGCATTTTAATAAAGGCTTTTAACTCACTATCAAATGTTTTTTTGCAGCCACTAAACTTGAAGCAGTGGTTTCTGATAACACTACTCACAAGCAGCACAGAACAGAAAAAAATCACATACATTTAAATAATAAAAAAAGTGGAAATTTGCACTTTGGAGACTTTAAAACTTCAAAATCCACCCTTGCTTAATATCTAGCACAAGTTGCTACACAGCAAGGTTATTCTAAATTTTGTATCTATTTTGTTACTCGACTGGTTAGAGGTGAATGGCAACTTTCCATGAATTACTACATGACTTTTTCCCCCAGACCTTCATACTTATTTTCTTTTCTGGCACAGCTTTTCAAGAAATGGACTCAGTGCCTTTACTATTCAGGCATGCAGGAAAGGTACAGAAAAAAGGAATAAAGAAAAGGGATGTAAAGGAAAATAAATATGAACTATACTTTGCTTCAGGCTGTAATGATAGAGAATCATGGTGAATAAGAGAAAATGAGAATGAAATGAAATGCTCAATGTGAACGGATGCATTTTGCCCTCCCACATGTCATACAGTTGGTGCAAATTACCACAACAAAAAAACACTCACTCGCTCAAAAAACAGCAAAGATTCATTATCCATGTCGGAAAATTTTAATCATCCCGGACCCCAGAACAAAGCTGCTCTTCATTTAATCATTTTAAGATCTCAACAGGACAGAGAAATGACTGATTGATATAAAGTCATAATTTCAAGATTATCAAGATCATTAAATATTTACAATTGTTCTACTGACTGTATTGACATATTACAAATTCAACATTTTGTTCTTGTGCATCTATATACAGTCTTTACAAAAATACAGCCACAGAAGCCGAAACAAAAGAAAAGAAGACAGACCAGGAGTGAAGAGTTCTGTTTGTGTCTTCCTGTGTGGTTGAGCCACTGCTCAGGCTCAGTTTGTAATGTAAAGCACTGAGGCTTGACAAGGCATCTCCGTCTCTGTCCGTCTCCTCCACTCCAGCACCACCAGGTCAGCAGCAGATCCAGCCTCCACCTAAATAAAGTATTCTTTCTGGTTCTCACTCGGACCGCTCTGTGAGCCACTGAATGCCAGCTCCGGGCTGTCATCAGGTTTTACTGTTTTTACCTCCTGGCTCTGACATGTCCCTTTCCTTCTGTAGAGGACTCGGGCTATTATGGCCAATGCCGACACGGTCACAAAGATCACCACCGCTATCACACCTGCAAAGCAGAGAGATGGCTAAAGTTACAGTGGCTCAGCAATTATTCACATAAATCACATGATTTGGAAACTACAGGACATTAACATTATTGTTTTGTGGACTGAGCAGCTTTGGCCTTAGTTTGGGGTTGTTCTCTTCTCCCGCAGATGGCAGCAGGGTTTCCTTCAAGATTTCTCTGTTTTGCGCCATTAATTTTAGGATCCAGTTAAAAAAAAAAGATTCAAAAAGAAATTCACAACTTCATGGAGCAAAAATTGGAGATTCCCACCATATCAGTTCTTGGCATTTTGTGGTTATCCTGAATCTGACTTCAATTCGTGATTATACAGCCACAAATAAAAAAGAAAGTGTGCTGTGGGAGTATCAGGGGCATTTCTCTGTACCCATGAGTTGTGGAAACAATCCGATTTTGGTAATTCAGATGTTGATATTTTGGCATGCAGGTATGCAGATTAGGATTGAATTCTGTGTGACTTTACAAACCTTGTTTTGAAATGGGACAGATTAGAACTGAAGAGCCAAATTAGATCTGAAACATCACATTAGGGAATGAAACTCCTACTTAAGAGCAACTGGCCAGTGGCCCAACAGGCAACATCAGATTGCTTTTGCTGCCTCCATCATTAGTGGTGCAGCTCATTTTCCACAGGCTCCCCAGGCAATTTCAGCCATTAGGAGGTCTTTGCATCGGTGTTAGCAATAAAAAGAATGTAAAGTTGTTGTACTTGGAGTATAAAGTAATTTGTATTCCAATTAGTTCCTTTGTGTGCTCTGACACCGTCAGGCTGTTTGAGGGACAACTCAGGGCTTTCATTTAACCTGCTATACAGCATGCAAGTGTTATGAAAATGACTGCCTGACAACTAATAAACAATTCAAATAAATGAAAGGTCAATACACAACTCAAAATTATACATTGAATATGTCAGTTCTTCTCTAACAATTTGTAACAAGTTGTAAGTCCTAACCTGTATCTTGACTGACCTCTTACACACCATACCATCCCTGCTTGCTTTACAAAGAGTTTTTCATTATCATGATTGATGATAATAGCAGTGTGACAGGGAAAATCGTGCTGCTACAGTACCTCCAATTAGAGCTGAGTCACTCCTGATGGCATTCACTAAAGGCTGACCTGTTCCCACTGATCCAGACTGGCCTGCAGCACAGAGAGACGTAGGAAATGGAAAGGAGAGACAGAGATGTAGAAGAGAAGGGAGAGAGGAAAGAGAAGAGAAGACAGATGCAAAGGAGGGATTGCAGGGGAATAGGAGTGATGAGAGAGAAAAAGAAGAAATGACACTGAGCAGATTAGAACGGAAGAAAAATGAGAGGAGCAAAGAGGTCATTCATGACTTGAAAGCTAGAAATGGAGGAATGTACTGCAGAGAGATGCTCAACAGGGAGCCAAACAGGAATCATATACAGGCCTAGCATCAGCACAGATGAACATATCGCTCACATTGTAGTACATCTCCACACAATTCTCTGTGTGAGTGACCACAGGGGAAAGATATGGCAAAGGAAACTCTCTTGCCTGGTCTGAATTAATTGTCTCATGTAGTGGTCATTAACCCAGTGTCATGACATTATCACAGACCCAAGGGCCCATTTGTAAAGTCTGAGATGTAGCACACACAGAAAGCCAGACAGTGCTGCCTACGATAACCTCAATTATTAACTTGAGCCAGTTGAGAAAGGTGGTGCTATATATATACATATATACACACACACTATATAGCTATACTATAGTGTCTGTGAGGTCACCCATAGGTTTCTGAAGAACCGTTATCAAGCCCGGAGTTTGTGTTTTCTGCTTGCGGGCCACTATTATCTCACTTATTAAATCAGAAAGTAAATATTTCTGCAACAATTAGAACCTGTGTGGAACAGGCTGCACCCACCACAGCTGAGAGAAACATCAGTTCAGGAAACACACCCCTTCTTGAACTACAAATCTGTATATTTTACAGTACAGTTGACCATTCTCCAAAGAATCTGTTTTATATTGATTTCCTGTCTTCCAGTGAGCTGTTGTTATACATAATTCATTCATAAGTCATTCATTCATACAATATTTCTTTGTATGTGTGTGTGTGAGAGATATATGAGATATGTGAGACAATCCAAACCAAAAAGAGAGCATGGATAGTTTCCCACAAGACTTGATATTGGGAGACGTGAGACTGGAAAACATCATATATATAATAGACAAGCTGAGTCATTTTTTCCCTTTTTCCACAAACACAGTATTTGCAAACACAGTCTTTGTTATGCACTGTTAGCAATGTGAGCCATCTGTCTTTATTTTGTGTTCAGGGAAGTTTGTATTCCACCCAGGAAGTGGAAAACAGCCAGCTCTTACTGTTGTAAATAAACTGCTTAAGTGTTTAAGTTGCTCTTCTGGAGCTATTGGCTGTTACTGTACCAAACAGCTTCAGGTAAATTACCGCTATCCTGCGGGTGTACTCTGATTTGCATGTAGCCGAGGAAAACAGACAGATTGCATATCAGATCTGCAATGCCGCCAATGTGGCTAAATGTAAACAGTGTATTTAATTGCATCTTTTTCTTCCAGGCACGAGACACTTGAAATTAAAAGAGTAAATGGAGCCTCAGGTGGTGACGATGCTGATAAAGCAAACAACATAACTGTCCTCTGACCTGATAGGTGGTGTGTGGTTTCTGCTGCGTAGGGATTGGCTGAAGTAGAGCCACAAACCGACTTGACCAGTTGGCCAGTAACGACGACAGGGCTGATGTCTGGCTGGAGCAGAGCAGCTTTCAGAGGGCTGACAGAGTTAAAGAGGACGGCAGACAGACAGCCTGTGAAACCCAGAGATGCAACCCGAAACAGCTCTGGGTCCAACTCACCAGAGTCTGGGGAGAAAGACAAAGTGAAGGTTTAATAGTGTGTTTAAAAATATTTGGATTTTCAATGGAGAAACAATCACATTTACTGTCCCTGGATATATCATATACGACATCCTAAACCAAATATCAATGGCTACATCAAAATATGCTGATAAAGACAAGCATTCCACACACACAGCGTTTGCAGTGGCGGTGCACTGCTCCTGGGTCAGGGAAGTCCCACCGCCTCTCATCTTATTAACAACCTATTTCTCAGTACGTCTCTAAGGGCGCCATTCAAAAATAACATAACTAGGTCACGACAAAGTAAATTACTCTGTCTCACTAGGCAGAAAGAAAATAAGAGCAGAGGTATTTTGGTAGAATGGTCTTTCACTCTGAGAAAGGTTGACTCCCTTGTTTTGTCGAATTTAATTTCACGCAGAGGCAAAATCATCAGAATCAGCATGTATTTTTCTCATTTTATCAGAGCAGCCTGATGTGTCTGACTTCAGGAGAATATAGGCCTACCATTAAGCAAAAGCTTAATTGTTCAACACTGCGGCAAACCTACGGTATATGGACAAATGAAAATGCTGCATGCTCTACCGCTACAGCTTTCAAGAACAAATAATACCGCAGTATACCCAAGAGGTACCAGATTGGCCAAGGAAGATACAATATGTATGAGGTGAAAGAGTCACTGGCATCATTGAAGCACCCATAACCTCCCAAGACAACATCCTCAAAAGTTGTTATGTCTTTCATACGTCTAGCAGTATGAGTGACCTGTCTGCATAGTTTAAAAAGTTGTTGTGTACAGCCTTTATCCGAGCACAGGAGCAAACAAGAGAGAACAGGTCGTCTTCCTGAGCTGACTCACAGAATTGCTGCCGGGGTGATTATTAGCACATTTTAAATGCATTGTTGACCAATAGATTGTCAGGTAAACGGTACATAATGACCACCAGTCTTTACATTGTTTGACACTGACATTGTGTTTGGCACAAGTGGCATAATGGTAGCATATACAATATTGTGGCAATACGTCATTGGCAATAAAGAAAGCCTGTGTCTGAAATCTCTTCTTACAACAAATGCACCTTATTATGCAGCCTACTGTAGAATCCTACATTGGGTGCTAAGTAGTAGCTCTGTTTTTTGTTTGTCAAATATTGTGTTTATTTGATACAAAAGCCTAAAACTCAGCCTAACTGAAAAACAGTGGACTCGTACACCAGGTAGAGTATTACAAAGTGAGACAAGAGTCACGTGGTTAAAACAAGAACTCTTCCAAAAGCCACACTGGAGTCTCCGAGGCCAAATACTTCCTACATCCTGAAATTATTGTCAGACTGTCAAAGATTGAGTCTGTCAGTCTGTTGGTTGGTCCCAACTTTGGTCCCAACTTAAATATCCCAACACTATACACTATTGGATAGATTGTCATGAAACTATGCTTATTCCAGGAAAGTCCCGGAAAAAAGTAAAAGATATTTATAATGAGTCAAGGACTGTGTTATATATTTATATACATTTGTTCAGTTATTTTCTCAAAAGAAGAGCACCTTTGGTAACAGGTGGACTTTTAATAATCCATCTAGTTACAAACTCTCACATCTCTCGCGTCTGACCTACCTCCTCCTAAACTGTGGTGATTTGAATAATGTCTCATCTTAGTGCTTGTGTTTATATTTATTTATGTCTGTTCTTTATCTTCTACATCTTCTAGACAACAGCTGCTCCAGGGATCCAACCAGCATCATGAAAGTTTCTAATGTCTCATTGTCTGATGAGGCAGAACATCTCTGAAATGAGTCTGTCTGAGTGCTTTGTAGCCTCAAAGGCCTTGTCTGGGTTTTTGTTGCTGTCTCACTTACCGCGCACTCTACCAAGAACCAGCAACCTGATGGCATTGAATTCTACATCAGATGTCAGGTTGAAGTCCTCTTTAGTGTTCTGGTCAATCTAAAAGAAAGCAAATGATTTCCTTTCAAGATTTAAGTTTTTGAAAAAAAAAAAAGAAATAGAAAAAGAAATAAAAAAACTTCAAAACATACAACTGATTACACAACTGAAAATGTTGGCAATTTGTAGAGAACTGAAATAAAAGTGATAAATATAAATATAAAATAAAAAAGTCTTATGTTCTTGCGATTTTCTTCATGATTGCACAATTTGGTACAAGTTTATCTGAGCCTGAAAAAACCAACCACACAACACAAAGCAAAATGATGCAATTTAATAAGATGGGTAGAAATTCTGGTTGGCGTATATTATCAGACCTGGAGATGAGAATTAGTGAGATTGTCCCCCCCAAGAAGAATGACACTATTGGTTGTTTGAGTCAGTGCTGCAAAACAACATATATTTATCTTCAAGTGACAAAGCCTTCTAGCAGCCATAGTAATATGTATTTTTTAGTCTTTAAAATGGATGACATGCTGCTAGTTTCCCATCCCACGTGTTTATTACTGAAACAGTGGCGTTTGTTATGATTTTAATGTTGTGACTTAACCATAGCATGCTCACAACACAAAATGGATTTATTTTTCAGCAATCATTTGTTACAGATTCAGAGGGCACAGACAGATGACGATAGTGGTGTCAGATTAGAAAATGCTTCTGTGTCATTTTAGATGACATGAAAAATGTATGTTTGGTCTTTTGATTTGGAGAACTTGTTGGAGTTAGTTAGTTCAGTGGCATGAGCGCTGATATTTAAATTTAAATTTCATGAAAACAGTTAATTACTGGTACATCTGTAACAATAAAGGCATATTCATTTGATATTAAAAGTACATCTTACTTAGTTTAATGTATTAGACAGGACCTGACAAACCCAGCTGAACATTTTTAAGCAGGAGGATGTAGTGCTTAAATGTAGCAGAGAAAGTCTTATTTCGAAGGTATGAGAAAAAGCAGTTTAAGAGGATTGGGTGTTTCCGAGCTGCTGCCATCATATTTGTATCCATTGTTTAACCGCAGCCAAGCCGTTACTGTCTGTGATTGTTTCCTGCAGCTTGTCGGCTGTGATCTTCTTGTAGCTTCTCCTGCTTGTCACTGAAGTCAACTGACAGAAGGATGCTCAGGAAACCTGGGTGGTCCTGAGTTTAGTACTGACTACGAGGAATATGTGTGTGTGTGTGTGTGTGTGTGTGTGTGTTACCTGCACAGAGACAGCGTCTGCCAGTCTCCTGATGGTAACAGCATGTAGTTGTCCGCTGGCGAGGTTCCTCACTTTGCTCGTCAGGATCTCAGCATCTTTGCTGTTGTCCAGTCTGTATCTCACCTCCAGTTTGTCTGCACACACAAAATAGCAAAACAACACACTGTTGTATTCCTGTCTGACTCAAGCATAGAAAAAGAATGGGCCTCCCGATATACAAACAAAGCCTTTAAAATTAAATCTTTCTAATATGAAATTTCTTGACCAACCTTTACTTTATTATTTAAGAAAACCTCGTAAACCTTGTGCACTATGGCCTCTACAGAATCAAAGAAACAACATTTTTGTGATGAATTACAAAGAATATAGAAATTAGATTAAATTCTTCTTGGGCTTTAAAAGGTTTTTCACACACACAGTACTGTTAATAAATGAGAAACCATACATAGTTAACAATTTATGGTTCTTAATATTCACAATCTCTTTTAATATTCAAGATTTTAATTAATAAATAAAAATTAAACATTTCATTTCCATGAATTACTAAAAGCCTACTAAAAACTCTTAATATTCCTCGTACCAATCGTCTACTTTAATAGAATTTAGAGAGTATTAACATGTATTGAGAAAATCTATCACTCAATTCAAGATTAAGATCAAACAAAGATCCATTCACATGAGTAGCATCTGAACTCTGCAGGCTGTGTGGATGATAAGACATACAGGAAGTTCACGGATTATACATCATTCATATTTTTCAGCAGTGATAATTATTTTTGAATTATACTTGACGTTTGCCTTTTGTGTCACACTTAGTTCAGTGAGAATTATTCACCAGAGGTTTAAAGAATGATCAGACAAGCTTATTGACAAGATGCACGATAAATGGAAGAATCATTGCCGATTAGACCCAGTCGAGACATCTTTATTTTACAGTAGGTACAGATGCATAATCTTAAAAGGAATATCTCTCTGATAAGAGACTTTTGTTCGTGAGTAAAGGGTGAAAAGCCACGCTGAGATCTGGATGAATGTGGGGCATAACCTCTGATGAGCACAGTGGAAGGAGCTGGATGTGATGAGGAGTGGAGGTGAATGGGGTGGAGCAGAGTCACATTGATTTTCCTGAACTGACCACTGACAGCAGCAGAGAGCGGAGCAGCTTTACACCCTTGACAGCAATGAGGTGACTGGCTCAAGAGGGTCAAGGCAAAAATACGAGTAGTATAAAGGTGCAATTTGTAAGATTTTACCCCCTACTCCGTGCTCTACATGAAACATTAACATTAACATTGTGACAAGTGCAAAAGTGACACAAGAGACACAAAATTAAAACGATCTAAAGTAGAATACGCCAGGTATAAAAATGACTAGAATAAAAGTTACAGTGGAGTGCAAGAAATTAATAAATTATTTGATTTGATGAAAGACAGAGGCAAACAGAAAAGTGTTCAGCTTTGATTTAAAACAGCTGAGATTTGCATTGTAGAGTTTGTGTGTCTATGATGTAGGATTTTGTCAGCAGCTATGCATGTCTACCACTCGGTGTTTGTTTACATGCCTGGGGTGGTTCTAAATGTAGGCATATTTTCAAGGACAAGAGCAAACTAACAAATTGGATTCTATGCAGAGACATTAGTGTACACACAGTTTTGTGCTCTGGTGAGTTGGACGGTGGGACGCACAAGAGGATCACTTGTGCATTAGGAGGATCAGTTCATAGTTAGTCTTGGTCATTTTAATGGGGTTTGATGAAATAAGTAAAATATAGAATCCTTCAAAGTTATGAAAAGATATACTGTATGAAATTAGTAAGACACATTTTGTCTCATTCACAGGTGTAGTTGCACCTTCTCTCATTGCTGCCAACAACACAGCACAACATTAACCAAGCTGCTCACAGTGTTAGCACAGCACCGTTTTGATACCAAAACAAATCTGTTCCTCAGATTTACTGGAGTGCTTCAGTTTTAATGCGGCTACCTGCCGACTACCTGATCATCACCGTAACTCTAATGACCTGCTGGCCATCAGCTTCCTCCAGTCTGGGTTATTAAAGCAGCCTATTCACAGTCTATTTACAGCTAATGTAGGTGGAATCCCGCTTGTAATAGGTTTATCAGCCTTCTTTGTCCTTTCCAATTCAAATGACCCCAGTTGCCACTCTTTTGGCTGAACTCATGGCAACTTGATTGAACACTGAAGTGAAAGGCAGCACAGGAGAGGAGAACTGCATGAAAGGAATAATGAGGAGAGCAGAAAGAGAACAAAAAGTATTTGAGAAAGAAGAGGAGAGGGGTGACAGGAATATTGTTTTAGGTGAAGAGGAAAAGATTATGGATGATTAAAACAACCACAATGTCTTGACTCTGGGCGCATGATAGTGCCTACAGAGTATTTTTGAACAATAGTTTATATGTATGATTATACATTATAGTTGTAAACTTTGTATATAAAGTTATAGTAATACACCTTATATATTACAAAGAAATGCAATGAAATATCTCTCCAACTATTTAGAATATGCAATAAAATGTATATTATTATTACTTATTACTATTATTTAACTAAGCTGCTGGATAATACATTTTATTACATTTTGAGTTGATGTAATTTCATTGTCCAACTGCTAAGAGGCTTTACATTATCCCTCTCTACAAAGCATCATAACTAAGCAACATGGATAAAAAGAAATTTGGGAGTTTTCATTGGTCAAAATGCTGCTTACATTTTGATTCAAGGGATCTACAGAGCAACTAGCACATTAAATTGACAGTGACAGCAACATGCACCATTAATCCCAATACCATACTTGATTATTCAGGGCCAGCTGGTGAAATCCAGCAAAGTAGACAAGAGACCAAGATAACAGGAAAAGTTACAAAAGCAATGGAGTCTGTTAACAAGGTACAAAAGAGGAAGAGACAAAAACGTCCACCATTCAGTGGAGAGCTTGAGAAGATTAACCTCATGATGATACTGAGGACAAGCCAAATGATCTGATACACCAGAGTAACCATCAACAGAGGAATGTAATCTGTGTTAAAGATACAGAGGATCGCATGCTCACCCTGCTTGTTGAGCACCAGAGCCAGGTACTCTCTGTGGTGAGAGCTGACGTAGAGGAGCAGAGCGGGACTCTGGTTGGTCCTGAAGCTCAGGGAGATGTTTTCTCCTCTCAGGGTCATGTCAGAGTAGATGGAGGAGGGCAGGGCACTGCTGCTCATGTTTACTTCGCTCAACACTGGCTCCTTGAAGACATAGCTGACGGATGTTCCTGACTTGAAGCTGGCTGAAACCTCTGCAGGGAGGGAGATAATGTCAGAAAGTTTAGGTGCAGAGTTGGTGTCATTTGTAACTGTACAGTAAGCAGTAATGTTGTGCATTTTTGAATGTGATTCTCAGAGACAGTGTGACAGTTTGATTTGTATTTAAATTTAAAGTATATACCATATGGCTTCACACTGCATCTAAGTAACAAATAATCTTGCAGAATTGGAGCATATTCATATACTGCATGTACAGCGCCTCAGCAGCATTGACAATGTCTAATTAGTGAGCCAATGAAAAAGTAGTCACAGAAAACCAGCTGGCAGGTGAGTAGAACAATAAACTATTTGGCTGCTGATTGTAACACAGTTGTGTATATGCAACCTACATAGCAACAGACCACACAGCTGGGCTTGTTAATTATTTAATACATATGAGGCTGTGTTACTGTGTGGATGTGATGACTCAATGTTGCAGTGATAACTTAAATAACAGGAAGCCTGGGTGTGCATTCTTATAACAACTCTTGCAAAAGCTTTTATTCTTGAAGACATTCTTTGTCATTTCCTGCACTAAATAGACAGTGATGTCGCATAACCTGTTTAACACTAAGGATTTCAGAAAACTTTAATGCAGTATATCAACCCTACTTTTTGCCTTCAGTATAGGAAAACATCTCCAGATTTTTGAAACATTCAGGCATACAAGAGGAGAAGAGAAAACTCAAAACTAGATGATTTATTAGGCAGCTACAGACTTTATAAATGGCCTCAAGATATACTGTACATCACATTTCCCATAGGATCAAGACGTTGAGTACAGAGTGGTGCAGTGTGTCCTGAATGACAGTAGAGCTCCTGTATATATATATTTATAGCATATGTAATTGTTGAATTGTGTGTTTGTGCCCCTCCAAGAATCTAGTACGTTTGCGTGTGTGACCTCTTTAGTGCGCGTGGTTTCCCCTTGTATCTCTTTTATGTGTTTTTCTTTATAGACCACTTTAAGGTGCTGCACTGTAACACACATTCAGACGCCCTATTGGAGGTCAGCAACTTTTGGGCACCAACCAGTTATCAAAGCTTCATGGTTCATTTCTGCATTGAACTGATTATCTAAACTCGGTCTCTCTCCTTCTGTAAATTTTCATTTATGGGAGTGTTATCAATATATCAATAATCAGGTTTAATAATCATTTAAAATGAAATAAAACACTTAGCATTATGCTAGATGTGTCTTTAATTATAACAGTGTCTATAAGTGAGAAGCTATCTATGCAAGTGAGTAAGGACTGTGTGTGCTCTCTGTGTACATATGATACAAATTGATGGAGATGTGGACACCATTGGTTCCAGGAAATAGTTAATCTTAGAAGAAGGCCTGGTGATGACAAAATAATGTTATTTAGATGGGGCCAGACTTTTGGGTGTAATCAGAGGACATAAGAATCCTGTTGGACATAAAAATGAGTGCACAACTGAAGCCTACTCAGATGCTCTCGAGAGCAGCGCAGTTCATTGAACTCTGTTTTGTTGTTCAATAAATCCACCATATACCAGACGTTGGAAGACTCTGAATGTTTCTTTGATCGAAGTAAAGAGTGTGAGGTAGAAGCTCTCATCTCAAATGGCCCTGGTGAAGATTTTCTCCCACACATTCAGATAATGCCAGCTTTTAGGATAGCTAACCATGGTATAAGCTTAACCTCTTAAACCTCTCTAACCCACCCCTCCCTCCCTTTGTGAGCCTGTCGTTTCCTACTGACGCTGTGCTGCCAAACAACGTTCAAACACACAAAACTTTACTTCGAATTTCCCCCAAACTTTGGGGAAATGCCAATAAAATTCTGCAGAAGAACTTGAAAAGCTTAAGAGTTGGAACTGAGACAGTATCCTGTGTATGTGATACAATCAGACAGAGAAAGGTGAAGTAAATTACAGAAAGGGGGAGTGGTTCTCCTCTTTTGGACATTTTTAAACATAGGTACCTTGAATTTGTACAGCACATGGTAAAGTCACAATATCCCCAAACAGCTCAACAGTTGACTGGCTGATTTTTGGATTCAGGTGCATGATAGGAAAACCAGCATGTGTTTACATCTAACTGAAGCTAAGACAAATTATAGCTATAGCTGCATTTCATCATTGCTTAGATGTATCACTTTGTTGCGAGTTAACTGAGCTCTGAACTACAACTCGTATGGCTTTTCTTAGACTTCACAAAGATGTCTAAGCCCTGAGGACAAATGCATTTATCTTTATCCTGTTTCTTCAGTTGTCTTGTTAATCATTTGGCCACTATTTGCACACAGCTTATCTTGCAGTGTGTCTCCAAGGTGACAGAGCCCATGTACCTCTATCGCAGAAAGCTCCAGTGTAAGCAGAAGAACCGCAGTCGCAGGAAAAGCTGCTGGGTCTCTCCACACAGTGACCCTGGTTCTGGCAGAGTGAGCCGTAGCTGCTGCAGTGGCCTGGACAACCCGCCTGAACTCCGGGGGTGATCTTCGCTCTCTCCGCCAGGTCCAGGGTGACGCCATTCAGCTGCAGAGAGCGAATACAACCCCGAAAGCCTTTCTGCCTGGACGCAGTTCCTCCTGAAGACACACATGGAAAAGATAAACTGCTGAAATGAATTTTGTCTGTTTTCCATTTTTTTTCTTAACTCTTATATTTCTTTGCAGGCTACACAGACAGAATCATCTTTGTTGCTTTTTAATAGTTTTTAAGGACGTCACATATTGCTCATTTATCTAATCAATGGTCTATCTAACTAATTTTCAGCCACCTTACAATACTTTCTGCTCCAGAATTAAATTGAAGAGTATTTGGAAAAGAGCTAACAACATTTTCTTCTTTGAACAATGTAAGTGTAAAACCAGTGGCAATATTCTTTTAGGTGTGGGTTACAGCAGCTCATTATAGGACTATACCTGTGGTTTTGAATGTTTTAGCAAGTAGTATATAGCAAGGTCTCATGCTTTCTAATGTATTTTTCAAACTTTTTTAACTGCAGACATGATGTTCTCTACGATGGATTATGGATTATGCATGTTTCATCATACAGAAATGATCGAAAAGCAAACCATGTCATCCCTGGGATCAAACTGAGGAGCAACACTGACTGATATCTGATTTTCACATTAACAGCTGAAAATACTCCGCACCTCCAGAAACAAAGATTTGTCACCAGCCTCATACTGAATTTCTGAATGATGAGGTGATGAAAAGCAGTGAAATACAAACTGGCAGGTGAAAAATTTGAGGAGTTGACTTACTGGCTGTCTGTTTGCCAGACGAGCACCATGCTGATTGTTGATATCTGGAACGTTGGCGAGCTGTCAATCTGTCTGACAGTCTGCTTGTCCCACCTGGCTCGCTGACTGTGACGGGAAAACATTTTTTCCTCTTCTAGGGTGGAATTTATACTCCAAAAGTTATTGTTTTCTGACTTCTCACTTTACAACCTCCAACTGTCCTCAGAGTTCAGGCTCTGCAACATTATAATTGTCTCAGAGTGCCAAACTGGCAAACTCAAGACTGTTATGATGAGATAAACAGCCTTTCAGCGCTGCAGAGTTGATGAGGTTCATATCAGGGCCCGGAGTTTCATCAGGGGCTGTCAGGAAAGAACTACCTTAGCTAATGGACTGGGTTCAAACACTGCACCAAGGTTACTACAAGGAAACTGACCACTACAAACACAACTTGGTGAGGATTTTCTGCCAATCTATTACATAAAAAACTTACTTTCACATACTCAGCCTTTATACCTTACATTGCTATGGTTTAGGAACAAGGATTGTCATATAGATTGATGTCACTTAAATCTGTCAGTTTCAGTGTGGATCAATAACCAGACTGCACTGCAATATGTCCCCTGTATAGTGTGAACTAGGATGGGAAGCAGAGCTTTAGTGCTGGGTTTTGCTGAAGGGTTTAGTTTCTGTCACTATCTCCTTTCTACAGGAGGAGCAGAGGAGACAAAGACATAAAACCGCCAGCCTCCCTGGGGTCAATGAAAATGTGCCGTGCAAGTAATTTTTTGTGTGGTGAGCGTGTGAAAGAGAGAAGGGTACAGAGTGAGTAAAAGAAGGAAAGTGAGAGGAAGGCAGAGATAGAGAATACTGGAACAGTTCAAGAGGTGCTGAGGTATAGAAGAAGAGAGCCACTAACACCAGGAAGGAAATGTGGAAATCCACTGCTGCTGATATGCATATGCAGAAAATAAGCAACTATAATCAGACCAGGTTACATTTGAAAAGAGTACTTAGAGTTTAGTTACATTGTCAAGGATTATTTGATTAGATTTTTTGATTACATCTTAAACTATGGTAATTTTGAAATTCCCATATTAACTTTTCTTTCATCAAAGCTACTAACTCATTAAGAGCACATCTATAATAAGGTTTTTTTTTAGACAAGTGAGGAAAAAAGGAGCAGTGATGAATCAAGATGAAAGGTTCAAGTAGCAGCAGCCTCTCCAAAACCGCCCACCAATCCTAACAACAATATCTCCATCCTTTACAAAAAAAAACTAACCTAACTTTCAAATGCGCAATATACAAAATGTATTTAATTTGCAGTGAAACTATTTTAAGATGTTTAAAGATAAAATTTTTTTTTTGTGGAATTCAAATTTTTATGGATTTTTTGTATAAGGTGAAAAATTTTATATGTAAAAACAACAAAAAGAAGTATTTAAATTATATTTTCCAATACTTATTTTTGTAATCCAGTGCATTATGTTACCAATACAAAAATTGCCATGTAATTTATATTCAGTATTTTCAGAAGTAATCTGACAAACCACTTGCACGCACCTATAAATAACTGGCTGTTGAGCTGCAGGTGGATGTGCCCGTCAGCAGGAGCCTCCTGCGTGGCAGCAGGAAGCTCGTCGAGGCGAAGCGACGCCTCTTTAACGTTACGCTCAGCTCGAATGCGATGCCACCTGTTGTCATTCAAAGGGAGACCAGCCTTCACATGAACCTCCAACGGGCCATTACCCACGTCAAAGGAGAAGAGGACCTCAGTGGAGGCTACGTCAGAGGAGGAAGAAAATCAGGACTTACTGTACATATTTAACAATCCATAGCACCCATTAATCTTGTTCTCTGTATCTCCCGGCAGCCTGTTCTTCACTTGTTCCCTTTGTATAGGCCTCAACACACAAATGCAAAGGTGTTTACACACACTCCTGTCCCATTTCCTGAAGGGTATGATTCAGTTGTTGCAGCTGTTGTTCTTATCATCCCCTAATTTATCATTGGGTTTATCTACATGTGTAAAGCAAAATCTACAGTGCTTATTTTTCAAAGAGATAAGCAAAGCCAGTAGACACATTGACACATGAGCTCTACTGGAGCTGGATATGACTGATGTATTTACACTAAAGCGATGTATCACTAAAGCGATGCAAACACAAACCGACACCAACCAAACTCACAAGGATATCACACTAAAGAGCAGTTGTCATGGCAACCAGTTGCAATGACTTCTGGACACCCACACTGCTGTGGTTGTGACCATCAGCTACAAAGATAAAACACTATGTAAGCTAATCTTAAAAACCGCAAGGAGACAAAACTCTTTGATATAAAGATCAGCTACATTCAGTGTGTTTTCGTGTACAATTAACCGCATTTAATGCAGAAATCTGCATAGCTAAACTTCTGTTGGATATATGGAGGGAAATTTGTATCAGTTTTGGTGGAAAATGTACGTATCATAAAAAAGATTTACAACTATGTATGATGATTAAGGAGTAAGTTATGGTATGCATATTACAATCTACAAACATATATTAAATGATATGTAATTTGTAACACATTATATGTTTCCCACTGCGTAATTCCACACAAATGTACTAAAAACCTGGGAATCAACATCAACATTTCTGGATCAAAGGCTGTGAAGAGTCTCAAAATCCAATGAACACATGTCAACTTGAAGTTGGAAATATATATATGTATACTACATTTACTACAAATACTGACATTTGTCTGACTGAGATTTGCACAAGTTGAGTTGTATTATTTTGTAAAATTGGAAAATGCATTTGTGAACACCAGGAATTGCTCACAAGTCTTCGTACATATTTGTAAATCTTGTTTTTATTTGTGGATTATAAAACACACATGAAACGCACAGCACTGAGCACTGTCCATGTGGGACTGACTGATCATCATTATAACAGTTTGTCTTTGTATATTTATATCCAAAGTCTGACCCAAAGACCCAAAGTCATGAATTCAGAAATATGCATGTAATAGCCTCCCAGTGAGTCCAAAAGCTGCAGCTTCATGTATCACTATCAAACACGCTGCTATTGATTCAAGGGGACAGAACTGACCAATTCAGTTGCAGCTGTAACCTGGACTTCCTGCATAACATAGTGTCATTTGTGCATATAACATATAGTATTATATAATTATCATAAAGACTTACACTACCTTATGTTTCTGTCAAGGCCAGCTAGAATGGCAGATCAAAGCAATACAACTCTTTATTAAGAGCTGCTGTTGTCATAAAGTACAGCTACAAGAGCACCGACTATGATAACTAACATAAAGTGGTACAGTGCAATGACATTTCAACACCAATACGCTACAATGTTACAGAAAACTAAACTCCGGTAGTTCTAAAAGAAATGTATTGCAGTGGGCTAGAACAATGGCACTGCAGTGATTTCCCATAGGAGGTCAACTAAATGCCGGTGTTGCTGGAAAAGCATACTTTTAGCGTTAAAAAAACTCCAATGGAGTTTCATGCAGGACCGTCACCTCCAGCTGAGATAAATCCAGAGGAAACTTTAACTCCCAGGATGATCCTTCCTGCTCAAGTTGTACTCACATCTAAGTGAAGTGCGGATTAAACATCTCACCTGAAAAGGTTTTACTTACAGTTGAGTTCGATTCGAATGAAGTCTTTGATGCCCAAGTTTTCCAGGAAGACACCAGAGGATGAAGTGGTTTTAAACAGGAAGGAGATGTCTGCGCTCAGCTCCCCGTGAAATGTGGGAAAGTGGAGGTATGACGTCTCCTTGTCAAAAAATGCAGCATTCCAGACATTTTCTGCAAATTTATGCAAAATTATACATCATAGTCTTGAAACTATAATTGTAGACTGCAGAACAGAGTCTGCAAGTCTGCTTTGGCAACACATATATTCTTCATTATTCAAATGTTCCTAACGCTTGGTCAGCATTGTCCCGTGACTTGACACACAGGGGTTATTTTTTTTTAAATTACAAGGTGGCACTGAGGGCTGTAGACTGGACTTACTGTCTCCGTGACAACGGAGATGCCCCACCCTGTAGGCGCTTTCTGAGCCAGGTCTCTGGACGTCACCCAGCACCAAAGATCTGACAGGGAGGGTCTCCTTAAGGGTCAGCAGGCCTTCATCATTAGCCCTGGAAGGTAGGGAAAGGACAAAGCAGAAGAAGAAGAAGAAGGAGCAGAAGAAGAAGAAGAAGAAGAAGAAGCTGAAGCTGAATCTAAGACTACAAAGGGGAAAGTAAAACTTTTATCACTATCAAAAGAAGACGCATAAGAAAGAGAAGACGGAGCACAAGAGGTAGTTTGTTGTTATCATCAATGACAAGAGAGAACGAAAAAGGAGGAGAGGAGATGATCAGGGAGTAAAATGAAAATTTCATTTCATTTCATTATTCATTTTTTCCACCAGAAATGGAGTGAAAAAAAATGAAGCAACATGGAGGGATCCATCGCAATGAACTTACATAACTAATATTTTATATGGTTACTGAATGTACTGAGCTTTGTGAACGTGACCATTAAGATACACCACCTGCTGCCAGTCCATTTGACTTATTATCCTACAGTACTGTGAAAAATCACTGTCTTGTGTTCTTGTAGATACAAGTAAATATACCGTACCATTCAGTGCGGTCAGCATCACAGTTGCAGTGGTGTTTGGGGTCCACACAGTTCTCCTGCAGGCCGCAGGCACACTGCTGGCTGCCTGGTGGAGCCCCTGCCCAATAAGTCTGCACCTGTCCAGCACCCAGACCTCCTACCCACCAGCTGAGTGGAGGGCCATCTGCAACACACAAATACACTCATTTTGTCACTTATCAGGACACTGTATTTACTTACATTGGAGACCTTTCCAATACCTGCAACATACCTGATATCCACATTAACACTAGCCCTAATCTAAGCCTAGAATGTAATGGTTAAGGATCACCATCGGACATTTTTAAGACATATAGAAATACTCTGCATGGAATTA
The DNA here is from genome assembly GCF_042242105.1 of Pempheris klunzingeri. Classification (NCBI taxonomy): domain Eukaryota; kingdom Metazoa; phylum Chordata; class Actinopteri; order Acropomatiformes; family Pempheridae; genus Pempheris; species Pempheris klunzingeri. Next base: position 13,075,989 of record NC_092023.1, read on the forward strand.
TAATGTGTCTAATTAAGTTTATAAGTTTATTAAGTTTATATCTATGACAGTAGGCTAAACAACAGAAATACTTCTCTCTATGAGGCAATACAGTTACAGAGCAATAAACATCCTTCATGACGCTAGAATGTATCTATTACTGTCGTACTAGACTGCATTCAGCTAGTAGCACCAACTTAACCAGAGTGTAAATAAGCATTAATCATCATTAAATATCACAGGTGTGTGCCATAGACTTTGTACTGCATTTCTCCCAGGATTGACAGACATGCAATAGATGTTGTGTGTACAGACAGTATGGTGACAAAATACAACTGTTTTAAAGGTGGCCACTACCCATCATGTGTAAAATCAATGGAATGGACACCTCAAATTAAGCACAATTTGTATAGTAGATTGCCTCATCAACAACACAAATTTGTTTTTCTTGAGCCAACTTTCACCCTCGCAGATCCCACTTATTTTGAAAAGTTTTAAATAATCTATATGATGTCACAGAAACAAAACCAGCCATACTCACCAGGTGTGTTGAGGAGCCGTGACTTCTTGCAGTGGTAGGTCAGTTCCTGTTCGCAGTGGTCCGATTGGCTAATGATGGCGGCCAACTGCTCCTCCTCAGATGTATATTCAAAGTGAACCTTGTGCTGATTATTTCCGGGTGACGGTTGGACCCTGGTCAGCTCAGTGTTGTTGTGTTGGATCACCATCCAGGTTTTGTCCTCTGATGGCAAGAAACAGACAAATAGAAAGCATGTGTTTTTCATTTTTCATTTCTATTTGTGTGTGGACTGAACCCTTAATCTGCTTTACTCAGCAGGACTGAGTGATAGAGGCAGGATGAAAGAGAGAGGAGGGTGTAGAGTGAGGGACGGGGGTGGGGGGGACTGGACATGAGGGTGCGTGCATGGTGTGTTTTGATGTGTGTGTTGTGATGTGTGTGTCAGCTACCTGTCATGTTGCAGTATATTAGCTGTGGTCTGATGGACCCACTGCCATCCACATCAATGTAATAATACCCCGACGTGTTGCCTTTGTGTTTATACGCCTCACAGGACTGCTCGTATATCGCTGAGGAGACAGATCATCATCATCATCATCATCATCATCATCATCATCACCATCATCATCATCATCGTCATCAGCACAGTCATTTATGTGTATGTATTCCTTACATTTGCATACTATATGTTGAAACGCTGCATAGGAACTTCAGTATTTTGTTCACAATAAACATCAAGACAACTTTGTACTGATTAAACAAACAAGGTATAACGTGTTAATTAGAAGTTACCTTTGTACTGAAGTAGGCTTATTGTTTTGCCTGTTTCCAGTCTTTATGCTAAGATAATCCAACCCACTGATGGCAGTAGCTTCATATTTAATGGATACATGTGAGAGTGGTATTAATCTTTTTATCAAACAAAAAGAAAGCAATAAATGTAGCTCCCAAAATATCTAACGATTCCTGAAACTGAAGTCTTGATACAAGATACAGGCAGATTTTGGCGTGCAAACAAAGCTACTAAAGATGTCTGTGACTGATATTAAATGGTTTGGATCTTCTAAATAAATCTCCCTGGAAGAAAACCACAAGTACATACAAACTCAAAAGGATTGGACGGTGAAGAGGCAAAGAACAAAAGCTTTGTGGCTGAAATTTGAGTACAGCTTTTTATGGAAGAGCTATATAACATTCTTCCACATTTGTTCCTCTTTAACCATTCTCGCTCTCTTCATTGTCCTCCCTCCGTTTCTCTCACACAGTGACGTAAAGAGGTTTGAGCTCAGCCTGACCTTCTGCCACAGCAATGTCTACAGGGACCTCAGGTTAGAAGCAGCAGGTTGTCTCATTACAGGAAACATATGAACATGACTGCAAACATACACATGTACACACACAGAGTCCATACAGTGTGTGTGCGACCTTTAAACAACAAAGAGCGTCGTGCCCTTACAGCTGTGACAGGTGGCTCCGCTGTAGCCGGTGCTGGAGCAGTTACAATGGAAGGTGCTCCATGATTGACTGCAGCTGCCTCCGTGTTCACAATGACTCTGAGAGCACCTAATACACACAGAGAGACAGAGATAATTTGAATGTTGTGTTAATGTCCATATTGGATTTCAAATATATCGAATTATTTTACATCACAGTTCATATTTGCATATTTGTATGTTTTTGTTGCTATCCATGTGTTCATTGTTATTAATATTCTGTACTGGTTTGGAAATAATTTTTGATCTGTCATGCTAATAAAATAGATGGACTATATGTGTATTGGGCATTTCTTTCTTTCTCTCCTGTCTTTTTGACCACTCAAAGCGTTCATACAGAAGCAATCTAAGTCGGAGGAGACTACCTCTGGAGAAGGGTGGAGTTCAGTGTCTTGCCCAAGAAGAACATGCGGACAATCCAATTGTTGGACAACACGCTCACCTCTGAGCTCTACAGCCGCGCCTATAAAGCTTATTTGATTCTGATTTTGAATTTAACAGAAAAAGATATATTTTATCCCAATACCCCCCTGAATCTTTCCCTGTGTTGTAGAGGCTCATTTTCAGTGTCTAACTAGTGCTTGTGCTTGCAACATTAGAGTTCCAGTATGTGGCACAAAGGCATGATTTTACTTTCACCGTGGTTCTTTCTTTGTTAATTATAATAGAATTACAAAATAATGTCATTCTTATCTGTCAGTCAGGGCTTCTAAGGATTCTCTCTGACAATCAACACTTGTAAATGATTGGTACACTTGATTGTATGAATATGAGATTGATTAGGCAAATGTAGACAAGAGGAATAAATCGTTCCTTGTTCCTTTTTTTGTTCTGTCTTGCTTCTCTCCATTCCCTCCATAGGGAGGTCATGGTGTGCAGTCATGGTTGTGTTGGAACATGGTCCCCAAGAGTTCATATGTGTAACTGCATGTGTGTGAAGCATATGTACTATTGGATCAAAGATTTGTTGATATTGCTTTCAGGTAATTATTCTTTTATTTTTTTTTACTGCAGGAGCAGCTGTTTTTTCTGTTGATCAGCAGTGAGTTTGTGGGAGCTCTGCAAAGATTTCTCTGACTGGAAAACAATCCTGCAGTGACTTTGTTGGCCATGGACAGCTTTATTAAATAGTGGATAGTATATCTGGAAACGGGGGAGAAAGAAAGGAGATGGCATGTACCAGAGGGCCAGGGGCTGGAATCGAACCCGAAACACATTTTTGCAAAATCTGCCTGACCTGGGCTGAGGGTGGTGAGCAAAACAAGGAAGAGAGGAGAAGACAGGAGGGGGAGCGCAAAATCCAGGAAGGAGAATTTAATTTTAGAGTTGAAGTCAAACGAGAGGAAGGAGGGAGGGAGCAACAAAGGTGGGGATGAATGGAGCCCGACTCGGTAAACATACTTGGAAGGGGAAATGAGGTCAGTGAATTGTGACTGCAGAGAGACTGAGAGGGAGAGAGAGAGAGAGACGCATGTATTTTTAAACTTTTAGTCAGTGGGAAATTCACTGTTAGAAAAAGCCTTACTCAGCAGGCTTGTCAGATGTTAAAGTTTGCTTTTTAGCACCAATTCCTTTGCTTTTGCTTTCCATTTATCTAAAAGTAAGTTGGGATGGAGGCAGGTGTGGTGCTTTGTATTTACACCACTACTCTGAGCTTTTAAATATCTGCATTATAAATTCTGGCTGGCCATTGTTGTCTTGCTTATCTGCAAATATTCATATCCTGCAAAACATGTGTCTCTTTCCAGAGCTGCAAAGTCAGTCTACTGATAAATTCAGTGTGCATATGACCAGTCAAGCAACACTTATTTCAGGAAAGAACAGTGTGGGTTGGAGGTGAGGGGTTGGAGAAGGGCAATCAATTTTTCAACTTGACATTTTATTGAAACAAAAGCTGCTCTGAGGATAATATGTATGTCATATACCAGTGAGCTGTAATGATCTGGAAAAAGGTCTAATGTCATGTTCTGAGATCAATGTGTTATTGCTCAGACACAACACAACATTAAACTGACACAGCGGAGCTTGACTTGACATTTTGCGCAATAGAACAGACAGAGAAAAAAGGCATATTAGAGGCCACTGTTTCTCCAGTATTTAATGATACAGAAATGTCTAGAATATTGATTCTGTCCAACAGTGCTCATGGATTTTTTTCACGGTACAATATCTATGTTGGTTCAACAGAGTTTTAGTCCCTTGCATGTGTATTCTCACAAGAGGTCAATACTGTGAATCGAAAGCAAGGCACCAGGATTTTTGTAAATTGTGTTTAAATTTACGTTAAGCTGCAACTGTCATCCAACTGCCTATGTATATCTACAATGCACAGAGGGAGGAAGCTGCACCTCATATGATGCTAGAAAAATAACTGGATTGTCTTGGCTAACATTGAGGCTGGAACCCTCTGTATACAATCCACTGCTGTCTAGTAATCCAAATGTAACCCTATTTCACAGGATCGGAGAATCACAGAGCCTCCAGAAAAACATTGACAGAGAAAGAAACAGGGACAAAAAAAATCTAAAATTTTAACACTATTGGATCCTCTTTTTTGACATCTGGTATTATATAGAACAATATGTGCCAAACAAGTCTTTCTAACCAAACAAATTTAGAACTTAGCATAACATTATTAGCTCCCTTGGATAAATATCATCAAACAAATGGTGCTTTTAGTCTGACCTGTCGATGATGCCACACATGTCGATCTGCAGGTGACTGTAGTTTCCCATCAGCCTTCGCTGCACCATGATCAAGTCCACCAATTGGTTGTCCACAGTCAGCAGACGCATGCAGCCCTGAAAAGTCTTGAAGGGGTTCATACACTCCTGGCTGCTCCCTTCAGCAGGGCAACCTGCACAGGAGAGGAAACGACGTCAGTCAGCCAGTCAAACACAGCATGACGCTTGTTTACACGTGTTCATTTGTTTTTCACTCTCTTACCACCAAAGAAAAGTTGACTTCCTGTAGAAACTAGAAACGAGGGACTGGCGTGAGCTGAGTCTCCTTCCTCTCCGTCCACGGCGACAGTTAGATGTCCTCGTCTGGAGATCAGTTCCACAGAGTGCCACTGACCGTCATTCAGAGCTGAACCTGAGAGAGAGCGCACACGCACGCGCACACACACACACACACACACGCACACGTGCACACGTGCACACGTGCACACGCACACACACACACACACACACACAGATACAGTACAAAGGCACTGACTACATCACACAGATGTCAGAGGTCAGGCTCAGCTTGAAAACAATGTCTGTGGGAGCTGATAAGGATTCAGTATCTGGCTCAAACACTCAAACATCAAGATGGGTCGATGGATGTTTCTGGTCTTCTGGCCTGCTGGCACTCACAGTCAGGCATTTTATTTCATAGTTTCTGTTACTGGAAATTTGTGAAAATTCGTTTTTGTGTGTCCTGTCAGCTCTGTGACTTTTAATGGATATATAAAGTAACCTTTGTATAGTAGCAAATGTTGACTTACTACTAAAAAGGCAGGTCAGTTTCTGCTCTGTTGAGTGTGTGTTGTAAATTTTTGAATCAAAGGGAGACACTTGAGGTGAAGAAATTAGTTGGAAGTTTGGGGTAATGCAGACCTGCACTGAGCTCCAGCGGCGCCCTGCCAGACTTGTGAATCTGTAGATGGAGCCTGGCTTTGCCCAAGTACAGCCAGACCACACCCTCTTGCTTTGGGAGATCAAAGGTCAGCAGCAGCCCTGCCTTGTTCCACGTCCGAAATTGAAGCCCCACCAACGTGCCCACTGATGACGGTTCTGTCACCCCTGGCAACCAGAGGAAGCTCTGGATTGCGGTGAATGTCACGGCAACAAAAACAGGTTCAGCACAAGTAAAGGTCACATTGCCCTGAGATAGGTGAAGAAAAAGAGGGAAAAAGATATGAAGGGAGAGAAATTATTACAGCAAGAGAAGGGAAACATGGTAACGGACGAGTATGAATTAATTTCTGAGGCTGCGTGGCGGTGCCCTGATGCACAGAGATCTCATCAGAAATTTGCCCTAAAGAGCACAAGTGTATTACCATAATGATAAAAGCTGAGCTTAGAATAAGCACAGACAGACCAAACTGAAAGCATCAATCTCACCCAACAGCATTCTAAGGTCATGGAAGAAGTATGGGGTGGCAGAGAGAGTGAGAGACAGAAAAAGAGAGGAAGAGAGGAATGAAGGTGCAATTATGGGAGCAATTGGTCATCTCTGTATGCAGGCTCATAGAAGTGTTAATCTGAGATCTGAGAAGTGTTAATTGCAGTAAGTCCACTGCCAGGGCACCAAAGGTGATATGTTACATCACAAGATCCCCATTTTCAGTGGAGTATGCAACACACAGACACTTGATCAAGTCTAACAGCTATTTGTGGGGTAGTTAAAGTGATGTATAGTGATGCAGACTGAAGAGGAGGCTGCCGTAGAGAATCAGCTGCGTTGTGCATTTGGCTTAACACAATCCGCAAACACACGCACGTATGCGTACACTCAAACACACACACGGACACACAAACACACTGATTATTATGGATTAAGACAGTATTTGAAATAGTTCAAATTAGCCCCACATTTACCAGCTGTAACAGTGAAATGATGCGTACACATTAATGCATCAATAACTATAATCCATTAATATAATATATTATTATTCCTAAATGGGCAATCCATCATAATGTGTATTTGTTATCATCGTTAAAATATACTTCTATATAATAAAACTATTTCTACATGGTGGTATTGCTGCCTTCGACATGTCTGTGGTGCAAAAGCTGCTCAACACCCAAAACACTGTGTTTTTTCAAAGCATACATGTGTTCTTGGACTCAAACAGTTGGACCCAAATCCATATGAACCTCTTTTCTGACCAAAGTTATTATTTATGCTCCTTAAAATGCCCTCAAATAGATGAGATACACCAGTGGATCCAACTGAAGGCCCCCTTGGAATCCACCAAACAACACTGCTATTATGTCTAAGTATGCACATGTGGTAATATAAACACACACACACACACACTTTTCACAAATACGTTATTGTGTGGGGCCATTGTGAGCCAGTTTACCTTCACAGTGACCCGCTGGTTGTTTTGTTTAGCGAGGCCTACCAGGTTCACGTCGTTGTAAACAAGGTTTTCCAAACAGCCGTGAAAATTTCTGTTTGACACGACCAACCTCCGAGAGCCAAGACCCTGGTCTGCTCCCACACTCATCTGTACAGAGAAAAACGAGCACACAGACAAACACGTACAAAAGAATGAAGGTGAAAAGATAAAATTTGGCCAACTGTGACTGAAGTGGGTGTTTTTCTGTTTGTGTTCACATATACAAACACACCTGGTCATGGTCCCAGTGGGTGAATCTTGGTGGGATCTGCACCCACAGTGTGCTTTTGTCCACGGTGAGGTTGAGGTGAGTGCTGTGATGCTCCACTGCGACGTGATGCCAGTGTTGGTCGTCTAACAGGCTGCCCAGGGACACAAGATGCTGGCTGTCGGGAGAAGAGCTCCTGCCTGAAGAGCAGGAGGAAAATAAAGAGTGAGATGAAGGTGTGTGATGGTAGAGAAATGAGAGGATGAATATTGACATCTTTAGGAAGCCAACATCTTGCATTTGTTCTTTAGATAAACTAAAGTAAAACAAGCCAGTGTAGATGATTGAAAACTGATACTGACATCAACTATTTTAGGTTGCTGACTTTTCTTTCTTCTGGCTGTCAGCTGGATATGAGAAATACATGTGTTCCCCCTGTAGAAATGGTCTTTTGTCAATTCTTACAGTTTTGTTCCTAATGTTTTATTCAGAAAAAGAATCCTACTGTGAGATCTTTGTATTTTCAACAGCATAGTAGGAAGTGCAGCCACTTCTACTCTGTCTCATTCGCTCTCTGGGAACAAAGTGTGCTCTGTATCCCGATTTACTCCTCATGAACTGGCAGTAACTGCTGTTTTCTAGGTCTCTTAACTGGTACAGTGGTGTCATAGTTCTCTATTGAGCATTACATATCTCAGAACCAGAACCAAACCTGCATCTAAAACTGAAATAGAACCAGAAAAGGTCAGTGAAAACACGTAATTAACACTAAAGGGAGTAGGGAAAGAGGTAGAAAGGCATAAATAAATGACAAAGGAAATGCTGCTGGTTCTCTGTGCTTTCTAAAGTGTTGGCACAGAGCAGAGTTTCTGCTGAGAGAAAGAGGTGAAGACGGAACTAAATGCACTTGGTCATTAAATATGAATTAGCTATTGTTTGAAAAGGAGACAACGCTGTCTGTGTGGGAAAGGAGATGAAGAGAGAGAGAAAAGGAGACAGACAGAAGCCAAGACAGAGTCAAATGTGTTCGGTCATCAATCATCACTGATCTGACAGATAGATACTTGGCAAAGCAGAGGGATCGACTAGAGAGGGCAAGAAACAGAAAGAGATAAAGGGGGAAAGAGTGAAATATACTTTTATTTTACTTTTTAGAATTTTTAGCAGACTGATGGCATAAAGAGAAAGAAACAGGAAAATTAAGGCAAACAGAAAATCTACTGATCTTTTATCACAACACTGGTCCTTGAAATTACGCTTCTAATGTACTAATTTGCACTAATTTACATTCAGAAATAAACGTAATGCCGGTCCAATTTTTTGTTGTTGTTTAGCAACATGATGAAGAAACGATTCTGATCAATGCGTTTCCTAACACAGAAAATGTTGATATCGATCTAATCAGCAAAATATTATGTGACAGTGTACAATTGTATTTCATTTGTCTTCAGACAGTGTCAGCTCTCAACTCAGCATTATTAAACTTATGTTTAGGCACTCACAGCATCTGGTTAAGTCTCAGGAAAGATCTTGGTCTTGGCTAATGCTAAAAAAGTTATTAATATTTATCAATATCTCAACCACAGAACCACAATCTTTTTCAGAAGCACATGGCAAACACCAGACAATACATTCTTTTCTTGTAATGCAATACTATTTCTGTTTTGTCCTCTATCTACATACTGCATGTTAGATTTAAAACTAATATGATGAACCTACAAAATCCCTTGCTTCAAATCTACTTAAAGGTGTCCTTTTTGACCACTACTAGAACTAAGGAGCAGTTTTCTTACGTGTGAATTTCCCTTTTTTCCCCAAAGTACCTGTGTGACACAATATACAGTCCTACTAACTTTGGCAGTAATGTGCCAAGACACACCACTATGCGGCAAGAAAGGCAGGGAAGGGGAAGACTGGTAGCAAGTAGACATGGATGTAAACAATGTGTAAACATTTTTAAGAAATAATTGCAAATGCAAATGTTTAATAGGAAAGAAAATGGAGTTAACATGTTTGTTTGACCTCAAGGACATGGGCTTTACCAGGACACCTTTAAATATGGGGAAAGTTATAAAAGTAAGGTTTTAATAAGGTTCAGGACATTCTTTTATACCTCACAGGAAAGCAAAAACATCAAAATCCCTTTCAACGTATTTTTTGTTTCCAATTTCCAATTAGCTTTATCAGTGTAGAAGATCCTACGATAATGATTGTTCTATAAGTTCCCTTTATGTCATCCCCGCAATCACCAAGGCCATCTTAATTTTCAGTGGGTGTCCCCAGAATTCATGTAGCCTTCTTCATTTTTACTTATTTTAAGTCTCAGAACTTTTCCTGTTTTTATTACCAGAGAAAAGTTCCTTCTTTTCTTTTTACATTGTAGGTTTCTGTGTTAGATCACTCCAGACAGCTCCCCAAGGCAATATCACCTAATCATCTGCTGCCTGCTTCTGCATTAAGGCTCTTCGCTGCAACTCTAAATCTAATTTTGCTGATAGACATTGACAGGTCTTATCAGACGACAGCCTGCTGTAATTGTTTCAGCGTTTTCATTTTATTCTTTTCGGCTTAAATCATTGAGACGGTTCACATAATCAGTCAACACAAGCATAATGTGCAACCTATAAACCTGTTCACAACAAGTGCTCCTGGAAAAAAATCTGAAATATTGTATGTCTGAGACCAAAAAAAGGAATAAAGAGAAAAAGTTATTTCTACATTGATATTCCACTGTTGTTTTAGCTGTTCCTTTTTCATGTCTTTTGAGGTGCATAATGATGAGTAAAGTTTCAACTTTCTATCATTGCACATAAGTTGTGAAAGTGTAAAAGAAAAATGCCTTTGAGCTGCTGGAGTCACTCTCGGATGCTGGATTTTTTTTTCCTTTTCATTTCAGAACTTTTGGCTGTCTACAAAATCAGTCAACACAATCAGCAACTTTATAAACATCAGCAAGTTTTTGAATTTTTGGAAAAGCAAGTGTTTCAAAACTAGACACAGACCTAGCGGCTAAATGTAGGACCATTTTAGCCTCATAGACTATGCAGCTAATCAGCTTGTCATTGCAGTCAAACGTCGCCTCTGCGTTACTGGAATGAGTCAGCTGTGGGCTGTAAAATTAAGCACAGCTGGCTCCCTCTGACAAGAGCCGGTTGCTTCTCGGATGAAGGCTAAGCTCTTTATTTACAACCCTGTAAGACTGAACACAACTGAGACACTGTCTTATAAATCACAACAGATAGAGCAGAACAACATGGTTAGTCAATACTGCAGTGCTGAACACAATACACAGCCCACCATTCACTGACACAGCTGAGTTGACAGACTCAATCTAGAATGAGTCATCATGTGTTTTACTTTTATCTAGACAGTGTCAATGACTACATGACCGGTATGATTTAAACATTTTCAGAAGTAACATTTGATTATGTACATATGAGTGCTAAAAAAGCTCAGTGTTGATAATAATGTGCAATATTCTTGATTTTGTTTCGAGAAAAACCAAAATCACATCAAATAAAACTGAGCAAATCCAGAGTAGTGCGTTTCACATATTTCTGGCACTGTTTTACAGTCCCATCAGTCCGTTATTACATGATATAGGCCTCAATAGCCATTGAACCTCCAGCCCAAGCGGTTTTAACACAACCACAAATCAATCTTCTCTGTTTCAACAGCTTTTACCTGAAAATCTGAGCTTCGCAGGCAGCTCCTTTGGGGAGAATTTGAGCCTTTTCCCCCAGGTCATAAGTTAACCACATGGGAACACTCAACAGATCCAACCTTCACATTTACTCTGCAACTTCCACAAAACTCTCCATCCCACAATCTGCTGTGTTTTCTCTGATCCTTTCTTCACGTTGATGTGTTCTGTATGCATGTGTGTACACATACAGTAAATTAACTGTACTCGGTGCTCTTGTCTTCCCATTTGAGAGCAAATCAGTTCCTGATCTTGAAATTGAGCCTAAACAGTATAACATATATGCATTAATGTCAGTGACTCCTTGTGTGTATCATTGTACATCATTCATATCTGGAAAGCTTTTTCTTATCTCATGTTGAAAAACTCCTGAATTTTCATTCTTTCACTTACAAACCTTCAGCCAGGAGGCACAACATCAATGAACATTATTTCCTGGCATATTTACTTTCACTAAATATTCCAGTTTCAGAAAAAATAAACTGAGCTCTATGATGAGCCAGTGAGCAACAGAATTATAAACATGACGATGAATGTATAGCAGCAAGGAAATTAGATGCTTTTGGAGAGAGTGCATACCTTTTAATAAGCCAAAATATTTTTTCAAACTGTTTGGACAGCTCCAGGCAAACAGAGTGAAACTGAGTGTCCCCTACTAAATGATGCTACTGGCTGCTTAGGGGGAGAACAACACTGTCATAATGGGGTGTTACGGTGGGGGCCAGGCCAGCACACATGAATGAAAATCCAATGCAGGTGAAGGTGTAAATTAGTCAGTTACCTCTGTTTCAAAGTTTAACTTCATTTTTCATTTTTAAACAGGCACACAATGGCCTGGGATTAGAGAGGCTGGTATTATATCTTCTAGAAATGAAGCGATAAAACTGCTTCTGGGATGGTTCGCTGTAGGTGACCCTTCTGAGGTCAGACACGCATGTTATGTCGTCCTAATTCTGATCCACCAACTGCAGCAGCAGTCACAAGGGTAATATAGTGTCATGTCTCGTCGTGTCTGTTAAGTTGTTTTTGTTCACTTGTGTTTTGTCTCATCTCTCACTTCCTGTTTTATTTTGAAAAGTAAACTCTCCTCTCGTTTCAGGCTGATGACTTCCTGCCCTTGTGTGTTTTCCCGCCTTGGTGATTGTCTGCCCCGCCCTGATTGTTTCCACCTGTTCCCCATTACCTTGTGTATAAATAGTCTGCGTCTCCCTTTGTCTTGTGCCAGACTGTCTTGTCCGAGCCATAGATTGTCATGCCATGTAATTAGTAAGTATCTTGTCCATGTAAGTATTGTATTAAAGAGTTTGTCACCAGATTAAATGTGTCTTGCTTTGTGCATTTGGGTCCACCCTGCCTCTGAGCCCTGTGCGTAATATATAGTAGTCTGCTAGGAGGACAGTCTTGTATGAAATGTGCCTGTACGTGGTGTTGCTAAGCAGATGACTTCAGGATGGATGGATGTGAACTTAGTGCAGCTGAGCGTGGAAGCAGCATAAACTGTAGGACATGAGCTCAGCAGTTTAGATGCAACTGAAATGAAGAATAGTGAAGCATAAATCAAATGAATGCGAGTGGAAATATTTCTCTAAAGCTTGTCTGAATAGTACAGTGAGTATTTCACCACTATGTAAATGAACAGCATGAAAAAAATATACAAAAATATATTAAAATGAGGACTACAGCAATTTAGTATCGCACCTCCATAAAGTCGGGGAAACCACAGGAAATAGATCAAAAAGAGTGCCAAAATACCCAGACTTTTAGTATCTGTATGGGTCGAGCTCCAGAAATATTGGATCCTACATTTGCCTGGATAGTGTCTTTAATTCAACCTTCTTAAAATTCCACCACCTTTTAAACTCCACACCATCTGTAATGAAATCTGAAGCCCAATCCATTTGTTTTTCAGACAGTTTTCAGAGAAAGCTTTGTCCAGAGCTACAGAAGACATCACACAATTGTTTTCACTGCCTGAATTGTACATGATCATCATTGTTCATGATGAGGAGACCCGACTTTATATGTAAAACCAGTGGAGCACCCCTTTAATTCACAACACCAAAGTTAATAAGTACATAGCAAGAAAAGAAACAAGCGTTTGTTGTACCTTTTTGGAGGAGCAGGAGAAGCTTTCCTTTCTCTAACTCAAGGGTGAGGCTGTGCTCGCTCTGTCCCTCTGCATGAAGTAGTATCCCAGAGTTTTTCAGGGTTTTAAATTTCAGGGAGATACTCTCCCTTGTCATCTGCCTCGGCCTGGGACTCAACCTGTAGAGAAGACTGCTGTGGCCATCAAAGCTCACCACATCAGAATCTGAAAAACAAAAAAGCCCAAACATATGCTTAGGTGTATGAAATGAACTGCAAACTTTTAACACTAGATATTATGTATAGTCAAAACAATCCTTAATGTCTTGAATAGGGATTATGGAAAATGGCTTGCAGAATTTTAAACAGCAGCATATGGAACATAAGATAAATGTGAATATTGGAGAAGCTTACACCAGAAGGTCCACAGTCATGCAGGTTATGGTAGACGTATTTCACCTTAAAGATCTGCACAGCTGTTTCTCAAAACACATCAATTTAAATCTCTCCCCTAATCTGTCTCTTTCTACAAGAGTTGACAGCATATTGTTCATAGAGGACTGGGATCCAACAAACTGATTTCATCATAAATCATTTTTCTGCTTCTCCAACTGATGATAAACAGACTGGATACCACTGCAACTAAATGCTGATAAAATTGAAGAAATTACAGGTATACTTTCATGCATAAAATAATTAAAGAGTTAGACTGATGTATGAAAAAATCTAATCATCATTAGCAATATAGGCCTGTTTTCCTATTGTGTGTAAAAGATTAGTGGTGTAAATTCAAGTTTAACAGCATGAATCCTATATTTTGATTTTGGGACAGCCCTCGCACATGGATCATGAATTGTTTCTTGCTTCTGTGAAATGATCCTGCTTTCACACGTATATAATTCAATGATAACAGTTACCATTTTAATATGAATTAATATAATTTAAATATTTTGCATTGTATTACCTTCACTTGTTCTCAGTATCATACATGTTATTCAGGTTATTTATCATGAATGATGAAACATCTGTACAGCTTGCTATTTGCAGATTATTTTCTCAAATTTCTGCTAGAAGCCATGAACCGAATGCCGGTTTTCCTGTAAGAAAGTAGACAGATACTTTATAGTGAAGCAAGTATTTCAGCTGCTGTCTGAATGTGAGGAGCAGATTATAGACCATGGAACATTTTTCGTGTCACTCTGAAGAAAATGATACACTAACATTGGCTATCATCTCACACCCACTGTGTCGCTATCGAAGCATCAAATTAGAAATGTCAGCTGTGATGCATCAATTACTGCATCCAGTGGATTTGAACCTTTACTGCTGACAGTGATGCTGGAAACAGTACAAACACCCAAATTCAAATTATTCAAAAGTAAGAGCTAAGATGTTTTCACCTTTCTTCTTTACCTCTCTGGATGAAACGAAGTCCTAAGACAGCATCCTAAGAGTCAAAGTAAAGCCAGTTTCTTCTAGCTAAGAGCAACCATCCAATCTGCACCAATATTACAAAAATAACTTATTTTCCAAGGTTTGATATCACAATGTCATTTTATTTTTGTTGCCTGGTTAAAATGTCTTTTGGTATAATTTCACTGTTTTACCCACGCAGTGTGTAGTTTTCTCATTTATCGTTGCCTTTGTCTACAGAGTTGGACTGGGTTTGTTTCTTTTTTTAATCTTGCTTTTCAACTGATTAACTTTTCACACTGGCTTTAGCACCGACAAATTACTTCTGCCTGCATTCATGTAACATAATGAGACTTTCTCTGCCAAACGGACGAGTGTCCTCTCCTTCCTCCTCTGCCCTCACGTTTCTTTTTCCAAGTTGTTTCTGGTTTTTCTCCCCATTCCTCACCTGTCCGGCAGGTGGCAGGTGGGCTCCCGCTGTATGTTTGTTAACCGAGCCCTGATCTGCTGCCTCCTCCACCATCTGCTGCATCTCACATTAGTATATGATTAATACATATAAGGTGTGTTTCCACCCATCTTTACAAGCACATTTTGAATTTAACTTTATGCTTGAGTGAGATGCATGTTTCTGTGTCGATAAATTGAGGATGCAAAAAGGGCAAATGGAAACAGATTTTTCTACAAGAACATTATGGTATATTCATGTAAGCACCCATGTCTCACCACAATAGATACATCAAAAAGGAGGAAACACCAGTTAATTCAGGAGCATGTTGCACGTCACCGTCCTTTCCTTTGAGGAGCCGATAAAAATGCCAAAGGATACAGATGAGGTGGATGAGGGAACAAATCCATTCATTTAAATAAAATATTGTGAATCCCATCTTAGATTATGGAACTGCCATGATGTATCACATTTACTGTAATAGAGGGTCATCCATAATGAACATATGTCTGATTGCTCATGTTTTCAGTTTATGCCTATAAGTGGATTTTTTTTTCAAACTCACTGTAAGGACATCCATAGGTCTCCAGTCTGAGTCCAATCCGACCATTAGGATTCCAGTCCAGGGGGATCAGGCGGACATAGCGAGCGATCACTGGGTGCTGGAGCTTGTGCTGGACCACACTGTCTGCATTGCTGTTACCTGGAAAGGCCTGGAAGAACACATCAAAGGAAGAAAGTTATCTTGTTTTCTAACTTACCATCCATGCATCTGTCCATCTTTCACTTGCAGTAGCACCACAAAAATCACTGTGAAATTTCCCTCTCTAGATCTTTATTGTAGTCAAGCCTTGTAATAAATAAGTGAACATGTTCTTTCATCTTTTTTTTTTAAGTTGACGTGCAATCCCCAAGGCTTCTGCGAGAAGTGATGCGTTTGATTTTACACTTAATGAAGGGAATATTGTGGAGATAGGGCGGCGCTACTGGTAAATGGTTTCTCAATCAGGTAGAAAATTAGATTTGTGAAGCACTAGTTGTAGTTTTATGTGTTTTAGAGCCTTTGGTAAACACTTGGTCCATGGAGGATAACATTTATTAACCTCTGTGATCCTTGAACGCTCTTTTTTACCTTTAAGCTTCAAGTTCAGTTTGATCTTAAGCCCTGTTATTAACTCATAAAACATTTTAGTTTTCTCTACTTTCAGTCTGCGTTCCCTTTTATTTGTAGGCAGTACTTCTTGTTTTCATAATGGTTTACAATAGATGTTCTAGAGTGTTACATAAGTAAACAATGCTTTGTTTGATTGTGCCCCAGTCTGAATCTTTGTGTCTCCTCATCCTCAGTTAGCTCTGCTTCTGATTTTTGTCCGATTTTCTTCTCTGTAGGCCCCTTGCCATTTATGTATTTCACTTAAAAACTGCATTCTGTTTACCAGCTCTGATCACTACATTAGTTTTTAAGTTATGTGCATATACTCTAAACTTAGCCTATAAGTATAAGCAGAATTACAGCACAGTTGGGAAGTAAAGGGGCTGCAGGATGGCTTAGCGAGTAATGTCCTTCTTCAAATGGAGGACACGGTCCCAGCTGAAATGCCCTTGAACAAACCGCTGAATCCTTTTTGGCTCTAGGCTGCTGCTCTGTAGCTGATCCTGACCTCTGGCCTCCCTACGGAGGTGGGCAAGATATGAGAGTTTCTTCACAGGATCAACATTTATGACATTGAAATTTCTATCTGATGTTGTGATCTTAAATGAGGCTGAAATCAAATCAAATCAAATTAGATTTGATTTCTTTAGAGGAGGGAGACCTATTGTTGCATAGGTAGTGTGAATACTGTGCTGCTGTGACACCTCCTCTGAAATATTAACTTGTCTGAGTAAATTCTCATCTGTGGGACACCTTTCTCACGGCTTTGAACAGCTGAGCCTGTCAGAAAACAGAGTCCTAACCTCCACAAATGATCGTTTTCCTGCTGAGGAGGCAGAGGAGAACAGCAACTCATTTAGTTGAGGCATTGGCTTCTGAAATATGACCCGAGTAGGGGTAAAAAAATCCTCCAAAGGGAGACTTTGATTACAGAGAGAGAGAGAGAGAAGGAGAGTAAAACAGAGCGCAGAGGTTTGAGGGGAAGTCTGAGAGCCAGGCAGGGGAGAGAATTTCCCACTATAAGGTCCGGTTAAAGGGGATTTTAGAGTAAAAGAGGGGCGATGTCAGAAAGTCATGCAGTAGCAATACTTGAGATGACAGAAGTCTTCAGTAACTCGTACCAAAGTAGGAGAAATATATTTTTTATTGTTTTTTAACCTAATAGTACTCCACTAACTCCACTATTTAAAGCACTAACTGTTTATGCATCTGTATTGAACCAGTTTTAAATGATTAAAAAGACAATTTTGTCAACAACATTGGTTTAACTTGGTCAGAAAATGTGGTTTCAGTTTCAGTTTCTAGTTTTTATTACTTTTGCCACAAAGAGCTCATTAATGGGATCTGCGTCGATGTACTTCCACTCCCTCTGCCTCCATTAACACTTAAGGATGCAGTATTCCCTGATTAGGAGAGAATCTATTCCCAACACCATCTGCTCTTTTACACCTTAGCAGTGAACGTGAAGAGAGCAAGAGGAGAGAAGATGAGAGAGGGGGAGAAAATTAGAGAACGAGAGATTACTCCGCCTCGCAAACTCTGCCCTCTAAGCTTAAAAGAAAGAGGGGTCCTGGAGGAATTGTGACTGATGAAGCAGCTCAGCATTCGATTCTGTTCCCCGAAAGCCATAATAAACTGGGCTGACTAATATGTGGAGCTTTAGAAGGACTTTTGAGACATGCTGCGGATTTATCCTGATTTATGCTGAGTGTGAAATCAACAAGCTTTTAAGCCTAGAGAAGCCCTTCTCTGTTCTCTGTCTGAAGGAGTTTTAGCCTGACATTAGTTTAACCCTCGCTGTGAGAGTCTTATGTCTCATCAACATTAAATTGAAGCAGTTTGCCACAGCATCGCTGTAATAGGGAGAGTTTTCTGTCTACACTAGGAGCTGCGAGGTAATGCATGTACCTACAGTGGTGTGAAAAATTATTTGCCCCCTCACAGATTTCTTCTGTAAAAAGCATTTTTTAAATGATGATTTCATTTATTAAGGGAAAAAAGCTATCCAAACCAACCTGGCCCTATGTGAAAAGTAATTGCCCCCTCCTTGTTAAATCATGAACTAACTGTGATTAACCACATTTTTGAAAGCTGAGTTCAATTTCACTAGCCACACCCAGGCCTGATTACTGCCAAAACTGCTTTTTGTGTTTACTCAGGTCATCTATGTCTGATATTAAAATTGGTTTGATGATCTGAAACATGTAAGTGTGACAATAAAGCAAAAACAGAAGAAATCTGTAAGGGGGCAAATACTTTTTCACACCACTGTAGAGTATTATCTTAAGCCCCTTTCACACATGCACTGCAACCCTGACCTTATCCAAACATTACCTGGAGGAGCTGTATGTGTGAACAAAATGTCCAAATCAGTTGGACTGGACATTAACTGGACTTCACCCAAACTTTGCCAGGTCCGTAGTTCAAAATCCATGTGATGTCCAATGCATGAATGTCCAAAATTCATAGCAAGTATGTTAACGATGTTGATTACGTTGCGCAAGTGAAGTTGCTTCATACTCTTTTCTGCCTGCCTACATATTGCTTATCATTACTGATACTGTGGACACATCCAAATACATTTAGTATCGATATCAACGCAAAAACAATCGTCATTACGAGTGAGTCCTCCTCCTCTGTCTGGACGCTCTACCCAGGTGCCACCCTTCACCTAAACCAAGTATTTCCATTGGGTGAGAACACATCTGTGTGTATCTGTGTTCCTGTCCCTCATGTGTGAAAAAGCCCTGACCTTATTGTCCACACATTCAAATCTGAAAACAGTGGAAATGGTAATGTGGTTACCACGGTGAGGGAGCCCCAAGGTAAGGAAAGTTAAAAATTTAAAAGAATTGCATGAATAAATGAGATGCTAATTCCTTTGGATGTGGTAAATTTGAATAAATTGGAGGGTTTTCCTTGAGATACAGCTTGGATTTTTGGCGAGGCACAGTCCGGAGATTGTCAGGAAAGGTAAGTGAAACCAGATTTTTCAATGATTGTGCTGCTTGAGTGCTGTGCTGAGCCGATCTTTTTCTTAGTTCATGGGGTGGCACATTTGATAAACCTAAGTGGCTGGTAATGAACAGCAGACTCTTGGAAAGCTGTACTAGTGGTATAGTTCTCATTATGCTTCATGCTGCTGCAGGATGATTCTTCAGCCCTTTTAATGAAGCTGTTTTGAAAACCTTTTCCTTTACTATTTGCTAGTTCCTTACAGAGCCTTTGCTAGTCGGAATTTAACAATTTGTCAATATATGAGAATGTCAAACATCAGCACATATCATACTGTACATTATAAGAAAGATAGATGATGAATGACGGCTGAATTCCATTCAGATGCTTTAGTTTCGAGGTCCTAGTATTGTGCATGTTGGCTCACTGGGACACATGAATGGAACGGAGCTATTGTTGACTTTATTAGGCACGGCTGTGCGTTCCCTACTGTGACATGTCAAAATGTCTGCAGTGAAAAAGGTCGGATGTCTCTGCTGGTCCTGTTTTGATGATATAGTTGCAGACAGACTTTTTTCCTTGCATTGATAAGCCTGTCCTACAGCCCTTCACTGCATAACCTACACAGCTCTTGGTGTAGTCATATCACAAAGCACTCACCCCTATGCTGTCTTCCTGACGATAATGTTTCCAGTTGTGTCCTGTGTCGCTGAACATCAGTAGGTAGTCCGTCAGCCAATCAGAGCTGCCATAGCGGCCTTGGGTGGCAACAGCAGTGATTTGTGTCCGCCCACCCAGGTCGACCTCCAACCACTGATATCTGTCTGAAGTCAGAGGAGACCAACCTCCAGCTCCTGGAGAGGGGAGGGAGAGAGAAAATACTGTGCATTTGTATCATCCAAAGAATTCAGGGCCGACTGTTATTTCTCCATATTAAAAATCATACATAGAACACTGATAATAGCATTAACTACAGGACACTGTTCTCAGAGGATAATAAAATCTATTAAAACATATCAACAAAGACTCATTTACATTAAACATCTACACCACTGAAACATTTAGTCACTATTACCAAGAATAAAAAAATCTTCAGAGAGATACAGTTTTTAGTTGTTAGAAGAAGACAAATGTTACTAAACTAATTTCTCACTCATGGTATCAGACACAAGCCTTTCAACACTTCAAAAGACCTGAGCACTGGTGCTTTATCAACTTCTTTCTTTGATATTTAATTTTGAGCAATCAAAAGAGTTTAATCTCTAAGACTGCTCTGCAAATCAAATAACCTACAGCCGAGGCATTCATGGTCAACACCGCAAGCCTTGTGCAGTATTAAAGTAACCAGTTCATTGCAGACCCTCATATAGTCTGAGTACAAGGGCAGAGGACCACAAGATGAAGACATGTTAAATTATTTAAATGCAAAAGGTGTGTGTGTGTGTTTGTGTGCACAAGTGAAAGTAGCTGAGTCATACCAAAGGGACATTTTGCAGGCTGAACACCATATGGATGGATTTTACTGTACAGGTTTTACGAGTGGGTTCCTATTTTCTTTGTGTTTTATACAGAGATGTGATGTGATGTGCATGTATATGTGTACAAGCATGCAAATGGTCACATCCTGCCCTTGGTTTTACATTTTGCTGATTGACAGTTTGTGACACTAAGCAAGTAAACATGAATGGATGTAATTTGTTAAGGTCGTCTTTGAAGGGCACTTTAACAATCTCTGTTTAGAAGAGAAGCCCAGAAGCATTTTCTGAGCATCCTATCACATGTGTGTGCCAACCCTTAGTCTCTCCACCTTTGTTAAACAATTCTACTTTCATGTCTAACCCCAACCATCTCATCCTTGGGGCATCTCTGGATCCTATCCCAATGATCACATAACATAACATTAGCGCTGCCATTACCCTCCCCTTTCCACAAGGTTTGAGGTGGAGGAGAGTCAAGGTAGTCAAGGGAAAACAATGAACTGACCCCAAAACCAAATCTTAACCTTCAAAGAAAAGACCAAGGAGGGGACAAAATGTCCTCACTTTCCAGAAATAGTCCTCGTTAAGGTAGAAGCACAGAAAAAGTCCACATAAAATGTTTTTGTATTGTTATAATACGTGTGTTTTCATGTTTTTCTAGTTTTAACAAAACTTTTCTCCACATTTGAAAAAGAAGACTGTTCAGTTGTGGGTGACTTTGAAGACAAATCTCTAATTATTAATGACAGCCACAGACCTTATCAAGTGTCATCCTTTTGTCTCTACTATCCTTTTTGTAGTGACAACCATACATTGTAGAAAAAATACTGATGTACCAAAACTATTTTAAAAAGAACTTTTTGGACTGGGCTCTCTGCCAGCTGAGCAACTTGGTTATCAGTAGAGTTTGAGCCTTCAAGAGGAAAAAAAAAAAGACTTGGTGCTGGCTTCAACCCTGAAATTGAAAATTTTCTAAATTTCCTCAAAAAAGTATATTAGAGATGTCTGTTTTTTGTTCTTACTGTCACACAGCCCAAGTCATTTGGAGCCAGCACCTCATAACTATCAGAGGAGTCACGTCCCCTCCCAAAGGCAGATATTGTAGTTTTGGTTCCCAGCTTGGATGACTTGCTACAGCACTACAAGAGATTTGTGTTTTGAACCCAATGTCAAGGCTGCGCCCAAGTATAGTATAAAAGCTGCAGAGGGGCCTGAGGATTGAAATCTGGGGAGGGGTCTGATGAGGGAAGTCTGCAGTTGGACCTTTTTGCCGAAATAGTGTCGTCCTAATTTGATCATTATTAATCATTAAGGATTCTTTTGATCAAGTATTTATTTACAGACAATAAAAACAACATTCACAACGGTAAACTTGAGAGTATATGTGACTACTTATTTACTTCATAGCCATGGTTTGTGGCACTTTTCATTGGGACAAGAAAGGATTAGGCTTTGTTTAGTCTCATCCAATTTATGTCCTCCGAATAACAACAATTTTGATCTATTACATTTCAATTTAACAAAAGGCACTATAATCACAGTTTATGTGTGATTATGGCATTTTTAAAATTACTCTGATGTCAGCAGGTGGTAGTGGAAAAGTTTGAGGCAGTCCTGTTGCTGTCTATGTGTTGCCTTCAACCCACTGACGTTCAGTGTCCCTGAGTGAGATTCGGGCCACAGTGGCTTCCACAAAGTTTAACTAGGAGGTGCAAAAGTTGTACACTTTAAAATCCTACACACAGAGGCTTTCATTTAGAATTCAAGCCATTTACTTTAATAAAATTCCATGAAAATAGCCCATCCCTTGTTTATAGAGAGCTTTCATAATGTTACAAAACTCTATTTTGTATTTCACAGTAAGCTTTTAGGGATTAATCAATGATTGATCAAGGATGTGGCTGATAACCAGCTGAGGAATTTAAAGAGTAAAATTTGCATTAGTAACAATGCTCTTTCATGAGTTAAGACTACTGCACTACAAGTGTTTGGAGAAAGCAACAGCTCAGTGTTTCCCTTAAACAGAGCTGTGTGATGCTTCCAGTCTCTGCTCATTTTGCTGGTAAATTAACTCTGAATGAGGAAGCTCCTCTGAGAATCCCTATAGAGGGTGAGAAGCGCTAGAAGGAGCTTGAGGAGGTGAAAACGAGCAGGGTTTTTAATTTATTCAATGATTTCTACAGGGAACAGCAGAGATTCGGGAATTAAGCAGTATTTTTTTGTTTACATTGATGCATTTTGTTATATTGTGGCTTCTTTCAAAGATGTTGTTGCTGTCAGAACTGAATTAGATTTATTGATCAGTGTTATTCAGTTTTTAAGTCTAATTCTATTCAAAATCTGTGGTTTAGAATTAATAGGTGTATTGTCAGCAAGACATCCTTGACGAGGAATTACATGAGCTGATGATTTGAAACCCTCACCAATATGAAACAGAAGATCAGTTTGGTTGTGCTGGTTTTATTTATCATCTGTACTGTATGCACATTTAATACCTATATCACACTTTGTGTGCAAATAAGATGCACCTTTAATATACTGTATACACATTAGAATGCAGGAACTCACTTTTCTAACTACCTGGCCAGCTTCTTTGTCTTCTCTCTTTGGCTACCATATAGAAACATTTACAAAAACCAGACCACTTCTTCACTGTCCTTCTGCTCAGTTTCCGCTTTCATTGTCTTCATGTCTTTGCCTCTGTCTTTTACTTCTGTGCAGATAAATAACTTATGTTTTGCCATTCAGATGCGTCTGATCATACTTTAGAAGCACCTGATCCTCTTTAACGCAGATCTAACTCCATTCGGTAAACTGATAGAGCAGGCTGACTGAAGGAACACAGCGGGTGTGTTTGCTCACAGCTTTTGCCATCAAACACACCAAGGAAATAGCAACCTCCAGGCTGTGCTTCCTGCAGTCTCGCAGGTGGTGGAAAACATTCAGATCCTCTGTTGTGTGAGAGACAAAGACATCATAGCGCTTCCATCCGATTCTTGTCTCTGCTACGAGTTTAAATCAGCCAAGTGTTGCTGCCAGAAAGCGCCACTAACAGAGCTATAATTCCCCAAAGCCCCTGGGATCTACATTTTTTTTTCTTTAACTTTTTTGTCTCTCATTCTGGCGAAAGCCAACCTTTTACAAAGTGGATCATACACTTATCTAAAACATTTGCATATTTACATAAAACATAGCAGACAGGAGGAAATAACCACTGTCTGTCTGTCTGTCAGTCAGTCATTCACCCAGAGGTGTCTGACACTGGACTTTGATGTTGTGTGTTGTGTGCTCTGCAGGGAAATGAAGTGCATGAAGTGAGCAGTATTGTTGCACTAGCAGAGGGGAGCTTTTACAGCTTATTTTATCTACACAACTGGCTAAAACAGTGAGGGTAAAATAAAAAAAAAAAACAGGAAAAGAACACAAGAAGGCAGTGATAAGTTATTGATGTTAAACTGATAAATTTTATATGTGAATAGTGGGGAGCATGGCTGAAAGGAAGAAAGAATAAGATCACACTGTGGACTAACTGATATGTCCCAGGCCTGAGGGGATGCCTGTTTCTTATAATAGTAACAGTTCCTTAATGATCAGCTAAATATAACGATTCAAGTTAAATGTTTGTTATTTCGTTTGCTGTCAATTTATCTTTAAGTCCATGAGAGGAGTGAAAAAAAACAAAGAAAAATTCATTGTATGTATTTACATACTTGGCAAATAAAGCTGATTCTGATTAATTTACCTTAATCTAGAAAACCTCACCTTCAGTATATTGTGTGACATGAGCGTCCCATTGGAGATTTGTAACTGAGTTATTTGTCTTAAAGGTCTGGTCAACCATATCCTGAGATGAATGTCTGTACTTCTTTGTTTCTGTGTTTCTGTTTTATGTTGGGAAGGTACAGTGACGTTATCTAAGTCTGCATGTCTAAGTCTGTTTGCTGGAAACCATGTCTACACCGTGATTTCAGTGGCTGGTGAGGGTCGTGAGTGTATGTGGGTTGCAGTTCGATAAGGCTGAACTTCGGGCCAGATTGAGAATCCTCTCATTCAGGAAATATTGTTTGTTTATAGTCTTGTTTTATAACTGTACAGCAAAATAATAAAAACATCAGGAAAGAGGATGCTTGCCTGCAGTCGGTGTCAAGATAGTGACAGAAGTTGATGACAGCAAAATGTGGGATAAGAAGCTGTATACTTAACAAGTTTGTGGACTGCTGTTGTTAGCCTGCTAGCTATGTTAACTCCTGCAGTTTATTCCTACAATCCTACCATCACCCTGATCAACATTACTTAGTGGAGCAGTACGAGTTCCCTATCATATATAATGTACTCGTTTGTGTTGTACACCCCTCCATACAGATTTATTAACCAAAAAACATTACTGATATGGTTTGCAACAGTTACTGTTACTCACCTTCTCTCCGGTTCAGCTTAGCAAAGCCTGGCCCATGACTGCCAGACAACTGTGAGGAGCTTCTGAAGGACAATGGCGGCAGATTGGATACCAGTGGACTGTGACACGGCTCTGTGAATCACAGAACAGAAGGAAGAGATTATTTTAAAGTTACCACAGTAGTTCTTCGCACCCTCAGTCGTGTCACAATAAGAACGCCCTCTGCTGAAAACGTGAATGTCTAATGAAGCCTAATTCTCACTTATTAGGCCTTATATCAGTCTTGTGTAAGCAGCTTTTTGTCTGGATATATATAAGACTTTTGGTTCCAACCCTGACAGGGCAAATATATTAATTAGACAATATGGCCACTGGAGTGCATCAGCAATGTCAGAGGAGGCTTTTCACAACATATACGCTTATAGACGTGTAACAAAATACACATTTACTCACAGATGCAGCTGCATACGTGTAAACATTAGCTTTACTCCTGGTACCCGAATGTCCATGAACACTCACACGCCACACATGTGAAAAGTCAGTTAGTCAGCTCATACATACAGATATGTATACATTTATGACCAGTCATGTTTGATCTAATTACCTAAATTGGTTCAGTTGTTCTACTTTTCAACTTCTTTCTAACACACAAACTTACGTGACCTGATGGACTTTCACCTGAATCCCCCCTCTGTTAATGGATGTTTCCTCTATCGCTGAGAGCCAAATATCTCGGAGACCTGAGATGTATTATCTTGGTGAGATTATATTAATGAAGGATCTTGAGCTGTCTTTACCTTGTGTAGTCGAGATTTAATCAGACTTGGCCTTGCTTCCTTGATAGTGGAATTCTGCCTGTCAAGGGAACTTGCACAGAGAGTTTGACTTTGGTCTCTCTTTCATGGGACTTTGATTTTATCTGGCTTTTGCTCATTGTTGTGTTTTCTTTGTGTGATGCTACATAATCATTTCATGCTACAATAACTTAGCAATACTCGCTAATATTTATATGGTCATAGCCTGTAAAATCCCAACATAGTATCAATGTTTGAAGGATTAAAAAGTAAAGTAAAATTCAGTTCAGTACACACATGCAGTTCTGAGTCTATAGATTTAATATGTTAGTATCCAGCTCTGAATGCTCCAAGTCAACATCTGGGCACTTAATCTCCAAATAAAAGCATACTGTTGGTGGTTGGTAACCAGAAACAACTCTGGATACTAAAAAGAATATTAGATTGTATACCAAGTCGATACTTGAAAGGTTTTCCCAGGCTGTCTACAGAAAATGAAAGTGAGTGAATGAGGAGAAACATATTTTAAAGTTTGAATCTTACACTGGGTGTGTGTTTGATTTTGAATTCAAAGTCTCTGCGCTTATGACAACCATTGTTCAAGAATAAATCTTTTCCTATTGTTTCTCATGAATAACGGTGGCATCTGATGCATCTGTATCAACCTCTTAACATCCAAATTTTTATTCGTTTCTAATCCTTTGCATCCTTTGGTTGTGAAATTGTACATTAACCTTAAATTTTGCATCACGAGACTACAACAGGAGGAGTGAAATCATCAGGGAGATTGAAAATAGATGGACTTACAAAACACAAAACTAATTTTCCTCACTTGAGTTTGGGTTGCTGACCGAAACCAGCGAAGTGCAAAATCCCTTGATACATCAGCAGGGAGTAGAAATAAATGTTGAGTAAAAGCTGGACTCCCAACGGATAAACTGACCCTGAATATGGAGACGGAAATCCTGTGAAATACCACATCTTTCTGCCAGTCCTGGGGGCTCTGCTGAGGACTTTCTTTCAGTGTCTCAATACTAAATGTTCTGAGATGAAGCATGAGACTTTTAACAGTTTTAGGTATAAAGAACATTTACTTCTAACATATTAAAGAGAACTGGCCTTTTTAAACTCAATTAATTTAGTGTTTAGAGTGGAAATGTATTTGGACATTTTCAGTACTTAGAAAAAATTAACTTGCTGGAAGCCAGAGAAATGAATGTTTAGGAGTGAATTTGTATGTCTCCCAAAACTTTTTCTTTTTTTTCTCCACATGCCACCTTTGATAGAAATCTGTCAGCTGCCTACCTAACTTGACACACGTTCCAGTGAGAAATAGCAGCTAGCAGAAGTGATAACTCTGCTAACTCGACTGAATTGTATTAGAGATGACTGCAGCAGGCAAATCATCACTCATCAGAAACTATATCAATTTAGGATTTGATAAATGTTATCAATCAGCTGCACAGGATCATGAAAAGGAACTCTGCACGTCTTTCTCTGAAACACGATAATTGATGCATTTTTCATCCAGAGTCATCACTCTGCAGCTCCATCAGCTGTCACCGAGTCACACACTGGAGCTCTAAACACATCAAACTGATCACTAAAGTATTGATCACAATGTGTGTGTGACAAACGCATGCACGCTTCATTTGACAGCCTTAAACACAAAGTAACAATGTGAGCTGTCTTAACTGTGGTTAGTTCTGCTTGTTTCTTATAGCTAGTCTCTTTGTCTTGTCGTTGCTTCCGTCCAACAGAAACCACATTGTCCACTGTGAAACTCGTTCCATTAAGTTCTTTCTCTGACTTTAGATATTTTAAAACATACCTCAATATAGTAGTTATTCACATTCACAGTCTCGACAGCAACATAGATATTGTGTATCATCAGTCTTTCCCACCTTGTCAGCTCTCACATTGAGAGCTCTGTGAGCTTGAGAGCACTATAAATTGAAAACCTCTTAGGACTCTCAGTGTCCTGCACATCCATGACATGTAATCATTATTTATCCAGCAGAGTGAGCTTCACCACTATCCTAAGGCATCCACCTATATCTCCATCTATAGCATATACTTTACCTGAAATACCACCGTATCCACAACATTCACGATTAAATCAAGCTGACGAGCATCGCCCCCCACTTCAGCAACAACAGCAATCAGGAGAATTACAGGTTCAGAGCTCTTTTAAGGGCCCGGACTCTCACAGCGATGTTACCATTAAGCCATGCATCTCTGAGCTCAGTCCCGCTTGCGCCCTCAAACATGAACTATAAATCACTGTGATCTTTTCGCAAACCTGCACAACCTCAATCCACAGTTTGACCACAAAGAGCCAAAGCTGCTCTTATCTTCCAATTCAATTTGTATATCTTGATCTAAGAGGAAGCTTTGAAATCTGAGGTATACAGTAATGAAATGTATGCATTTTCCCTGCCACTAATGCACTCATTAATGTTTAAATGTAACGTAGGAATGAAACGAGGATGAGAGAGCGGCATAAATAGTGCATGCAATGTACATTTACATTTTACTATTTTGGTTAGATGTCATTTTGATCCAGAGTGACATTGTGAGTGCCTGTGAGTACTCTGAGTGAACCACTCCTCCCTTGCTTTGAGAGAGATATTGGAGAATGTCCAGCTACTGCAGTACCTAAGAAATAATAGTAAAAATAATACAAGGATCTTTAATTGAGATAATAAAAGCTGTGTAGGCACTGCCATGGGTAGAAAAACAATGACCGATATAAGCAGTGAACGTTTCTTCCCGCTCCTCAAGACCTGCTTATTCCCAGGAGATTAGATATGTCTTGTGCAGTGATGTGGTGAAAACAGAAGGGTAGCAGAGTAGCGACTTGTTTTGCCTGAGATGCGAGAATTAATAAAGAGAAAACTTCTTAGTCAGAGAAAAGTTTTCTGCACAACTCTGACTGAGGACTTCTGGGACATCAGTTGGTCGACAATGACGAGACACTAATTTGTGGAGCCGTATTTCATCAAACTGGCCCGTGTTTTCTGCTCTGACCTGTCTGTCTTCCTCCCAGCATGCCTCTCTTGCTGGAGCCTGTCTGTCAAACAGCTACTGAGCTGTGAGGATCTGCACATCCAGCCTGGATGCTGAAAAACAACGTTTCCAGCGCTTCATCTGCCAGTCATGAATGCACCCGGCACAAGTGCTATTTTTTGTGACTACATTTCTGAAGCTTATCCATTCAGAAAATGTCAGTGAGTAACTCAATATGTTTGTGTAAAATACACAGTATGTATTCAATACACAAGCTGTTTGGGAAGTAGCCTATATTAAGCTTTATTTATAAAAACTTATCATACAATGTGGTATTTTTCTAAAAACCGTGTATGTGTAGGCATGGCTATATGTGGAACACAAAGAGTGTGGACAATACTGGCTATTTCAATGCACCACAATAACAACTGTAAAGCACAATTGATAATATAGAGGGAACCAACACCTCCATTGTTGAATTGGGTCAAATCATTCACTCTTTAGGCTGAATATTGTATTAGACTGCACTGTGCACCTATTGCTTTTAGAGTTCCTGACACCATACCGACACAAGAAGAGTAGAAATTACATTGGTAATGTAATGAACTGTTGTACAGACTGTACTGTCTTCTTAAGGGGACAACCTGTTCATCCTGCAAGCACAAAGTAAAATCTTGCTGCTCCTTCCTTGCATAAAGTTAAAAATACAACTTTCACACAATTCTGCTGAGAACATTAAAGAAATATAAGGTTATCCATGATGTGAAATGCAGAATTTAAAAGATTTTTCTTTCCTGTTTTCAGACAGACAGATAAATGCATTGCAAAAATGTGAAACACCAGACACCACATAGAGAAACCAAAGCGCAAGAGTAAAAAACACGTACAAGCTGAAGTTCCTCATTATGTCCCTCTGCATATGTGAAGCACAGATCAAAAATCCACCGGGCCTCTGCTCGGAGCAGAAACTGTGTGTAGTCTCCTCCCCTGGTGGGAGGGCCTGACCCTCTGTATGGTGGAGAATGCTAACGCTGTACAAGTGTCTGCACTCCATGCAAGAAATTGTAGGCAGCAGCGAAGTTAGAGGTCTTTCCTGTCGGTGCTCACTGATGCATGTCCCAGGTGCATTGCCCCACCCACCTATAATTTGGGACAAGTGCATTGAAAAAACACAAGTAGCACTCTGGGAAGCACAAGCTGTGAGGGATTTCTGTTCAGCCTCCTTACTAGTCTTTAAGTTTGTGGCAGCATGGCAAGAGTCTTCATCGCAATTTCATTTCTTTTTTTATTTGTTCGAAGCATCAGTAAAATTTTGGTTTTTATTGTCTTTATACACTCATAATATATTATACTCTCAGCTATACCAGAAATGCTGCCTCCTATTGTTTTATGACATCAACACATTACTTTACTCTTTTATGACAAAACGAGTGGCACTCTCCTGCAAATCCTTTATACTCTGAATTTGCCAGCTTTAGCTTTCATCCCATCTACAGAAACAGAAAACTGAAAGTCCCACAGTTGTGGTGTTGGAAAGGTTACAGAATCTGGCTCATGAAGAGAAAGTTCTACACTTTAATTGCCGACCTGGCAGGAAAAATACAACCAACATTGTGCCCTTGAACAAATCATTTCAGTGCTTTTCCAGTGGAGTGATAAAAAGGAACAAAACACAACAGAAAACCATTAGTGAATTGGTGGAAGAGCTTGTCTTTTGTTGTTTTTGTGTTCAATATTCATAATTTCAAAAAAAACAAACAAAAAAACATTAAACTCATAAAACACTGGATCAAACACATTATTTGTCAGAATGTCTTCAAAATAGCTGGTAGCTACAAATTAATGACATATATACAAGAGCATAATTTTTTGTCACAGTAGGTAACTTTTTCTCATTTCATATATAAAGACAGAAAAAAAGTCTTCAGGCTCTTGAATTTAGTCAAAACAGAATAAAACAACGCTCACCCCATCAGTGAGAAAAAGTCATTGCATCAATAGAGGAACGTACACTCAGGATTGAAGTGAACAGTATGGTGCTGTGTCCATGCTGACCAGCTGGTCCCTGTACCATTCAGGATTTGTACAACAACCACATGCACTTATTTTGCCTTCACCAGCACTGCAGTAACCTAAATTATACATAAACATCAAAGACAAACCGTGTGTGTGTGTCTGAGAGTGTGTGTGAGGTGCAGGTCAGTGACACGTGACCACTTCATTTCACTGCCAACACGGATGCTGCAGTCATACTTCATTATGGCTTCGTGTTACAGCCTCTGCCCCGAGGAAATGTTGAAGCACAATCACCTGTTGAAAAGTTCTGCACCGATAATCAAAATCTCCTCCCTCAGTGTTGCTCTATTGGTTCCCAAAGCAATAATTCACAGGTAGATCAGTGCACGGATAAAGCTACGGATCAGCACTTCTGGAGTTGGCAGAGTGTCAGTGTGACACACAAACACGTTTCAGAGGAGGCCTGCTGACACAGAGGACTGAACCTAGACTTTCTGTTTGAAGGACAAACTCCTAAACCACAGCCAACCAACATGAGACCATTAAACATTAAAATCAGCTTCACTGACCTTAAATAAAGTACTGCAAGTAAATCGCCATTCGAAGCCTTCTTGCTGCATCACAATGCAAAACATCAACTACATAGTTTATGAGATTTGATAGAAATCATGATACTTCTCCAAGGTACAGCCTATATCTTTGTTGCTGTACAAGCTATTATGCAAGATTGCGGCTGTAGTTTGTGTTACAGTTTGTTTGAGCTCAGCATAACATAATGATAAATATGCAAAGCTTAGCTTATGCATATTTAACAACATTTCCCTCTGTGCAGCTGCAAGAAATTTACACGGATGAAATGACAGTGGCACCGGCAATTTTTTCTTTTTTTTTTTAGAAATAGTTGTGTAGTTCAGTGTTTTGGAGGAGTGTCATAGTATGAAGCTGCTAGAAAAATCTTTTTAGCATTTCCATCATATTAAGTTGAACTAAATTAGGTCCCACTGAATCACTCTACCAAGAAGATCAGACTTTGTACCAGCTCAGACTGTGTGTGGTTTGTCGTCATTGTTTTCATGGTTTTTTCCTCATATGCAAGATATGAAGAATTCATTTGGACAAATAGATTTCTCAGTGTTGCAGCATGGGAGGGGACCCTTCTATGCTAGATTATTAGTGAGTATCAGTGACAGCTACAGCTGTCAGGACTTTGACAGATTTCATGATCTTTACAAACAATCCTGTGGTGTTTTCTCCTTTGTGTGGTAGGTACTTATTATGCATGACACCGAGATGAATGAGAATCACAGCAAAAAAGAAATGAAATGATATTGTGATCGTCGTGATTAATGTGACAAAATACACCAATATGATCAGTCTGCTGGGGGCACAGCGGGTATGAAATTTCTCATCTGTGACCTGTAGGTTTGTCATTGAATCCCTGCCAGTTTTGGGGCTGCTGTTCTGTAACTGACCCAAGTACCATAAACATGAGGCGAGGAGGGAGTTTCATAAATACTGGCACTGGAGGAACTGCAGGTGTGTTTTCCTCATTCTCTGCTATCTCTTCCATCTCATTAACAGAGTCATTAAATTGCTTGTCAAATACCTTATCTACGTTGCATCTTAAAGTTTTAGCTTCGTCCTGTGGTGTTCAATGTCAGTACAGGCTTTAATACCAATGACATTTCCTCTGCACTCACATTTACCAAGACACTGCATCTGATCTAATTATCCCTCATGGGAGCCTGGAGTGTAAGAGGGAACAGATGGCGATTTACAGTCTAAAGGAATATGGAGACAGCCCCAGTATGTAGATGTTTTGTTGAATTATGCCCAGGACTCCTCCAGAGGCTTCAGAAGTAGATTCTGGCAACTACAGAATAACAGATTAGTTGTCTGCTGAATTCTGAATGCACAGCATTGGTTCTGTTATTGGCGGACGTCACCTGTCATTTGCATCCATTCAAGCCACATAAAGTTCATTTTAAACACCCAAAAGAGAGGCAGTGTATGCAAAGTCAGATTTGCAGTATTATATAGCATCTTTATCACCTTCTTTATCATCACCTTCCTCGTAATCATTTCCTTCATCATCTACTTATACATTATCATTTCATTTTGTCCACTTTGTCTTCATCTCATCACAATCATTATCATATTCCTCATCTGTGACTTCTTATTTTTGTCTCTTCTGCTCTTTCATTGGAGGCCAACAGGTGTAATAATGATTCATCTAGAACTGTATTTCACTTGCATCCTTCATTGGGAGGTCAGAGGTCAGGTCCAGTATCAGGTCCTGTAGCTTGTAGACTGTCTCGTGCATCACCCAACTGGGAGGATGCTTTTTTACTTTTACACTTCTGACTACTGTGCCTGCATTCAGCACTGCTTTCATTCAGTCCAAACCAGGACCCACTGTGATACAGAGTGACAGAGTACAACAACCTTAGCAGAGTTTGACAGAATCTTGGACCAACTACAAGTTATCTGGGGTGATGACAGGGCCAAGTGATGAATGGGTGTGTGTTTAGGGAGCCAGAGCTCCAATGGGACTGGCCTTCAGCAAATATCAATGTGTTAAACTGAGATGGATGGACTTCATGCCTCAGTTTTATCACTTAACTGCTTGTCCCTGGGTTAATAAATCCAGATTCCTGACTGACAGCTACAAATTCACCCCAACGGCCACTGCTGCCATAATGTAACCTTCAGATTGCATTCATGACTCCCTTCTCTGATGCACATTTTCATAAATGACACTAAAGAAGAAATACGAGACAGGGTTTCCTCCTCAGCTTCCTCTCACTTTCCTCATCCCACCCGTCACCGACGCTCAGGGAAATGCACAACGATAGTCACACTAATTTGTTTATATTCACAGGTTTATGTTCCTGCCACGCTCAATTAAAAAAATTACAATATTCAGTTCTGTTATTCTGGTTGAAATGGACAGCATCAGCGGTAAAGAAATTGCCCTTCAGCTCCATCTCCAGAATTAATCAAGTTTATTAAACCAAAAGGTGCATCTTCAGTGTAAGAACGCCATTTACTGACATTTCACATGAACAAATAACCACACAGTCTGATGAACCCAAAATTAATTAAGCATCATAATTGATGATCACCTGGATGATCAAATCTGAGGAAAATCACATGTCCAGCAGGAAACAACCCTGTCATTAATAACCTGCTTCTGCGTATTTTCACAATACAGGCAACATTTTTAAAATACAAACTCTGTGATGTCAAGTCAAACTTGACATTAACCTGAAGCCCTAAAGAAGGAGACACAAATGTCATTAGAAAGTCTGCAAAATGCAAGATTAGTTTTTGTTTCTTTTTTTTTTCCTGGCTGAGACTGACATTTCTTCCTATGCGGGGTGATTGACAGGAAGCAGAGCACGACATGAAATCACTTAATTCAAGCACAGCAAGTTTAAACTAAATCAAATTAAAGCTTCATGATTACAGGGACAGATTTTTTAGGGGGGTTGAAAACAGTATGAATGACAGCAAATGTAATCTTCTGAAGGGAGTTAAACCAACACTGATGTTTGGAGCTCTGCTCTCTGTGTGCAGACACAGTCAGAGTGGGACAGAATCTGGATGATTGGCAAGAAAATTAAAAGCACTTTTATTATACTTTAATAATCACACAGTCCCAACAGTCCCTCAGGATGGCGTGTCCTTCATCCGATGCAAACTGATTTCTGCAAGAATGCATGTTCAAGTGAATAATAATGGAATGATGGTAATAATGTGCTAGTTTATTGATTTGTCCCTTTTCTCAAGGGGAACAGATCACACAGCTGCAGAGCAGAACTGGCTGGGATTCAGAGTTTTGCTCAAGAAGAATCCAGCAGTAAAAGTTTGAGCCTGGATTTCTCATGGATGAGATCTCTGCTGTCACAGTGCTTTCTGTCAAGGTGCTCTTGAGGCAACAGGGCACAAGGCAACAAGATAATGCTGATGTCTTGAAATGCAGGGGAGTTCGTTGTCCTACCCCTGCCTCAGTCAATAAACTAACATTTTAGTTTGGATCTGAACAAACCACACATGGAAACTAACCAGTCTGGACAGCAACTTCTGTGAGGTACAATTACATGTTTTGTGAATCGAGTTTGGTGGCGTTAAAGAGAGCAAAGGGAAAGAGAGAACAGCTTCAGTTCCCCATTGAAAGGGCTGTCTCATGGCACTGTAAAACAGTGAAAATATTCTATTTTATTCTAATCTGATTTTCATATTCTTTGCAGTACTCAATTGTAAGTGGCACAGGTTTTTTTAGGTGACCTTTGTTTAGGCGGCTAAAATGTGTTTTTCTGCTGCCCCAATCCATCCACAGCAGTACAGTGCTTAGCATCTGACTCCTGCCTGCTTCTCCAAACTGGGGTTGTGTTTACCACAATTGGCTGCAGGTAATACACCAACTAGGGATAAGTACCTCACACAACCAAATACTCTGAACCATCCCTGTCCTATTTGTCATAATGCTTTTAGTGGTGAAGTAACAAAATCGTCATACTTTCTATTCACAGATCCAAATATAAAACATTGTTGGTCTTGGTGACACTTCTCAAACAGTGTGTTTGCACTGGGCCGTTTTGGCACGCTGTATCAGCCCCTCTTACGTAGTCTCTTGCTGAATTACGCAAACACACCAGAATCTACAGCTCAGCATCCATCATCAGACAAAAATTTTCACCTCTAGACAGCTCTGAGACAAAAGGGCTGACTCTGAAGTGAGAGAAGACAAGGCCTCCTCTGTCTCTTCTCTCTCTGGTTGCACCACCTACTGACACATTAGATTTAACTTGAGAACTGCTCTCCTCAGAGACTGGTGACTGTGAGAGGCGAGTCATTCATTATATGAGCACGACATGTATACACATAAGCATACTAACCACATTTGTAGGTATTGTGTGCACACGCATGCACAGTGCTGCTTAGCATCCCCTTGCTCTCCTCACATCATGTTCACATAGCTGTTCGCTCTTTATCTTGCAGATGATGGCATAACATGCACACACCAAAACACACCGATGCACATTCACACACAATGGCACATCCACAGGTCTGGAGAGCAGCAGTATTATCTATCTGTCAATAGGCTGCAATTAGAGCACACTCTCCACTGACTCCAAAGCAGTTGATAGAAGAGATAAGAATCCCACGGTGGACTTGAGCAACCACACCAGAGACAGAGAGAGAGGGAGAGACAACCAAAAGTCTCTTGCGTCTGTGTGTCAAAAGTGGTGTGTGACCTCCTGGCAGCGCACTTTGACTCAGAGGCACTCTCCGTGTGTCCTCAGTGTGGGAAGATACTGTAATGCCACTACTTGTGGTGATAAATAGAAAATGTAACCAATTGCTAATTTTTCAAATTAAATAATTTTTGTTACTGAAACTTAAATGGGATCGCTGCTCGTTACTCTCTACCTTATGATCTAACGTCACCTGACCTATATCTCGACTTTACGAAGGCACATTGGATGTCATGAATAAGTAATTCAGCGGTAGACTGCACAGAATGCCCAACAGTTCAGGACATGTGAGCTGCCCTGGAAATATGGGCATTATTTTTCCATCCTTAAGATTTTTTCAGGTGGTAAGTGGATAAAGGTGAGGTAAGATTATGAGCCTCAACTTGGCAGGATTGTTAATTAAAATAAAAATAATGTGAAAATACATTAATTGATAAAAAGAACTTCAATAATAGGTCAGTGCAATATCTGTTAAACAAAAGAAATCGTTAAAATTAAACATGAACTTGACTTACAAAGCTAAACCACTGTAGGTTTGCACCTGCATCCTTTCAAAAAGATGCTTACAGTTTACATTTGGCTGAATTTACCTGATTGTTCTAAAGATTATATCAGCACCATCTCCTCCCTCCACCTGCTCCGCTCAGAGCTTCTGCTGGGTTTCCTGTTCAGTACTGCTCAGCCTTCTTTCCTCTGTTATTCCACAACCACAACTTTTATGAGGAGCATTTTTTGTAGCCAATAATGTATTTTCTGAGCCTGGCGACCTCAGACAAAGCCCACTACTCAACTGCTACTGAGCTGCTGTCTGCTATACCCGCAGAATGGACCTGAAGGAAGTCGCAAGTGCTGATCGAGCTTCAAAAAGAACAGCACAAATTTGCTCTGTGTTTTAGGTGACTTTAGTCCAGAGAGATACCAACAAACTGAAAGCTTTGTGTCTTCCTAGAATTAAGAAATAAACATACAGTACATTTACTGTTCAAGTCATGCAGTTAACTTAGACATGCCCAGAGTATCTAATGTACAATTAATTGAGCATTTATTTTATTAAACTGATTAAACTTAAAATGAAAAATGATAAAAACAATGGTGACAATCTTCATATCATACAACAGATGCAACATCACGCAGATAATTACATAGTTGACCATAATTAAATAAGAAACTAAACCATTTAGCTCAGTAATCTATTACTAGGCAGCATATCTGCCAGGAGAGGTTTCAACAAATGAATTGCAGTAACTGTTCACACCTGCAGTTGAAGGTTACAGATATTCCTGCCAGCACTTAATTAGCCTCTTAGCTTCCTGACTCTCCAGGTCTGTGTCTAATGCAGAGACATCAACACGTTCTAAAGGCAGAATATGTGTGTGGTTTTTCTGCTTCACAGTTGTTTATCAACATTAAAGACAATTGTTTTGCAGAGTGCTGAAAGTTCTGGCTTGAAAAACTAATTTCCCACCTTTTGAAATTTCAGGATGCTCCCAATCTCCAGTCCCTCCCCACACCTGCATGATTAATGGTACATGACTTTGCTTTGTGATTTCCTCCTCTCCAGCTGTTTTTGTGTAAAATGTCAGCTCTAATTATCTGGTGCAGGTTTATCTATGCAATTCCATGGTTCATAACAAAGCCCAGAGTTTTTTTCTATGATTTATTTCATAGTTCTGTGTATGTTTAATTTGTTACTAAAGAAAAGAACACTTTCTAAAAACGCCAGCTGATCTTCATCACTTGAGCCCTTGTTAAGAATAATAAGTCCATGTAATCGGATGCCAACTCCCACACAATCCTACAAAGGCACGTTACAGTAACATGATTAATTTGAATGTCCTTAAACTCAACATCACATCACTGTAAAAAGCCAAAATTTACTCTATCATCATACAATAGTATCAATATTGGATGATTGCATTTGCATTCAATCATGAAGGTTTTTTTTTTTTTTTTATGTCCAAGGTTTTTTTTTCCAAATTATTGCCTCCTACAAAATCCATGCATGGAGGGTTGCATTTCTGTTAGGGGACACAAACTCCTCCTTTCCTGCATGAAAGTCAAACACACTGAATGTTGGTATTGGATGTGAAGCGTGAGGTGCAGATTTGTCCAATTTTTTTGTGTACTTCCTGTCAGTTGTTGCCGCCCACCAATGAGCAGCCTTGTCTATTGTAATTTGATACAAATCCAGATCCAGAGTTGCAATATCTAAACATTTTCTTTTATTGAACTACAACATTTAGAAGATTCTGTAGAGGGGTTGCATTGCGGTGTGAAAGTGGTCTCTAGTTGATGCTGTTGTCCAGAATAACTCCATATGAACAGGTTGTTGCTCAGTGTAGATCTGTTAGCTAGCAGAAGGCTCGAACATCATGTCACAGCCACTCTACCCACTGCCTCCTCTAAATAACTACACTGCTGCTTCGGTGCTCAGAAGGGTCACTGTGACTTGTGGCTACAGAAACAGGAATATCTGCCCTCTCACAATGGTTTTACCTCCTCTGACAAATGGCTCAAGTCAGACTTTGCCTTGTGCCACTGGCTCGGCTTTAACACAAAGTCAAATAAAATGTAGAGAAAATTGTTAGCATTGGAGACTATCAAGTGGATGATGTACTGTATGTCGGCTCTCTAAAGAAGTCAAAAAGGGTTACAATAAGTATTGATTTGAGAGAGACAGTAGCATTGTCTTTTCCTTTGGTTATGGTTTCTGATTGCCCTGCGCTCAACTGAGTCCAAACCATTTTCTTCAGGGCAAAGAAATCTCTTAATCTCCTTTATGGTACGGTTTCAAAGCCCATAATGTCAGTTTGTCTCTCCAGCAGCTGTTGTCTGTCAAGGGGAATACAAAACTGACATGGTATTATCTGCCATTCATCTGTCTGACTGAATCACTTAGTGATTGCTTCAAATGCTTAACAAATCTTATTTGCCCAGGCATGTTGACTCAGATTGAATGTTAATACAGCATCATCCTCATGATAGATAAACATTTACCCTCTGACACCTACTTTATTAAGCTGTATTAGCCGTATATGTGTTTGACACACGTAAACAGCTGCGATGTATAATGATCCCACTGTTGACATTTCCATCAACACAGTATATGACTTGGATCCCAGAGGGACCATAAATTATGTTGTGGGCTTTTATGACTCAAGCTTTGTCGGATCATTTCCCTTTAAAAAAACCTGCAACTTGCCAGTGAATCAGAATTTACAGATGCAGCTTATATTTCATGCTGTGCCAAATCACCACTAATCTAAAAAAGTTTAATATGCAGAAAAAGTGTAAATGTGAAATATTTTAAAGGAGAGAAATAACTTTTCATTGCGTGAAAAGAAGTTCCCAAGGGCTTATTAAAAATTTTGCCATGAAAGAGAATTAGAAGAAAAATCAAGTTGACTAAGATGAAGAGAACATGAAAAAACACGGTTTTAGTCTAAAGTTTCCTTTTTTACTTAAGCAGAGCAGAGATAGGTGAACATTGTGAACAATGAAATTAGCATCCAACACTCTGAGAATAAACAAATTAATAATCAAATCGCAGACCTTCTCCAATACGAATGATGCCTTGTCACACCGTCATACTTCAAAGTGCAACCACAGACCTCAGGAACCTGTGTGGCTCACCTGAGCAGCTAAAGCTTGAGTGCCTTGCTCAAGGGCAAGGGTTTAGTGAGTGAAAGGAAAAGGTCTCTGATTCACTTCCCCCATCCACATGCTTCCTGCACTGACTCCCACTGCCCTATTGAAGAGTGGTGCATGGAAGAAAGAAATCAATGAAAAGATATTGCTGTGCATGTTAGAGATCCCTAATTTCAGATGCTTTTCAAAAAGACTTACTTGCAGTAGACGATTCACAACTAAAACCTAAGTTTCTACAAAGAGAGAGAAAATACCTGTATGATCTCTCAGTAACTCCTACACTTTTTTCTTGCTGCAGAAAGCAAAAGACCTGCATTTTTTTAAACATTTGAGATGAAAGTGGAGTGATCAGTGTTCAGCAGCATATCTACAACCTAACATCTCATCTCTACTGACACCCAAAATAAAAATTTCATTGCACTCACCTCCTCTTGTTGCCCCGTACGAGCTGAAAAGTAACAGGGTGACCTGTGTAATAATTCCCTGGACTTTTTTACTCCAGAGATCCATGATGAAGTGGGGGGATGCAGCAGAAAAGCCCACTGGGTAAAGGATTCCTCTCCCCTCCTCTTCACTTCACTCCACTCCTCCACACTTTCCAGATCTCTGATGAATTCTGCACTTCTGCGTCTGCAGCGACAACCCTCTGCCTCCACAGCGATGACAGCAGAGGCAAGAGGCTACTTTCTGTTCGGCTGCACTCTGCAGAATGAGGGGAAGTAAGAGAGGAAGGAAGAGAGACACAGGGGAGGGGGAGAGAGAGAGAGAGAGAGAGAGAGAGAGAGAGAGTGAGCTTTCACTACTGTCAGCTTCAGTGAAAGGTACTTTAGTCATTAAAAAGACTTGAAGACCCTGTACACTGCCAATATCCTTGAGCGGAAAACCCACTGCAGGCTACACTAATGTTTAAGAAAGAGCCATCTCAGGTCCCATTAAGCTCCGGGCTGCTGCTCACGGTTGTCATCATGTAATGCAGCAGCTCAGGTCCGGTGGTCATGGAAGGGATCCTCGTCACAATGAGTCACGGTAAATCAATTGAAAGTATCCCACTTAGAGCAGAAACAGGAATTAAAATGACTATTTGCAGTGTAATCGTGGGTGCTCTTATAGTATCTTGACTCAAACATTAATTTATACATTTAGAACAAAATTAATCAAGATTTTGTACCTGTTCCTGGTAAGCAAATCTATAGTGAAACTGGTTGATGCTCTTCCCATTCTTCTCCTATGTTCAACCAGATAATGTCTTTTTCCACGACCTGGTCAAAAAGCAGAATAATATGTTGTTGTGACAATGAATACAACACAGAAGCCATAAACAGGCTCAGACACAATCAGAGCTCATAAAAGGTATGCAGTTAAGATGAGCATACAAGTAATTAAAATTTCAAAGTCCATCCAAAGAAATTCACCAAAAGTGCTATTTTCCCGAGTCCTTTAAAAGTGACTTGAATAATAATAATAATAATAAGAGGAACAACCCTTGACAATTTCAGGTTCGTCTGTACTTCAAAGTGGAAACTGTAGAGTATTTTAAGAATAACTTACAATCCTTGAAAATCTTGTTTTTGCTGACACCCTGTGGTTTAATTGCTCAGCTTTCATCTGTGATGTAGTGGTGTAATCCAGGACCCTGAGCCGCACAGCTCAGCTGCCGCCTAGTCTCAGCGACACATGTGAAAATGAGCTCTGACATTATATTATACCTGCAACACCATTCACCTATCACTACAGATTCGATGACTGTACCTGAAGAATAGGATACAGAAATTTAAAAGAAAAAAAAAAGATATCTATTTTGCAACCAGGCATAAATAGCCAGATAAAATAGCTACTTTTCGGCTACAACAACTCCAGTCATGCAGTACAAAGAGCGATACATTTCTATTCAGATAAATGTAGATGTGGTGGCAGAATGATTTGGATATGGTAATTTATTTGTAAACTTAAGTTAATTTATATATTTCAGTTGTCTTATTATTATCATCATCATCATTCAGTCAATTTGGTTATGTTCAGGCACCAGCATACACATTCTAACAGACACCCAGATGTAAAACACTGTAGCTGACTACTGAGGCCTTTTTTTTTTTTTTTTTTAATTCAACACTTCATTGGTATAAAATTAAAAAGCCCCGTAGCGTTTCTGTAGACAAGGCTTTTATTTGATAGCCATTGTCTAAGGCAAACTCAATGTTGAAAGAAGACAGGCTGGCTGGAGCAGCCACGCGGTTTGTGTCGACACCACGCGTGTGTGAGGTGCAGCAGTTCGGCGAGGTTACTGCCACTGTCACAGTTCAGGAGAGAATCACAGGACAGAGGCAGTAGTAAGGCAGCACAGTGATTTTACTGAAGGATTTAGGCAGGGTAAAGTACAGTCAAAAACAAAAAATCCAGACAACCAGGTAGAGGTTCAAAGATATTAGGCAGAGATACAAACCAGGTAAACGGGTATATGTCAAAAATCCAAAATGAAATACTTACAAAGTGGCAGGATGCAAAGCAGACAGGAAAAACTGGTGTAAGCACTGAAAGGTTAATGAGCAAACCAGCAACAGGTGTGTGGCAGAATGAGCAGGCTGGCAGCTGATTGGTTGACAGACAAGAGAGGGGGGCGTGGCTGTGGGTGTGAGCAGGGGTGTGTGTGAAGGAGAAGCAGCAGGGAGGGGGGGATTAAGAGGAGCAGGAAGCTCCAGCAGTGTCCATGATAGCCACGCACAGGTAGAGGTAGACAGTGTGGCCGCGGTGTAGGAGGTCAGACATGACACTGTCGGAGACAGAGACAGAGACAGCAGGTGCTTCGGCATCAGCTGCTGTTTACATTCAAGTGAGAAAGCCCGCTACCATCCATGTCATTTATGACCAGAGCAAAGGGGGTGAGCAAAGTCAGGTTGTGTTGTTGTTTTGTTTCATGAATGTGAAACATGAAAACATGAATGTGTCCAGGTGAGGAAGGAAACAGCCCAATGAGGGATTATTATGTTCACTGTATGAAGAATCATAAATGTAATGCAACACGTAAACATCTTTTAAGGCTGCAGTCCTGGCACACATTTGTGCAGCAGTACACCTGTTCATTCAACCTTTGATACAAAGTGGGATGCAGCCTAAATGGTCGACGGGACCATGTGTAATATATATAATAGGAAGCTGCAAGTCAAAATATATAGGCACAGACGTTATATACAGACATAGTGTGTGTCTGATTTTAATAGTGGCGTAGTGCATTAGTTTGCAAAATGCCTCCTCAGTGATCTTCTATGTGATTCCTGTTGCCCTGCCTTCCTCCATAAAAATACCTTTAACTCATCTGTGAATACTAAATGGTCTGTACTTGTGTGGTGCCTTTCTAGTCAGTTCAACCACTCAATATGCTTTTACTTGTGACATGTCCTGTGACATTTAGGTGTCTGTAATTTGCTTCAACACCATCATGAAGGCTTTAAACTGAAATTAGTTGGTGTCAGCAACGCAATATGAAAGGCTTTTTGTTGTGGTCAGAGAGGTCTCAGAGTGCTTTGGATTTTTCCTTCTTTGTTGTGACCATTGACTCTAAGGAGCATCTGGTCTGACTTTTCTAAGAACACTTAATAATCTCTTGTTTAGAAGCACATCCCAGGTTCTTCACATTTTTGAGTGGCTTTATTGGCATGACCTTTGTCTGCCATACAACTTTATGAACTTAATGACATACATTTCTGGTATATTCATAACATTGTTAAGAAAGAAAAAAAGATCATTCATCTACACGATGACCTAGTAGTGATAGTGATCATTGTATTATTGCATCAGTGTTATCTTGTTCCGGTTGCTTTGCATGATTTGTGGACTCTCTTGTGCATGCTGATTTTGTTGCTTTTGTTGTCGCGGTGGCTTCTAATTGTCCTCTGTTTGTATTTCTTAACACGTCACCTCATTGCTTTCCAAACGTCTTACCAAAGGACTGCAGTTGATAATTAGCTTGATGGCTGCTGATGAAACGTTTAGAGAAATGTTAATTGATGTGTGTTATCCTCACGGAACACATAAAGAAATGGTGTGAAATTCAAACATGATTTATGAACATTTAAGTCCAAAATTTTCAGTTTTAGGATATTTTGGACAAAGAAACTTCCAGAAAGGTTTTTTTTTTCACCACTTCTGTTCATTGTGATTAAATACAAAGGCATGGAAGGCAGGACTAATGATATGTCTCCTGTTGAAAGGATAGA
Organism: Pempheris klunzingeri; assembly: GCF_042242105.1. Lineage (NCBI taxonomy): Eukaryota > Metazoa > Chordata > Actinopteri > Acropomatiformes > Pempheridae > Pempheris > Pempheris klunzingeri. The sequence continues at coordinate 13,119,875 of NC_092023.1, forward strand.
TGTTTTTTTTTCAACATCTGACACAATCACGCCACAGCCATTTGAAAACCACCACACAATAGGAAGGTGAGAGATGTAATTTCTCCATCTAAATTGGATTTTTACACACAATACTGTGTAAATATGTCAGTTCTGCCAGGTGAAGAGAGGGATTATGCTGCAGTCTTTATCAGCATTATCACAGTTAATATTACTATTCCTGGATCAAACCTCTGTGCTTGCTTTAGCTGCCATGATGACTTACCGTACTGCCACACAGGGATGTTACAGAGGCTTTTCAAGAGCAGAGAGGCAGGCGGCATGTGAATGAGGCAGTCTTGTGTGTGGAGATCGGCCAGAGATATTGTCTAATGCTGCCTGCATTGTACTGAAACTGGAGGTTTTGTTTTAAACATTTTAGAAAGCAAGAAAGAGAGAAGCAGGCAGAAAGATGTGTGTTTTGTGCATGTGTGTGTCGGGAAAGTAGTGACAAAACAGAGAAAACGGGACGCTGTGCATACAGTATGCTAATCATGTCTTTCATCTCCAGCCTTTGTGCCTACATTTGGATGGATTACTAACATCTCAAAAAGGTTTCTATTGAGTAAACTTTGCATAGGCCCACATGGAATCTGCATCCGACAACACCTCCACAGATTTTCTGCAAATTTTACACGAATAGAGATGCCGCTTGTGAAACTCAGAATGTTAACATGTCTTCACCCACATTCCCTTTCATCCAAATTTAAAAAATGCATGCAGTATTTTAGAGCATCTGAGAAAGGTTTATGTTTGACTGTCATGTTTTTGCCTTTGCTGTTTGTAAAGGTTCATGAAATATATTTGTTATACAATATTTGTTGTATATTATATATGTGTTTCTTTATGTTTACGTTTATATGTTAAAGTGGTAATAGTTGAGTAGATAGATGAATGATTAATGGTTAACAGTTCCACCAATTAATTTTTGCTCCCTCTGCTCCACATTGAACCTTGCCTTTTAGCTTCCATGCATCCTGCATTTTATGCTGATTGACTTTTCCAACAAATGTTTAACCCTTTGTTTTGAAATGTTGGTGATGAGGTAAAATCTAAAATTCAAAGGTTCTACTGAACATTTTTTCAGACTGCTTGGAGTAATATCTAGGCTGTTTAACAGCTCAGAGACTATCTTTATTATCTTAAATGAATTTAAATCTGTTACATTACAACTAAATAGCATTTTGCAAATTCTCCACAGATTTCAGTCCAAACACTTGCAAAGCACTTCAAAAAAGTGTAAAAAAAAGTAACAAGAAAACAGAATGATTCCTTTGTATTTGGTGATAAGAACATCGATGCTGCTGTATATTAACATCCAAGCTGACAGTGAATATTTGCATTGAAAACATTTACTGAGTACAGTCTAAACACTGATGTGGACCTATAACCATGCAGTGGATTCTCTTCATTTCTGTGGTTTTGTGTTTGATCATAGCTAACACTAACACCAATGAACAGAATGGGTGTTTTTCATTTGGCTAACATCCTACAGCAATTTAGTTAGCTTAACTACATAAACTTTTTTTGTCATGCTAGTGGGCATGGCACTATGGATGGATGGTCTGCCTATTGGTAAGTCAGTCTTTCTGCCACTTTGGTCCAAAAAATTTCTCAACTGTTGGATTAATTCCAATTAAATTTGGTACAAACATTCATGGTTCCCAGAGGATGAATACCAATGACAATAATCCTCTGACTTTTTCTTTATCACCACTATAAGGTTTTGGTTTTCTCTCAGCAGCTACTGAATGAGTTCCCATCCCATCACAGTGCTAACTGGCACGTTAGCTTGCTAACATGCTAAACTACGATAGTTAACATGGTAAATATGATGCCTGCTAAAAATCATAGTATGCCAACAATGTCATTGTGAGCATGACAGCATGCTGATGTTAACATTTGGCTCAAAGCACCACTGTGCACAAGTACAACTCACAGAGGTGCTGGTGTCTTGTTTCAAAATGCATTTGATGGAGTTATGCCTGATGCTCTTATGCAGACGTCTTATGACAGATGTCTAATATCTACAATAGGCCACATATAACTGTCCTTCCTGTAATACCAAACTTGCTATTGCACAAATAAAACACCATTTCTACAAATGCCACACTATTGTGAGCTGTAGGAAGCTTTTTTATTTTTCCACAAAATTGGCCAAAATGGGGGAGTGCTTTTAGGGACGCATCCAACATCCTGGCTGGCTAACTGCACAGAATGGCATGTTTGTGTCAAGCACCTTAGTGCAAAGTTTTGAAAAAGCCACATCAAATTCAGTCACAAAAACATGTCCTGGAGGGATAGACATGAAAGATTGTCTTAAAGGTCTGGGATCCAGCCCTTTTAAGTCAATTTTGAGTAGAATTGCGTTGTTGACAACTGAAACTGTGGATGAACTAATTTGGCTTTGACGTGACTTTGCTTTTTCACTTCTTTTTTTTTTTTTACAACCAATTACTTGTTTTGCCTCACCTTTGTCACTTTGCTTTGCAGCTGTATTTGAGACCCTCGACAACCTCCTGCCAGGCCTCGTTTTGTATAACTCATTTTATTTTGCATACCAAATGAAGTTGGCCAATGACTGATGCACTCCCACTCTACTTTATATTCACAACACCTGCTTCAGGCTGTGTACGGATTTTGGCCAACGATCTGTTTGGCCAAAACAGAAAAGGCTCTTCAAGTTTGTTTAAGAGGTGAGAAGAGATGTTTTGAACTTGAAGTAATGGGGGAAAATATGAACAAAGAATTTGTAGAAGCATTTTGTGGATGGTGATTTTGTGGTCACATGTTGTTGTTGTTGTGAGAAAAGATAATTCTCCTGATGGCTGGAATCATCAGGTCACAATCTGGGCAACAGACACCTTTCTCTTCTGTAATTACAGGCAAATTATTCTTAGATTACTGGTCTCATTCATTTTTATTGAATTGTATTAAAATATTGAGAATATTGATGTGAATGTTTACAGTTATATATTGGTGTGGGTGAGGCTGGGGGGTGAGTACAATTTGCCAGGAGAGAGAAACTGAAAACATAAGTATTTTTTTCATGTGACGTAAATATACGCAATTCTGTGATTTAGCAGCAATGTGTATAGAACGACAAAATGTAACGACAGTCTCTATAATGGGGTCAAGTTGAACTTTTGCCAGAGCTGAACATAACATGGGCCTCCAATATGAGAGTGAGTAGGGAATGGGTCGGAGTAATTTATGATGTTCTACATAGACAATGTTAGGTCAATGAGTTTCCAATCAAACATAAACGTCTCATAACGTGATCAGTTCACTTTGAGATTCTGGATCACATTTTTTGTTCCTGATTATGTCAAAGTGACTTTGCTACAGGCTTTCATAGCTACTGCAGCTGAGGCTCATGGGTAGTGTAGTTTGAGATGTTCCTTAGACCAAACTCATGTAAAAACATTTTCCACAAAGTGGAAAAAATTAAAACTGATTGCCACAACATAAACACACAAGATAGAAAGAGAGACAAACTATATTTGAATTTAAGTCATGATTTTTTTTCTTAATCCCTCTACCACTAATACCACTAATACACAGACTTTTCGAAATTTCATTGTTACCCTGGTAGAAGAAATTGGGATGGTAATATTCTCTCCCTGGTCTCCTTGAATATGAATGAAAGATTTTGCCACAACATGCAGACTGACTTGTTTATCAGCAGCGTCTACACAACAGAACCATTTCCCTTTTAGAAAAGTGCATCCTCTTACAGTTTGGAAGCAAGACTTTTTTTTGTTTACAATTAATAGCACGACTGTCTCTGAAACAGTCTGACAAACAACAGAGATCCTCTGCATACGGACTTCAGGTTTATGTCCAGCTCTTCTTGTAGCTGCTTGTTTTACAGAAGTGGCTTCGTTTCCATTATCGACTCCACTTTGTTTTCCATTATTGACCACAAGAAATGTTTGTTTTCTTTGTGCCACAGCTGACCTCCAAACAGCTACCTTGGATACCATCTCCTCATGAATAACGCTAAGGAACATCAATGAAAAGGAGTGATTCAGTCTCCCGCTTTCTGCCTTTGAAAAATCCATGCCTGGAAACTCTGTACATGGCTGGTGTAGAAGAATCATCAATTGTTTATGATAAAGTGTTGTAGTATCCCCTCAACTCAACTCAACGCAAGAGGGATAGCAAATAAGCATTTAGGTAAGAAGAACAGACAGCAGTGGTGTTGTGGGTTGGGTAAATGATCAAAACACAATGATGCCACACTAGCAGTGGATGGATTTCATGCCAGCAAGAGTTCCCGAGAGATGTCAGCTGTGGCTGCCTTGCACTCAGGTCTTTCTCTGCCGCTGCCAGTGGACAGGCTGCTATCTTTGTATCTCTGTGGTTCTCAAGCATTAAATGGACTTGCATAAATTTACACACTGCACTTGTTTATTGACTCATGCTTCCTTTGGATCAGTGGATGGGGCTCTGCAGGTTATTTTGTTGATGAAATTGAACAGACCATTGCAGTTAAAGTTCCCAGACTTTGTCTGCCCACTGAGATCTTTTAAATCTCTTAAAGCATTATTTCATAACAAAGCTGTTGTGAATATTTTTTTTTATTGACAGACTTATTGTTTCTTGTTGTATTTTTTACATTTTGAAGTTGTACTATTTGTCACAAGCTCATTCAACAAGTGCAGGGTGCAGGGCAGCGTAGCAACTAAAGTGCATTTTGAGTTTTATTATATTTTTCCTTAAAATATTCAGAACACCAACACTTGTTTACTCTTTATGACAAAGTGTATATCATAAAACTAATATGCAACCAAATTCATGAAGTTACTCTGTGTATAAGAACTGTGTGCAATAAAGTTGCATTGTGTTTGAACTGAACCCTTTACAAGTGGCAGTAGCCAAAATGTAGATATAATTCTATGTGACTTTTAGTTAGGTAAAAGTAGAAGCAGAACCAGCAAATCTCTACTGATTAATGGTAACTGGTTATGGTAACTTTTGTCTTACTGACTGACTGCTCTCACATTTTTCTCCAGACAGACGACAGCTGATTTCTTCTCGGTGGCTTTGACCTCAGTGAGCAGCGAGGTGAATGAATGTATGTCCTTTGGTGTTCTGGGAGCATTTAGGCTGAGTTGGTCTTTTTTGCACTGCTGCAGGGTATTGATGGGGTTGTGAAGCGTGATATTAAGTGCAGGTCTCCTCGCCGTGACACCTCAGAGCCTTAACGATCTCAAAGCATCGCTGACCTGCTGGCAGTGACTGACAGAATTCGCTCAGCTGTAAGAAAGCACTGCTTTGCGCTGTGACTTTCAGTTAGACAACAGGAAGTCAGAGGGTCAAACTGCTGTCAGAACACAGATTACTGTCACCTTCCCTAAAAGCACACACATCATTTTTAGTGTAGATTTTGTGTCACATGATGATTTAAATGCTGTTTCAAGCTTTTTTGAGTATATTACCTGATCCCACAGAAATATGTAAGATTACCACGTCCTCTTTATACCACATTACATGCTGGTGGCATGTTTGTTTTAAAATTATGTGCCAGCACCACGGAAACAGTTATATGATACCGACGACAGAGGCACCAAAACTTCTCACTTGGAAAAGGTTTAAATAAGTACGTTCCTGGTGGTTAAGTTAAGCAATGTTATGTGCATAGTGTCACATGAAAAATGTTTTACACATGACATACATTATGTAGCTTAAAATAAAAAAAACTCAGCATTGACTTTTGGGCACTGGACATTAACAGCGGTATCCAGGGTAAAAGTCCTCCATATGTGATGTAACTTAAATCACATACATGACAGAAGTTACATTGCTGGGACGCAATTTAAACACATTATGTTAAAATGTAATTCGATGACAGATTATGGTAATTTTACGTATTTCTATGTGATTAGCCTGTGACTATATGACATATCTGGTTTATCTCCTGTAGATTTTATTTCATGTGAACTAGTTCACATTTTCAAAGAAATGGAAAGTCGTGATTTAATTTGATTCAATTAGATTTACCTTTGATTTCACCTGTTGATGTGCAGACAGATGGGGGTCTCAAAGCTGAGACTCCTGCTGAGATGAGGAGGTAGTTTAGAGGATTTGGTGGTCGGAAACACTTTGTCCAAACCTAAGAGAGGAGAATGAAAATTAACTGTATAAAAGATACTGTATAATTTGTACTAAATTTAGTTTTAGCTTTACCATTTCTGAAGGGAAACTTACAGCCAAAACGCCCTCAGACTTTAACATAAGATACATCACATGTAATAAAATACACATAGTATATATTATTCAAAGCCTACCATACTGGCTTGCAAAAAGTACAGAGTCAATAAGTTCTTCTTTAGATATTTTCCAATTGATAATTTATTGTTGCATTTAAGTTTGTATGTTTACGTTTTAGATTCCTTTTTGTGGAAATTGTCCAATTGTTTTTCATTCTGAGTTCAAACCAGAAGACATAAGACCTTTATTTGTCACATACACAGTTATACACAATATAATGTGCAGTGAAATGTTCTGAGTGCCTGTTCCAGACTGAAACAATAATAAAAATAAAGTATAAAACAGAACAGACTGTTAAACACTGTTAAGGCTGGTGAAAAACTGTGATTAACGTCTGCTTGATATATACGAAACTAGCGTGTTTTACAAGCACAGTGGTGTATTCACTGCTGCTGATTCACAGCTGAGGGAAGAACTTATACTGTGTGTGAAAGTCACACAATGCTAGGTAAAATGCGCCCTTGTTGAGATACACACATACAATACATTATGGTAATGTCACTGAATGAACATTGAAGGTACAGTGCCAACTGTAGCATCACTTGTGAGAAAAAAACGACATGAATTCAGTTGGCGATGCAGAAATTTTGATATTACAAACACTGACAAATGTTCCACAGCAGATCATTCATGCAGTGACAGAATGATGAAGGCTTAGCAACTGCAGAACTCTGTGGATCAGGTTTTTATGTTTGTTCCTGAAGAGCTGTTTTCGTTTAGACGGGTGGTACTGCAGCTCCTCTAGAGTAGAAAACGGATTAGTCTATTGGTATTTATCACAGATAATATTAAAGCATTAAGATTCATGTCACTTTGATTTGGCTGAAAATTGCAGCAATTTTCACATGTCCTTGTGAGAGTCACTGAAAACACTGAAAGGTAAAATAAATACATTCACTTATTCTGCAGCATTCCTTTCTCTCCTTTAGTATATTCTTCATATTTCTCCATTATAATGACCCGTTCTTCTTGTTAATGAAGGCAGCACACGATTGTTTTTTTTTCCTTTTTTCAAATATTCAGTGATTTTTTGGGGGAGAAAAGTCAAATGACGTGTCAAATGTCCCCTCTATACAAACTTGCACAGATTCTGAAGCAGACAGCCTTGGTTAACAGAGACAGTTGATAACCAACTCGATATGTCAACCTGGAGTTTCTTACTCTGAGCATGTTCATGTATAAGTGCTTGTGTTTGCAGCAAACACAGGTAAGTGTACTGGCAGTAGAGCAGCATCTTTCACAAATGAAGAGCAAACCTTTATTAGAAAAATCAGCACAATTTCACGGCAGCTGATGCTATGTTTATTGATAATGTAGCCAAGGGGAAGCATATATATGTTGAAAAGAAGTGGACCCGGGATACAGCTGTCTGGAGTCGTAATCTCCAAGTCTGACAATGAAGTTTTGATTATGTAGATAGGATTCAAACCCCCTGGACAACTGTACCAGATAAACTCAGTTCCTTAGTCTTTCCATCAGGATCCCATGATCCACTGTGTCAAATGCAGAGATTCGGTCTAGGACTAATAGGACCAAGATTTCTTTTTGTTATTGTCTCTGTCCATCCTCATGTCATTAATAACTTTTAATCAGATTCTGTGCTATGGGATGTGTGAAAGCCAGGCCTTAAATTGACTAATAGCATTAGTGAGTCTACAGTGGAGAAATGCTTGAGACCATCAACATGCAATGGTGGGGGTATGTTTAAGTTACCAGAGGAATTAGTATTTGGGATGTTGGGCTTGATGTTAAGACTTATTTAACTGAAAAATTATGCAAATGTATGGCTAATAGCAGCAGAGTAAACAGCAGGGGAGGGGCTGATAAGTGAGGTTAGAAAGTCTTCTCTGGCCCGTTACTTCAGTGTAGTCAGAGTTGATTTAGGTGGTTGGTCCATAATTCATAGCAGGACTGACATGTCCCACTGTAGATCGACATTTAGACAGTTAAAAGAATCAGAAAAGTGGCTACCACTCACCCGCTTCATTTACCGTGCCTTGAAGTGTGTAGATATCTTTGTCTGACCTGTATCTCTGTTAACAGCATCACGTTCAGTCAGTAAATCAGTCACAGTGGTGACCTCTGACCTCTGCAGTGGGGTTGTTTTGTGTGCAATCATTCAGTGGATCTGACCCCACAGATTTCTTTTCCTTTCTTTCTCATTGTTTAATTCAGTGGCACTATAAATATCCCACATCTCTGCCTGTTACTTCATTTCACACTCACTTTGTGAGTGCTGCTCTAAATTTATGAAGGTAATAAAAAGCTCTCCGCAGTTGCTCTGCAGATTTCTTTATACAGAATGCATCTCTGCTGTGTCTGACGCTGTGATCAGGAACAGGTGAATTTATACCAGAGACAGAGATAACCTCTGCTCTCCAACCCATTCGCCATCCATAAGCTAATGATTGTCTGTCTTTTTGCCTCAATCCTTCGTTGTTGCTCTCTCAGTTTCTTGTTTGTTTCCTCAACATCCATCTTGTCTGTTACTGCCAACACGTGTTTCTTCTCTGACAACTGATACCTTCTTCAGTGGAAGGTAGAGTCAGGCATCTTCATTCTGAGGTTGCAATGAATAGTCGTACTTCCCTGATAAGTGTGAATAAATTGGGTCTCCTAGCACACAAAGTTAATATTAATTAATTAATGTTAATAAGTTCAGAACTAGTGTCATGATTGAGAGTTCAGGCAGCATGCAGCAGAACAATGACCCAAATATGGACAAAAGGCAGCAGGATAAATAATCAAATAATCAAAATTGTTGCAGATTTATTTTCTGTCAGTTGAGTAGTTGATAAATTGACTAATGTTTTCATCCCTAACATCTAGTCAAATCTTGTAAACAATTATTTAGTTAAGCAAAATGGGTTGTAAAAGATTGCCACCATCTGAGATTCAGACTTCAGAGAACATTAAAACCACTGCAGTCATCAACATGTCAGTAAAAACACAAATACTTTAGTAATAAGCTCTATAAAGAAGCTTGTTACTATAATCTGTTGTATTCACACCCCATAATGACAGGTCTTTAAGTAATCTTCTTTTAAATTCCTTTTCATCGCATTCCCATAGAAAATGTAAATTCCATGCTTGATTGTCAAATTGATGCTCAGCTGTACTCTTTAAAGTTTTGAAGCACAAAACCCCCAGTCAACAAATTTAAAGCCCTCAATGCTAAATTCAGCATTTTGATCTCCTAAAAGCAGCACAGCTCCTGGAGGCGAGCCCGGCGTTATGAGTCTCTGTATCCGTCCTCTGCAATGAGATCCATCTCAATCACTGAAGATGTGCACATTTAATCACTCAGCTGTTTGAAATGTCTACTGCTGGAAGTTTATTGTGGTAAACCGGCAGAGTATGGAGGTGACGAATTAATGGAGAGCCTAACAACTGTACAGGATGGTAATGGAGCTCTTTGTGCATCAGTGGCTTCAGGTTCACAGGGTTAATGGGGTATTGCTCGTCTGAAACCATGATGGCAAGTACAATACTCTGCTATAGAGGGCTGAATGCAATTTAGAGAGGAGAGAGCGGAGCGGGGAGGTTAGGAGAGGAGAGGGCTGAGTTTGTTGTTTCTCAGTGTAATTCAAACATTACTGGTCATATAAATCATATATTTGTACTGTTAATGTGATATGGCAAAGTGAATATATTAGTAGTATATATTCACCAATAAATATTTAAAAAGGTACTAAACATAGGGCATTATCAAGTGCTATTTTAGTAGGGTCAGATATATAATTCCAAAAAGTAAATCATACACTTGGCTGCTTGTGGAGCTTGACACAGCCAGGTTAGTTTGTGTATGATCATAAGCACCATCAACTGTATTGACAGAGCTGTTAGCACCACTGATGTTTGGGTTTGACTGTCACCTACTCCTTATTGATAACACGGTTGATCCCGTGTTGTTGTGACTGAAGGCGGTGATATAATGATTTGTTTGTGTCAGTCAGATTATAAAATAGTTTTAATTAATTTTAATTTTATATAAAGTCTATTTTACATATAATTTTATATAAATACAGCCTAACAACAGCTGAAAAATACAAGATACAGTGATGATGTGTTAATGATCTCTTTTGGTCTCATATTACATAAATTGCTGCCTGGTGTCCCTAATCTTAATCAAGTTGTTACACGAAAGATTTGAATAAAACTCAACAGTTTTGCTTTAACCTTCAGTTTCCTTTACCCTTTCATTAGATTGCACTGAGCCCCTTGATATTTTCAACCTGTTCTCATTCCCAGGTCATCAAACATTGATGACCTTTATCCTACTTTCCAGTGTCTAATATTGCCACGGACACACATCCTCATATCAAAACGTCAAAATGGACCAGTGCCAGGCATACAGGACCTTTATTGTCATGGTAACAATATAAACACGTGGTTAATGTTCTGAAATGGTTCCAGTTTGGTGAAGTTTAGGCAACAAACCCAGTACTTCAGTGTTACTGGAAATCCACATAGAAAGTGAGAAGTGAGTGAGATGTGAGCGGTGTGTTAGCGTTCGGTCGGCCAATCCCAAGCCCTCAGGATGTCCGCCAGGCTTTGAAGGCAATTTAACATGGTGGCCAGACAACAGCGTCCGTCACGTCATGCCATTTTATCCCCATTCAAATTAGCGGAGGGCTAGTTGGCTTTTCTGGCCCGCGACGATGCTATTTCCATTTGATAAAATGGAAGCGTATCTGTTTCATGAGATTTGTGACAGCCAACAGATGGCGCTTCTAAAAACACTTCCTATGGGTACTGCCTGTTAGAAAAGATCATAGTTATATAAGCACATTACTTATGGAAGTCAAGTGCATTATGCAATTTAACTTATAATGCAAGTCAAAATAAGTCAGTGATGACTTTTGGTGAAACATAGGACACAAAAAGCAGCCTTCTGGGTAAAAGTCCTGTGTTTTACCCATCCATCCACCTCGGCCTCCTCCCCACACATACTTTGTCATTCTTTATACCACTTGACCGGACTACGGCATAGCTGAAAGCCATACATACGCTGCAAGGTGTCTTGCACATCTGTATCATAGGTCAAAAGAGGGGTGAGAAAGCGTCTGTATTTGACAGCCTGGGAGTGCACGGCAGTGTTATAACTCATTGTCTTTCTGCTGTGTTTCTGCTCACTGTTGCTCTGAAGGTCGTCATGTGGGCAATTTTTCATCTGTGCTGAAATTAATTTTAGCCGCCTGCCTCTATCTCTCTCTCCCTGCGTTTGTTTCGCGGAAAAGGACGATAAATCAGTTAAGTTAACTTTTCCTTTTGTCTGTGGGAGCAAAGAAGTCTGCAGCAAAGAAGTCAGAATAAAACCTTTATTTTCGCTGAAGTGAGTCAGTGACACGTGTCATTGTCGTGGCATTGTGTGACACTGTGGCCTCTACATGGAGTTGTTGCTTGAGTGGTTGGACTGTTTTGTTAATTGGTTTCAATGTCTGGGCCCTGCTTGTCGAAGGAATTCCTGGTAGAGGCCATCCTCAGTTAAGTTACTTTCCATTGACGATCTGACTCACATGTGTGAATTATTTGAGATAAATCGTGCTATTTGTAATATGTGATTTGACGTGTTAATTTATTTTGATTCTGATTTTAAAATCAGTTTCACATCATAAAAATGTGATGAATGCTCACAGAATCTCATTCAGATCACACTACTGCAAAATGGATTAGCCTATCCCAGTTTATATTATTGCTTTTGCACCTAGAAGCATGTTTGCGTTAGTCCTTCAATTTGTTTCCTGCAGTGGCACTTTTACACTAATTCCATCTCTCAATGGTTCTGCCAAAAACCAACATGCACTTGAAACACTTAGGAAGAGACAAACACAAATGACTGAAAATTTCCTCCAAACAGTGTCAACATTAAAGGATCATATTATCAACAAACAGCTAAAATTGGGTCCTTTATGTACATTTAGTGATAATCAAGAAGTGGTGACAAAGCGCGGGCAGATGAAAGGACTGCATTCAGTCTGGGCCACGCAGCGAGCAGCCTGTCTAATGTATTCCTGTTCCTTTGTAAATTTGTAATTTGTTGCATTTCAGTTTGTCGCTTGCATGGACTGATAAGGGAAATGAAAAAGGGAGGCTTGGATCTCCTCCAAGTTTTTGTAAATAATTTTTCCCTCCTTCATTTTGGAGGGTCTCACACACATTCTAAAGATGTGGGACTTCATCTGAGGTTCTTCTCCACCATACTGGTGGTTTGGTTGTTTACTAAGGCAGCTGGTGATTATTGTTCATTTTGGTTCATATAAAATTTACTTTACAGAAACTTGATACTAATACACAATATTTCTATAATAATCTTTAATGGTGATCATTTAGCCACATGACATTGTTGGAATAATTAGTGTCTTGCTGCATTTTGAAGTTCTGAGTGGTGACTGCTCTGGTGTATCTAGGACTGATACTAGACTCACATGATAGATAATATACATGGATTAAAGTCATGCATGGTTGTTGTTTGGCAGCTGGCATTTTTCCAATGTCAGACTATCAGACCACACAGGGAGATTTCCTCAAAAGCGTCATATCTAAATTAAGTTGTTTTATTTAGTTTAGTCTTGTCTTGTGTCTATGTTGTCCTGCGACTTCCTGTTTTACTCTTGTTTCCCTCCCTATGAAGTAAAGTTTATTAACTGTACTTCCTGCATTAGTGTGTTTTCCCGCCTGTGTGATTGTCCACCCCACCCTGATTCTTTCCACTTGTGTGTGTGTATGCATAGTTCATGCCTTCCTTTGTCCTGTGCCATTCCGTCTTCTCCATTGTGTCAGAGAGCCAGCGTTACAAGTACCTGTTTTTTTTTTTGTTATGAGCTTTGAGCTGTATTTTCTTTTGTACTTTGTGTTTTTGGATTCCTTTTAGTTAAACTTTTCTCCTTGCAAGAGTGATTTTCTGCTGTACTTTGCCAGAGAGAACTTTTCATTAAATACATCTTATTTTGAACTCCTGTGTGGAGTTATGCATTTGAGTTCATGTCTCAAAGTCTAGTCCAACCTGGTTAATATGGTAACAAAACATTGTCTAAAATATAGGTGTGGTATATAGGTCTTTTATATAGGAATATAAAACAGTATTCACAGTGTGTCTTTGCCTACACGACAAACACGTTTCAAGCACAGGTTGACTTTGAAAATGATCGGCAGTAATGTAAAATAGCATACCATCGTACATCTGATACAACCTTTAATTATTCAAAGATAGAAAGGCTGAAAAATTGCTGAACATTTCCTCAAAGAACTCTTGCAAAGAACTTGCATTATTGCGCTGTCACAGTCAAAGTGAAGCCTCCAAAGGAAATTCCAGGGATTTTCTCTGGTTTGCCATCAGAAAAAAAAACACCCTCTAAACGTTCTTCAAAGCCTTTTAACTTTCAGTGTGCAGCTGCCTGACGCAGCCATTTGGTATTCTGTTTATGGCTGTGGAAACAGGAACTGTGTCATTTTGACTGCTCCGCACAATCACAGCCGATCCAAGAGCTTTGATTACATTTTAAAAACAAAAATAAGAGTTTTTGTCAAGCTGGAGGAGGAGATGATCTGCCTCATCGTGATTTAGCGTCTTTTGTTTGTTCAAAGGAATCTGATTGTGGAGTTTACCTGTCATCACCTCCACACCCACCCACACACAAACACACACACACACTTATACAAACATACACTTCAAACCAATCAGTAGTCGGAGCAACCGCCTGCACTGCGCCATTAGTGGACTATGAAATGGAAGTTAACAGATTCGTACCATGAAATGCGGCCAGCAAAGGCCAACTATGATAGGACTGTGCTGAATCACAATGCTGCTAAAACTACTCAGTCAAAATGAACTATGTCAAAACTTTGGCTGACTCCCTCCCATATGTGCCCTATACCCTCATTAATTTGCTTCTTACTGCTGTGCACATTTCAGTCAGTGATAGAAACAAAATGAGAATAATTTAACAGCAGCAGAATCATGAACCAGCAGCAGCAGGGCTGTCAAACCAGACTGATGACCTGTTTTACATTAAGATGATAATAAATAATTAGACTATGTCTTAAATTACATTGTCTGTAGCCAGTTGTGTGTACATAAAAATATGTGATCATTACAGGCAGGATTTGTTCAAAAATAGCATTAGCATCACATTTCCTATATTAGCTGCCAGCTTTCCTTAGCTCCTCTGGTGCTCTTACAGAGGCGTAACTTCAGCTCCAGGCCTGATGCTGCTTCAAGGCAGACAGCTCATCAACATGAGTGACAGGTGGGATGTGAGGCACTAAGGTCAAGTTTAACTGGAATCATGCATACGGAGGTTCAAGGCAAAGAGTTACAAAAAGTCACTTCAATCATAATAAAGTACGCTTGTCCTCTACCAGGGTGTTTAAAGGTCAAGGTCAGTAGCAGAACAGCATCACTGAAGCTGCAAGAGAGTCAGTATTTTGCTCAAAGACACTACAGCAGTGCGCGTGCTTTGCAAAGTCTGAGGCTCCCTGCTCACCATTGTCTTCTGCCGGACACTTGCTGAATTTTGCTGACTCTAAGGTTTTGTTCCTTGCTGCTGAATGTAAAACTGGATTTCCCCCAGTGCATATCGCAGACCTTTCATCATCCTTTAGATCTATATTCAAAGCTCTTTCACATGGGTTGAGTGTAGAAAAAAGATAAAAGGTGATAAAGCATCTGTTTCAGGGGACTCCTTATTGGCACATCTTTAGTATGAGCGGTGGAAATCATGCACATTAGGTGGTAAACAAAAGGATATTGGCGGTGACAGACTTGTCAAATTTTGGTAGGACCATGAATGAAAGTGAGATTGATTTGATTTGAAAGAGAGACCCACCATTCAATAAAAACAAGCATGATTTGATAAACCTCTCCATCATTCATCACAACTCTATTTGGTATTTAATATTTAAGTTTGCACTGGAGTAATTATTCAATATTCATCGGCCAGTATGTCGGCAATCAGACTGAGAGTGATTGCGATTTAACAAGCACACCAGACTCATTGTCTAAGCATCTGATTGGCTGCTCAGTATGTTTCAATGGCAGCAAAGTAACGAGTCAGAAGTAAATTCATTCATCCCTCTGAAGTTGCTTTTTCTGAGGTTTGATTGCTTGTTGAGCTGCCTGTTGTTAGGAACCTTTACTGTAATAAGGAAGATAATGTCCTATCTTCTATCTACACATGGACCTACGCTTAATGAAGATGCTTCCATGGAGTCTATGAAATATACTGTTGGGCCTCACCACACGGTGAAGACCACATGTTTTTTTGTCTGTGGGACTATGGACTCCGTTCCCCAGTGTCCCCAAGTTTCACAGATAGGTGTGAAATCACCCCTGCACCCAGCTCCACAGCCACCATTGGCCAGAGTGGGACACATGATTTTACGACCTCAGGCCAATAAAACCAAGTGACCCCCACTGAACTTTCTCTTTCCCGTCGTCTCTCTTGAAGAGGAGAGACCAGCTCTCTTCCCAACTCTTTCCTGAAGAGGAGAGAAGCTCTTTTCTGACTTCTCTGCCTCAGTGTGGCCTGTACAAGAGCAGACCACCTCTTTCATGGTAGCGACACAAGGTCCTGCCTGAACTAAGCAGATCAGCACCAGCAGGTACGACCCAGAGTCTGCCAGCTGATAACCAGAGCAACAGGAGCACACCAGCAAGTTAGCATCAAGCTGCTAACTAGCCAGGAACAAAGGAGCGACCGGATCCTCCAGCCTGTAACCACACAGAGAGGACAAGAACCACACCTCTCTCAGCAACAAGCCGCTCACCTCAAGGACTCTTCTTCTCCCCTTTAAGGACTGGTAACAAACTCTAACTGGGCACAATTAGCATAGCATTACTGCATACATGGTTTACCCTTGTTAATATATTGACTTGCTTTAATGATCATTGAGTTTGATTGTTGTGATGTGTTGTAGTTTACTGTGCAGCCATTAAGTTTAGTTGATGTTTGTTTGTTCACATAGACACAGAGTCTACATGCAACTGACCATCCTTTCTTAACCAGGCACCTTTATCTACACACACACACACACACACACACACACACACAGTTTACAACAGGCCTAGACTGAGGGACAAAGCTAAGCTAACAGCTACAGCACTTACAGCTCTTTGTTTCCTCTGCCCCACACCCCAGCGGGTCTGGCCGTCACCATTCGGGCTCTCCCCCACCTTTGTGGTTCTACCTCACATTCCTCAGCCTAATCACACACACACACACACACACACACACACTCTCACTATTGTTTGTTAGTTAGTCATAGACACTTAGTTAGATTGTTTGGTTGATTTTTGTTCTGTTTTAATAAATGTTTTAATACCTGCTGTCTTCTTTAATGTTGTACAAGGGTGAACACTGCCAACCTCTACACCGTCAAGAACTCCAAAATCCTTCAGCTAGCTATCAATGTGGTAATTTTGGTAGTAATTATTAAATTAATTATAAAACATAATTCCAAATTTATAGTTTAGTATTTTTATGAGACTAAATCAATTAAAACGGCTATCTTTTCCTCGTTTTCCGAGGTGGTGCCCCAATTGAGGTGAACTTTATTCAAAGTTCCATTAATTTTAATAATTATTAATTATCTTTGATAATTATTAATTATTTCTGATAGCCAAATTGAACTTACCACTGTTAAATACCAACAATACGCTTCCAAATGATCTCTCGTTATTGAAAGGAGCTCCACAATCAAATGCATTTCATTTCTCTCAGTTATTTTTACAGGCAGCCACCAAAGTCACACTTCCAGAGTGGAGCAAATCTACCGTGTACCTGACACATGTGCTCCAAATATCTCATTTCAGTTATATTTTCATCATCTTTCCTTTTTTTTTTCTTTGCTTGTCATGTCACCTTTGGTAATTCACTGTAATTTCCATACAGATGTAGAAGTGTAATTGTTTTGACAAGTTTCTCTCCATCTTCATATTTTAATTAATCTTTTTTCCACACATATTTGAAATGTTGTCAAAGATGCTGTACAAATATAGCTGTACTAAAAGCTCTGAAATGTGAAAATTTTCCCAACACACCTGTTCTCACCTGCCACACTTTTCCCTCTAATCTACATTGGCTCGCAGATAACTTGGGAAGATTTAAACTGACTAGTTCATGTTTTTAATTCCAGAGACCTGCAATGATTAGTGGAAAACTTGTGATTCAAGGACCCTTAAATTAACAACAATTTAAAGAATTGACAAATTGCTTTTACAAGAATGAAACAACGCTGAAACAACACAGTAACAAAAGACTAAATCAATAAAAGACTAAAAGGGAGGCAAAAGGCTTTTACAATTGCTCATGTTTTAGCAGTGGTATCATCATAAATATCAGTGTCTGCAATATTATTTACCTTATTTGAGTGTGAGCACGTTCCGAGCAGCTGGATGACTGAGTTTGTCTGCTGTCTCGCTCCCTCTGTGAGCCCTGGAGATCTGATGGAGTTTAATTAATGATTTGATAGCTGTTGAGATGTTAAGTTTAGCACAGGCATGAAATCCAACTGAGGAGTAGAAGCAGAGCAGGATTTCTCTCCACCTGGTTTTCCATATGCTTTGCATCTTGTTGTTTTTTCCCCTTCTGTCTCTGTCCTGCGTTCTCTGATTTCCATCTGTTTCACTGTTTAACTCAGCGTTCCTCATGCTCCATAGCTTTGTCTTGCACACACATCTCAAGCAGCAAGAGGTGTTAAAATGTGTGGGAATTGTGTTAAGAGCTTTGCAGACACTGTAGGAGCTGAAAGGCTGTGGAGAGAAGAGAGTGTTATTTTGTCTCATTAAAAAGCAGCAGTGGTTCCACTGGTATCAGGACAGTGTCAACAGAGCATCAGTGATACAATCTGTGAGTAAACTTAGGTGAATAAACAGCAATGCACAGTCAGAGTAACAGATGATTACCAACTGTGGGCTGAATCTGTTGTATCGGATTTTATCGGTGTGCAGGTATGGAGTGTTAGAGAGGAGGAATGTGTGGCTCTCACTGTGGGAGGTGATAACAGTGTCTGATAGACACTTGGGCACGCAGCTGTTGTGCCTAATATCTCACATACTTAGTACAGTTTAAGTTGATGTTGACACTCTATAGATGGCAGAATCTCAAACATATAACTAATTAATTTTGAAGCCTAATTAACAAACTTAATACCGTCTATATCCGTTGAGATGAATGATAAAAACTTCACATTTTTTGTTTCTCAGAAACGTGTTAGCATAGCATATTTTAGTCTGTTAAGTCTGTTTAGTCTGTTGATTACAAACATTAATCTATAAAATATCAAATGCTTGTGTTTTGAATGTTGGTTGGTGGTTGAACTAGGTTATGTTCAGGTTTGTAGGACATATGCATCCAATTGGTGTATTTCCCTCTTGAAATACAATGTTTTTGGGGGAATTCTTTATTCAAAGTACCTCATAGTACATTCAATTCTACCAGTTTGTCCAGACTCATATCCCAACGACTAGATTGCTGTGAAATTTGGTTCAAACATTCATGCTGACTTGAAAATGTGTTGATCCCATGACCTCTCATTTAGCACCATTAAATTAAAGTTTAATCTGTCCAATATTTTGCTTCACCAAGCATTTCACCAAATACTTGCAAAACTAATGATATTCCCATCACCCTCAGCTGTACATTGTGATAGTATTCATTAGTAAATGTTAGCCTGCTAACATGCTAATCTAAGATTAGAACATTGTGTTTGTTAGCGTGCTAACATTAGTTGCTCAAGCGTTCCTCAATAATTCAATACTATATCAAAATGAACTCGGAGGTGTGCCTGAACAGACATGAGTGATACCATAATAATGTTATTCTTTCACATGATCTGCTCTGGCCTATAGTAGACTGGTAACCTGTCCAATATGTGCTAGTGCATGCTGGGAGAGGCTCATCCATGAACTCTAGTAGAGGTAGAGATTACATCATTACATTACCAAACATTTGTTGATTGACAGTTACTTATAACAAACGCTGCTGGAAGAAGCAAAAGAACCACATGTGCTGAAGAATGGGTAGAGAGGGGAAACTAGCAACAGTAGCAGAAATAACCACCAAAAGAAAAGTAAAAAGCTGCACTCCCGCTCAGGATGATGAGTTGTTAATATTCTTGAATTTGCGTCATGTTAATTTGCACTATCCATCCTTGAACTACAGTGGACTGCCCATAGAGAGCCTGTCTTTTCAGTGCTGGCTTGGCTTCCTCATTATATTTAATATTTCATATATATTTGCACTGGAAATTGTTAGTTGTTGCATGTTTCCAGCTTTTTTCGGTGGCTGTGAGCCCGGTGCTGATCTACAGTGTGGAGTAAGAGGATGACACACATAGGCTTACCCACACACATATAGCAAAGACATATGAACCTAAAGCTATAAACATCCTAATCCCACTAGTATCAGCCAGGTTGCTGGACTCTATGGCCTGGATCTCTCGTCACTTCGCCCTTGTCTGCCTCCATGTGTTTGGCTGGCATTGTTGGAAGAGCAACCATCTGTTTGGAGGCCCGTCCTTTGGCTCACTCTTTGTTGTCAGAAATAAAGTATTTCCAGCTTTTTTTTGTCTCATAAAACTTGGCATTGAAATGTCATCACAAGAGTCAAAATTTCCACAGTGTGCATGTTTTGATTGCTCACGTTTTTAATCCAGGTTGGATAATGTGGTCACAGCCAGTGGGGGCAGCTTGTTGAACCAATGAGTAAAATGTGTACCATGTAACCATGACAACCAGAGTCCAAATGGAGGATCAATCATCCTACTCTCTGTTCAATATTTGCTATTGCTCTTCCTTTCAACCATACATTTAAGGTGACATAAACACAAACATTAAGGATATCCTGAGAGATTGTTGTTATTGTGTATGACTTACTATAAGAAACATTAAAGCCAAAATATCACCAGATAGGAACATAAATATTGACCAGTTCTGCAATTCTTTATTAACTTTTTGAAAAATAAGCTATGTTTAAGTTATGGTTAGGGCAAGGCAATTAAATGTGGTTACGATAAAGGGGAGATCATGGTTATGGTTGATAAAAATGTAAACATTAATTGCAGGTCTGTGTTAGTATATAAACACTACTGGTTGCCTGGCAAATAGTAAACTCTAAATGGTCATTTTTATGGTTAAACAATCAGTTACAGCACAGAGCAACAAGAGAACTGCAGTAGCAAACTAAAGTTGATATCTTTATATCAGTAGTGCATATGCGCTTTGCATAGAATAGTATGCAAATGTACCAAATCATGGTTTGTACATAGTATTTGTGTATAGTAATTGTTCCACTGTACCACAACTCATTTGACAATGACTCTGTATGTGGGCAATAAAAATGGCATACTTTGCAACTTCAGCAATAATTTGATATTTAGCATCCAAATAATTATCCATTTGATCAGTGGCTGAGATACACATAACCTCTGTTCAGACACCCTCGACAGGGTCTCCTTCTCAGAGGAGGCTCAGGGGGGTAATTATTAAGAATAAGTAATTATTCAGATCAACCTCATTATGCTGATGCTCTGACAATAACAGTATAAGGTCAGGATGGGTGTAAAAAACACACAGCACACCTTAATTTTTGCAAAATCTTCTCATTATTTAATAGAGTTTTTCTTTTTTACACCAAAGTTAAAGAGGAAAAGTTGACCTGGATAGAGCAGCAGTGTTGAGCTTGTTTACAGAAATACCAGCGTAACAGCACTCCACCTGCTGTGTCCTGCATGAGCACATTTTGGCATCCTCTGCTGTCAACTAGTCACTGCAAATAAAAGCTTGCATTAAGGTGTTGTGAAAGCACATCAGCTTAAAAACAAATTGCTTACATAAAGTGTCATATGTTGATAGTTCATCGTATGTACAGATGGTGAGACTGTCACACCTTTCTAATCAAAGTAAACTGACCACAAAGTTTATGAAGGTTTCTGTAGAAAAATGCTGTTTTTGATGTCTGTAATTAATGTCACAGAATCCGCTAGAGCATCCAACACAAGTGAAAACAGAAAACGTTCAACTTTTCTGTGCCAACACAGAGTATATTGATTTTTTTTAATCTCATGTTTATACTGACATAATCCCTACATACAGCCACAGTAAGTTTTCATCTTACAAATTACTGTTTAAAGCAAAACAATTTGCTGAAAATGATTTTTGTCATTTCTGTTTCCTGTTTTGTTTTGTTTTCATACTTGAATAATTTGACTAAAATTGCAATTATGCAATTTGAAAAGAAGGGAAATCAATGCGTAGACTCTAAATCTAAAGGATTTCCAACCTGACTCTCATGGGAAGACATAGTATGTACAACTTAAAATAATAACAACTTCAAATAAGTATTTCATTGAATCTTAATGAAAAATGTGTTGGATTTTCTGTCTGAGGAAGCCCTCTGTGGGGCTGAAGATTAGGACCTACAGTGGCTCTCCTCAGGCTCCTGTTTGTTGAACCTTTCAACATTTTATTTGGTGTTTAAGTACCATTGTGGCTTCATTAACTGCAGTTAATTTCCCTAATTATAGTTTTAACAGACCCTCCATTATTGTAGCCGATATTTTGCAGAAGTGCCACGTTTTATCATCTTACCCTCAGCCTGAACAGTTACTCTATAAAAGCTTATTGTGCTTCAGGTCATTGAAAACCTTTCACAGGGCCCTTAGAGGTAATTATGAATTCTTTATTCTGAGCAGCTTAAAGTCACATAGGCGTGAAGCAGCTCTGCGCTCTCCAATAAGCCCAAACAATCTGAATGGAAGCTATTCAGTGTCCGTTTAAATCCCACTGATGAAGGTGCATTTTATTAATAAGGATTTAAAGCCCATAAGATGCAGAGGAGGCAGGCGTGAGGACTCTGAGGTGAGACTGTGGTCCTGTGTGGTAAAGTGTTTGAGAATGGTTTTTCGGTGTTGGACCGTGTATGGAAGCAGGATGCTGTTTTCAAAAAGCGGAATCCATCATTTCATTAAAAGCTAAGGGTCATCCTGGTGCTTAAGTGGCCAAAAAGCACATGGTGTAACTACAATGTCCTTGGTTTGATTCCAGATGGGAGTTTTTGCTGCATGTCGTAGTCCTCTCTCTCTCCCCATCTCTCTCCCATCTGTGTGTGTACAGTACTTTCCAAAAATGACCCAAAAATAACAATAACCCACAGTTACTGCCTCTCGGTTGTAAGCGTCCATCCACCAGTCAAGTTGCAGTTTACATCTGTGTGAGTCCAGAGTCAAGATAACTGTCACTGATTCAGTATCCAAGCAAATGTGAAATATGGTCACAACCTCCCCTTATCATCCTGAGTTATGGTGCTCAACAATGGCCAGAACATTGTGATGTCACGATGAAGCTGACCTTTGACCTTTTGGATATAAAATGTCATCACTTCATCATTTAATCCGATCTGACATTTGGGTGAAATGTTATGGCCAAACTCGCATTTTGTGAGGTCACAGTGACCTTTGACATTTGACCACCAAAATCTAATCAGTTCGTCCTTGAGTCCAAGTGAACATTTGTGCCAAATTGGAAGAAATTCCCTCGAGGTGTTCCCAAGCAGATGGACAACACCAAAACATAATGCCTCCAGTCAAGGCTGTCGCAGGCATAGAAAGGCACAAAATAAAAAAAAACTGTAAGCAGCACATTACGTATGACAAATGAACAATTTCTTTTCAAAAGAGTTCTGTCAGCCCACTTGTGGAACAGTTTACATGTGGATATTAATATGTAAAGCATTAATGTTTTCACCACAAGAAATCACCAAGCTCAGAACACCAGAGAGCAGCGATTGATGAGACTGACTTCTCCTCCAGGGAAACACTCAGAGCCTGCAGGTGGATGCCAGGGTGGAGGTGGGGCTTTTGAAATTCTCTAACAACAAAATATATCGTTTGCAGCTGTCCTAACGTAATAAATCAGTGTTAAAATTAATCCCTTTTATGATGTAACATCAGGGGCTGTTTCTTGAACTTAAACATATGTTGTTTTGGGGGAAGTGTCTTTGAATTTCGATATGGACAGCAGCCGCAGCCATGATGCAGCAACAGAGTGAACAGAGAGGCTTTAGTGCATCTCCTTGTTGGCTGCCTGGACTACCACACAGACTTTTCTACATTTATACATTTTAAGGCACAAATAAAAGTACTGATAGATTCATTTCAGTGCCAGTAATCAAAAATGTTTATACACAGTTTTAGAAGATTAGAAAGTTAAACATGAATATTGAATGAAAATTATAAAAGAAACATCAAGCAAAATCCTGACCATATTTATATTGATAGGTACATCAGGCTCACTTGCTCATCTATAGACATTGCCACTCATATCAAAATGTGTTTAACTTCAAGCCTTTATTCCACCTCAGTCTGTTGGGAGTGCTGCCATTCTCAAGTTTTCAAGTTTTTTTCATCTCTGCTACGGTACAGAACATGTAGCTAAATCCAAGGGCACTGCTCTGAGTTTGCACCAATTCAGATTACAGAGTAAAATAACTCCAGGTTGGACAACAGTGTTCAGCTGCTCTCTCTGATGGAAAGTTTCAGGCATTTTGCTCCTCTGATCATACCCAGGACTGGTGGGTGACGATAAGGGTGCTAAATGACAGGTCAGGGGATCATCATATCATAGAAAAATTATACATATATAAGAAAAAGGATATATATAATCTGACTTTCCAGTACATGTTTGTGTTACCAATTTTCCAACACTCCATTTTCACCCACTTTATTATTCAAAAATAGAAAAAATCCCAGAGTCTTTGCTGGGGGAAATTAAATGAGCTTTACCTAAAATACATACGTGGCATTACAACCATCATAGGCCTCCAGGAGCTCTCTTGGCATCAGCAGTGTGGTAAAGCAGAACCAGCTAATCAGTCCAAAACTAATCTGGTCTAAAAGAGCTTCACTTAGGCGGCACTGCCTATCCTCAGAGCCGTTAACATTCCTTACATGGAGCAAATTGATTTTTCCAGCCTGATTAAACTCACCTTGCTTGTGATTGGTGCTGTTGATTAACTGCTCAGTGATTTCCCAGACTGATTCTGGTGGCTGTGATTGCCAGTGGCCTGTTGTGTTGGCAGAGACTTTATTAGAACACAGATTAGTAAAGGGGTGCGTGGAGAATACATGTCTTTACTTCCAAAGAAAAGAAAACTGGTTGATATCCAATATAAAGAAAACTCTTCTCTGCAGAAAGCCCTCCTCTATTGTTATATTTGTTGTGTTTTTTTTATTTTGTTTTCTATGAAGCAAAAAGACTGTAAACACCCTGATCATCACCCTGGTGAATAGCCGTCACAAGACTCTCACAGAAAATCCCGTATGCGT
This sequence comes from Pempheris klunzingeri, assembly GCF_042242105.1. Lineage (NCBI taxonomy): Eukaryota > Metazoa > Chordata > Actinopteri > Acropomatiformes > Pempheridae > Pempheris > Pempheris klunzingeri. Next base: position 13,144,493 of record NC_092023.1, read on the forward strand.
AATCTGTATGTACTTCCCACACTGCATGAATAATTGGACATTGTTTATTGCTAAATTATTTTCTAATTACTCATGGTGACAAACATAATTGCTGCTGGGATTGTGTTCAGCAGCAGCATTTTATTTAGGGTTGAGGTGGATGGTGCTCGTACAAAGTGCAGGCCTGTGACACCAGAGTTCCATCTGGAGTCCACTCTGTGGTTAGAAACAGAAACCCTTCAGTGAAGGTTGAGGAAACGCTGTTGTCAATTTGAGTGGATATTGTATTCCAAGATTGGATATTTTGGTGCAAAACAAATAAAATATGTCATCATTTTACTCGTATCAACATTTTTGTGACCTTCCATATTGCAACAATTTTCGCTCAATAGAAAATGTAATCCACCCAACATTATGTTTCCTTCAAAACAAATTTACTGTTGCAAATTACATAGCTGAAGCAGTATTCAGTATGAAAATGGCAGGAAAATGTTAAGTGCATGTGAAACAGGGAAAAGGGAATTGGGGGACAAAAACTTTATATTCTAAACATAATCTAAATCTAAGACAAACTCTGAATTTAACTCACAATCTGGGTCCACTTCCTCATCGTTATGTCCTTGTTAGGGCATACACAAACACTCATACACACACACACTCAAAGGGAAAGTAAGACAGAGAGAGAGAGAGAGAGAGAGAGGTGGTCCGTGCATATGATTGTGGAGAAAACATGTTTGGTCTTTCCTGTGGAACTTGTTGAGACCGATGACAGGAGATGGGGAGCTTGTTGACATAATCACCAGAGGAGACAGAAATTGAACTCTGACATGTGAACAAGCTTCTGTTGTAAAATCACATGTCATCAACCTCTCTCTCTCTCTCTCTCTCTCACTCACACACACACACACACACACAGATACATACACCCGCACACACACACAAAACAAAAACAGATGGCAGATGCTGTGGAGATTTGTGATATTAATTCAGTCCCATATGTTATAGGTTTACCAGGTTCTATTATGCCAATAAATCACATCCCAATTGTTTGAGAAACAAAATAACACTTTAAAAGAATTCATCATCAGGTTGTGCTGTATAGGTGCATTTTTGTTCAATCTCAGGTAATAAATGTATTTATGATAGATTGTGTTTAGCAGCTAGTTTTTGGTTTTTCTTTCCAAAAAGAAATCTCCAGCTCATAGAAATGGGGCAACTGCTATTGAGAATTACTGATGGCACATTAAACTCACTATACGTTCAGTTTACACAGTAATAATATGTTTACAGATCACATCCTCCATTCTGCAACCATGCTTAAATATCATTTATTTATCATGAAGGATGAGTTTTGTTTTATGCAGCTGAACTACTATAGATCTGATTAATACAGCACTGTGGCAGCCCACAGTTTGATTCTGATTCAAACTGATTCAAAATCAAATTTTCTGTCTTTCTGTCACAAGCTTTTTTAATGTCAGCACCACATGAAGTTTACACACACATGCTGGTTTTACATGGAACAATGATGACAAAACGTAAAAAAACTTAATAAAAAAGGAAAACTGACCACAGTCACTGCAATTTCACTTGCTGACTTTCCACAAATTTGAGGCCCAGCGAATCTAAATACATTTTTTTTGGAAGATATAAAATGTGTGAAAAAAGAGTTTTGCCGCTCATATGCTAATCTGCTCTGTTACCTGATTAACATTTGTCCTTGGTGGAGACCAGTGAACCCTCAAGCCTCCATGGTTACAGAGTTAAAGGATTAGTGTGTGTTATAACACACACACACAGAAAGCACACAAAACAGCTCACACATGAATAGATAAATAAAACACAAAATCTCATATATGCAAACAATCAATCATGATCCCTCTTTGATATTAAAAGCCCCTTAGCAATCAAAGCTACAGTATAAGCCTAGCAGGATTTATACTTGACGCAAGGGTCAACAGCAGTCCTGTCGTAGACACCCTTTACATAAATGTGTTTCAATTATATCGTCCTCTGTAACTGTGTTTACATTCATTCATTCATTTACTCTGATATAGAGCAACAGTGGGCTATGCACACACCTGCAGTAGTACAGTAGGAAAAACTGTTTGCTTGTCATAGGGAAGATGAACCAGCACTGAAGGGAAGAGAGACTAAATACAACGGGGCAGGCAGGTAATTAGACACGTGTGGAACTAATTAGGGGCAGATGACAATCAGCAGTGGTGGGAAAAACACAAGGGGAAGTCATAGAAGAAAATAAAACTGGAAATAATTAATGCATGAACATGAACTAGAAAACAGAACAGGACATGACAGCGGCAAAGTAAAATAGTCTCAAGAAGATACACAAGAATCTGTTGAGACTAACTAATATTTCTGTTTCAAAATGCCAAGTTAGTGTGCAAATGTTGACATATGAGTCACAAATTATAAACACAGATACAGATCAAGATTTAGAGATACGAATCACTTTGCATTTATTTGTGCATTGCGTTTTATGAGTTACAATACCAATGAATGAAGTCAATCGGTCCACATTTACTGGACTGTTTTTCAGAATTTCTACCGTACAACTTCTGTCAAGTTATCTGTGCAATGCACCTTGTTCTGAAATGTTTTAGTGGGTGGATTTTTTTTTTGGTGCCCTCTTCAAAAGATTTTCCTGTTGTATCTTTCCTTTGATTAGTTATTGTTCTTTTATCTGTTGTCTGTGTCATTCAGCCCACTCATTAGAGGTGACAGGATACATATGCGCTTCTGTCTCTTTTTAAGCTTTGTCACGATGTCAGCTCTCATGTTTGCAGGAACTAGCTCTTTCCTGTAGCTATGACATGAATAACCCTCATTCCTAAATGGTTCCAGTAATGGATTTAATGGTGTGAAGTTGGAATCTTGTCGTCTTGTTTAGCTTGTGGGGAAAGTCTGCTGTTCTGGTCACTGAATGATCAGTCTAAAAGGGGAAGAAATGCCATTCGATCAGCAGATTGGCCTTTCTGTATAAATCTCATTAACTGAGGAACCTGCCATTCCCCCGTCACTTATCAAGCCAAAATGTCACAGAAAATTGGCACCTTTGCTCTTGGTGCAGAGAAAATTCATATGAGCCTAAGAAATGTTCCACACAAAAAATCTTTTTGTTCACCACCTTGAATGGCTGGGACACCTGATTTTCTTTGCATTCATCTCTGCTTTTCCTGCAAGATGGTCTAGGTGACTGTCATCTGAACAATAGAGGAGAGGTAGCTCATAATGTGTCACATCACACTTGGTCCTCAGGAGTAGAACGCATAGAGCTTGGGGAAAAAAAGGGAGAAAAGCACTTATGATTTTCAACAACTTCACAGCCGGCATTTGTATATCATATTTTGTGAGCAAAATGCATGAGCTAAAGTGCAGAAATTTAAGTTTGTGTGAGTGTGTACGTATGTGTGTGTTGAAAAGTTCATGTTACATCTACAGTGGGACAAAAAAGTATTTAGTCAGCCACCAATTGTGCAAGTTCTCCCACTTAAAAAGATGAGAGAGGCCTGTAATTTTCATCATAGGTACACTTCAACTATGAGAGACAGAATGGGGGGAAAGAATCCAGGAAATCACATTGTAGGATTTTTAATGAATTAATTGGTAAATTCCTTGGTAAAATAAGTATTTGGTCACCTACAAACAAGCAAGATTTCTGGCTCTCACAGACCTGTAACTTCTTCTTTAAGAGGCTCCTCTGTCCTCCACTCATTACCTGTATTAATGGCACCTGTTTGAACTCGTTATCAGTATAAAAGACACCTGTCCACAACCTCGAACAGTCACACTGCAAACTCCACTATGGCCAAGACCAAAGAGCTGTCAAAGGACACCAGAAACAAAACTGTAGACCTGCACCAGGCTGGGAAGACTGAATCTGCAATAGGTAAGCAGCTGGGTGTGAAGAAATCAACTGTGGGAGCAATTATTAGAAAGTGGAAGACATACAAGACCACTGATAATCTCCCTCGATCTGGGGCTCCACGCAAGATCTCACCCTGTGGGGTCAAAATGATCACAAGAACGGTGAGCAAAAATCCCAGAACCACACGGGGGGACCTAGTGAATGACCTGCAGAGAGCTGGGACCAAAGTAACAAAGGCTACCATCAGTAACACACTACGCCAAGGTCCTGGAGTGGCCTAGCCAGTCTCCAGATCTCAACCCCATAGAAAATCTTTGGAGGGAGTTGAAAGTCCGTGTTGCCCAGCGACAGCCCCAAAACATCACTGCTCTAGAGGAGATCTGCATGGAGGAATGGGCCAAAATACCAGCAACAGTGTGTGAAAACCTTGTGAAGACTTACAGAAAATGTTTGACCTCTGTCATTGCCAACAAAGGGTATATAACAAAGTATTGAGATGATTTTTTGTTATTGACCAAATACTTATTTTCCACCATAATTTGCAAATAAATTCTTTAAAAATCACAGACAATGTGATTTTCTGGATTTTTTTTTTTTTTTTTTTTTTTTTTTTTTTTTTTTTTTTTTTTTTTTTTTCTCATTTTGTCTCATAGTTGAGGTATACCTATGATGAAAATTACAGGCCTCTCATCTTTTTAAGTGGGAGAACTTGCACAATTGGTGGCTGACTAAATACTTTTTTGCCCCACTGTATGTGGTGCAAAAGAAACTGCTGAAAAATTAAGCAATTATCTTGAGCTTCACACTCATCCAAACTCTAGTCTGAATTAGATTAATTTAAACCTTAAACTGCAATATTTAAGTTTTCGGTTAAAACACTTATTGTTGCCAAGAGTTAGATTGGATTATTAATGCCACTGTCATGTCCGCACAGTAAGTATGAGCCAGCCACAGCAAGTCATATCAAACCCATGGAAAGTGCGAGAAACTGCAAAGCACACGTGCTAGATGAGCAGTTTTTACTGGAATGAAGAGAGCACTGTGTTTAACATTCAGGATTCCACTTCCTTGACTCATTGAATAAAGCAGAACAAAGAAAGATGAATCAGTGGTGTTCACTTTCCGCCACAGGCGTCCTCATCCTTGAGTAAGACATTCATTTTCAGGAAGAGTGCGCACTGGGAAGCAGGTGAAGGTGGTGATTTCCTTTAATCTTTATACCTTGTGTGACTGGTGAGAGCAAAAATCATACATCAGAATCTGAATCTATTGTAGTAAAGCTACACACACACACACACACACAAACACGAGCCTCATAGCAACTTTATTTCTAAAAGGTGACTGGCAACATATTTAACGAGTTACTCAGAAATCTTGCTGAAGCTTGATCTATTCAAATAAATTCAGCGAGATGAACTGATTTAGCATATAATTGATGTGAATGGATGCCAGAAAGGTTCATCTACAGGAGAATAGATATTTGAAAACTATACGAAGTGCCTAAGAGCCTTATTGCATTATATTCCAAGGTGTTATGAATTATCACTCAGACTTTTGTGTTTCCTTTACATAAATGAAGACATTTTCACCACATTTTGATGCAGAAACAACATAAATTGGTGCATTCAAATTCACCAGAATGCAGGAAATGAATTAAAGGCACATCTGCTAAAAGTCAATTGAGCCCTGCAGATGAGTGTTTAGATGATAACACGTAAAGTATTTAAACTTTATAAATAAATAGGAGGTTCAGGAAGGCAACATGATTCTTTAAATAGACTTCAGGTTATCAACATGCCTCTGAGCAAAAACCTTTAGTGGTCAAAACATGTTTGCTTTTCAATGACTTCACCATTACAGTAAAGGCTTCCTCCTTTCCATAGTTTTACTGGATTGTTTTCTGATTGTGGCCCTTTTCATTCATTTGTTCTACTTTAACAGCTGTTTTTTATATTTGTGTAAAAAACAAAGAGTAGCTACAAAATGGGTTAGACATTGTAAATATGTGAGGTATTGTCTCAAGCTGGTAGCAGTGATCAGATAGTTTTGCCTAAACCCAAGCACATAGCTTGTGTGCCTAGACATTGTTTTCATGCTCAGCTAATAGGTGTTTAAGCAAGAAAGTTGCAAGAGCCAGAGCAGATATACTTCCCCTACTCTCCAGCCACAAAGCCAGATATCTGTGGCCAGGAGAGGGCAACCTGTGATGCTCGATCATGTCTCACACGTGTACTCACCACTCTGGGTCACACCCTGATAATCTGACAGATGTGGACAGGGAGAAAATTCAGCTTCAGAATACTGTACTTGAGGAAGGTGATAAAAAAGACAGGTATAGGAAGAGACAGACTGCAAAAATGGCTGAGATACAGTGAAAGTAAGGATGCTTTGTCTTGATCCACAGGGTGTTTTTTGCTTTTAAGCGTGACAATGAGTACCTTTACCCTCGGGGAGGCAGTGAAAGTTTCAAAGATAAAAAAATAAAAGATTTGAAATATTTCCAGAGCACAAAAGCTAACATGATCTAAAGAGATTCTTTGAAAGCATCTGGGATAGTAGGGCAAAAAAACACTTTGTTTCTCTCAAAACTGTACAACACAGGGAATAATTAGAGAGAGAATTGGATGCTCTGCTTTAGTTGGCCTGCAAAAATGATTCAAACAAAAGGGACAACATTGTCATTTCTATGGCCCACCACATTTACTCTCTGGATGCAGTCCAGTATTAGAGAGCTTCACTGCCAGCAGCATCAACAAAAATGCAGACAGAGAAAAAAACAACCATTTATTTCCCCACAATCTGTGATGCAACCCCTGTGATATCTCCCGCAGACAGTAAATTAGGGAGACTTGAGTGGATGGAGAAAAGAAAATAACCACGTTCAAAGTCCTTTGGAATATGTTTGGAGTGGACAGCAGCTGCACTCCCAGGCACTGGGATTGAAACGATAGACTGCAAATGTCAGGGTTATGACAGTGGAGAGAGTGACTGGGAAATTTAAAAGAGAGATGGTTCACACATAAATCCACCAACCATTTTCTCTGTTTTCCTCCCATACAATATTTGTAGTATACTGAATAAACTACAATGCTTTTTTCATGAATCTTTCATTGAGTCATTCAGTGCGGTTTTGTCCCCCACATGCAAGGATCACTAATAACTGTTATAGGGGGCGGCTTGATTAATCTGTGACTGCAAACTCAGATCACTGATAGTAATGTTTTTCTGTCTCAGTTTTTTTCAATTTACTAGTTTAAGTTGTTCCGATTTAAAAAAGTGCCCGTCTCTGTCTCTTTGAAATCCTGCTATGTAAAGTGTATGCTTGCAGACTGTTTGAGGCTCACCATTTGGCAAGTGAAGTGGTAAGCTAAGCACGGTTAAGGCAACCACAGATGATGGGAGGGAGGTTTTTTTTTTCCACAAACAGAAGAATATTGTTTAGCCATGTCAGAGGTTAAATACACTGGTTCTGCACAGGGACAGTTCATTATTTGTTCTGGTAATACAGAACAAACCTAAAGCTGGAGTTAAACTATTAAATATACAAAACAACCAGGTCTCTGTCTGTTTATTCCAAACGCATGATTTCCTGTGTGCAAGATGTTTCCTAAGGAAACCTTAAATAAAAAAGACAAGCTATTCTCATTATCATCTCTGCACTGTGGGGTTCCTGACTGCTGAAGAGAGGGATGCCTACACAGCAAACGCCCCCTGTAATCACAGGTGAAATATATAAAATGAATGTTTGGCACTTTGTTCTAATAGAGTCCATAAATAGGACAAAAGAGTCCATAAATACAGAACAGTGCTCTACAAAGCAGAACAGCCTCCCTGGGGTTTTATCCTCGTCTTCCTCTCGGTCCTGTTTCAGCCTGGTTTGAATTGGTTCCCATTACTGGCTGGAGAGAGGCTGCTCAGCTCTTAAAGCCTGCAGTCACTCAGGCCTATCTTAATAGAGATCTCCTTCCCAGACTGAACAGTCTATTGAATCCCAACACTTTGGCAGTGAATGTCAGCTTAAAACAAAGATCACAAATGCCTTTTGTGAGTGTGTGTGTGTGTGTGTGTGTGTGTGTGTGTGTGTGTGCATGTGTGCGTGTCTGAAAAATTAAAATTCAAAAGCTAACAAATTAAAAGTTCAATGAAAGTGAAAAAATAAAAACGGTATGATTGTCAACAGGTGTATCACAGTCCTCCAACAAGGCTCCTACTAAGATCACAGGTTGGTCTCTGTAAATGTCATAAAAATAACAGACCAATGTCTCAAGTCATTTTGCCTGTTATTACAACTAATTTTTTTGTTTTTGTTTTGTCATTTCACACCATTTAGTCTCTACTGACTTGAACTGTGCAGACATGGCGTGTCATTTTACGTGCACATCACACATAGTCTTTTAAATCAGCAAACTTTAATTATTTTAGACTATATTACGTAGGTTAAATTGATTATTTAACATTTTGTTAAATGAAAAAGCATTAAAATGATCCCTAACTGAATGTACTGAAGGATCTTTGTATGATACTTACACTGATTCTGAAAAGGTTCAAATGGTGGCAGCATGTTTGCCTCTTTCACTTTAATTTAATTGTTTTAATTAGTAAGAATTTAAATGAGGGTCAAAATATTAGGTTCACTGTAATGTGATTGTAGTATGTACTGTGTTAATGGCTGATTCTTGAATATGTCATTCCTGAATGTAACAGGTCTTATCCTCCACTTGATCGCAGTAAACTTGTAGCTATTAATGGGTCCAGAAATGCATGGAAGTGTACATGACTAGTAGTTTTTAAGGATTGCAGCGCAAACCCCCCAGATTCATGAAATATTAATGTTTATTGATCACATATTCCAGCGGAATTCTGTTTTGAAATGCCAGCATGCTCTTAATTGGCCAAAAATCCAAAGACCAGCACAAGTGAACAATTAACGGTAACTCTCACAATATATTTATGCACCCTATGACTAAAATATGGAAGCCCCTTTACTAAATTGAAGCTTTACTACTTTCCCACTATAGCTACTACCCTTACTTTCATTTTTCATCACTTGATTTGCTTTTATTCTGAAAAGTGCTAGATGTGTTATGTCCAAGGCGCAATCTTCAGTTACCACCAGAGAAATGGCAAAGTTATATATCACACAGAGCTGATTTTCCTCTAAAACTCTGTGTGCTGCCCTGGTACTTCTCTCCTCAGCCTCTCCTCCACCAGGCAGTGGGGTGCTGAGCCCTGAAACCCTCACAGATCACACAGCGACATCACTGCTGTCCTTAAAAACAGATTCTTGCTAACGGTGTCTCATTTTGGACTAAAATAGGTCAGTAGTCAGCTGGAAGTTTCCTATGCCATGAAAAAGAAAGATGCCTTTTGTTTAACGATAGATAGATAGATAGATAGATAGATAGATAGATAGATAGATAGATAGATAGATAGATAGATAGATAGATAGATAGATAGATAGATAGATAGACTTTCTTTCTGAAGTTAATTTTATAACTGTCTTCTTTGCCATCCATCATTGCTCTCGCCGTCTTGATTAAAATGCCCATTACTGCAGATTTAATTCAGCGGTCAGTCAGTTCCTTCTGTCGAGCCAAAAAGGAATTAGAGAGCAACAGACAGACCTCACTGACAGAACATAATTACAGTAAAAGGTCAACAGAGACCCAATCTGCTCTAATGACAGGATGGGAAATGCTGGCCAAGCCAGAGAGTGTTATACACACTGGGCAGAGACAGAGATGCAGCTGCTGGTGGTTACCAAGCTGTTTAAACCAGAGCGTTCGTGCTAAAGAACCTGTTCTTTTACAGAAGAGCAGATGAACCTGTATCGCTGTAACACACTGCTGCTGATGCACTAATACACTGATGCAATTGATTCTAAGTATTGGTTATTGGCTGATGATTTTTGGTGCCACGAGGTTGTTCTGGATGAATGAGTTCCTGTTTCCTCAGCTTCCATAAGACAATCTAATAGTGAACTATATGCACCACACTCATTTTTAATTTTTTCCTGATACACTGCTTTTAAAATAAACCATTTTCGCATGCAAGAAATTGCAGTACTTTACTGGAGTACTACTAACTACTAGCTGTTGGCAAAACACATGCAAAATGTTTTTCCAATTTTTGATTTTTTTCTAAGGCTGTCTTAACAACATTTGCAATTAACTTATTCATTTTCAACTTTATCGCAGCTGTAGCTCCAATGTTTCCATTGTACAGGGATTCTATTGCATTTTCTATTATGGATTTCACATCTAAAATGCTTTCTATTGCCTCACTATTTTGTCGTGTTTTAATTGCTTTGTCTTGCTGCCTCACTGCAAATTTCCTCATATTGCACAGGGAACTGAACTGAACTTAGCATCAAAAGCCAACTCAAAAACAGCTTTAGCATGCATACCGCAACTTTTTGAGTGAACTACTCAAGTATGAATTCATTACATACTCCAAACCTGTTTAGAATTAATATTGTGACACAGCCTGTGTCTGATTAACCAAGGTGGAAGTCACTGCTCGCGCTAACTATCTACACTGTCTTGTTTTTATGTTTTTATGCCAGACGCGCTGCTGGACTGCTGCTGCTGGAAATGTAAAAATGCATTCACTTCATGAAGTTTCTCTATGAAGACAAACAACATGGGGTTGTTTGTGAAACTTTAATGGGCTAGGCGTAGTTTGAATCCCTGTTGTGTTGAATCACATCATGAGAACAAACCAGTTCTGATTATTTAAATAATAGGCATTATCAGGAGGCCCACCTGCACATGGGCACAAACATGCAGTGGACACAATACACACCAAAAATAGAGGAAAAAGTATCAATGTTTTATTTGCCATGGGTTTTTGTTTTCTCTTCTTGAAATCCACCTCAGCTGGCAGCTTCTAAACAACAAAGTGATGCTGTGTCTTGGTGTAAGGCAGCGATAATAAATTCATCTGAACAGTGCTTGTGTGCTCTTGTATTTCTTGACAAACATAATAAGACACAAGGTGGTTGAAACTGCTAAAAAGCATGAATTCTTGTAGCAATTGTTTTAATGATTGATGTCTATGGTTTTGTTAAAGGAATAATATGACATATTAGCAAATCAACTTATTTGCTTTCTTTTGGAGAGTCACATGAGAGGAATGATACCAGATCATATCTGTCTAGTACGGCGGCCCTGATGGTCAGTATCTGACATCATTACAGAAAAGACCCGTACTGAGATCGAGCTGTAAAATCCCTCTTGTTCAACCAGAAACAGCTGTTATATCCCTCTCTTCAAAGCCACCAGACTCAATTGACAAAAAACGATCATTTTACCTTCCAGAGCATGGGAGATACTGACCTACTGCTGCCTATATCACCCAGTTTGTTTGTATTCTTCTGTGATATTTCCAACAAAATATTTTTGTCGCACACAATAACACAACCAGACTAACGATTGACTCTGAGGGTCACCCTGGTCCAGGGTTGCATTATTCACACATACTGTAGGTGATTGACCTGAAGTACTGTTGTTATTTTTTCAAGTCTCAAAATTTCAGACAAATTGGTTTTACAGTATCCTATTCAGTGAGTCTAACCATGCTAACGCCGAACCTTTACACCTCTGGAGACAGTAATAGCACACTGGGATCAACAGTATTGATGGAAGAGGGTGAGGGCAGAGAAGTCATCGGTAACAAATAAAAAGAAAATCATTTGTAACCCCAGCCAGTGTGATTTCAGTGCAATGGAAAGATAAAAATCCAGTCTGAGCTCATCAATTGATAACGGATAGTTTGGTCGTTTGGCTGTGACTTTATATACTTTATATACAAACTAACAGTAAACACATTTGGAGAGCCATTAGTGAGCTAATGTCTATTTTTGTTTGCGTGCAAGGTTGAATAAACATGAAATCCTTTGTACCTCTACATCCTCATGTGTCACTGTCTGCACCTACTCTACCATAAACCTGTGATCCTTTAATACTGAACTCTGCCTCTGAGAGCCTCTCTCTCTGTTTCTCCTTCATCTCTCCACAGAAAGCAGGTACATTCATCATAGTCTTCCTTACATGCATTTGATTGACAGAGAGAAAAACAACAACTACCCTCATATCAAGCTGTCCTGAGGTTCACTGGCTGGCTGCTGAGTAAGCGGGCCTGTCTGTCTGGTTGCCTGTCAGTCTGTTTTCAGAGTATATCTCTCTTGTTTCCCTGCTTTCAGAAAATAAACAGACTTCTGTCTGCCCAGTCAGAACGATGTGTTTTCCTTTATCACCTCATTTTACGTTTTCTACAAACAAAAACTGTAAAGATCTTATAATCACATAAAAATACAACATATAGTGGCTTTAAAGGCTCAAAACGTAAGCTTTAGCCAGAATTTTAGTTTAAAACATTTGAAAATCAACTCACAATATCAATAGAATGTGAAGCAATAGTATTGATGTTATGTCAAAGATGTATTTATACTGTGTTGCAGAGATATCCACTGAAGTGAACATGTTAACTAGCCATCCCTGGTGCATACTGTCTTGTAATACCAATAAATAACAGTCAACAAACATTTCAAATGTGGTGGGCGTATTATTTTGTGGCTTAAGAGCAGCAGACCGTGAATGAATCACTGCCCACAGCTGGACCAAACGCTACAGCGGGTGGTGCGACCACCATGGGTGTTTAGTTATTTTTAAAAGTAAGGGTGCATGATTAGTGACGGGCAAGGGAAGGTATAGCAGGAAATTTTTCATTTAACACGTGAAAATGCCATTTCCTACAATTCAGTGTCTTCCATAATGAACAATAAAGCTGCTCCTCTAGTATAAAGCTCAATTTATATTGTACCATGAAATATTAGTTTGTTAATGTGTTCTGTACCAGTTTCAGCAGTGAGCGACTTTAAACATTGTCTCAAAGTGTAAGTAATGCATATATTTCATTGCAAATATAAAACTGCAAAGCTACTTAACACATCTGGACATATTTCCATTCACAACCAATATAGACTAGATACAACATAGACTACCATACCATACATTAACATAGAATACCGTACCATACTACAGACTACCATTACCGTACCGAATTGCCCTAAGTTTATATGAGAAAACTGCTTAGTTAAGGACAGGAAATTTTATTTTTAATTCAAATACTACATGTAGCGCAGACAGATATAACAAGTTTTGATCCAAGGTTGCTAAAATGCTTAAAAATAGCAAAGTTGTCTGATCAAAAAGTGGAGGTGCAAAAACAGCCGTTTGCTCCTCCAAGTCTTATAGTGGGGTGAAGCCACTCCACCTGCTCCATTGTTCAGGGACCTATGGCGACCACTCCAGAGGAGAGAGAGAAGAGCTGTTTGGGTAAGAGATGCTTGAGACGCTGTACATTTTCGAGATGCTGACATTGCAAAATGTATTCAGAGAGGGCAAGAGTGGGAGGAAGAGGTGAAATGCTGTCCCATATTTATTTGGAGCAGGTGGACAAATGTTACGAATTGCACCTTTACAGTATAAACGTCAGGGTTTGACCTCATGTTCTCACAATTCAGTGCGAGTCTCTTTCACCACCATGTAATCTGTTTTTGTCATACTTTCCTCTCATAGGGAGATCTGACAGGAGGTGACTGTTCAAAGATTCTACAGTTATGGCTTTCAGAAGATAATTCCTCAGAGCCATGGCTATTTCAGAGGTCTTTTAAAAAAGGTTTTACAATGTAAAACTAAGCCAAATGCCTCGCAGTGAGAAATCAAAAGTCTAGTCAAAGCAAAAGGTTCTGAAATGTAACTGCAGAAAGAATAAGAGGCATCAAAAAGCTTTTTGCAATCTCCCAAGAGCAAATATTTTCTATTTTGTGAATCCCACACACAAGAGCAGTCCAAATGTTTAGCAGTCACTCTGAGAAAGCACAAGGGAACAAAGCAACAGGGGAAAGTCAAAGCATCGATAAAATAAAACAAACTCATCCTCTGTTCTTGCCAGCGTGACTTTGGGCATTAGCTCATATGGCTGTTTCTGGAAATGTATGACCTCCAAGGGCTCAGCCTAGGCCAGCCTTCAAAACTGAGATCAAACTGAACCTCACGGGTTGTGTTGGGAATTTAATGAGCTATTATAGATTCAGAACTTAGTTGGACAGACCACACGGGGTGGTTCAAAAAATAGTAAGTAAGTGTTTATTTTTAGGTAGAACTGAAGAAGATGGTCTGTTATGTTTGTAATGTTAAATACCATGTTTTGCTTGAATGTCAGTAGGTGACAGAATCAAGTACATTAAAAGTACATTAACTCAAGTACTGTACTTCAGGACAGTTTTTCTTTAAGCATTTCCATTTGATACTACATTATACTTCCAAACCACTGTATTTACTTTTTTAGTATATCACATATATTAGTTTTTTATATTATATTTTCACTTCACTAAATTCATCTGACAGCTGTAGATAGTTTATTAGGAGCTATGCATGGTTATTGATTAAACTACAGCAGCAGCAAATTAAGGAGTTGAACTGCTGTTTAGTTTTTCAATCAATCAATAACACAGTTGTTAAAATCTAAAACACTGAAAGGTACCATAGTGTGTACTTGTGTTTGTGTTGTGTTTAAGTATGTTTTTCTGTTAATACATCTGTACTTTTGAAAGGCTTTAATAAAGTATTTTTAGTATATGGTACTGATACATTTACTCAAGCAAATGATCTGATCTTCTTCCACCACAGAATATAAACTTAGTGTTGTGCATTCCTACAGTCAATTTGTCATTATTATTTTGTAAATATCGCCCACTTAAGTACTTAAGTTATAAATCTGAATCATACTGAGATTATTAAGACACCTTCAGTGCATGATGAAATGACAGTCAGCAGTCTGACGATGTGTGAGTTCATTTGCTACCTCTCCCAACAGAATGGAAAAATGAATGAATGAGCTGTGTGTGTGTCTGTGTGTGTGTGTGTGTGTGTGTGTGTGTGTGTGTGTGTGTGTGTGTGTGTGTGTGAGTGATTGATGGATAATGTTGCCAGTGATGGAGGAGCTGATCTGGAGCAGATCTGTGGCAATAAACAATTACATGTTGCTATCAGGGAGCTGTCATGTCACTCACCCCTTTGTGAAGGCTCATTTCCCCTCAGTGCCATCCAGGCGCCAAAGAATAGCCAGAAAACACTGCTCTCCAGATAGGAGATCATACGTGGAGATAGCTGGGGGCTGGAGTCTATGTGACTGTCATTAAATAAACTGAAAGTGAAACTGTGAGCAGAGAGACCACCAGTCAGCATTTCAAGTCCCACATGCTGGCAAGTGTCACACTAAATCCCCCCTCCTGAGGATGATACCTTGTGAAGATGAAGCAGTATGTGGGAATCAGGTCTTGTGTCTGTGGAGCTAAATGACACCAAGAGAACCACGAGTGGCAGCCTCTAGCAGTGGAATATGGGTTTCATAAAATTGCTGGTCTTTAATGATTTGTCTTTTTGTGGCAGCTAAAGAAGGCTTAAGGTGTACAATAAGTAGATGTCTCAGTAATACAGAGCTGTCACAGAAAACAAGCTCACCTTGTCAGTAATGGCGAGGGCTGTCAGCAGAGGAAATATTTCGGAGAATGGCAGAGATTCAAATTGACTGGGAGCTCCTGGGAGCGATGTCTCCAATGAAAATGTAATGAAATAGCTAAGGGCCAAGGACTGCATAGGTCATATCTGAGTTTTTCTGTCTACACACCAAGTTGGCTTCAGGTTTCCAGGGCATTCAGCTCATTAACAACAGTATAGCTGGACATAGCAGCAGAGCTGAACTAAATGTATAAATCCCTTTATGTGAAACTGGGCAAAATGTGACTCCCTTTCCAAATTGGGATATTCCAGTTTCTGAAGTGGAGCTTACTTCTTCTCTGTGTTTCTGGCCTCTGTGATGCTCAGTGTGAGGAACCAAGCAAAAAGGCAAAAGGACCAAAAACCACTAGAAAAAGAAACTACGAGCATTGGGCCCTAACTAAAACAGGGGTTACCTGAACAATAAGGACTCTACGATCAACTTAAGACAACCTAACTGAACAGACATGACCTCGAATGACAGTCCTGGACAGACAAAGGGCAAACTTAACGAAAACCATCTAAGAAACTGAAAGACATCCAAACATATGTAATATGTGACTGCATGTGTAGTGTCGTTATTGTAGAATGTTACCAAATAACAAAATACTGGTGGGCAGCAGCAGCCCTCTATTGATTATTAACCTCTATTGATATTCAGGACAGCTCGGAGGGCAGTGAGTGAAGATAACCCTAACCAGTACAAGAGATGACAAGAGCCCAAATGAACGACCCGTTTCATCTCCCTCTGTTTCCACCTCTCTCTTTGTCTCTGGTTCTCTCTGTTCCTTACCGTAGACACATCTCCCCCTCTTCTGAAATGAAATAATGATATTATTGAATAACACTCACTCAAGGAGGAAACCCCATCCCACTGCAGAGCCCAATCAAACACACGCTGCAAAGCTGGTTTACACAAGGCCATAACAACTGTCATGCAGACATTTTTAGACTCAAAAAATGAACCATTTCCACATTTACTGTTTGGTGTTTCTCCTCGAGTTTGATTGAAACTCCTAATCTAGCGAACTGAGTCCTCAATAGGGATACTTGTACCCCAGGAGGTACTTCTGTATTTGCCAGGTTACATGGAAAATAGTGAGTAGCTCAGCTTATAAAAAAAATTTGAATTTTGATTAAAAAAAAACACAGTCAGCAATCACATCTGAACACTGAAAATTGAGATTAAGAGTGCTTGAAAACTTTTAACAAGCGAGAAGGGAGATTAAAACAGTTACCTAAACGTGGCCAAACATTGACAGTTTAATTTAAAAGTATTGTAACTATTTCCAACTCTATATTATTATTAGTTGAAATCCAGTGTATTGAAATGAACAATGGAAAATGAGTGCCCTCATTGAAGGGGTTCTTCAGAGCTGTGGGGGGTTCCTTTGGCAGGAAAGTTTGGGAAACACTCATCTAGCTAATCTATTCTAAAAAGGTCATCCTCAGCTGTATCGTCTTGGTTGTTGCAGTGTTTCCGAATGTGCACATAAACAGGAAACAGTGAACAAACTCCTCTTACGTCAAATCTGAAGGTCTCTGCTGCAATTATTAACTTTTCAACACCAACAAAACATTTTCTGCATTGACTGAATGATGTATTGTTTAGTACATGTTTTCTACAGTAAATATTTTAATACTTTCCTCTTTAAGTGGGAAACATGACCTGGTGCCACTGCATTTTTCCAAGTGGGGAGAGTTTGTGGAGAGAAGAGCACGTCATGTAATGAAGTTTCCTATTTGAATGGAGTGCATTGTTTGGCATCCCATCATTGAGCATTTTCTTTGTGTTTTCAGGGACAGACTTTGACTTGACCTTGCAGTTGAATGTTTAATTTAACGAACCACAAATGATGGGCAGTAGCTCTTCCTGTGAGTGAACCCAGACCAGCTTTATACTTGCTTTATATTCAACATATTCTAAACTTCACTGTCACTGTTCAGTTGGTATACCTTGGTCTGAGAGATAAAAAATAGTGTCTAGTTTATATTTTGCTGCCATCAGTTTAACTTTGACCTTGCGATTTTATATTTAATTCAGAAAATCATAAATGATGGAGAGTATCTCATTTTCTGAGAAAACAACGAAGATCTCTATGGAACAGCAAACCCTCCAACAAAATACAATATGTATAATACATTCTGTGTACTCCTCCACTGCCCAAAAGCTATAAAAGGCTGTGGTCTCTATGGACTTAATTATAGACCTGGTAGCAAATCTTAAACAATCTAAACTTGTCAGTTTGAAATATCTGACTTTATTCATTAATAGACAGTAAAGATGGATTCATACCAAAATTGGGTCAGATACTACCTTATTATGGCGTTAGTGCTGCACTGTACATATACACACAGGCAGGAATCTGTTCAAATTTACAAAAAGCTTTTAAAAAGATCCTCTTTACATTAAAGCACCAACAGACCTGTATGACCTATAAGGATACAAGCATGTCTAGACGATGTTGCGGCAGTGATTTTCTGTTCCTGAGAATCCAGAGGCCTTTCATTCTCACACTCTAAACAGGAAATATTTCTCACAAGGTCCAAAAATCAGAAGTTCTCAAAGCCTATTATAATGAGCATGTGTGTTACAGAGATATCACAGGCAACAAAATCATCTGTTGCTGTGGTCCCGCCACAGGAAGAGGCAAATGTGTGCCAAAGAGGCCAAAAGACCTTACTGCTTAGCAGTATTGTGCATAGAGTGGGCTTCTAAAGACCAGAGGATGGGTGATATATATATATATATATATATATATATATATATATATATTTTTTTTTTTAAATCAAAGGGTCATTTTAGAGGACATTTGGGGAGCAAATTATCTGCCAGAGCCTGGTTCCTTTTTGGACTTTATTTTGGAAGTTAACTCCACGTACACTGCATAGTGTATGTCAAGCGTCAGCGGCGGCTTCAGTCCTGGTGTGACTGCAGCCTTTTGAGAGGGGTTGGCATCAGTCTCTATATTTATGCAGTCATCTCACTTGGATTAGAAAAGTCTGAATGTCAGAGGATGCTGACCACATTTAAAAGCCAAGATGTTTATAGCTGTTTTGAAGCACAGTCTGAGTTTTACTCTTACGGGTAAAACTGTATCTGGTCGCGCTTATGGTTTCTATTTATATTACAAGTCATATACTGGTTGTCAACAGTATCATGGTGTCATTACATGCACATCGGGCGCACTGCTCTGGGCCCATCAGCAGCGGTAGTAGCTGAAGATTAAGATCTGGATGTAAATATTAGACCCACTGTGTACTGAAACAAACCAGAATTAATTGGCGCACCACAGCTGCAGGACAGTCTCCACAGATGTCGTCAACCCCACTGGTTTATTGATGCTGTGACGAATTTTAAAAAGACTGGTTTAAATGCATATGCAGTGACATGATAAAGTAATACCCCTGTGACTGTTGACTAGACACAAACATTGTTCATTTTCCACAAATGTTTTGACTTCAAACAGGATGTAGTATTGTTTTTCCACAAGACGCAGTGTCAAACTATGAAAAGCCCCCCATGATCCTCGACTGCCTGCAGCAGCAAACCCTTATCTGTCACTTCTAATTGTGCACAGCATTAGTCTAAGGTTTTCTTCTCCCTGTTTGTGTCGCTCTTGTGCATTATGGGGACATCTTGCTTCAGAGTGTAAGGTTTTCCTCCCAAACTGCTCAATGTTTTAGGAGTAGGTATCATTTCTGTTGTGATTGATAGGATTCCTTCGAAATTAGGGTTTCGAAGTATTTAATTTTAAACATATGTGTGATGTAGGTTTGATTTTTTTTATTGATCGGTTGTCTGGTTTTTCACTGGCTTCAGCAGCTCATTAAGATTCTTTGCCAACCAAGTCACAGTTTGATGGCTGCACATTGTCATTACTGATAACTGTAGTCCCTCAAGGAACCGTACAACATTCTTCTTCAAACAAATTTGACCATAGTTTGTAAAATTAGTAAATGTTACAGAGAATGTTATCGTTCATTAAACAGCTTGCCATCTGAAAGGTAGAAATATGAATCTTTAGGTTGTTAGTCCAAACTGTCACTTGCCCTTTTCCTCTGCTGCCCTTCTGCATGACATTTCTACCACAAAGTGTCACGCAGGTGTCAGCAGACTTATGCACCCTCATTATATTGTATGCACACTTTTCAAAAGGTGAAGATGTGGAAATGAAGCTTTTCATATTGACAGGTCTCCTGCATGTCTGCTGACACCAGCAGCTCATTATCAAGAGCCTGTCTTGATGAAATCAACATTCTGGATGTGGCTGCATGCTCTGCAGTCGATGATCTCCTAAGATCTCGTATGGTACACAAATGTCATACTGTTCATGCCAAAAGCTATTTTTTTATACAAGGTTTCTCTCTTTACAGTCAATCTTTACGAAAGAAAATCAGAAACACGACTCCTGGGCTCTCTGTCCATATTCTAAGCATGTAATTTTCTAAATTCTAATAGTCTATTTGAGGATTTTCAGTCAGGTTTTAGAGCAAACCATAGCACAGACACAGCACTGGTGAAGGTTACAAACGACCTCCTTATGGCATCAGACAGAGGACTTCTCTCTGTCCTGTCTCTGTCCTTGTTAGACCTGAGTGCTGCTTTCGACACCATTGACTATTACATCCTGTTACAGAGACTGGAACAGTTCATTGGTATAAAAGGAACTGTATTAAGCTGGTTTAAGTCCTATTTATTAGATCGATTTCAGTTTGTACACGTTAACAATGAATCCTCTGTCCACACTAAGGTTAGACGTGGAGTTCCACAAGGTTCAGTGCTTGGACCAATACTCTTTATCTTATGCTTCCTCTGGGTAATATTATCAGGAAGCACTCCATTAATTTCCACTGTTATGCAGATGATACACAATTATATTTATCAATAAAGCCAGATGAACCCAATCAGTTGGCTAAACTTCAAATCTGCCTTAAGGACATAAAGTCCTGGATGAGCAGCAACTTTCTGCTGCTAAATTCAGATAAAACTGAAGTTATTCTGCTTGGCCCCAGACACCTCAGAGACAGCTTTTCTACCAATATAACTGCTCTGGATGGCATTACTCTGGCCTCCAGCTCCACTGTGAGGAATCTGGGAGTCTTATTTGATCAGGATTTGTCCTTTAACTCCCACATTAAACAGATTTCTAGAACTGCCTTTTTCCATCTACGTAATATTGCTAAAATCAGGTCCATCATATCCACTGATGATGCAGAAAAATTAGTACATGCATTTGTCACTTCTAGGTTGGACTATTGTAACTCCTTACTATCAGGCTGCCCCAATAAGTCGTTAAAGACTCTCCAGCTGGTCCAGAACGCTGCTGCTCGTGTTCTGACGAGAACTAAAAGAAGAGATCACATTTCTCCTGTACTGGCTTCTCTTCATTGGCTTCCAGTAAAATCTAGAATAGAGTTTAAAATCCTTCTCCTCACCTACAAGGTTCTTAAGGGTCAGGCCCCATCATATCTTAAAGAGCTCATAGTACCGTACTACCCCACTAGAGCACTGCGCTCCCAGACTGCAGGTCTACTGGTGGTTCCCAAAGTCTCCAAAAGTAGTGCAGGAGACAGAGCCTTCAGCTATCAGGCTCCTCTCCTGTGGAACCCCCTTCCAGTTTGGGTTTGGGGGGCAGACACCCTCTCTACATTTAAGAGTAGACTAAAAACCTTCCTTTTTGACAAGGCATATAGTTAAGGGCTGGATCAGGCCTTAGACCAGCCCCTAGTTATGCTGCTATAGGCTTAGACTGCCGGGGGACTCCTATGGTGCACTGAGCTCCTCTATTCTCTATCCTCCTCTTCCTCTCCATCATTATGTCTCATGTCAGCCTAATGTCTGCCTCTAACTTGCTATCTTCCCTGGAGCCTTTCTGTGCTTTCTCATCTCTCAGGTTCCTGTGGATCCTGGTCCTGGTCCTGCTGATGTGGTTCTCTGCTTCATGAATCACTGCTGCGGATCGTCGGACACTCGTCATGTTTTTCAATAATATCATACTGCTAATCTTTTAGTCACATTCCTATTGTTAGTGCTGTAGTCACTGCTAGTATGTTGGTTGCTGTTTGTGTTGTCTCTCTATCCCTCTCTGTCTCTCTCTCTCTCTGTCCAACCTCCACCCAACGCGGACCCCTACAGAAGCCGCCCACATTGAGCCTGGGTCTGTTCGAGGTTTCTTCCCATTAAAGGGGAGTTTTTCCTGCCACTGTTGCTCAATATAATATCTGATGCTTGCTCATATGGGAATTCTTGAATCCTTAATTTTGAATTCCTGAATCGTTGGGTCTCTCTCTAATTAAAGAGTTTGGTCTAGACCTGCTCTTTATGTAAAGTGTCTTGAGATACCGCTGTTGTGAATTGGCGCTATATAAATAAAGATTGATTGATTGATAAGCTTAATGTATATCTGTTGCTGTATCTTGTATCTTATCTGTAACTTGTGGGATGTGTAGCTATATTTATTTAATGGGTAAACATTAAGGTATTAAAAGAATAAAAGTGAGTTACAGTACATTAGAGTTAATCCACCCCTACCCCACTTACATCCAGTTGTGCCAGAAAATCTCAGGCGGGGGAGACACACCAGAACCATTTAAAATCAGGCACTTTTTATCAGGAGAGTGGTTTCACCCATTTTTCTATTTTTCTCTGCGCACTCATCTGAAAGGCTCTGATTGCGACAGTGCGGTAGTTTCTTGGTAGAAGGTGATGACGGTTCATGCCTCAGTTTACTGAGGCCTCGATCTGTTGACTGGCTCTAATATTGTCGGCATACATCATAAATCATGTTTTCATCAGTCACACTGTAAATGGAAAAAATGTCCCTGTCCCTTAAGGTATCGGTAAAATGGCAATGTGTTCAAAAGACGGAGTTGTACCATAGAACTGAGAGGTCTGACTGTGGGCACATACAGTAAGTCATCATTTTCTGCTTGCAAGCTTTAAACTTCAACGTTTTTTCCAGGTTAAGTTCTCGATCCTTTATTTTTTTTTTTTAGAAAAATACACTTTTTCATCACAAACTGCCATAATGTGGAGGCAACTTAATTAATCACACTATGGCCCACAGCATGGCCTTTACCTGTTACTAGACAGATGATTTTGAGCTCCAGCTTGTGGCCTCTGGAAGTTAATTTTGGCTCTTGTTTGTATATTGCCAGTGCAGACAAGACAGACTTTTAGTGGCGTTACTGTTGTGGACTAAAATGGACAGTTTCTGCCATCTGCAGGACAAAGAGAGAGCTACAACTTGCTGGTAACAGGACATTTCACCCCCAAACATACACAAGACAGTACATTTTAAGGCAACTAAAACAAATGAGAGACGCACAAGATGGCACGTCATTTGTAAATAATGATGTAAAAAGTAACAGAAAGAAGCGTGTTTCAGAAGCAGGCACGCAAATACAAGACACAAAACTACAGCTTGAAACACTTGGCAAGTATTTTACTCTTTAAATAAGGACACTGTTTCACACAGTAATAATTAACAATGTCTTCCACCTTCTGTGCAAACTCAGAGCTAAAATCCTTTAAAAGAGAGGAAAGTTAGGTGGCCTGTCCCTTTAAGACTTCCACCATTAGCGCTTTTGGACTCTATGACTTGCCGTTATCCAGGAAGTGTTTGTGTTGGTGCGTGCAAATTGACTGTAGCCCACGGAACTCCCCCTGGTTCACTTTACAATAATTCAAGTTTAACTTGGGGTTAATTAACGTATAAAATGTCTGGAGGAGGCCGTCTGGAGAACGAAAACCCTGTGATTTTCCAGCGGTCCGGGGAGAGGCTGCTGACAGCGACCGAGGAGGATGAGGACGTCCATGACCCTATCGACGACAGAGAAATATTCGATATCCTGCTTTTATTACTTCAGCTAACTCCTTCTTCTCTGGATTAGACTGCTTTTTAACACCTGAAAAGTATGTGTGTGCTCATTAAACTGCATTTTGACTGCTGGGCACAGCAAATGTCATTATGTTACATTACTAACGCTGGTTGTTGCATCAGTCAGCAGTCAGATGAGCTGTTAGTGTGCAGCTAACAGCTAACAGGTGTTTCTAATAGGAGAAACATTTAGAGTAAACATGTAGATCGTTAAGTACTGCAGCACGCTTACAGTTTATATCACTCGTATTGTATTAAATCTCATTATGTTTGCATATATCTTGAAAATATAACTTATTTGACTAATTTGATTAAATTAACTGATTAGTTGACCATGAGAGAGGGAGTCATAGTTAAACATTTAAGTATTTCAAGCAGTACATCTGAGGTGAGATAACAGTTTGAAGATGTCATCTTGAGCTCTGAGAAGTTGTGACACTTTAATACACTAAATTATATAATAATTGAGAATATGGTCCACAGATGAGTAGGTAATAATCATTATTACATGCCCTTTAACAATGTCAAACTTTATTGGAAATTACCTACAGTCCAAGTTTGCACCTTGTACCAGACATCTTATGACTTTGATAAGCCAAATTGTTTGAGTATTTAAGTGATGTGTGTCAGTTTTTTCTGTAAGACATTTTGTCATTCATCTTTGCCTTATCTTTGTTTTGACGCTCACATTTGACGCCTTTGAAGGCTGCCTGATACCGTGTTTAATTAATGTTCCTTTAAAAGCAGGTGCTAGACTGTAAACGTGTGTAGGACCAGTAGTAAGATGAATACTTTTTATAATAAAATAAATGTGAAACATTTTTTCATTCACTTTGTTTTTAGATTATTTACAGTGAATAACATAATTATGGCATACATAATAATATGACTACCTGACTACATTAGAGTGCAGTACATAGAGGAAGACCTTGTGTTGTATTTATTATGTTGTCTTAAATTCTTTAACTAAAGTTACATCTGATCAGATCCATTAATGACCCTGAGCATCCTCTTTCTCTGGAGGAACTCAACGTTGTGGAGCAAGTCCGAGTGAAGGTATGTACTTTTTAATTGTATGGACCAAGTTTAATAAAGAATTCATTAAAACAAGGTTGAACTTGGCCACCATTCATCCCGATATTCCATCATTTACAAAGTTATTACTGCAATTACAAAACAAGTTATTTTTCTTTTTAAAAAATGACATACAAGAAGTAAACTAACTTTAACACTCAAGCCTTCGTCAGCAAAGCATTATTTACTTGATCTCAATGAAATGCTCCTGAAACCACGTATCTCACTGCAAAAACACCCGTCATCATTAACAATTAAAGGAAAGACGAATTGCAGGTGTTGATTGCATTTGTTGTTAATTAAGTCATTTTTCTATCTGTTTGTATTTTCCTCAGGTTGATGATGCAGAGAACATGGTGGGTGTTGAGTTCACACCCACCATTCCCCATTGCAGCATGGCAACACTCATTGGTCTGTCAATCAAAGTCAAACTGCTACGTTCCCTGCCAGACAGGTTCAAAGTACGTGTGTGTGTGTGTTGGTAGTAAGGATGCATTTTAAACATCATCGTCTTTGACTGAGTGTTAGTTAATATAAACAGCATGTAATACAGCATGGGATTTCTATGGGTTAATGTGTTCTTGGTCAATTCCAACACTTTTTTTCTGTTTCTACTCAGATTGATGTCCACATCACTCCTGGGACTCACGCCTCAGAGGAAGCAGGTAAAAAATCTGATACAGACAGAGAGGGAATGATGGGAAATTTGATCACATTTCCCACTAACAGTGTAGCTACTGCTCATTCTTGCATATGAGGACTTTATTTTCAACGTGTTATGGTTGTGCAGCCTGCAATGAAAATGTCCTTGCTTGCATGATTTATGTTGTGTGTGCAGTGAACAAACAGCTGGCAGACAAAGAGAGAGTGGCAGCAGCTTTGGAGAACTCCTCGCTGCTGGAGGTGGTCAACCAGTGCCTGTCCACCAGGAGCGCCTGAGCACCCAATCGGCTTTGTTGCCTTCTGAGATGCATTTGCCGAGCTCTGTATGCACCCATGTTTAATCCAGCTGTGGATAGCTGCAGCTGGTGGACACAGATGCAGCCAAAAAAAAAGGCAGGATCACAGAGTTCATACAACTTGTTCCATTGTTTCCCAGAGAAAAGTACTGGGGAAATTCTACAATGTGTCCACCTAAGGACAGTAATGCAAACTGTTACTTGTAATGGAGAGTAGTTTGAACAAAGCAAAGAAATTATACTTCCACCAGTGAATTCTGAGGTAATCAGTGTGAACTCTGCCCAGGTCACTCAGTGTTAATTCCTTTTTTATTTTAATAAATCTGTAATTAAATTTTATTTAAAATGTACACTTTCAAGATTCCTTTATTGCCATTGCCTTATACTGTATATTAAACAGATATATGAATGATGTGGTATAAATATGTGTATATAAATACTGTCTGGATAACAGTGAAAATATGTAGAGCAGGGGTCTATGAGGTGTGTGATGCACACTAAAACAAGCCAATTTAAAATAATATCACTATGCCAAAGAGATGCTGTAAAGTTGGTTACACCAGGTGTAGTGACTTTTAACAAAACGTATATATTAATAAGCCACTGAGGGTTGAATTTGATCCGGACACGTGTTTGGTGCATAAAATAAACCAATGTCCATTAGCAGCAGGCTAGCCCCTCAGCTAACACCAAATAAGATCGGTTATAAATAAACCTATCAAGTGATCTAACTCTACACTAGCACCGTTGAAGTACCAGTGAAACCGTATCAGAAGATGAACAGATTAAAACAGTAAAACAAGGGGGAGAGATCGTTCGGCTGTTAGCCTGCTAATAGCGCAGAGGAGAGGGAGAGAGGCTGTGAGCAGAAGAGCCTCAGACTGTGGTTACTGTGAACAGTATGCATGGGAATGACTTACAATATCATATATTCCTATAAAGTTGCATTCATTGCCTTTTCCCTGACCGTCTGACTGAAAAAGTCTCTACTTGAGGCCTTGCACACGGCTACCTACTAGCCACCAGCCATCGGTCACAGCACCCACCTGTCACTCAAAGAGCAGGACTTTAAGCCTTAATATAATTTAAACGGGGGAGTTACATAAAGATTCATCCCCGTACAGCTTTCATGAATGGAAAAGTTGAGATGTTGAGACCAGAAGCGTTTTCTGCACTGGGCTGTAAATATGTTTATTTCTGCTAAGTTGGCCATTTTAACATGGATCTGGGGGGATTGTCTGTCTTATGAAGTCAACCTCAGCCGGCCAGTGGAGGAATTGCAGTATTAGACACTTCTGCATCAGCTTCATTTTCCAGAGCCAAAGATTGCTGCTTGACAAAAACATAATAGACATACAACTTGGAGCAATATTGTCTTTATTTGTTTTGTAGTGCGGGGAAAATAGTTGATGTTGCTGTGTGTTTCCTTGCTCCAATTCTGTATGAATTTAAAGGCATCCCATTAGGATTTTTCGCTTGTCATCAGTCCACTGCATTTGTAGTCTATTTCCAAAGGACAGAGGTGCTCTGACTGACTGTCTGGCCAATCAGAGAGCTTCTGTCTTTTGGCCAGCAGAGAGCCCTTAGTTTCAGCCAATCAGAGAGCTTCTGTCTTTTGGCCAGCAGAGAGCCCTTAGTTTCAGCCAATCAGAGAGCTTCTGTCTTTTGGCCAGCAGAGAGCCCTTAGTTTCAGCCAATCAGAGAGCTTCTTTCTTTCTGTCAATCAGAACTTTAATTTCTTTCCTTGGGCCAATGCTTAAATGATGTCTTTTTAAGTACAACAGTTAATTACAATCATTAAAATAATTTATATATTTAAGGATCACAGCAGTGAGTGTCAAATTTAGCTGAAGACTGATCTCTTGTATTCTACCTAGCAGCGCCTTTGAAAGAGAGAGTAGCCACATTACCATAGACTTCTGATCTGATCGGCATTAACTCTCATCACCACAAACCCTTGTCTCACATTGATGCAGCATCCACACTTAAACAATCCACTTTAAATAAATATCGCTAGAGCAAAGAGATGCTGTGGAGTTGGTTGCACCAAGATTAAATCCCACATCGCTGATCTCTAACTTGTTCCGCTGCCATGTCCTTAAAAAGATGCTAATAGAGGGGCTTTATGGCGCCAAGCTACATGCTAACGCTGTATACTCTGTGTTAGCTGCTATTCCGCTCATCTGCCAATGTTTGAAACAAGTCATTTGTGTTTCTTGACACTGTGTCAGCTTAGTTAAGTCAGGGACGTAAAGCCAAGTTAATTTTACTATTTCCACGAATTTATTATTAACAGCTGTGGACTAATGCTACTAGCATAGATGCTGCTAGCCACATGCCGTGCAGAGAGCCTTTGGGTGCTCATCCTCTTTGCTGAATCAAAGTAGCTAATAATTGCAAAAAAAAAAAGCTTGTTAAAGAATAGTTCGTAGTTGAATCCGTATTCTTTATAGGTTACTAACAGTTAACTATTGTTTGGAGCTCAGGCTAAACTAACATAAGCCAACTTATAGCCTATAGTAACGTTAGCTAGGTCAGCTGTTAGCGCACAGTGTTGTTGCTAGCTAGCATACTGTTAATAGAGCAGGACTGAAAGGTAAAATATATCAGTGGTCATTTGCTGACCTGGATACTAAATAAGGTCAAAACAGATATCGTTGTTGGACACCTCTGTTCACTGATTGTGTTACTGAATCCACCAGCCTGATGCTGGAGACTGAAGGGATGTCATTTATCAAATCATTTCATTCAGGTGTTTCTATTGATGTTGTTTTGTACCGATATTTTCCATTCAAGTCTACGGTGAGTCGTTTGGTTTCCGTCTCACAAGTTGTACCAACCTGATCTTTAATGAGTACCCCGCCATTGGTATCTGGAGCTTGGGTGGTGGTCTGTGGTCTGTGGTCTGTGGTCTCTGATCTCCTTCCTTGGTGTCCCCAGTGAAGGACTGCTGCTGCTGCTGCTGCTGCTGGTGGCTGAGTGGATAATATTGTTGTGCAGGTTGGTGATGTGAAGCAGACCTTGTTATGCACTGCGGGCATCTGAGTTGCCAAAGTGGCTCAGTTTTCTGGTTTTATGTGTCTGATGCTCCTCTTCAGGCCTGACCTGGCCACACTGTACTGCTGTTCGTTGCCAGACTGAAAGACCTTCTTCTGGGCCTTTGTGGTGGTGACATTATCCATGCAGTTTTAAAAAAACAAAAAACAAGCAGTGCTACTGAAACAGTCCTAGAGCTGCTCAGAAGCTCTGTCCGGCCACATCATTTTGTCTCTAGTAATTGGTTTGACTGCAGTGATCAGATGTCTTCATCAGCCACTCAAAGCTAGTGCTCCTGATTGTACCTTATTGAAACAATTTCTCAGTGACTGTACACTTGTCTTCATAAATTGAAAATCAAAGATGCAGACAATATAAATGTGATACTTTTACAACATGAATGATCTAGATTAATTGCAGATAAAGAAAATTAACAGAAACAATAATAATCAGGATACAATTTGTGTAGTGATATTTCACAATGCATTAGCACTGCATAGAAACTCATTTCAATGTCATTTTCACCTTCATCTTTTTCACAAATATGAAGACAAACAAGTGTTCAAACACTTATGGCAAAAGCAAGACTGACTGTCCTTTTACATGCACACATTAAACAGCCAGTTTTAGTGTCCGCTTTCAGCCAGCAGGAGGCGCCCTTATCCTGTTCCTGTAAAGTCAGAGGTGGGCTGATCATGACAAGTTTCTGTCCATCAGGCCTGAGGAGGCAGTCTGCAGAGCAAACCATCACACTGGATCATTCAAACTGCTTGTCAACCCACTCCCACGTCATTGACACAGCTAGGCTTTCCTTCAAATCATATTCAACCACACAAATTAACTAAAACCTTACACACATAAGGAAACAAAACACCATTACAAATTTGTCTGACAGAATAGGTTGTACGGAGTTATACAAATATAAATCCTAATCTAAAATGTCACTCTTGTCATGCAGTTTATAAATGGTTGACTCACAGAAGCCCAACAAACACCAAATAGAAAAGTTTTCTTGATATAGATACTTTGATAATGTTCCCATGGAGGTTGTACATATATATATTATTTGAAGTTGCTCTGCATTTGTCATCGTAAAAGTTCATGTGGTATAGAGACTCACACCACGCCGACACACATTTTGTTGTGCAGCCTTTATTGTAGGAAATAGAAGACAAAAGCCAGCAAAGATGGTTATGTAACCCCACTATTGACTATTTCTACTGTGAGTGTGCTTCTGGAGCCACTCGTACTCCAATCCAAACTACCAGTTTAGGCATCCAGAGTAGGCAATTACGTAACACATAAATTAATCCAGAAGTTGTATTTAAAAAATAATGTAGACCAGCAGAATAAACCTTTAAAATTATTGCTGATGCTAGAGGGGGTTATAAAACATATTCAACATGCAGTGGAATAATGAATATAATCACCATAGAGCTTCTATATTAGTGGTACAGTACAGACCAAGGGTATATACATGTTTGCAGGGGGAAATAATTGTTCTTCCTCAGGCTAGACTAATAAGGATTTTTTTCTCCCTTGTTCCACATCTGGAAACATTGCATCACTGCTAAAACCCCGGATAAGAGACCCAGCCGGCACAGCTGCATTAGCCAAAGCCAGAGCCGTGATTACTCTGAGTTGAGTCAACCGAAAAGGTCGTCAGAGGATGAAGAGCAGCAAGAAGAAGCCGCTTCTCGAAATGTAACGCAGCCTACACGGACACACACACACAGAAATACAGCATTAAGTGTGAGTGCTGGATTTATCTGTCTGGAAAGGAGCCAAGCAAATCCTATGACACTGATGCCTGAGAGCATGTAGAGAAAGGCAGCATTAGCCATGCAAAGAGAGTCAAAACCTAGGAAATAACAGCAGCTAATGTAGTTTAATTGTAGACAATGAACCCCTGAACTAATATGATAAATGTGCTGTAGTATTATAAAGTTAGCTAAAGCTGCCAAAGCTTGAAAAGTTGCGTTAACTGGCTAATTGTTAGCTTGTACTATGAGTGCCAAACTAAGCTAACAACCAGCCACTTTAGCTCAACTGCCTGAAAATGTTTTTCAGTGAGCTTTGTGCTAATTATGGTCTCATTTCGCTGACTTAGACATCCCGTGGCGTCAGTGCCACCTTTCATCTCCTCTCATTCCTCCAGGTGACATTATTTCCCCACACAGTGTTTAGCAGGAGAGACTTGGCGCAGCCCGGTGTGTGTACGGCTCTAGACGAGGCCAGTTTAGTCTGCCCGCCTGCCTGCCAGTCCTCTGCAGACCTCAGGATTGGCTGCACGGAGCTCCTCAACGCCGACCACAGTTTACAGACGGTCGATGGAAGATTATTAGCCGTGCACAGCGTTTCATACTTCCAGAGGTGGGTTAAGCAAACGCTATCTTAAAGTCTTGTCCAAGTTTTGTGTTTGTGTGCGCGTGTGGAGAACAGCCTCAGTGAAGCGGAAACCGTGAGACCCGAGTTCGCTTTACAAGCAAAAAGAAGTTGTCATCTTCCAGAAAGCAGCTGATTCCAGCAGTGATGGCGAGTGAAGACAGACCGACTGTGTACTTCACCGGCTAAAGAGGCATTTAGTTGGTTACAAACGTCTTGCAAACTGGTTACAGGGCTCTGGCAGAGGTCTTGGCACCAGGCCAAGGTTTGTCCTTTTCTCACACATGATGATGGTCAGTGCGAGTCTGGTATTGACTGTTTTTCTTTTAAAACTCCCCGTGTTTTCATAGACTGGTCTGCTGTGAGGATGTAGCTCGTCACAGAAGGCATGTGTTTTTGCCAAGAGGGCTGCAGAGGGAGAGAGAGAGAGGGAGAGAGAGAGAGAGAGAGAGAGAGAGATGGGGGAATGGACTGCAGTGTTTCCACATATTTGGGTTTTACTTTCAAAGAGCTTTGTAGGGAGTAGGGACCACTGGAGGGTGCACACACACTCAAAGAAATGCTCTTGACTTCAGTTGGATATATCATCCACAGCATTTAAGTCATGGAGCCAAGGGAAAGAAATTTGTATATACTGTATCTGTGTGTGTTTGTTTGTTCTCAGCCTGTCAGAATGCCATTTGGCTGTAAACAGTTTCTCTCCACACACTTATTTACTCCATGGCTGGGCTTGTTCTGTAAACACTGAGTTTATAAAGAACTGCTTGCTTTGAATGGAGGAATTTAGAGTTAACACATGGCGATATGACACCAACCTAATGGGCAGCAGAGTAACGAAACAGCGTTCCTCCTCTCAGAGGCCCGTCCTCTCACCTTCTTACACAGCAGCTCAGCAGATCAGCGACTGGCTTGTCTTTGCTCTGGCTGGACTGTTAAAGTCAGAACTTCATGCTTCTCTGTTTAGCCGGGGTGATTTTTCTCAGTATTGTGCAACTACATCTCTAACTTATTTGGACTAATCCTCCTTTTGCAGAATGGGTGCATGTGCCCGATGTGGGAGATGCAATTATGCAACATGCTAGTCAAGGGCCGGGCAGCACAGTTGACACGAGGATCCCTATATAAATACGATTTTTTTTCCTGATAGTGATATCCTGTACGGCACAATATGAAGGGGAAAATCCCATATAATAATCTAGCTGTTGTTCAGAGTGTGACACTATTTTACATACTTGCATGCACCACATCAGATGGAATTTAGCACGTGAAACAAAAAAACAAAAAAAATATGAAATGATTAAAAATGCAAGTTTTTATTACAGTTTGCTTTGATTTGTGGTGTAACCATATTATCAGTACAAGATAACACTGAAAGTTAATAAATATTCTAATATTGTATTGAATTATCATTAGCATAAAAATAATCTGACGGCCATTCTTATTGTGTGAATTTACACGCTCAGCATGGAGGAAACTATGTTTATTAGTCTGTTTATTAATCTACTGAATTTATTTATTCATCTGCCTCTGTTTTCTCACCGATTGAGTCGTCTATTTTCAGCTCTGAAGAACAGAAAATGTCAATCATCAATTTCTCTCAACATCTCGTTTATATTAAGTGGACTTGGACTTTTGAAGGGAGCCACAGTGCAGTTTGGTGTTAGGACAGTGGGATTATCCTGAGCAAGAGAAATTTGGAGTAACTGGAGTAGCTTTGATCATGATGACTAAGACGGATTTACTCAAGTTAATTCGGAGTCTTTGGCAGTCATATAGACTTGTGGGATATTGATTCACAAGGGTGTGACTATATTGACTTTTGTGTCTCACTGTTTGTCGTATGTTTCTGGATCAGTCCATTTAAAATGAACAAGGATCCATTGCCATTAATCCTCAGCTTTTTTCGAACAACAACCACTGTAATATTTTGTTTTTTAGTGTTTTAATGCTGTGCAGTTCAGAGCACTTAATAATGCCTCTCTCTCTCTCTCTCTCTCTCTCTGTCACCTTGTTTTTTCTCAGAAAAAGAAGTACTAGTCAGATGAAAAGTTCTCACAGCGAACACGTGCTGTGTTAAAAACCGATACAGTGCTAGCACTGTTGAATAAAAAGAAAATAGTCAGAAATATCAACTAATGTCCATTTATCTTGTGTCTGTCCTGGTTATCATTTTGAAATTTACTGTAAGAGGAACTTAAATATAAAGATGTTCATGCTTCAGGATGTGTTTGCCTTGACTGACAGGTGTCTCAGCTCATACAGCAGTAGTTGCCTCTATTCCACATCAGTTCCCCAAATTTGGATTTTCAGGGTCCGGTCCTGACAAAGTTGGCATGGGACAGTTGGATGGAATAATTATTCATAGGCCCGTGGTCTGTGTTTGTTTCTTTATATTTGCGTCTTGATATGCTACGCTGGTTCCTGTGCTGGCTGTCACCCAGCAGCAGCTCTGTGCAGAGGCTTTTTAATATTTCTCAGACCTCGTCAGTTTATGTTAAGCTTTCATCAAGTAACGTGCTGAGGTCATTGCACAGCAGAGAAGAGTCTTGTTTACGTGCTCATGTTGCCTCTGGTTGTGTTCTCATTTATGTGATTTGTCACAGAACTAGTTTTAGTTCATTGTAGCTTCGAGTTCTTGGCATTCCTCAAGAGCACAGTGGGACGAGGCCAGCATTGGTTAGGAAGTGAGGGGCCGGGTGAATCTCTGCTGTGTCTCTCAGCTCCTCCATTTATTCAAACTTATCTTGTGTCCTGCCTTTTTAAATGAATTCAGATATGTCCTAAACAGCCTCTCATCTTTTCCTGCTAAGCATTCAGAGATGTGATGTGAAAAGATTTGCAACACTATTAGGCATGTTTTGCGGTCAGAAGGAAGCGTGTGCATTTGTTTAGCGTGTGTAGGTGGTAGAAACATCAGGCAATACTCTGCTCTCTCTCTTTGTGCTCAGCTGTGTTTCCTGTGTAAAGCATGTGATCCTGGCATCTCTGTGTCCATCCAGCTTTGAAACTCATGACCATGTGCCTCATGTGTCGTGAATGCAACAGGTCAACATCATCAACTGCGAAACACGAGTGATATATGTGGTCAGCAAATCCAAGACTCATAAAAATGATATTAGTGATGACATTTCACTCATTTTGTCCCGTCTTCTTGCTGTTCACTAATTTGAATACACGTACAATGAACCTGCTATGATGAATTCTCAAATCTTAAGACAGTCTTGGCATTAAAATAAAATTTTGTTGGGTGTGTCAGAGTTAGTTTTCACACAGCTGAAGCATTCGAATGACATTTTGTGGCATCTCTGCATGGCCCACAGTATATGAGTCATGTGGTGTGATGTGTGATCACAAAGCATCTAAAGTGAATGACTAGCCTGCAGGCGAGTTGCACTCATGTTCATGTGACTGTGACATACAGGACAAGGGGGGCTATCAATCCTCTGTCTATCCTCCTCTTCAGTCTCCTTTTGTAGTCATTTAGGCGAATGAATGTAATGACTCTGTGCCCTTTAGATTTCTGTTAATAACGTCATCGACTTCCACATTCCAGGTTCTGTGGTGAGATGAGAAAACTCCAAGAAACACTTGAACCTGGTGACGTTACTTCAGTCTGTTGTGCCACAGGCACTCTGCAGGACTCGTGCTGGTCACAGAGAGGAAATATTGAAAACATTAAGACACAATATTGCCCCTGTTGCAACAGCAGGCTCTAGTGCTCTTTTGTAAGATTTTCGAGGCCTGAGATGCAATGATAATATTATGGTTCTGAGGAATGTGTGCACGCAATACAAGACACAGTCCAATACAGCAGACCTGAAAGACCAATCCGATGAAGCTTTTTTTGGTTAGAATTGTTAGAGCTGTTTGTTGTGTATTTAGTGCATTTAGCCTATGTTGTCATGATTTTAGATTTTTTTTTTTTCCTTGCCACAATACATGATTCAGTGTTTGTAACTGGTGCAGCAGCATTTCGGGTAGCAACCCTCTGTTAAAGAAATAGTTTGAAATTTTTGCAAATTCAGATGAAAAGATCAATACCACTATCTTTCAAAAAATGAATAAATGATGCTACAGTCAGCAGCTGCTTAGCTTAGCTTAGCTTAGCACACAGACTGGAAATGGGGAAACAGCTGGCATGCCTCAGTCTAAAGTTGATAAAACCTTCCAATGAGCAGTCCTAAAGGACACTTAATTTTTTTTAGAAAAAAAGGCACAATTCTCTGATTCCAGCATGCAAATATTTTCTGGTTTCTTTACTCCACTGTGATGGTAAACTGAATATCTTTGGGTTGTGGACAAGACCTTTTGAGGATGCCTTTTTGGGCTTTAAGCAACAATTGCTGACAATTTTCTGACATTTTATTGCTCAAACAACTAATCAAACAACAAAATTGAGAAAATAACCAACAGATGAATCAACAATGAAAATAATTGTTTGTTGCAGCCCTATGTCTCACTGTGAAGTACGAAACCTAGTTGCGCTATTCCTTTAAAGCTGACCTATTAATTTATATTCAACTAAAATTAATCTTAAATCATCATTAGGATTTACTGTAGTTGGCGCTTGAATTGCTGATTCAGCAGCCACAAAACACTGCATCATGATGTAATGTGCTAAGGGCATCTCAGATGTCTTGACAGCACATAAACTGCATTTCAGCAGAAAGTCACAGACACTGATGACACACTATAGGATAACAGCTTGACATTTCTGTATCCACAATCTCACATTTGTTTGAGTCCAATCCAGACAAAGTGAACAATATGAATTTGACTGAGCTGCTACTTGGTGCATGGCGTTATGTTACAATACAAAGTGTCTCTGCTTCCTGTTCTTTGTCCAACCAACAAACATAAACAGAGTTTGAAAAAAATCCAAAGATTTTGACATCTGGGTTTTCTTTTTCGCAACAATGAGGTAAGTGATTGATTTAGGAAACAATTCAAGGGGATGTGGATGTGTGTTTGGTTTTTGGATGTT
The DNA here is from genome assembly GCF_042242105.1 of Pempheris klunzingeri. Lineage (NCBI taxonomy): Eukaryota > Metazoa > Chordata > Actinopteri > Acropomatiformes > Pempheridae > Pempheris > Pempheris klunzingeri. Next base: position 13,180,246 of record NC_092023.1, read on the forward strand.
TCATTCTCAGTCACTTTATCGGTATCAGTTCCAGCAGGACCTGCAATGGTTGAAAAGTCTCTTTTAGCTCAAAATATGGGGTCAGATGAAGTTCCCTCTGCACATTTGTATTGTCTTCAGGCTAGGTGCTAATAGGGTGAGCATTTTGTCTTGATGCAGTTGCCAATTGCAGTGGCCTCTGTGCTGAACACTGGCCTTTTTTATGGTTAACTGAAGTACCAGCTCAGACACATTTTCCCCTCAGACTGGAGCCTGGTAAAGAAAAACAGCTGAGCACAGCGGAGAAAGCCAAGGTGTCTCTTTAAGACGCGGGGCTGCAGTTGGCTGGAAAGAGGAGGAGACGAGGGAGAGTATTGAAGTGCAGCCGATGGGGTTGGCAGACCGCCGCTGACTGTGTTGCGAGGCAGGAAGTGTGACACTGAGAGCACAGGAAGTGGCTGCTGCGAGCTATGCTAACCCCTTTTCATCCAACAGCTTTATGGACTGGGATCAATTCACCCTCAGTTAAATAGAAGCTGTTCTTCATTTTCTCATAATAAAACAAAAGAGATGGCTTTGCTTTAAAGTTCTTCACACATGTGATGTATCAAAGCCTTCTAATATATTTCAGAATGCATTTAGAAGAAAATCCACTTTCTGAGGTGGATGAATTCCCAGTAGGCATATTATAAATGTAGCTGAAAACAAAATGTTTGGGCTTCACCCGTTTGCTGAAATGCTCTGAGAATTTGAAAGACAAGAGACAATTAGAATTGGCAATCAAATGAATTTATTGAGTACATAATACCCCTGTTGCAGTTTGATTTTGACTGATTTCCCTCTAATTTATTCCATAATTTCCTCTCCATCTTGTCTCTGTGTTCATCTCTCCTCTCATCCTTTACTTCTCTGTTGTGGTCGTGTGTGTGCGCATGTTTTCACACTTGGTCAAAACCATATATATATAACCAAACTGTTTCTCATGACTGCGTGTAAAACAAATGAGTGACCAATCACTTCTCTGCTCTGATGTCTCATCCTTTTGACATGATGGATTTTCTTTCCCTGGATAAACAGAGGAAGTACAGTAAACAATCACAATACTTTTCAGTAGATGATGGATTTTCATATTGTGGTTTTCTGATATACTGATTTATCTGACGTGGTACTGTAATTAAATTTCAGAAGTTCTCAACATCTAGTCACTGGTCTGATTTTGATTGAATTCAGATGAAATGATGACAGTGGCGGTCATGCATCAAAGTAAATAACATGTTTACTTGAGAAGACTGTCATTATGAATTTTGTCATACATGGCAAAATTTTAGAATACATTTACAGTATTGTGAATTCACTCTAATAATTATAATAATAATATGAAAAAAGGTCAAAACATTCATAGAATGCAAAAAATCACGTAAATTACAACATTTTAAAAGAACAGCACCTGTTTTTAAGTGCAAAGCAGAGTGCAAAGAGAAACATTATTACTAGTTAAAGGTTTAAGTGAGGAGAGAAGTGATTTAGCTCTCTGTTAGAAATATTTAGTGAGCCGTTTTTCCTGGCGTCTGCAGGTAGAGTCCTCCTTAGTTCTCTAGTTTTATATTTTGTTGCACTATTAACTGAATGACTGAAATGTGGTGGATTTCTGCTTCGCCAGCTTGTTGAACCTTGTTGCAGACTTCATTTTAAACCCCAGCCCCAATGAGAACCCCACCACCCCTCCCCCTCCCCCAGGTGGGGAACTGAAAAAGGGGAAGTGTCATGTGCCATATATAAGGTTTGTGTGTGTTGTAGTTGGACTTCTCTGAATGTGAGGTGTGAGCTAAGAGGAAGAGGAATCAAGAACTTGGTGCAGAATGTTTTTTTTAAAGATTTTTCGACGCTGCTAATCTTCCGCTTTTTTCTGATTTCAGTTGTATGTGGCTGCTGTTCACATTTTGCATTTTTATGAGGAATGTGCAAAGGTCCTTCTTCTACTGTCTTCTGAATGTACTGCTGATTCTTCTATGGACACAGATTGAGTAAGTAGACTCTATGGTTTTTTTTTTTACATTAAAGTTGCAGTAAAACTAGAGAAGACATTTTTTGAGGAGTGTGTTTTGGTAACAAAATACAAAAGAAAAGGCAACATCTGAAACGTGAAACCAGTCTCTGACAACTTTTTGCAGTTTTGCCTGTGGTGACTTTGTTCTGAAGAAAAGATCTTATAAAAAAACAAATTCAGTCTGTGAATTTTTCTAAGTGAATTTGTTTCCTGCGTTTGAAGCTGAAACAAAGAGGTGATTAATCATTCATCATGTGAATGTTTCTGTCAGGCTAAATAAATAGTGTGATTTTAGTAACGTGATATGGCATCAGTCCTTAAGGGGACATCTCAACTAATGCCCCCACTCTACAGGAAGATCAGAGGTCAAGTTCAGCTGACTGAACAGCATCTCTGGAGAAAATCATGTATTTCACTGATTTAGGTCCTAATCAAAGTTTAGCTTTCATTCTTTTTTCAATATATTTAACCAGTACTGTTCATGGTAGCAACAAGCAAATACACAGACTAGGAGGTCTTTCATTGCATGTATGCTGTGTATAATTGTTGGTGTATACGAGTGCAGATTTACTGCAATGGATGTAGACCTGTAGAATGTAGATGTGTAGAGGGCTATATTGGTATTCACTTAACCACTCATCTAAGGTAGACAGTAAACATAAAACAAAGATGAGCAAGTTACTGAACAAGAAATCAGAGCGCAACAGGGCACCTGCTAATTGCATTTTGATTACCCAGAATCACTAAAAGTGAAATCAGAGATCACTTGGAAAATCACACAGAAACCACCTTTTCTGCAGTGTAACAAGAAGTAAAGGAGACTGCAATGTTTTGTTCCTTGTAGGAAGTAGGAAAGTAAAGGTTGTTGTACTGCATGTTACTCAGTGATTTGATCTGCAAGGGCTGGACGTCTCATTATTTATTAAAGCATCTGCACAATTAATGTGTACACATGTCAAGAGAGGACACATACACAGAATCCTTGCTAAAAAGAAATTCTTTAGTTAATAAGACAAATAGGGCTTTTAGAGGACGTTCATCTGTAAATGTTTCAGTCACAAAATGCACTCAGCACTAATTTATTTATTTGAACAATGTCGAAGAGGTAAAATTAACCTGCTGAGTTGAAGTCTGAATCAACAGCAGTAGAACCACATCTGTTGCCAGATACAGCTGCTCTATGTATGTGTGTGTGCTCGCGTCTGTGTGAGCAAGTGCATGTGAACACACCACAGGATGTTATCTTAGCCACTCAGCACTGTTCCTGCTCGGCCGACACATTTATTACTACTGCTGGGCCACATTCAAAATGTCTAAAAGTACCTTGAAAATGTTCAAAACTTGTTCAGAATCAACTCAGACTTTGAACCTTGAAGTGACCAACTATGAGTTGATGATGAAGACAGGTTTATAAGTAAACTACATCTGAATGTTGTTAATTGTTGAAATACATAAGGTGCGTTTATTGTTTCTGAAACCTTCATATTAACTGTTGAGCTTGGGCGGAGTGGAGTCTAAAGTAATGGGAGGTTTCCACTCAATGGTATACCCACTCCCACCCATCATTACCTCTGTGAAAACCACGTCTGCATTGAAACACAGTCTTTTTTTAGTCATTCTAAAAGAATAGCTTAAGGTAAGCTAGTTACATACTTAAGATGGTTGAATAGTTAAGCTTCAGCTGTTGATTTTGACTCGTTTTTTTTTCAGCTTTTGGAAGTCATCCATCCACCCATCCATCTATCCATTATCTATACGGCTTATCCCTAAGTGATGTGTGGGGGCTGGAGCTAATCACACATGATATTGGGTGAGAGGCGGGGTACACCGCCTGGACTGGTTACCAGTCAATCACGGGGCTCTTGGAAGTCAGACAGTTCTCTACCCCAATTTGCACATTAATGTAATGTAATGTGTAATGTAAAACCAGCTGTTCTCTAACCTGGTGGATGGATGGCCGTGAACAAGGGAGTAAGCAAGGCTTTTTCAGTGCACACTACAGCAGTTGAAGCCAATATGTAATGTGGTTCTGGTTGTAGTTGATGTTCTGTCTGCCTTTCAATAACCTGGAGACACAAGGACTGTGCTATGTTGTTATCACTGAACAAGCTAATGCAGTTAATTTTTATACAGCCTCCAAAGTGAACACAGTGTGTGAGATCAGTCAAATTAGCTATGAATTTAAGTACTCATGCAAAGGACTATATTCAACCTCTGAATGTATCCATCTGCTCTGTGGCGCTTATACTGTCAGAGTGTGTGTGTGCAGTAGCTCTAATGAGGTCGACGAGCACAGGAGGTTCAGTGGCAGGATGAAGAGACCTCTTTATGGCCATTTGTAAACTGAAACATATGTGAGCTTCATTCAGTGTGTGTACGTGTGTGCTGACGGTGTGTCTTCAAAGGATCCACACCCTGGAATCCCTCGTATCTCTTTCCCTCCATCTCTACTACTCTCTCTCTTTATCTGTCAAAGGAGCCATTGTGAATGGTTAGCTAATATTAGGCTGCGTGCGTGAGTAAAGATAGAGGGAGGGAGAGCGAGAGAAGTTGTGTTGTGCATTATAAATTTCAACACACACGCCTGTTTCCTATGGCGGAAGTTGATGTCTGTCTACATTCACTCAGAGCGCCTTCAGTATCATCAGCAAAGTGACAGTCGGCTCTTAAATGGACTCAGTTTGCTTGTTGACAGTCACTACATTTAGGTGTATTTTGAAGTTCATTGTACAAATTTCCGTTTCCAAGGGTGACTGCTGCTAAAATGGCAACTGCCGGCCATGAGAAACCAAGTGGGGGTTTTCCATTGCAGCCCCCCCTCCCTTGCAACACTTAAAAAACTCAATCTCATTAACTTGCGTCCTCCTGCCTGACTTCATCTGCCGGTCTTTCATCTGCAGTTGTGTCGGTGTCATTTCATCACTGCTGCAGGAAATGAGTTGATGCATGTTAGTTTCTAAATCCTGATGAAACCTAGTGAATCATAGTCATATTTGAACACATTTCAGCATAGACTGAAGTTAGATGTGCCACTGTGTGTTCACTCTCAGCCTCCTCCAGAAGACCATCTTACCCAGTAAGTTCAGAGTGGTCTGCTTTAACTTTATAAATTCAGCATATTTTAAAATGCAGTTAAGTTCCTTCGGCACAATCTGATAGAAATGCATTTCTCTGTCAGTGAGGGTTCAGTCATGGTGGAGGCCAAACAGAAACATCTGTAACTGTCAGCACAGTGGAAACCTGCACATGTGCATTTGGCTTAAAATCTGCCGGTGTAGCTTGAACAACCAGCTTTTGTGGAGAAGTTTGCTAGTGTGACGTTTTCCTGGTAAGATAATGTTTCTCTTATTTAGCCAAAGCCTTACACTAACTATGGTTGATTTGCTTGACTCAGCTGATATATGACTAAACAATTATTGACAATGTCTTGGTGATTGTTGTTAATTAAATTAAAAAGCCAAATATTTGCTGTTTCACAGATGCAAATAATTGCCTACTTTTCTTGGCTGTATATCATCAGTATAACCAGAAGTTTGGGCTCCTAGGCTGTACGTACTGTAGCTCCAGGCCTCCTGAGCTCTCTTCTTGCTCTGTATTAGAGCTAAGAGCTGTAACATGTTGAGAGTTGATGACATGTTTAAGTACTACCTGGCAAGTTTTGACAGTTTTCTGCTGGTATTCAAGATCAGTAGGAATTCAGGAGTTTGTATTAGTGGTTGCTCCACACAGTAAAGCTTCATCATATATTCTGAGCGATTCTAGCCTCAAATAGTAACAGTCTGTAAATTCAACAGCAACACAGTGTGTTTATGTTTAACCAGATAATATCAAATGTAAAGTCCCTCAAACATGTCAGGCCTTTAATCAGAGGGTCTGTGTTTTCATTTGTTTCTACCAGATTATATTAAAAATCAAGAATTTTCTCTTCTCTCACTGAAATATGAATTCACAAACTGTAATGTAAGAATCAAGTTTCCATGCACTCTAATATCTTCTTAATATTTTTCAAGCTTCTTAAGTATTCTGTCTTAGTGTTGTCACATGCAGAGATCCTGTACATTCAGTGTCCAAGTAAATTAAAGCTGTATATTTAAGCTCTTCATGCTAAAGCATGTGCACTGTACATGTTGTCTATGTCTATGTTGTCTGTTTATGTTCGGCTCTCATGCTGTGCTGTTTTCAATGCTTTTCCCATACTGATCTCTATTGGGAAACTAATGTCCGTCATATTACAGATAAATGTAAACAGATTATCTATAATAAGACCTTAACCAGCCTGTGATTCATCGTGCTGGAGTTCTGTAACAGGTCAGGTCAGCAAAGTTTATTGATATTTTCAATCAACTTTGCATATTAGTCTGTGTAGTCCACAGCTTATATGGTGAGATAAGGTTATTGAATGTGAAATCTGCAAGTCACCCCGCTGACTCAACTCAGATTGTCATCAGTCTGGGTTTTACTAGAGAATTATGGTCTAAATATTTTTGTACACATTTGATCAAGTGCAGTGGGAGACTTGTATTTTTTCAGTTACCTTCAAGAATAATAGTCAGCCATGCTAACAGCTACAGCGGTGCTTTTAACTAAATGCTAATGCTAGCATGGCAACATGCTGGAACTAAGGATGCTAACATGCTGATGTTTTTAGTTTTTACAAGTTATTACAATTCATCCACACATCTGTGCAAAACTTCAAGGCAATCAATTCAATTTAACTGTGTGTAAAGAAAAGCAGGAATAACTGGACTTATTTCTATTGTTGGTAATAATAAATTAAGGGCTGTGTAGATCTTTCACACCTTTAATTTCATGCAAGAACCAGACATTCAAGGTTTCTTCTGTTCTTTTATTTCTTTGATTATTTAGGTGCACACTTTACACCAGAGGAGGTGAAAGCAGCATGCTGTGAGCAGTGGATTCTTGATCGTGTTTGAATAAGGAGAGAGACAAAATCTCAATATCAATCTTGAGTGAGGGTAACAAACCATGCCCGAACGAGTGAGATTAGATGATAAAGGAGGGTCACTGGATGAAACTGACAGAGACTGAGAGAAGAAGGCTGATAGAGGATGCAAAGATGGTGCAAAAAGAGTAAGAGAGCAAACAAAAGGAGGAAAAGAGGGACAGAGATGATAAACAAGTGCAGTGTGTGAGTGATGCCCGGTTGGGAGAAAGTGAAAGGCAGGAGGAGAATGTCAAAATGATGCTTAGCTGAGACGTAGAGGTATCGGCATCCTGGCAACCGGATGGCTGCGGTGCCGGAGCTGTGTGGTGACTTCCTGTTTGTCAGCAGCATACAGGAAGCAAGAGGCCCCTAGAGGATGGTCTGACTGTGTGTATGTGACTTTAAATGAAGTAAGAGGCTGAGCTGTGTGAGAGCGAGGGGAAACAGGCTTATTGCAGTGTTAATTTGAATGTGTGAGTGTGTCTTTGTGTGGCAGTGAGAGTGTGTAATATGCACTTAAATCAAACTTGTTTCTCTTCTTGCCACTTGTGTAACTGCTTTTTTGTGTTTCGCGGCATTTTATCTGCCAAATGTACCTGAAATTAATGTTACAGAAATGATAGTGTAGGTCTGTAGTTGTAACTAGTGTCCTTTCCTAAGTTATCATGAGAAATATGACAGGACATAATTCATTGGGTTTTTTATCACAGATGTCAATGAATTGGACTTTGACCTTGAGCTTGGCATTGTTGATAGGATATAAGAATATTTGTTACAGTTGTCACAGTTCCCCCGTGTTCATGTGTTTCTTTGATGCCTTCAAAGTTTCGTTCTAAACGCTTTTATAATATGGGTGATAGAGAGGTACCTGAATACTACTCTGAGAATTCATTTGTATAAGTGTCTCCCAGACCATACAGTTCAGGTGGGGAAGTACTGTTCTCTGTCTGATTCTTCTCATGTCAGTAATGGGGTTTGACAAACTGTATATAGTCTATAACTTGTATATAGATTAAGTCTTTGGGCTGTTAAATGCAGGTTGTATACTATTTATAATAATGCAGATAATTTAGTTAGATTTTCTGCTTGCAGGGCCGGTCTAAATGAGAAATCCTGTAATATCTCTGTAACATCATTCATATATTGTAACAAATAATAGGAACATAAAAGTAGAAGATGCGAAAGTTAGTGGTTTATATTCAACCTAGAATCGATCCAATCAAAAGCTGTTGCTGTTGCATTAATTTGAATGCACGTTGCACTTCTGGCCATACAAGATTCAGTGATCTGTCTGTATTGTCTTTTGTACCAGCTGTGTTCAGTTAAGCTTGTCTGAATTATATTTCTGGCTGATAGAATGGGCCATTACTCAGTTTCTCTTAATTTTGAAAGTGAACTTTGAGCCTCAGCACCAAAAAGGTTTCATGGCAGTGGTACCAAAAATAATCATGAAATAAGATAAGATTAATTTATATCGTCGTATTTAGGATATTTAAATCTTTTTGCTAGATGCAGTTTTAATCATTTTAGAAAAGCATCAGTTCTTAGTGGCATTAAAACACAACATAAACCAGCATCTTTTTTGCTCAGCACATTATACCTACGCATTGTGTGGTGATTTGTAAGAAAGGGGAATCTGTCCTTGTAAAAATAAACTCTCATGTCATGTTTTAGGGAACTTAACTGTCAAGTTCCGGTTAGATTAAACATTTATTGTACATGTGACATTGCCTGTAAGCTCACTATCAGCTAGGTTGTGCTATTATTCATTGTTCCTTACATATTTCTGCTTAGACTATGTCTATTGTATCTCAATCTCCATCTCTCTAAGAATTCACTTTATTGTGAAAACTCCCTGCAACAAGAAGTTGCAATGTTTTACAAATCCCTGAAACTTTGCATAAAGATTGATCAGATTTGAAGAATGCAGCCGCCATTTCACACATACAAAAATTCCATTTCAGAACAACAAAATTAAACCACAATCTCAACAGAGCAAAAATGGAGCACTTCCTCTCCCTATGACTTTTGTTCTCAGGCACCATCTCTGACACTTCCGGGAAAGCTTTCGTAAGGGATGCTCTGATCACCACTTAGAAAGTCCTAATTTGCTGACCATGATAACTCCTGGATGGATCTTAGTTGTGGTGACCAAGCGGCAACCACCATTACTGATCGTGAGAGACTAAGATCAAAGAAATAACCTCCCAGGAAATCTATCTGTCCCAAAGACATATTTAAGGAAGTGAGAATAACTGTTGTGACCACTGCCTCTTGTGGATTACCAGAGACAAGTTAATAGTTGAGGTTTACTCTCAAACACATATATTTACTCCTCTTACGGTGCTAAGAGTAGATAGGTAGTCTTAGGGTGGTCTCTGTTTTTTTTGTATTTATTTTCTATTCCTCTATTTCATGAAGCGCGTGTGTGTGATCTGTCCTCCAGGGTGCATCGTCCAGTACAGATAGAGTAACGTGGAGAAAGGAAGATGCCAGCCCCGCCTCCCCCACCACCCCCAGGGCCTCCCCCTCCTCCCACCTTGGCTGTTGTAAGTCATTTATCTGTCTGTCTCTCTTCCCAGTCAAATCTGCTGGTCTCTCCTCTTGACCCTACTCAGCAGAGACATCTTGTGGATAAATCTTGTCATATCTTCTCCAGTACAGTCTGTGTAAAGTTTTTTCTTTGCTGTCTGTAATTCACAGTTTTACCTAAACACTCCCTCTTCTGTTATGGTTTAAACTGATTGATGATACAAAGATCAATTAAGTCTTTCATTGTTTTATATCTTCCTGTCTTTACATGGTCTCAGTGACTGTATACATGTATGTGTGTGTGTGTGTGTGTGTGTGTGTGTGTGTGTGTGTGTGTGTGTGTGTGTGTGTGTGTGTGTGTGTGTGTGTGTGTGTGTGTGTGTGTGTGTGTGTGTGTGTGTGTGTGTGTGTGTGTGTGTGTGTGTGTGTGTGTGTGTTTCAGGCCAACACAGAGAAGCCAGTTCTAAGCCGTTCAGGGCAGCAGGGAAGGAACGCTCTGTTGACCGATATTTGTAAAGGCACCAGATTAAAGAAAGCTGTTACCAATGACCGCAGTGGACCCTCACTGGAAAGTAGGTCAAGATCACTTTAATGACACTTATTAGGTAAATCTTTACCATCACAGCGAGGAAAGTTAGTTTGTGGCGAGGTTTGCCACACTAGCCCAGTCACATGGCTGAGTTTATAGCAACAATAGGGAAATAAAACATTTCTGTGTCACTACGACACAGTAAACTCAAGGCAGAGACAACATCAGTGTTTGTAAATGTTTATAAAACATAACCTGTGGGCCCCCACTGGTCTGGATACCTACACAGATGCAGAGTTTATTATATGTCGAAAATGTAGCCTGCACATGAACAATTAATTTAATATGTTTTCTTTGTACTCTCAGAATCCAAGGCAGGAGGAGGAGGTGGAGGAGGAGGAGGAGGAGGAGGAGGAGGAGGTGGTGGTGGTGGAGGAGGTGGAGGAGGAGGAGGAGGAGGAGGAGGAGGTCTAGGAGGCCTGTTTGCAGGAGGAATGCCAAAATTGAGGTCCGCAGCAAACAGAGACTCCAATGGTAAAATCCCCAAAAAATAGTAATGATGATGTATGATGATGATGATGATGATGATGAAGGGGGCAGCACCACGGTTCGGTAGTTAGCACTGTTCTGGGCGCTAGTTGGCCAGCTGGCTTTGGCCTCTCTGTGTGTAGTTTGCATGTTGTCCTCATGCCTGTGTGGGTTTCCACTGGGTGCTCGCTGCATCTAGTGACACTTGTTTTTCCTTTTCTCTCCTCCAGACTCAGGACCCAGCAGAGGACCCGTGTTCCCACCAGGAGGCCGCTCTTCTGGGCCTAGCCCTTTTGGTGGCAGTGGAGGCCCGCCTAAACTCCCAGGAGCTCCTGCTGGTTTCCGTAGCAATGCCCCTGACCTTCCCAAGGGCCGGCCAAATATTACAAGACAAGACACTCCAGGAGGCCCCCCTCCTCCTGTACCCAACACACCTCGACCTAACCAGAGCTTTCAGTCTCGTGGAGGCCCTCCTCCACCGTCACTCCCTGGAGGACCCAGGCCCAGCCCAGCCTCCGGACACCCACCTCCTAGTGTTCCACCAGGGAGGCACGGACCTCTCCCTCCCCCACCAGGAGGGTCCTCAGCTGGACCAAGACCAGGATTCTCTGCGCCTCCCCCTCCCCCCCCAAACAGCAGCCGACCTTCCTTACCGCCTGCTCCTGGAGGGAGACCTCCACTTCCTGATGATCGACCCCCTCCACCACCGGCTCCTATGGGAGGTCATCGGCCATCTATGCCCCGCGACGTGCCTCCCCCTCCTCCCTCTATCAACTCTAAACCCTCTTCCTCTGTGTCCTCCTCACCCGCCTCTCGCCCCTCAGTTGGTGGAGGTGCGCCTCCACTCCCGCCAGGCCGACCAGGCCCTCCCCCTGTCCCACCCAGCCCGACTGCTGGGGACGACCATAGCACCCCTCGTCTGCCCCAAAGGAACAGCTCACTCAGGTACTGCTGAAGTCGAAGTCATTAATCCATATTTGTTTAGTTTTCATGGATGAGGTGGATTAAAGCCCGGTAGTGTACAGTCGTGGCCAAAAGTTTTGAGAATGACACAAATATTAATTTTCACAAAGTCTGCTGCTTCAGGGTTTTTAGGTGTTTTTGTCAGATGTTTCTATGGTATACTGAAATATAATTACAAGCATTTCATAAGTATCAAAAGCTTTTATTGACAATTACACTGAGTTCATGCAACAAGTCAATATTTGCAGTGTTGACCCTTCTTTTTCAAGACCTCTGCAATTCTCCCTGGCATGCTGTCAATCAACTTCTGGACCAAATCCTGACTGATGGCAGTCCATTCTTGCATAATCAATGCTTGGAGTTTGTCAGAATTTGTGGGTTTTTGTTTGTCCACCCGCCTCTTGAGGATTGACCACAAGTTCTCAATGGGATTAAGATCTGGGGAGTTTCCTGGCCATGGACCCAAAATCTTTATGTTTTGTTCCCCGAGCCATTTAGTTATTACTTTTGCTTTATGGCAAGGTGCTCCATCATGCTGGAAAAGGCATTGTTCATCACCAAACTGCTCTTGGATGGTTGGGAGAAGTTGCTCTCGGAGGACGTTCTGGTACCATTCTTTATTCATGGGTGTGTTTTTAGGAAAGACTGTGAGAGAGCCCATTCCCTTGACTGAGAAGCAACCCCACACATGAATGGTCTTAGGATGCTTTACTGTTGGCATGAGACAGGATTGATGGTAGCGCTCACCTCGTCTTCTCCGAACAAGCTTTTTTCCAGATGCCCCAAACAATAGGAAAGGGGATTCATCAGAGAAAATGACTTTACCCCAGTCCTCAGCAGTCCAATCCCTGTACCTTTTGCAGAATATCAGTCTGTCCCTGATGTTATTTCTGAAGAGAAGTGGCTTCTTTGCTGCCCTTCTTGACACCAGGCCTTCCTCCAAAAGTCTTCGCCTCACTGTGCGTGCAGATGCACTCACACCTGCCTGCTGCCATTCCTGAGCAAGCTCTGCACTGGTGGTGGCCCGATCCCGCAGCTGAAACAACTTTAGGAGACGATCCTGGCGCTTGCTGGACTTTCTTGGGCGCCCTGGAGCCTGTTTGGCAACAATTGAACTTCTCTCCTTGAAGTTCTTGATAATCCGATAGATGGTTGACTGAGGTGCAATCTTACTAGCTGCTATAAACTTCCCTGTTAAGCCCTTTTTGTTCAATGCAATGATGACTGGACGTGTTTCCTTGCAGGTAACCATGGTTAACAGAAGAGGAACAATGATGTCAAGCACCATCCTCCTTTTAAAGTGTCCAGTCTGTTATTCTAACTCAATCATGACAGATTGATCTCCATCCTTGTCCTCATCAACACCCACATGTGTTAACGGAGGAATCATTGAAATGATGTTAGCTGGTCCTTTTGTGGCAGGGCTGAAATGCAGTGGAAATGTTCTTTTGGGGATAAAGTTCTTTTTCAAGGCAAAGAGGGATTTTGCAATTAATTGCAGTTGAGCTGATCACTCCTCATAACATTCTGGAGTATATGCAAATTGCCATTATAAAAACTGAAGCAGCAGACTTTGTGAAAATTAATATTTGTGTCATTCTCAAAACTTTTGGCCACAACTGTACACAGCATCCTATCAGTTCTGTGATACGTAAAATAATGTGTTGTTTTCATTAGCTCCATCTGGCTGTATTACCATGTGGCTCATTGCAGATTGTTTAGTTGAGGCAGGTGTACAGATTCAGATTAATTCTGTATGTTGAGTTTCACATATACAGATAGTTTGTTCTTCAAAGTTGAGGTGTTCTCTGTTTATTTTTTAACTGCAAAAACTGCTTGAATGATGCATTGATTGAAATTCTGTTTCTCCTTGGCAGCCATGCTCCAGCTCCGCCACATGGTCGGGCAGGACCTCTCCCTCCGCCACCTAACGAGAGACCACCATCTCTTGGAAGGAATCCATCGACAGCACGCACAGGTGAGCATCCATGGCTGATGAATTGAACAATGGATTACTGCTACATAGAAACCATATAAAAATTTTTTTAAAAGTTTATGATACACTGTATGCCTCCTATGTCAAAATACCATCTGCAATGGAAGCTAATTTCACATAAAAGAATCACTTCACTTTTCATCAGCTAACATGACTATCATTTCTACACCCAAAGGACCTCTTCCTCCCCCTCCTCCCTCAGGTCGTAGCATGGGTGGGGGCAGTGTGAGATCATCGCCAGCAGCTCCTTCTCCTATTGGTCGGCCAGGCCTTGAGCCCCCTCGTGGTGGACCTGGCGGTAGACCTCCCCTCCCTCCAGACAGGCCTGGGATAGGGGGGGCCCCTCCTCCTCCTCCACCACCCATGGGCAACGGCTTTCAAAACTCTCACCACAACCAGATACTGGGTGAGTAAATCCATGAAGGTGCTAGTTTGGTTTATTTGAGCATCGATAAAAGAATCTGTCGGAAGGTGGGGAACAGAAAGCATACATATAATTTGTGTGTATGTGTATATGTATGTATGTGTGTGTGTGTGTGTGTGTGTGTGTGTGTGTTTATATAGATATATATATTTTACAGGCAAATAATACAAACTCTTTTACTAGAGGACTGACTGTCTTGTTACAAAAACTGTACTCTCCCAGTCTCTCCAAGGGAAATCCGTTGCCCTCAGTGTTGTTTTTACCACATGCTTTCCAATGTGTTCAGCTATGGCAGAGAAACCCACTGGCCTCCCGTTTGTGTTGTTTTTATTCCATTCAACCAAGGGAGTAGGTTTGATTTGGAGGCCAGTGGGGACAAGAAGTGACATGGGGTGCTATTAGATTCATAGTTTATTGTGCGAGATGTAATTTTGTTCATAGGATGTTAGTGACTGAGAGAACTGTCTCTTAAATTTGGAACTGATATCAGATTGTCACAAACTGAACAATTTTAAGTTCTCAGGTGGGCAGTTGTTTAGCAACTTAATTTACTGTCTTTTATTCATTTATCTTCGAGTTGCTCTGCAGTTAACTCCTGCTGAAGAAAGAAACCAACTGACCTGTTTATTTTGCTTGTCTTTTTTTACATTGTTTCAGAAGAATCATGTTTAAAGTGAGAAACAAACCCAGTGCCCTCCATTCATGTTCTGTTAGACTGGAAGAGTGTTGCCTGTGATGGAAAAAGTCACTGTCTTGTTAGTGCACTACATGTGTTTTCAGGATGTGTCGAATGTATATTGAGAGTTTTCTCAGTCTGATGGAGACGGACCCACCAAGTTCCATTTCTCACTATAAACAGATGAGTGGGAAAGTCGGTTCACTTTCCATCCAGTGTCGGACCTTCCTCCACCTGAGCCCTACGTGCCCTTCCAGAAGACCTACCCCAGCAAGATTGCCAGCAAGACTGACGGCAAAGGTCAGTATAACACATACACACACACACACACTCACACCTTTTGTCTAATCTCCAAACTGTTTTTCAGGAACTAAAAAAAGAGCCCTGCTGTCCACTAAAATTGGTTGAAATTAGTTAATACTTTTTTTTTGTTGGAAATCTTTTCACTGAGAAATATATTGTTGAAATAAAAATTGCATGATGTGCCTATTTAAGACATATCCAAAAGAAGACTGCAAGAGACCAGTGGAAGAACGTGTATATTAATTAGAGCAAACACACTCCCTCTGCTTTGATTGTTTGATTTTCACCAAATTCGAATTCCTGTTTTCATTCTGACAACCTTTTTCCCAAAATATTCTTTATTGAGATATGCCACACTGTAGCCAGACACAGTGCCACCTGGTGGAAGAAAATGTACTTTCCTCTGGAAAGCTAAAGTAAAATACTAACTCCTATGTGCCTGTGTTCTTTCTAGGTTTAGGTAAAAAGGAGAGAGGAGCTCCTCCTCTTCCTCCTCTGCCCAGGTGAAGAACAGGTGACAGCGAGCACAATCTCTCTCTCTCTCTCCCTCTCTCTCTCTCTCTCTCTCTCTCTCTCTGTGGCACTCATTGTGCCTTTACCTGCAGCCACCTGCATATGGACTACAACATGTAAAAAGAACCTGAAGTACGGCAGATCAAGTAAAAGGACAGACTCTCAATGTGGAGTTTACATCGTGGGCCTCTGCAGCAGCAGCAGCATGGTAGCATTCAAAGACCAAAGCCTGGTCATACTCGGGTACACTGTGCTCAGATAAAAACAAAAAACTTGTACCTCCGAAGGTCCTAGAAAAGTTAGTTCTTTTCAGGTTTACAGCCATGCTGTAGCTGGAAGATGCTTTGTGGGTGGGCTTTGTTGACCACTTACCAACAGTATTTTCATGAACCTCGATCCACATGGACTTCATTCCTTTAACGAACTTGCTGTCGTTTTCTTACAGTTGTTGATAGATTCCATAAATTGCTTGCGACATATTATATTTTATCAGCCAACTACACTTTTAGAAAATAATACAAAGTCTTACTTGACAAATAAAACAGTATTTGGCAGGTAGCACATGTGACTTTCCCAGCTTGTTTACACTGCGCAGACAGCATTAGGTAAAGCCAAATCATCTTATTATTGTCAACAGTCCAAGGGTTATCGTGCAGGACTTGGAAGCCAATAGGTCATTTTCCTATTGTGTGTGTTGATGAGCTGTCTCTCTCTTTTTGTACTTGTGTTTCCCTTGTGCCTTTTTCTATTCAGGATTGTAATTTCAGGCTGCTTAAAAGAGTTAAGGGAATTAGCCTCTGGTGCCTTGTGTGTGTGTGTTTGTTCAGATGGATCGGATCACCTCTGCAGATGTAAATATTACAACAGAAGCAATACAGCAGCTCCATCACCACCATATGTAGAATGCTCAGCATAGCATAGCAAAGTGTCTTAAACATTAAACCAATCTAAAACTGGCCTCCTCTTGCCACTGCTGCATGAAACATCAGGGGAAACACGGGTGTTTTATTTGCCAAAGCCACATGTGCCTTCACAGTATGTGTATTTACATCTGTGTGTTACTGTTGGAACCACTGAACGGTACGCTTCATTTGATTGTTAAATGTGACGTGAGCATGCATTTAATGTCTGTGTTTGAGATGTTTTAAAGGACATTGTATGGTGTTAGGAAGCCTTGGTTTACAATGGAACTGATTCTTATTTTGCTGTCTTGTGAAAAGCTGCATTGACTCACTATGAAGGACCTGTGTATGTATCTGTATTCTGTATGATTTAATCAAGTGATATTGAAGGACTGTATTATTTTAAGTTATGTTTCAGAACTGTTCAGTATTATGTGTTGTTTTTTTTTTGTTTTTTTCGCTTCACCCGGCACTGCTTTGATTGGTCTTTTGTATACGTGATGTATTATTATCATGTAAAGAAACATTTTTTTAAGGACAATCATATGGAAGTAAAACTATTTACATCAATAAATAAAATGCTTTGAGATGCTTTATGTGCTCTAGAAGGGGTGAAATGGACTATTAATTGGACTATAAACATAAAGTAATTTGATATTCCTGTGCAAAGGACTGTCATTTGATCAAGGACAAGGATGGTGAATTGTAATGTCAGCATCCTGAAGAAGTGATTTATTATGCTTTATCAGATAAACAATATGCATAATTTACATGTTTGTGCAATAAAGCTGGACAATACATTGATGCGACAGTGTATCATGATATACAAGACATTAGGATTGTGCTTATTATGATATTATATAGCTTAGATTTCTGCCACATATAGTGCTTGCACCAGTTTATAGTCTCTAATGTTTTCTTCCTGATATTTTTTTTTGCCTATAAATAATTATCTTCCCAAACATAGTATGACTTTGTTTTCAGTTTATTAGGCAAAATAAGGTGGATTTGGTGTTATTATCGCGGTCTAGCAACATATAAATAATACATTTCTCAGTGTTTTGGACTGACAGTGTTTGGACTTGTAATTGGTCAGAGGCGCCTGTTCAGGTTGTAAGGGCCTTCTCTTCTCTTTGGAGGCCACCAGGTCTTTTGCTGCCATACAATGGTTAAACTCTTCATGCAGAGAGTGTAACCCTAACTGTCCTGACTATGCTGAGTCAGGATATGCTACTCATTTATAGACATCAGTGTAGCATTAACAACGTTTAGAAATATGGATTAGAGTGAAAAGGACAGCAGAAGACCCACTTTGTTTGACCTACAGGGTAAGTGTCGATGAGTCTTTGAACACAATGAGGAAGCTGCATGGAAAAGACAGTAAAATGTCCACTGCTGTCCTAAATTTCCTAGATCTGAGTGGTGATTAAAGTAATATCTACATGCTAGAAAAATAAATCATATTGATGTTGATTATTGATATTGATTACTTGAGTTGTCGGAGCTGTGATGGCCGAGTGGTTAAGGCGTTGGACTCGAAATCCAATGGGGTTTCCCCGCGTAGGTTCAAATCCTACTCACAGCGTTGGTTGTCTCACATTTGGTCAATAAAAGAGGACGAAGCGAGGGATTAGTTCACTAACACAGATGTCAATGTACCATGCTGATATTCTGATGGAGGTTAATGAAACCTGAACTGGAACTGTTCTGCGAAATGGTCGGAAAGAATTAAAGATGAAAATTAACGCAACACCTTTACTTTCTCTCCGGCACTTCTAACCCGTTATTTTGTTTAAGGCACTGCTGTCTTTCAACCGGAGGAATTTTATGAACGTATTTAAGCGATGAATGGCGAAACCAGACTTCACTGTTATTGTATTTCCTTTCACATTGCTGCTGTCACACTGCTATAAAACACATGATGAGCTCAGAGTTTTCCGGAGATTTAATAATTTCCCTCATCACGTGAATGCAGCACCACACCGCACAATTTTATCCAATCAGAGTCGGAGCCTCAAGCGTATCTCGGCCATGATTGGCTGAATCGTCTGTCAGCTGATCTTCGGGGCGTTGCCTTTCCGGCAGCTGTCAGATTCAGGAGCGGAGAGCCTCGGACGCAAAACGGCAAAAACACTGGTTTGTCTAAACAGCAGGATAGACGAACCTTGTATGTTGAGCAGAGATGATCTTCTAAGTGACACAGGTAAGCACACCCCTTAACAACTCATTTTAGATAATATATCAGTGCCAGATGTGGATGGTGTAGCTCCCTCCTCTCTAACTAACGGTGTACATTCCCTGATGTTTTTAGCATGCACCTAGCTAGCGCTAACGGTCAGCTGGTAGAGACAACGATGTTATCATGGAAAGCACGTAGCTTCTTCAAGCACTTTAACGTGACATAACATTAGTTTTAGTTATCACAGTGTTGTCAGGTTTTTAAAAAATCTCCTGTCATTGAAATAAGCCAATGAACTTGACTGTGCTAACCACACAGTTTATGGTGCTGATTTAGCCAACGGTATGTTCACGTACGGGTGCATAAATAGGGATTCTTGGCACCTCGAGAGATTGTTACTCAGCCAACAGCCTCTCCTTCTGCATATATTTTAAAGCAATCCGTTTTTGTCTCATTCAGGTTTCCTCCAGCGGGATTACATTACATTTGAGCCTTCAGTTACTCACTCTTACCCTTTGCTCTGTATCATTACAGCTGTTTATTTTTATCTTCTCTGTTTTCACTTAGTCCTGCCATTGATTGTATGTTTTTACACTTTTTTCTTCTGCCAGCGTGCTGGTATTCCCAAGCTATCATCTGACCACTCTGACCCCCATCCCATCATCACCATGGAGACTGCCAGCAACTACGTGCTGATCCATGGGAAGAACATATCCCACAATACCTCTGCTGCAGTGCCCCACATGTCCATCGACAAGCTTTTCCCGGCTCTCCTTGAGTGCTTTGGCATCATATTATGTGGCTACATCGCTGGCAGGTAGGGCTGTGCTAGAACAGGTGCACGTTTGCCAAGGATCCGTAAAACAAATGGATGGTTGAAAAATAAACAGCAGCCTCCAACCATATGACAGTTAGATATTGAGTTTTACATGCAGCCATCATGTATGTATGAATGTATGAATTAAAGAGATACCCAATGAAAATTTGAAAGTGACAAGGGAAAAACTACTGTGGTTTTACTGTGGTCTTTTTTTTCCATTCCTACTCACAGAGCAGATATCATCACAGAGAGCCAGGCCAAGGGTTTGGGCAACTTTGTGTCTAAGTTTGCCCTTCCAGCTTTGCTCTTTAAAAATATGGTGCTGTTGGACTTTGGAGACGTCATCTGGGCATTTCTCTGGAGTGTCCTGGTCGCCAAGGTTGGTGTCTGTGCATCTGTGTGTATGTGTGTAGTTATAAAGTGTATGTACTTTCTATTTTATATTCTATATCGTTATGGTGAGGGGATAACGGATAATGAAAGTCTGATGTTGGTCATGTGAGATGACCTGACTTTGATGCTGCCCTTTTGTATGTAGGTGACAGTGTTTGTGCTGGTGTGCGTGCTGACTCTGATGGTGGCCAGTCCAGACAGCAGATACAGCAAGGCTGGCCTGTACGCCATCTTTGCTACACAGAGCAATGACTTTGCCTTAGGATACCCCATAGGTGAGGAGGACACACAACACTGACACAGATGTATACTCCACATACAAATTGTCAGTGAAGAAAAATACTGTATTTAAGGCTCAAAGAACATGCACCCTTCTCTTCTCTCTGTCTCTGTCTCCAGTTGATGCTTTGTATCGGAGCACATATCCTGAATACCTCCAGTACATCTATCTAGTTGCCCCGGTCTCCCTCATGCTACTCAATCCCATCGGCTTTGCGCTTTGTGAGGTGCAGAGGTGGAGGCAGGCCAGCCATTCACAACACAGCACTCTTGCCATCGTGGGAGTTGTAGTCCTACAGGTATTGTACATACAGATGTTTTTTCAGATTAATAACAAACCATAGAAAGTGAAACACACCTTCACGCCAAGAAATGACACAAAATAAAAATAAAAATTGTTAAAATGTTTGTGCAAAATGTTCATATGAATATGTTCATAAAGTACTCATACACACACACACACACACACAGTTGTGTGTTTTATTTTGAAAAACACAAATAAAATAGTCAAAAATAAATGTCACTGCTCTCTGCTACGTTTTCATCGAAGCAAACAATCCCATGTAACATGTTGTGTCTGCGTCTGGGAGACAGTTGATAACTATGGTTGGTGCTGGACAACATTTATCGTGAGTTTTCAAAGCGTGGTAATCAGACACAGTTTTAATGATAAATGCATTTTGAAATGATTAACTAACTGGTTTATCCTGAAACCCGTAACCGTCTCCTCCCTATTTACACCCTGAGAGATTGCAATACATTTCTTTTAGTTGGACAAGCTTAGATTTAGATTTGTGGGTCTTAGCTACTGTATTTTGAAGTTATTTTCTCTCTCTCTCTCTCTCTCTCTCTCTCTCTCTCTCTCACACACCTGTCCAGGTGTTGAAGAACCCAGTGGTGTTCATGGTAATAGTAGGAATCATAGCTCACTTCGCCCTGGGCCAGCAGATCCCTGCTGTGCTATCAGAGTTCATAGATGGCCTGGCTAACTCTTTTGGAGGGGCGGCCTTGTTTTACCTCGGCCTAACTATGGTGAGTTTAGTTTTGTTCAGTCTTTTATACCAACTTGTTTTAATGTTGACTATTTTGATCATATTGTGTTTTGATTGGCAAATGTAAATCATTTCTTTTAGCTTAGTAGAATTTATTTTGCTTAACTTAATTTCAACAGTTTTGGACTCTGTGTAAACGTGAAGGATATCATCAGAGTAAATTAATTTCTCTGTTTCTTTGGCAGGTCGGCCAGCTAAGAAAACTGACCAGAGACACTGGAGTTGCCTTGATTCTCCTCATTACAGCCAAACTGTAAGTGAGACTGGGATGGTGTGTGCATTTGTGATATAATGTTGGGTTGGAATTACTTACAGTGTACTGTATATTACTGTATATGGAAGTGTTTTAAATACATGTACTTTAACTGGTCATTAATGAAGCTTTATTTTCTGCTTGTCTCTCCAGCCTGGTGATGCCACTGGTCTGTAAAGACATGGTGGATATTTTGGATGTAGGCGTGAACAGCACCAGTCCCAACCACACTAGTCTGTCGAACTTTGCTTTCTTATATGGAGTCTTCCCAACCGCACCTAGTGTGGCCATCTATGCTGGACACTACAACATGGAGTTAGAAGTGGTGAGTACCATTGATGTAGTAATCCTACTTTCAACATCGATTTGTAAAAAAATTTTATTCAATACCGAAGCTACAAAACAATATTTGAAACAAAATGTTTAGGGACAGTTCAAGCACTCTTTGTGAAATGGATGAATCAGGACTTAAAGAAGAAGAACATCTACTTTAAAGCATCCTCTTGAGCTTTGAAGTGTGGCTGGAAGCATTTTGACACAGACAAAAGTTAATAAAATTCAAATTTATCGCTAGATGTCTGCCATTTAACTGTATCTACAATACTCATACAATAGAGTATTCATCCCCCACGCTTTGACACCACCCAGTTACATCTAGTAAATGATTAAGAATTTATGCCGTTTTACCTAAAAGGAAAAGAAGCACTATCAACATGGGAATCAGAAAGCTGTTCAGTGTGCTGGAGCGAGCAGAGGAAAGTTTGAAAAGTCTGAGCTGTGTCACAGCAAGTAGAAACACAAGCTAGCTTTGTTTGCTAATTTCCAGCCAATATTTGAGTTGACTTGAACCAAACTGTATTAAGTGTATTGTAATACCTATTGTTATAATTTAGATTGGCATCAAGGGAAAAGATGAAAGAGAAGATTTCCAATCCTCTCAAGACGGTGTTGAAATAAGTTTTGTCAGACGAGAGTTTGCTCACAGTATATTAAGAAAACATAAATAAAACAAAAATAAATTTGCTCAGTATCCAGATTGCATGTTAACACTGTCAGTAAGTGGTGTGTCTTGTATTTCTTTCTCTCTGTCCTTTCATTAGGTAACATCAGGGATGGTAATCAGTACGTTTCTGTCTGCACCGATCATGTACGTGTCGGCTTGGTTATTGACGATCCCTCTAATGGACCCAACCCCCCTGGTGACAGAGCTGGAAAACGTTAGCTTCAACATCAGCATTGTCAGTCTTGTAGCACTGGTAAGTATGTTTCCCCCAGTGGTTCAATCAGTCTGACAGGGAGTCATACTAAAATGCTGATTTAAAATGTATTATTTATATAAAATTATTTGTTTCTTTATTATTTCTCAGGTGTGGACCATAGTGGTGATGTTGCTAAGCAGGAAATTTAACAGACTTCCTCACCTCTTTGCCTTAAATCTTTTCCTGGCCCAGGTCAGTCTCCAGTCAGCTTATTGATTTAAAGTGCATCAAGGAAATGTTAATTGAGGACATCAGCTTCTCACAGACACTTTCCTATTCTACCTTAACCTGCTCTACTCTACTCTACTCTAGTTTTTGGTGTGTGTCAGTATGATCCTGTGGAACTTTTTGGTGAAACAAGAGGATAATCTGTTCGGCAAAGTTCTCACCTTCACTCTGCTCTATGGGTCTCTGTACAGCACCTACATTTGGACAGGTACGTGTGAACAAGTGTCAGTCTGGATATTTGTGAGCAGATACAAACAATTCGATTACATTTGGCTCACTAGTAAAATTAACTTTGTTTAGTTTGAACACACTGGTGCTTGAATGTAAATGTTTTGTTCTGTTTTTTCAGGTTTAATCCCTCTCTGTCTGGCTCTGACTAACAGAGATGATCTGCTGAGACTCCGACCAGGAGTATTCATGATTCTGGGTTGGGGGTAGGTCAGCACACCAAAATGCAATATGACTATTTTTTCTGTGAAAATCTTTGTTGGTTGAAATTAAAAAGCAACAGGTCTGTTGAAAAAAAAAAAACATGTTCTTTGACACAGTTAAGTTACATGACTTGGATTTCAGATAATAACAAACACATAAAAACTGTATGAACAACATGGTGTGTAGGGTTCCCTTCCTGACGGTCGGAGGTCTTCTGGTATTAGGAGAGAGGACTGATACCATCGACTCTGCCTTCTTCTATGGAAGGGCTCAGGTTAGAAAAACACCTGCTGCAATTCTATGTTACACTTCCTCTTTCTTCTATTCTATGCTGTTTATGTGTATTTTTCTTGTCTTCTGTCCTTCCTCCCCTCCGCTCAAGTCTTTCTATTTCCTATGGAAATCTGTCAATAAGTTCTGTATTATTAATAATCAGAAATTTTATACAAATCTCAGAATAATTGCAAAATGAATTAGTCCAGGAAGTTCTATCGATATTCTCTCCTCTCTGACCCCAGATAATCAGCACAGCAGTGGTGCTTGCGGTGAGCCTGGCACTCGGTGCGATATCTCTGATGGGTCTCAGCCAGGGAGACAGGGAGCAGAGAGGCTACCAGGCCCTGAACCGAGCTGCTGTAACAGGCATCAGTGATGAACCGAGACCCACTGGAGGCCTGGAGGATCCACCACCACCACCACCACCACAACAACAGCAGCAGCAGCCACAGTTGGCAAATTCCCCCGTCTGCAGCATCAACTCAGGTAGCTCAGTTCTGTGCTAACTCAGTTGGTTTATCCAGGGCTGGATTAAAAGCACTCATCCATCTGTTGGCAAATTTAGGTTTGAAATCCCATCGGCATTTAATGAAACCAGCGTTAAAACGGTGACAGAGTTTTGGAGGAGTAATATAAGCACAGTTGAACTTATAACTTGAACCATAACTTAACCAATTAACTCTCACCAAATGACCCGACATTAAATATTTGCACTGTTTCTGTTGCCTTGCCAGACGGCCATAGTTGCTCGCCTGTCCTGACCTTACCTGACATGATAGCCAACATGCAGAGGGAGCACACAAACAACACAGGTAACACAAAGGCATTTCCTTTTCCAGGAAATGAATATGAACTGTGACATTTTTCCGACCGGTCATGCTTGTTTCCCTCTCCAGACCACACTGGGGCACTGTGTGACGGGCAGCAGCAGGGTTCTTCCTCCTCTGAGCAGCCGCTGAACCTGCCGCCACCTGGGCTTCAACCCACAGATGATAAACAGACAGTCAGACACGTTTTGCTCTGTCTACTGCTCTTCGTCAGCCTGCTAGCAGTAAGGATACTTACTGTGTGTGTGTGTGTGTAATTATCAAATTAGCACAAAAAGGAGTCCAAGGAAATCACACATAAACACAGTTCAGATACGAGATGTTCATGAAAGTCCCCACAGTTTACTGAGTTGTATTTTAGGTGGCTAAATGTAATTTTCAGCTTCAGTGCTGACTGTAAAGATAAATGTCCTGGCGTCTGATTGGTGAATGTCTCTGTCTGTATGAAGAACCTGTCCAGCTGTCTGTGGTGGTTGTTCAACAAAGATCCAGGAAGACTTTACCTCGAACTACAGTTCTTCTGCGCCGTGGCAAACTATGGACAGGTACCACTGTGTGTCTTTTGTTAGTGTGCATTAAACGTGTCAACGTGTTCAACTGTGAATTTATCACTCTCTTTATCCCAGGGTTTCCTGTCGTTTGGGATCTTCGGTCTGGACAGACACCTCATCATCCTGCCTTTTAAAAAGAGGTGCGACGTCTAGATGATTGGCAGACTGTCTGACTCATTCATCACGGTTTTTAAATTCCTTTTGAGATCGAACACGCAGAAGTGGAATAATGTTTGTGTCTGTGTCAGGTTTCTCGGGCTGTGGCAGGGCAGGGAGGGTGAGGATTTGAGTCCCTCAGGTGTACCGGAGGAGGTCAGGCTCACCTGTACCCAGTTTGTTCGCTACCACAAAGACCAGTGTGTACAAGACATAGTGCACACACGCAGGTATGAGCACTGGTTTGTGTGTGTTCTGTCTGTGCATTTGCATGGGACATACAGTGTGTTTTGTCTTCTCTTCTCTCACATGTAAATGAAAACTGATTTCAAATTCTTTCCATATCTTCTGCTTATTCTATTATTTCTTTCTGTTTCTGTCAGTAAATGACCATGAAGTTAATTTCCACATTATTACTGTTGTGTTATTTTGTTTCCCCTTGTTTTTTTTTTTATGCATGTTCTCTATTTGTGGACCTGTTCTGCTGCTGTTCCAAGTTGTTCTTTATCTTAAAACAAAGTTTCAAGTTTCACCATGGTTATAGAAAAGACAGATAAGCTGTGACTACTGCTATTTTCACTCAACTACTGAACATTTCTAATGTTTCATTAATGTTGTAACCTTTTTAATATTATGGAGGCTATAGTAGTAGTTTGAGTCTTAAGAATGAAAATATGTATAAGGTTTTAGATGTTGAACAGGGAATTTAGCCACTCCAGTGCAAAACTTTTCAGAATCTTCTACTAACTAAAACACTTTGTTTCTGGATGTTTATGAGTTTTGGATGCTATTCTTTTTTTTTTATTTTAACATAAAATGCTTTCCACTATTCCTTTCCCCCTTGTCCTCCATTATTCCTCATTCTTTCTTTACTTCCCCTCATATTTCCTTTATTCCTCCCTGCTTTCCTTTGCCCTTTATCACACCCTAGTGGCTCAGGGGAGAGTGTGAGCGCTTCGACAGGTGAATCCTTCCTCTGATAATGACAGGTTTGGAGGAGGCGGAGGGCTGGATGAGGAAGCTTTGAGACATTCCCCCTCCCATCAGCCCCAGTACTTAGACTTGCATCAGGATCTTCAGGAGCAACTAAACCACGAGCCGCAGTGTCTGCACCAGATTCACCAATCTCACGATCCGGCCGAATCCTGCGGTGAAAGTTCGCTTCCATCCCGACCCCACCATGAGCCAGAGAATGAACATATTTCCAGCTCTGATATCCCAGAGGAGCAGATTTCCCACCCCCAGTCTGACCAAGCTCATGACCCAGATAATCCTCACCACCTACACCAGCATGACCTTGCTTTGAGCCCACCCCATCACCAACATCCCCAGTCCCATTTTGAAAGTGTATTCCGGGGCAGTGACTTGGTGGACTGGCTAGTTGAGCGGGGCCTGTGCGCCGGGCGGGCCGAGGCCCAACTGTATGGCGTCCGTCTTCAGCAGGGAGGAGTGTTAGATCACCTGACAGGCAAGCACAGCTTCAGGGATAAACCCACCCTGCTGTATCGCTTCACAGGGGGGGGAGGGGAGGGATGGTCCCAGAACATGTGAGGAGAAAAGAGGGGGAGGGAGAAAGATAGGGAGGAGGAGAAACGGAAGGTGAGAAAGAGGAGACAGAAAAGGAGGATGTACCAAGCAGCAACCACCACGGCTAAGTGCCAAAGCAGAAGTGCCTTATGGGGCAGTTTTCCCAACGACCATGAGATATTCGCTCGAATTGTCAATGAAACAGACCTGCAGCTTCTCCATAGAAAGTCCTCTCCTTTGCTAATGCCTCTTGTAATGTGTGTGTCGGTGGATGCGTTGACAGATTTTGGAAGTTGTTTGCTTTGACTGACAGGTGTCTTAGGCTATTTGTGGTGGTTGCGGCCTGCTTGTCCAAGGTTGTTGTGGAGGCAGTTGAGAAAGGAGGAGAAAAAAGAGAAAACAAGATCTCCCTGTTTGTACTTCATCTCTCCGGACTCTGGAACAAGTGTTCTGTGTTTTTTTTTTTCCAACATTTTTGTAAAAAAAATGTTTTCACCGCTCTGCACCGAGCTGGCTTTGATCATAGCTTCAAGATCATATCATAGCAGGACTGAGTCGCTCTCCAGACTGTGACAGGGAAGTGTTTTTTGTTTTTTTTTCTTCTTCAGGATTTCTGTGAATCAGTGAACTTCTCAGATTCACGTGATGGACAAATATTCTTTTGTTTTTAAAGGACATGCTGACAGTCATTATTTATGTGACATTTGTGTGCAAGTGGTCAGAGGCCAATAAGAGCAGAGCAGTAAAACAATAGTACTGTATGTTTGCTCTTAGCCAATAAGCTGAAGGGCTGCTCACTAAAGGCCAGTGACGTTCTTGCCTGCTTGTTCTGTTTTATGCAGTTTTATCTTTTTTTTTTTTCAGATGAAAATCATTTTGAATCTGCCTGTTAATTCAATATTTGATAGTTTGCACGCTGTGTCTTTTAACCACTCTGGTCTACGTTGACTACTTGCATGACCTGGAGCAGTACAGACTTCTGCTCTGCACTCAACCTTTTGCACTGACTGAATAATAACATTTGTCACGTTTTTTAAATTATGCAACTCACGGGACTCTTGTGATGACGCTGCGGAAGATGTTTGTTATCTTTGCACTGTATTATTGTGTTGCCACTGTCAAGTTGAACCATTTGTTTGGGACTGGTTGTGGTTGAGTCACTAAACTCAGGCATGGTGGAAAATTAGCACCGTTGTCTTTCCAGCCAAAACTGGCACTGGCTTGACTGAAGAATTCAGCCTAGTCTAGACCTGAACTTAAGCAGTTTCTTTTCTACTCAGTTTTTTTTCTGTGACTGATCCCAAATAAACCTAAAATTAAGTTTCTTAAAACCTCAAGAACGCAAAAATGTGTAGTTGATTTTGGAGTAGTTGAATTTGAGTGATTGAGCCTTCTATATAAAACACATCTGTTTGAATATTTCGTTTTATGTTTTCAGTTTCATAAGACTATTACAATCCTAAACTAGCTTATATTATATTGTACATGTAACTGACTGGGATAGAGTCTAGGCTGTAAGTCATAACCACTACTGAACTGTTTACATGTTGTTTGGCACCCTAAACTACAACTAAACTACAGCTATTGTTTGCCTGTTACATTGCTGCTGATTTGTGATATTGTTACTATGAAGTTTACAGTGTGTTTGTAGAGTTGCAGAAGATGCATGGATGGTGACATATGAACATTTGAACAGAGACAAGGGGCTCACTGATGTTACTCTGGATCCCTTCTCTGCATCACAAACCTCCCAGTAAGAATCTGTGGGCATATACGTCTGTCTCTTTGTCTTCTGCCAACTGAAACCACATTTATGTTCATGCAGTTCACATGAGATCCTTGTGTTTACTGAGTTGTTAAAATGAGTCGAGTGGCTGCCTGTGCTAATGTGAATGTGTGTGTGTGTGTGTGTGTGTGTGCATGAACAAAAAAATATGTCTTTTTTTGAGTTTGTGTGTGTATGTGGAAAAAGTACAGAGAGAGGACGGGAGGGAGAGGAGGTGTAACTGTGTTGTTGGTAGATGGGATCAGTGTAAATGTGGATGTTTTAAGTGTGTTACTGTAAATCAATCAGGGTCAGTGAGTGTGTGACTATAAGAAAGGCACAAATAAACTACTGTTTGCATCCAAAACTTGACGTGTTTCGCTTTGTCAATACATTCCTGCAATTGATTCTGAATGTAATCCTAAACTGAAAAACGCAATAGTAAACAGACGTTTCAGATTTATTACATTTTCACACATTCCACAAACAACTTGTATTATGCACAAAATGTTCATTTAAAAAAAATCTCAGCACATTTGGAGTAGTTTTTTTTCTTTAACTTTTTTTTTTTGGTCAAAGAAGAGGAGAGCAAAACATTTCTCATCCTGAGACCTACAGAAAGCCCTTTAAAATTTTCAATATTCATAAGACTGCCTCACACTGCTGGCCAAAAAAACACTTAATTTCATTTAGCTATTGGAAAGTGAAAAGCGAATTCAAATAACATTTGGCACAACATTTGGGTCTTTTTGACATTCTCGACACAGTGGAACCATCAACCATTTGTGTTGAGAGCAGCTCGGCTAAAAGTGACTCCACTCCTCACTTGTGAAAACCCTGAACTTTGCTACACTGTTGGGCTATAAAACACGTACATTTTACAAAAAAATAAATCTTGAAATTTACGTTGAAATAGGTTCATTGTGAGATACCTGTAAAATATTCTGTAACTGATCCAAATCTGAAAAAACCTTTTTCACTTTGTTGAGGACATCTCTCTGTGTTACAGTTACACTTGAATTTAGAGCAAACACTTAAGTTGCTCCTTATACTAATGTTTTTTGATAAGAATACACAATTTAAAAACAGTTCTCTATAGTTTTTATGTTCTGCGAAACACTGATTAAAAAAAAAACAAACAGAACGATTCATTCAAACTTCAACAGTAAATCAGTTTCACTGATATCAAACAGACAAATCTTGTCATCTTCCCAAGTTTCCATATGAAACACTTTTAAAGAAACACTTAATACTAGGCTGGAAAGCTGTGTTTATATGTAAAATGTATGCTAACCTCCACTGGCTTTACACATAAATCTTTAGATAACATCTACATATGAATTATCTGCTTCTGAACACACTAAAACCCAGTAGTGTCTGAGTTTAATAGAGGGAGTCAGGTGGTAAACTTGTCCATCTTGAGCAAGTCAGCTTGCCTTATCTGCTAGACCTGCACAGAGGCCAACAGTAAAGACTCTCATTGTGCTTGGCAGCAACAAGGTGATAATGTGTGTAACTATAAATGTTTTGTAGTGCAGGCTCAGCAAAGCCCTCACTGGACGTAGGTGAGAGAGTAACTGCTGGTAATAATCATTAGGAAATGGGATGTTTATAACAGTTTAGAGACAGAACAACACCAAAGCAATTGAGTTAAGAAAAACAGCAATTTCCAGCAGTGTATTGATGTTTTAAATTAATTTTGTCTTCTGTTTGTTGAGAAGATCATGAGAGGATCACAGCTGATGTACACAGAGTTACTGTAAAACTAATCTGAGTGCAGCCACAGCTACATTAAGACAAGTGCTTTAGGGAGAGACAGAAACACCCTCAGACATCTAAAAGTTCAATTGTGCTAAAAAAAAAAAAAAAAAATCCATGCATTTCCTGGAACCATAATGGCTGCAAACTGAGTTGCTGAGTAAACGTGTACAGAAAAGAAATTAACATTCTTATCTGGCTGGTTAATTGTCTGAACTCCATAGCACACAACAGACTGTGAAATCAAGAACAAAAGCAGCATACGGAGGCAAAGGTTTGTGAGGACATCCAGTGTGTTTAAGCCAGAACACATTTCTCCATAAAAAAAAAAAGCTTCCTCTACACTGCATATTCATCACACTGAACAAATTGTTTTTAACACACTGGTGACAACTTGGCAAAATTGCAACGCATCGGACAGAAGGAAGATTTACACCTGCAGTCATGCTGGCGAGAGAAAGAAAAGCAGAACAACATCATGACACACAGCCGCTGACAGGTTACTGTATGATGGGCAGCCATGTCTTTGAAAGAGAATACAACTTCCATCATATCTCAAAATGCTGAAACTGATTATCTAGTTCGGAGAAGTAAAAAAAAAAAAAAGTATTTCTGTATTACTGTAACACCAATCATCATCACAGTATTTTCCCTATGATGTGGATTATTGCAGCACCCATTCAGCCTCAGCTTTTAAGACCATATTTTGTTTTAAATCCAAGGATTTTTAGGGTCCATCTCAGAGGATTTCCCTACACTTGTGCTCTGTGTATCACATTGAGAGATCTTTGGGAAACTGTAGTCGCACAGCCCAGTGTAACACAATCTGAAGAACAGATCATACTGTAAGTATGATCAGCCTTTGGTGTGACCTTACAGAGATCACGAGGCTGACGTGGACAAAAGGTTACATGCCTGCTGGTGGAGTTTTTTTTACCATCTCAAATCTCCAGATGCGATTTGTGTTTGGGAACCCCAACCCCGACGATTCCTGTTTAATCCCAGAATCATTGTCTCTTCCGGTCCTGCTTGATTTCAGCCTGGATGGGTCCATTACTGTCCATGTCGTCCACCTTGAGGTGAGCCTTGCCGTACTGTTTGATCAGCGCTCCGGGGACGAGAGCCATGAGGGCGATGGCCAGGAGCTGGGCCAGAGTCCGCCAGGAGAAGATATCATCCAGGGAGGAGATCTCTGACAGGATGGAGCCCGTGCGGACGCAGATGAAGTTGTAGGGGATCAACCCTGGTGGAGGAAGAAGCAGCTGATTGATGGGTGTTTGTGACTGTCTGTGTGTGTGTGGGAGTGTGTGTGTGTGTGTGTGTGTGTGTTTTACAGAGTGTATTCTCACCTATGAGCACTGAGAAGAAGAAAATGGGCATAGGGATGTTGAGGACAGGACAGGTGATGTTAAGAAACCAGTTAGGAGTCATAGGGAAGAAACGAAGGAAAAGGAGGAAGAAGAACAAACTGCTACGATTTTCCTCCACCTGACAGAGGGAGGAAAAAAAGGGGGAGGAAGGCAGATAAGATAAAAGGAAAAAGGAAAGGAGATGGTGAAGGAAAAAGAAGACAGAAGTGGTAACAGAGCGTCTCCAGATTCCTTCTTGTCTACTTACATTCTATACAGAGGTACTGACAAGACTACATAAAAGTGGAATAATTCCTAAATAATATTTCAGTTAAAAATCTAATGTCTTCCATCACTTTTTTCCATTACTGAACACTTTTTTTTTTTTAATTATGATAAGTCAGTACTGTAAAATGCAACCAAAACATGTACTATGAATGTAAAAACTTCTACTAAACCTCTTTGTTTTCACTGCTTTAAAAAAGGTGTAAATAGCGATATGTTTTTTTTTTTTATTTTATTGATCCACAGAGGAGAAATTCAGGTACTGCAGCAGTGCAAGGGCAGAAATAAGTACAGACGCAAGTAAAAAATAAATAATTAAAAATCTAATAAAATAAATATATATAAATAAGAATAGAACTAAAGGAAACCAGAATAACATATGATATGATTAATGAGTGTGTCATACACTGTGGACATTAGATGTGTGTGTCTACACTTAATTAGGTGTTAATGCCAGAGCCTCTAGCATGGCTGTCAAGGACTGAATGGAGACACCAACCTTCTTCTGCAGCAGGGCCACCTTGTCAGGGAAGACCTGGACCACATGCTGCTTTCCAAACGCAGCGGAGAGCAGGAAGCAGAATGTGGAGCCTGAAGTGGTGAGCAGGCAGGCCAACAGCAGGCCCTCCCAGGGCCCGAATATCGCACCAGCTAACATGTTCTGAAGGCGGCAGGGATGGATGGATAGATAGATGGATTAAAATCATCAGCCAAACACTGCACATCACATGTATGTATATGTGTGAAATGAGTGTAAGTGTCTGGAAACAAGATCCTGGAATGCACTGCTGCAATCACAGGAAATACGTTTGTTTTTTTTAATAAAAATTTGTCTTCATACATCAATAAGTTATGACTTGTTAAGACAGAGATGTTCTGAGCTCCATCAGGCCAAACTGTGTGATGTTTTTAGACACCGAGCTTATCATCTCTTCAGGTTTTGTCTGTGGAAGCATGCACAGTAAGACTTACCAGAAAGGAGGATCCTGGTATGGCGAAGGACTGTTTGTAGAGGTAGGCGCTGCAGAACAGCAGCAGAACATAGCTGTGATGTTCCCTTTTATAAAACTTGAGCATCTCTGCCAGCTCCCGCAGCTCGTCCAGGTCCGACGGGAACTTCAGCCTGAATGGAAAAGACACCCCATAGAACAAAACGTGGTTCCTACTCATTTTTCAGCTACACACTCAGAGGCCCTTACACATCAGTCTGATGTTAGTTGTCCTCTAACTTTTAACTGACAATGTACTTTTTCCAACAACCTACCTTCAGTTATTGATTTGCTACAATTCCCAGAATAACTCGAACAATATTGGATTTTTGAGGCCAATACTGAATATTTGGGAATTTTAAAAATCCGGTAACACCTTACGCACACAAATTGCCTAGATACAAAACTTGGACTTGTTTTTTAAAGACTTGTAACCAAGCTACATACAGAACTAAGCGAGACACATACACTAATACATTTATAGTGCATGTACAAAATTCTAATATCAGCCAATACATCAGCCTGACCAATTTATCGGTCCAGCTCTTCCTTTTATTCTGCATTTTGAGAAACAACACATGGCTGCAAAAATTTTACAAGACTTTGGAGAGAAAGAAGGGATAAGATCAGGGAGTAGGCAGCAATGTGTGTGTGTGTGTGTGTGTGTGTGTGTGTGTGTGTGTGCATGTAAATGGGAAGGTAACAGGATACATTTGATTGAGGGACAGAAATAGTTTCGCTGCCTGTAGACTTGAGCCGAGGGTAGAAAGACACACACACACACAAACACAAAAATCCCCCCCACCCTGAAACTCAAGATGCTGACTTCCTCCACCACCTGCTCTGACATTCAGCATTTCTTGCTCCTACTGGTCAGTGGACAAATATTCTCCTCTGCCATTGGTCAGCAGGCTGATGATGCGTAAGCGCTCAGACACCTGAAACTGCATGAATGTATGTACAGTATTTAAGGAGGGAAATGTGTCATCGTGGGCACTTTTAATTTTGTTTGCGCATGACCCCACAAAATATACAGTCACTCGGGGGGAAAAGACTCCTCATGGAGAGCAGGTTTTAGCTCTGAAGTCACTTCATCACAAAAGAGAACTGAGATGAAGCCAGTCCCATCGTGTTTAGTGTCAAAAGAGTTTTTAAAGCAGCCAGGGCTGCAATTAACCACTAACTATCGGTTCTAATCAAATCTCTCAATGACTTTTTGATTAATTGATAAACTGTTGTACTTAAGAAAGTATTTATAAGACTATAAAATGTTATAAAATAATGGGAAATAGCCAATCAATCAATTTTCTAGAGCCATGACATCTTCAATGTCAGAGAATGTCAGATTTATTTTACAGTGATATAAAACTGACAGTTCCTCACATTTATCAAGCTGGAACCTGCAAATGTTTGACCTTTTTGCTTGATAAATGTTTTTTTTAGCTATTAACTGATAATCAGAATAATTGACAATTAAATGTCTGACAACTAAGTAATAATTTCAGCCCTAAAAGGAGCACGAGACAACTACAGTAACAGAGATCATAAACTTTGGGCTATCATATAATGTCAAAATAAAATAACTTTATTCTCTTCATTTAATACCGTTTGTCATTTAACAAGGGTGTGCATCACAGAAAAGGAGACTAGAAAACAAACGGTTCATCCTGGGACTTCAGTGACTTAAATGTGGTGCATGTCATAATATTTAAAGGTATTGTTATTATTTTGACCACGGTGCTCCTGGTGTTACGGCGGTGGGCGTTAATGCTCCCGGTGCATCACACCTAACTGATAACTGGTGATCTGGGTCTATTCCATCTACTGGCCTGGCATCAAAAGGTAATAATTTTTTTGTTGCTGCCCCAAAGTGGTAGAGTCTTTTTTCATTGGCCCTGTAGCACTTGATTTAACCTGCATAAGTGTGTGTTCTGTGCCGTCACTTTAGGCTTTTGCAACTTTGTTGTTTCTGTTGTTGTATTTGGTTTTGTTTTCTTGTACAACTCACTCTTTATGATTTGGCTTCTATGACTTATTTGTATTGTGGTAATCACACTAATATGTCAAACTTCACGTGAATTTTTTCATCAACAACAAGGTAGCCTCCTTCTGTTCGTTACACACACACACACACACACACACACCCACACACATACACAGATAAGTCTAAACACGCATGACAAATTTCAATGGGATGCACTCACGCCACGTTTAAATGACTTGAACAGTAACAGTATAACATGGGTAATATCAATTGAATGGGTACAAACATACACACATGGGTCCTGCTCTTGGCCTCAGAGTGTCTTGGTCGGCGTTATTCTATCATCCCTAGACAACCTCACACTTGACTGTCTGGCACATTGCAACATACCACTTACACGAGTCACACACACACACATACACACTAACACAGAAAAGCACTTGAACACACTAAGAAACACACACACACACACACATTCTGAGGAGTAATATGATCATACCAAAGTGTTCTGAGAGGAGAGGGAAAGAACGGGCAGGAGGTGTAAATGTAGCACATTAAATATTTTAGTGCTATACTGATACGAGGTTATTAATGACTTCATTATTTCATTGCATTTACTTGCATTCATCCTCACAGGGATCCTATCCCAGCATGCACTGGGAAAGAGGAAGGTAAACACTATCCACTTGTGTGATGGTACCCAATCTGGGGGTCGGGGGCCCTCCAAGGGGTGCCAAGGTAAATATGAGAGGTCACATCAACCTTTTTTGACTTTCCTCTTACTTTTGCTTTTATCTCTCACTTCCTTTGTGGCTTAAAATGCTCCAAATGAAACAATCTGAGGACGAACTACTGCTCGCAATTAAATGACCACAGTCTGTGATAACAGGTCGTAAGCAGACAGTGATTCCTTGTAGGTAGTCACAAGCCAAAAGGGTTGGGGCCCAACAAATGAAAAACACTGCCACTGGAGAAAGGTCTCACAGTCATGGCTGCGGGTAATTTGGTTTCCAAGCCACCTGATTTTAACATCACTGTAGTGTAGGGAAAACCCACACCAACAAGCCACTGAGTCACTGCCAGTGGTGGAGGAAGAACTCAGATCTTGTGGATAAAAGTAGCAACGACACCTTAGTATAGAAATCCTTAACATTATGTTGTAATATTATGTTGTATTTTCAGCATTAGCATCAAAATATACTAAAGTGACAAAAGGAAAAGTACTTATTATGCATAATGGCACCTTTTAGAGTTACATAATCTATGGATTATAACCATACATGAATATATAAAGAATGTAAATACAAAGAATAATTCTAATGTACTTTATATAGTCATAATTTTAATAATCTGAATCTACAATTTCACTAAAGCTTTTAGATAATGTAGTGGAGTAAAAAAAGGAGGATCTACCACTGCTCATTG
The DNA here is from genome assembly GCF_042242105.1 of Pempheris klunzingeri. Lineage (NCBI taxonomy): Eukaryota > Metazoa > Chordata > Actinopteri > Acropomatiformes > Pempheridae > Pempheris > Pempheris klunzingeri. Next base: position 13,216,370 of record NC_092023.1, read on the forward strand.
CATTACCCAAAAACTTGGACTGAATGAATGATTCCTGATGCTGTAAAGACAACAGAATGGACACTTTCTATGAACATTTTTATTGCCCAGTTTCTTTGCATGTAAAAACAAAATAAACTACTTTATAACTCTAAAAATCTAAATCAAAGTGAAAAACTATGACATTTATAATCTTCAGATTATAGAGCAATCCTGATCTAATTCAAGATGAGGTTTGAGAGACAACATTTGATGTGAATTTATAGACATGAAGATTGATTGATTGATTGATTGAACTTACTGTAGGGACTAAAAAAAAATACTACATTTAAGTTTTAATTCAGTTTTGAAAGTTGCATTGTGTCTTTCCATCGCTCCTACCGGTACTCCTGGAGGCCGCCATCCTGCCCCTCTGAGCCCGGCTGGCCGACCGTGGGTCCCGGGGGGAGATGGGTGGACAGCAGGTAGAGGTAGACACTTGCCGCCGCCACAATGGCAGCCAGACCCGCTAAGGAGCGCATGTTGCTCCCTGCTGACGCTCCCTGTTCTCCGGCAAACTCCGCAGGAAACTCAGGCTGGTTTTGAGAGAAGAGGAAAACAACAAAGCCGACGTGTCGTGGCTCAGCTGGACGACACCGGGGAAGGAGGGAGAAGCTCGCCGGGCTGCAGGCTCCTTATGACGGCTGACATTCTGGCTGAGTGTGGCAGGCGGATCACATGGCAGCCGGTGACCCACAACTTTCTTAAGGCAAAACACACTGTTTACATTTGAGTGTTACACTGTCACACTGCAGCCACTGTGCTTCCTGGTCTCTCTTTTCAGATTAGTACTTCTTCAGTGTTACAGAGACACTGACCAGCTTTTGTCTAATTTAACTGAACTTTTTTTTACAGCAGCTGTTTGTTAGGACTCTGAATATGTACTTACACAACTGTGCCACAGGGGGGCGACACGTTAAAGGCCATGAGGAGTTCACAGGAGTCAGATTATGAAAGGATACAAACACAGTGGTAGTATTAATAGATCAGGATCCTTAAAATGCATCACTCAGATCCATCACCGGCTCACCTGATAGTATAAAACAATGTGTGAAATAATGCTGACATCATGCAGGTGATGTCTAAAATAAATAATAATTCTACATACATACATAAACAAACAACAATAAGTAGTCATTTTCATCTTACTTTCATTTTTTCTTTTAAAAGGTTTTGGCTTAAATTTGACTATAAATGACTGTATATGTTATGTATTTATACAGGCATCTGTTCAATGGAGAGCAATAAAGTCAAACAAAGTCAAATTAATCTCTCAAAGCAGTAACATTGAGCAATGTAGTAGAGAAGACTGATCAACTGATTTTATCATGTATTACAAATTGCTGTCGTCTATATAAACATACATACGGTCTCCCTGATGTGAAACGCCTTATTATGATTAATGTGATATTCAAAAACAAAGTCCATTTCATGATTTATTTGCCGTTTTATTAGATTTGATATTTTTTAATAAAATGACAACATTTTGTGATGACTTCTTCAGGTTGAATGATCAAAAAAAAAGAGTTGATTTTGTGTGTTTTTAATGGCAGATTTATATGCTGCGTAATGTTATATGTAACCACTGTAATGGTACCTTTGGTCTTTCATAATTGGTATGTTACAGAACATGTAGCTTGGGCACTTGTATTTGCATGAAACCTTAACAAAACATACATACATCTAATTGTATTGAGATATAACATGCAATGGTTGACTTCAGGCTAAGAATATTCTCATGTTACATACATTTTTTAATATTATCTCCTAATAAAACTCAATCACACTATTTATCCTCTTAAAATAAAAAAATAGAAAACACAATTAAGACAAGCAGATGTATTTTATTTTCGTGTTTATTTATTCAGCATCTCTTGGCTAAAACAATTTGGGCCACATTTAGAGAGAAATTTTCAAATCTGTTTCTCCTCACGCTCATGGACCGACACCTTCCCCTGCAAAAGAGATTCAGAACATTTCATCAAAAATAAGTATTAACAGCCAAGTCGCCAAATGACGACCTCAACACACTCTGAAAAACAGTTTCCAGTTGACCCGAACTCTGAATGAATGCATGTGAGTGGCATTCACATGTTGATGAGGCGTAGACATCAGCTAAGTCTGTAAGTTTAAGCAAGTAAAGTAAATGTTTTTCAACTGACGATTTAATAACCAGAGACTTGACACTTGAAACAGACGATCCATATAGCAGAAATTAACGTTTCTGTCACATGCTGTGCAGCAGGAGCAAGCAGTAATTCTTTGGAAATGCTAATATCAGACCATGGTGTGCAGCAGTAGCACAAATAGTATGACTTTTAGAAACTAACATAAAGGTAGAATAATGTGATTATTTAAGTTTGACCTTTCATATCATCTTCATTTCCTGTCGTCGAGCTGCTCAAATCAACCCTCAGAATTTGTTGTATGGCCACTTCCTCTGGAATAACTGTAAGGTTGGAGCAGGGCAGAAACAAATCCACAACATCAAGCATGCAAGGCAAGACTCAAAGTATGTAAGTAAGACAGTCTCACAGGTACACACACAGGAATACCTTTACTGTCCTCAGGGGAACCAGTTGCCGTCGCTTTAAGCCCGACCACAAGAGCACAACCTGAGCTCAGGCTCAGTTCAATCCTCTGCCTTTCATTTTGTGATACAAATTAACGATCCTTTTAATGATCCTTTTAGCTGAAAATAAATAATAACTCACCTCTGCTATAAAACCCAGCAGCAGTAGTGTGTACGTGGGTCTTCAGGTTACTGTTTGTGGCGTCTCTGTTGTGACTGACTGATTTACCGGACCGTCAGGCCTTAGGCCGGGGGTGTCTGTGTGTCTGAAACATCTTAACAATCTACCCAGTTCACTTTTAAATAGGTTCCAAAAATCCCACTCACCCCAGGTAGCACAGACAGAGGTGGAAAACACCTTTTCCATTGTGAACACAGCACATTGACTTTAAACTGAAACTATGACTAATGAAGTTAAGATTTGTTGAGCTTATTATTTGGTTGCTATTTAGTCTGTTATATTAACTTATCTCAAACCAAAACTTTACAAATCATGGTTACAAAAAGAATTAATGAGAATAACAAAGTGTCAATTTGCCACTTGATAATAATGCCCAGCTGATGCTGCAGGCAGATAACCATCCTGTTTAGGTCTGTCTGCTTCTAGATACAGGACATCCAGTTAGTGAAAGACTGTGCTCACATCTGGCATCAACACAAGTCTTAGAAACCCTCAGGTGAACAACAGCACAGACTCATCCACGTCCATCTTCAAGAAATTCCAAAGTTGCAGACGTCTGCCTGCTTGAGTTTTGCTGGAAGGTCAGTGGGAAGGTGTCAGAGTCAAGCTGTAACCTCAGGAGGAACAATAAGCAAAAAGCAAGGTTGTATCAAACTCTTCTAATACACCTTACATTAAGTCAGCAAGAGTTCCCTATGTTTAATGACAAATAATCTGACGCTGGCAATGTGCCAGTTTTTGCATAACAATGAAAAAGACAGGATCAGTGTGCACAGCACAGTGAGTCAATAGGTGCCGGAAACTGTGTGAGAAATATCAGTGTTGTCAGATACCTGCTGTAGTAAAGGCTCACTCAGTCCTTGTATTACAGGATGATCAATGATCCATTATTATCAGTGGCAGCAACACGGCCTGTAAGCTGCATGTGGCTACAGTATAGTACATCGGTTATTTGAATGTGCGCGTGTGCGTGTGTACAAGATGGGCTGATGAGAAAAACAAGCACATTTAGTAGATGTACTTTAATCTGGTGCAGTTGCCACAAAGTAGTAGTTTACAGCTAGTAGCTTGTTCGCTGCTAATTGTCGGCTGCTGACTGAGGCGGTATGGTGGACCAGTTCCTAAAGCTTTTGTACCTATGAGTCATTTTGAACCCAAAACATGTAAAAACAGGGCAAGGAAATGAGAAAAATCTACGTCTGTTTTTGGTGTTTCATTGGTCCCATTGCGTATGTAGGATTAAGTTCTTCTTCTTGTTTCAACCATTACTGTGTTGGCATTTAGATCATGTGGTTAAACTGTCCTGACTTTTCCTTTGTCCCCTTTTTAGTTTGTTCAGCTGACATTGTTGAACATGCCTTAATATATATAGTATAGGTGTGCAGGCTAAACTAAAGCAACACGGGTCAAGTCAGGTCAATTTCTTGTATGACAAAGCATCATCATGCTTGTATGGACACTCGGTGCTATTTGATGCCATTCATTGTTTTTGACCTTAGTGAGACCTTACACTTGAACCTCAAATGGACATGCAATACAGTACAGCTGGATAAGGGGTTAGGGACTGCAAACACAGCTCCCTATCCCTGAAATATGTGTGATATTATCAGTTATCTACTCAGTGTAAAAAATAAATCAAAAAACAAAAAGCCTCAGCATGTTGAAGCAGGTCTGGAAGTCACAAGTTTGAATTACACATTAATGTGAGAATGATTATGCCCCAGTACACATAAAAAGAGTCCCGTGACTAATTTTAGGAGAAACAAATGACTAATTTCATGTTGTTTTACCTTTGAATTTGGTCCAACCCCTACAGGAACTGCATGTGTCTTCATTTGTTTGCTCAAAACCAGCGACTCAGATTCATATAAGAGTTCAGGTTTATTCATTCTCTAATACAAATCTCTAATACAGAATAAAAAGAAACATTATTGGCCGCAGTTCCTAATATATACACAAAGTCTGTTGTCGCCACAGACCAAGAAATAAAGAGAGGAAATATGGGAAGTGACACACATGTAAAACATTTACGTACCGTTTACTTACAGAGACTGCACCTACAAAATAGTGCTAGCCCAACTGGGAATAAAGTAATGATACACAAACAAATGTGCTAGACTGGAGCAATCTGAAAAATACATCTCTCTAGTTCTCAATAAGTGTTTTTAAATCAACAAATATTATAATACTGACAACCCTGATGATCTTTACATTTTACTTTTCGTCTAACCTAATCTCACCTTACACAGACATGGCTAAGTAGACCCAGCTGGTGGTACTATCTTATTCTGCATCCTGGATCACACTGTCAGAGTGAGTGACTTTTTTGTGTGTGCATTATTATTTAATAGTTCAGTGAAAAGCTGAATGTTATATTCTAGTTCTGCATCTCCCTCTGGTGGGCGATGGTAAAACTGAGCTTGTGTTTACCGTGTAAAGGTTGTGACTGGGAAGATATTTTCAGCACGCATCGATGGGAATTTGTGTACATACATACGACACATAAATTCATCATTTTATAATGAACACTGGCTAAAAGGAGAGCATAGTTATAGACTATGGGGGGTTTTGGAAAAAGGTGGATTATTTCATGATTACATTTGAAAGGCTTTTTAGATTTTCTGCGTAACTCTGCCCTTGATATGCTGTTTCTTATGCAGCCAGTGCAGTGAACATGTTCTTTTAATCATTTATTCTAGTCTAACTAACAATGTTTTTTTCTCACAAACAAAATATCTGTTATATCTGTAATTAAGTGGAACAAAAAAACAAACAAACTGGAACACACTTTTGGAAAAATAAGAAATAAAAAAAGAACACATTGTTCAAGGTTTATCATGTGATGTGTCTAAAATATAGTGGAAGTATACCAAATACCAAAAGTTCAAGAGAAGAGTTACTCAAAAAAATGACATTGCTGCAGTGTCAAGGTTTTTGTGTACTTCAGGTGAAACCAAAAGCTTGATACTGCAACAATCCCTCTGTCCTGCCATGTTTTCTAAATTCCAAATAGATAATTTTGTGGGTTTGTTGTCTATTTCTTCTTGTATAGACATGTGTTTTCAGGACTGAATATACAGACGCTCTGATGCTATATTTATGCACTGTATTAATCCACTCTAAATAAATCAGGCCTGGTACAGCCTGTCTGCACTACCTGTGAGGACCTTTAATGTCTTTCACGTCTCATGTAATTTCATAACGTCATTTAAACCTATTTCTTGGTCACCAGCTTAATTCCACTCAGCTGATAAAACTACTACTCTAATTCCACTCGTTTTTTTTTAACAATCTATCAATACTGACAGAGTTATCACTAAATCACTAATTGGCTTAGAGCTCACCTAAATTTACTGTGACAGCAATCCATTTAAAAATATTTCTCATTGTGTTTAAAAGTCAATGTGGGAGAAACTGAAAATGAGTGGCGCATTAATAGCAGATGAGTTGCGGTTTTGATTTGAAGTGAATTTTAAGTAAATGGCTCTGCAGAGTAGGATTTTAAAATTTTAAAGAAGAAAAAAAGGAATGAGATGGGAGGGGAAAGAGAGAGAAAGTGACAAAGAAAGGGGGGAAAGAGGCTTTGCATGGAGTATGGAGGAGAAGCATGGCACAGCAAAAAAGTCAGACTGTAGGTGGTAAAAGAGTGACTCTACAGATGACTGATCATCACAATATAATCAAAAAAGTTGCGTTAAAATTAAGTGACAACTCTAAATGGTCAACAGTTAAAAGCAGTTAAGTGCTGTGACACTAAACTAAGGATGTTAACTGTGCAGTTATCTCGTCTACCCAACCAAATGAAGCTGATCAGTGGAAGGACAGCTTCACACTGTTGGGACCCTCAACAAATTCTGCCATCACAATTTATTGAACAGTGATTCAATTGATGAGAAGATCAAACCACATCAGTAAACTAACGCTTTGTCACATAACTAAACATTTAACAGTGCAAAGCACTGAGTTAGTTGCATTGAGATTATTACATTATGGCTACAGTGTTCAAGCTAACAGTCTGAGGGCTAGTAGGCACATTTTGTAACACAAAAACAATGTCACACAAGGGATACTTTCTAAATTGAGGAACAAAAGTAGCAAGAAACAATCTGGACAAATTATTCTAAAATTGTACTTAACATTAGCTTTGTTATTAAAGCTCAGCCTCAAATGACTTCCTGCTTCAATAACTACAGTAGTGATAAATGGTGATGTCTACAGGTCTCCACACTTATATTGAAACACAGCTCTTTTTGCTTCAGTCTTCGACACAATGTGCTAAATGATGTAAAATACAGGGATCCTTGAGGCGATCTAACAGGGTCTCTGGTGGCCATAGTGGGGGTATTCAGCTCTTAGACACCAACAGCAATGAACAGCTGTTTTTATGTCTTTTTTCCAATGTGTCAAACATTTATGCACAAAATGTAAGCGAATTACGATTAAGCTATAGTTACAGTTAAGCAACTGAAACCTCTTAATTAAGGTCAGGAGGAGTTTGTAGATTTGATTTATGAAAATTTCCATGTTGACTAAGACAGGACTGGACATTATGCTGCCCAGTTGAGGACAAACACTCCAATACCCATTTATCACCCTTTGCACTTTTCATTGAACTATGTGACCTTCGAGCTACTCCCTTTATCGACTACATGATTGTTGCACGTAATCACTGGTTTGCAAATTAGCTCATTCTGAATTTTTCTGAGATGCTTCATAAAATTCAGCTTATAATGCAGAATTGTTGCAGTTCGAGACTGTGACTGTGTTTCTACATATCTTAATATCTTAATTAAGACATTCAGAATTTCTGCTCTGTTTCTGATTAGGAAATGAAACATTAGTGATGATACATCTAATACAGTTTTCTTTGGATGTCAGTTTGCTTACAATTCAGCTGAAATCAATTAATCAATTGTTGTTTTATAATTGAGTAATCATTCAGGTCATTTTCAAATCCTCCGTTGTGAAACTTTGAGGCTTTTGTCTGTCTCATAGGGACGTAAACTAAACATCTTGGGGTCAGACAAAAACCAACAACTTGGAGACACCACCTTGGGGTTTAAGAGATTGTGATTGACATTTTTATTTTCCTATATCCTGATAACATCTAACATCAATTTCTTTCCTTAACTATTAATCTGATGAATTACGTAATTTTACGGTAACGGCTAACACAATCCAGCTGTTGTCTATGCAGGTTAACTGAGAGGATGTTTGGAAACCTTTAGTGCAATAAGGAAAAACCTCCATGATGGCTCTAGCAAAGTTAATTCTTTCACGAGAGTGAAAAAGAGAAAAAGAGACACAAGTATCTGCTCCTCCAGTGAACACTGTGTTAAGGTCTACAGTTTAATGTGTAACTTATTTGTTGCATCAACCCAGCCTCATCGGGAGGAGGGCTCTGAGCTACATTTAGCTGCTGGGGTCCACTTACAGACTTGATACTAGAACCAGAGCCCTTGATTGAAAGAGTTGTGACAATTTGTACAACAGTGGACATGGTGAACCCCCCTCTCTGGTGATGACAGATGTATGCTGCAGATATTTAACAATGACCTCTGGAACATCATCATAGTGCCTTGCTAAAAGGTATAACAAACATAACTGGAAAAGGGGGGAGCGTTGATAATTTGCTCGTCCTGTCCAGGTAGTTTCCTAATTAGTTTATGGTCACAACCATTTCACCACAAAGTCATTCTTATAACCATTAGGATACTACCATCACGCTGGACGGTACAGAACAGCACACCGCTCTGAAAGTTGACACTCTACAGAGACTGGAAATCAGCAGT